>NC_133330.1:18574540-19174540 GCF_042186555.1 Aquarana catesbeiana | reverse complement strand
CTTATTCACCTTCAGGATTCACCATTGTTGATGTCTCACATTGCATCTTGCACGGTAGAAGATCCACACTTCATTGTTTGCGGACTTTCACATATTTTTTCATTTTTTTCGGATTTGTGTCATGAGACTCACATAAATATTTTTTCACCTTCATATACCCATTCATTTTACTATGTTGGACTTAGAATATTTATTCATATTATTTGATCATTGCACTTATCACTTGTGCACATATTTTGTTAGCGCTACATCTTTTTACACTTCTTGAATTTGAATTTTTGTCTCATTCTTGTGTAGCAGATGTTACATTTAGTTTATATATTTGCGCAGTATTATTCCACTTTCCTGTCAGCAGGAAAGGCATGGATCCTGCATAGCAGGGACGAGGATCCATGTCTTCCCCTAGTCAAAGCACCTTCCACACTGTAGTAAAACACTAGCTAGGCACACATTTAACCCTTTGATTGCCCCTAATGTGAACCCCTTCCCAGCCAGTGTCATTAGTACAGTGACCGTGCATATTTTCTAGCACTGATCCCTGTATTAGTGTCCCCAAAAAGTGACAAAAGTGTCAGTTAGTGTCTGAATGCCTGCCGCAACATCGCAGTCCTGCTATAAGTCGCTGATCGCTGGCACTATTAGTAAAAAAAAAATAAATAAATAAAAATATCCCATAGTTCGTAGACGCTATAACTTTTGCGCAAGCCAATCCATACACGCTTATTGGGATTTTTACCAAAAACATGGAGCAGAATACAAAGTGGCCTACATTAATGAAGAAATTCATTTTTTTTACATTTTTTTATTGGATGTGTTTTATAGCAGAAAGTAAAAAATATTGTACAGAAAATGGAAAAATATAAAATATTGTTTTTTTTTCAAAATTGTTGGTCTTTTTTCGTTTATAGCACAAAAAATAAAAACCGCAGACGAGATCAATAATTTTATTTATGTACAGCGTCGCACGACCGTGCAATTGTCAGTTAAAGTAACGCAGTGCCGTGTTATAAATAAATGGCCTGTGATTGGCACACAGTTATCACATGGTACCTGACACCCTATACCATGTGATTAGCTGTAGCCAATCACGATAGTAAGCAAGCTGTCATGACCGAAAGCCATTCATGACAGTTAAGACTATTGCTTATAACAGTGTTTATCACTGTTATAAACATTAAGAGTGAAAAGAAAAAAAATCCCTGATCATTCCTACAAAATAGCACAGTGTTAACATGGTGACACCGAGCTACTCTGATGACAGTATGTAAAAAAGATACTAAAAAAAGATAAAGTGTTAAAGAAAAAAAGAAAAAATGTTATAAAAAATTGAACAAAATATGATTTAATTTATTTTTTTGCATACTGCCACCAGTCAGTGTCCCTGATCACTGCCACACCAGTTACTGTATATGATGATATATACTGCATTGGTGACAGTATGTAAAAAAAAAATTGTGAAAAAAATTTATTTAATTTCTTAATTTTCCAAAACATTGTGACAAAAAAAATACAACTTTCAAAAACACGCCATGCCTCTTAAAAAAAACCTTGGACTATCTACTTTCCAAAAAGGTGTCATTTGGGGGATATTTGTACTGTCCTGACATTTTTGGGGCCTCCAGAAATAAGATCCTCCACCCCAAACTCACTCATCCAATACTTTATGGATCTTGCTTTGTGCACTGGTGCGCAGTCATGTTGGAACAGGAAGGGACCATTCTCAAACTGTTCCCACAAAGTTGGGAGCATGAAATTGTCCAAAATGTCTTGGTATGCTGACGCCTTAAGTGTTTCCTTCACTGGAACTAAGGGGCCAAACCCAACCCCTGAAAAACAACTCCCCACCATAATCCCCCCTCCACCAAATGATTTGGACCAGTGCACAAAGCAAGGTCCATAAAGACATGGATGAGCAAGTTTGGGGTGGAGGAATTTGACTGGCTTGCACAGAGTCCTGACCTCAACCAGATAGAGCTACTTTGGGATGAATTAGAGCAGAGACTGTGAGCCAGGCCTTCTCATCCAACATCAGTGCCTGACCTCACCAATGTGCTTCTGGAAATATGGTCAAACATTCCCATAGACACACTCCTAAACCTTGTGGACGGCCTTCCCAGAAGAGTTTAAGCTGTTATAGCTGCAAAGGGTGGACCAACTCAATATTGAACCCTACAGACTAAGACTGGGATGCCATTAAAGTGGAGGTTCACACAAAAATGGAACCTCCGCTTTTCGGAACCCTCCCCCCTCCGGTGTCACATTTGGCACCTTTCAGGGGGGAGGGGGGTGCAGATAGCTGTCTAGGACAGGCATTTGCACCCACTTCCCGCATAGACTCCCACAGGAGTCTATGCCTCTTCCCGTCCCCCCGCGCTGTCTGCTGGGGCACACATGGGTCTCAGGGACAGCAGGGACCATTCTGATTGCGCAGTGCGACTAACGCATGTGCAGTAGGGAACCGGGAAATGAAGCCGCAAGGCTTGATTTCCTGATTACCTTATAGGAGATGGCGGCAGCAGCACCCGAGAGCCGAGCGATGGTTCGGCCTCGGGTACCGACATCGCTGAACCCTGAGACAGGTAAGTGTCCTTCTTTTAAAAGTCAGCTGCTGCAGTATTTGTAGCTGCTGACATTTAAAAAAAAATTTTCACAGGACTCCCTCTTTAAAGTTCATGGGCGTGTAAAGGCAGGCGTCCCAATACTTTTGGTATTATAGTGTATCTATTACTGTATGTGCGATCAGAAGAATCACCAAAAAAGACATTAAATGACCCCGTCCCACATGTTTATTTTTTCAGATGAAGTATCAGTCTGTTCGGAATGAATATTCGCTGTACAGAAGAATGACGCCATATCTGCGGTTTCAGCACCTCCTCTATGGAGTGACATTGTATAGCTCCATGTCTTCATAATACGGGGAAGTTGGCATCCTCCGGTCCGGATGTCTCTGTGCTGGAAGTACGTATAGTGCTGGTTCTCCATACTGTACAGGGAAATGTCCGGACACTAAAAGTAAGAAAGAGGCAACAAAGTGATGTCACAGGATGGAGAGACTCGATATTCCCATCACTCTTCTCATTAGTCACACATTACATTTGTAAACCTGGAGGAAATGATTCCTCTTTAACAACCAATCAGATGTTTCAGTTTATCTCCCATCTGCCACTGGAGGGATGGCAGCCGGGATCTGATTGATCAGAGAGCATTTCCTCCTGGCTACCCTTCAGAGAACTCAGAGACTACTGACATTGATCAGATATAAGTGTAGCAATAACTCTCGGTGGAGCTGCTGGTTTAAAGCGGGCCTGTCCTCTATTCCCTTTACCCCTCTTAAATTGTTCAATCCCCTTGACACAACTGTAGTGCAGTGTTGTAATGATATGAGTATTAACTTTAACCCACAATATACACTTATATCTATATTTACCTCTACCTGGGTGTCTGTAGTTCCACCTGCAGGAGAAACAACAACACTGCACACAAACTTCAGTAATAACCAAAAATAACTTCTTTCTTTGAGTAAATAATATATTTATATAAAGGGTTATTACAATGACTACACTATCACACCAACGTAGTGCCACAGTATAGTAAATAGTTATAACAGTCTTAGTAATATATACAAATATACTTAAGTATATGTATATATATATATTTATATCAGGGAGCTCCCCCTGCTCTAAACCGTAAAGTCACTATCCTTTGTAACTAAGTGCAGGGCCCTGCAGTAAAAGAGATAGTCTTGACGTCTTCAGTCTTCGCTAGCTTATGAATTTGTAATTGTAATCCACAAAAGGGTTCCTCTTGGGTGTTGCGCAGTGTAAGGTAATACACTAAAGCAGTTATAATCCAGCAGACTGATTAAGTGTTCTTATACGAAGGAGACAAACATCTAGTATCAATTCTTGAATACTGAAGTCTATGCAGATGTAATGTTCTCCAACTTAACTTGTTCCGTGGGACTATCAGTCCCAGCAACACTCTGTAACAGTTCTGAGTGTGTGTAGTATTTAAACAAACTTCTGGGTCTTAACCCTCTCACCACACGGGATCCGGGCGGATGGATGCCTCTGTTTCAACAGTTCTCAGTCCGTATGGAACCACCGCCACACTGCTCCGTTCACTAACGACCAGGAGTCCTCGGTTACCTCCTCCACGGGTATCCGGAACGATCACTTCTGCTGCTCCAGCACACTGTGATACAATGACAGGATCCATGCTGCTGCTCCGCTCCCTCACAAGGTAGGCCGCAACCCTGTGGGACACACACACCCACAGAATTCTGCAGGCAGCCCACGCGTCCCAGAAACAAGAGACTTAAGATGGCCGCTTCCAGCCCTTTTATATCCTCCCACAATGCAGTTCAGTTCTCCTCTTGTCCAGGAGCATTGTGGGTAGGTCATAGTTAAAGTTCAGAAGTAAACAATCAATCACTTCCATGTCACTTCTCTTAATCATGAAACATAAAAGTATTGTACCTTTTCAATTGTCCACAAGATGGCACTATAACAACTTATGTTCTGTATAACACACATATGGCTAAAAACAAAAGTTGTCAGCGCTACATACTCCCCCTGCTTTAAATCTTTGGTCCCCAAAGATATGTAAGACCTTGTTCCTGTTACACATCTTAGCCTCTAAATGAGTGCACAGAACCGACAGAGGAGCCTCCCACCAATTCTCAGGTGTTGGAAAGCTATTCTGTGTACCCACAACTGTCACCTTAGTATCAGATACAGATGTGCCAAGGGTTGAAACAGGGCTCTCATTGTCCAGATTGACTGAGAAGGAACTAGGCTCATCAACATTCCTTTTGCTGGTAACCTTTGTTGTCTCAGAACACTCACCCAAAGTATCATAGGTTAGTCTCTTAGGTGTTCCTCTTTCCCCTTTGTTCTTTTGGTGTGTCCTCTATTTCTGGATGGACACTATTCTCTTCTACTTCAGTGGGAGATAAACACTTCTCAGCTCTTTCGGACAATGGTACAAACTCTGAAGCTTCTGGCCTAAGGGCCTCACTACCCTCTTTGGTTGTTGGTGATGAAACACTCGCTTCAGCTTCGGTTATATTAGATGACCACAACCAGCTAATGTCCATCTCTCTCTCCTCACTGTCTTCAGTTGTCAAAGCCCCAGACTGGGACCTAGTTACAGGCCGTTGTGCAACCTCTGATGTAGATGATAACTCCTCTTCGGGGATTATGCTGACTGCATCAGTAAGGGGCAAAAGGTGATTCCGATGCCAAGTCTTAATTGGTCCAGCACTTCCTTCTGGCCTAATTTCAAATACTGGAAGTCCTGGGTGCTTTTTGCATACAATGTATGGCTGTGATCTCCAGCGATTCGCCAACTTGTGTTTGCCAGGAATACCCAAATTCCTTAATAGGACTCGGTCACCAGGTTGAAGATCTTGAACCCTTACTTTGAGGTCAAAGTTTCTTTTATTTCTACTCCCCCTGCTGTCTGACTCTTCCTCAGCCTATTTGTATATCCTCGATGAGAAGCCTCTGAGGTGTGGTCCAGAGAAGTTCCGAAAGCCAGGTCCACTGGTAATCTAGCCTCTCGCCCAAACATCAACCGATAAGGTGAATATCCTGTGACGTCACTCTTGGTGCTGTTATATGCATGCACTAAAGCAGTGATATGCCTACTCCAGCTGGGGATCTCCTTGTGGGTGATAGGGTGTAGTTTTGGACTTTTGAGTTCCCAATAGATCCAGCAATCTCCTGATGAGTGTACTCTCAAAGTCCCCTCCCTGATCTGAGTGGATCCTCTGTGGTAAGCCATAAGGGACGAAAAACTTCTCCACCAGCGTCTTCGCCACTGTGACTGCCTTCTGATCTTTGGTGGAGAAAGCTTGAGTGTATCTGGTAAAATGGTCTGTGACTGTCAGACTTACACGTACCTGACTGACGAACCCGATATAGCAGGGGAAGACCTCCCGTACGTATCTGGTTCCTGGCCCCTCATAGAGCAAACAGAAGGCACGGGAGCGCAGAGTGGTATGAGAGCCTGGCGGGTGACTTGCAGGGATGAGGCAAAAGATCCTGGTGCAAGCAGGTTGGAGGTGCTTGGTAGACTGAAGACCAGTTAACTGGTGCAGAGCTGGAGCAGAGCAGGCAGATCTGGTCACTAGCAGAGTTGGCAGCAGGCGGTCAGCACGGTACAAGGGAGCAGGCAGATTCAAAGTCCAGGTCACAGGCAGGGTTGGCAGCAGGCGGTCGGCACGGTACAAGGGGTCAGGCAGGTTTAAAGTCGGAGGCAAGCCGGGGTCGGGTGCAGGCGGATAGCAGGGGAGAATCCAGTAAACAGGCCGGGTCACAGAGAGATCAGACTAACAAACAGGCAAACAGGAAGTACGGGAACAGGAAGCTGAAGATCAGACAGCACCGAGCACAGTGTCCCAGCACACTAAATAGGGCGATTGGTGGCAAACATCGTGCGTGTCGACGCGCACAGGCACGCGCCCCCACAATGGCGCGCCCGCACTCGCTAGCGTGGGCCGGCGCGAAGCGGCGCACTCCAGAGTGCCCAGCAACCGTCCTGCACTGGGATCCTCTCTGACAGTGCCCCCTCTTTAAGGGCAGTCTCCGGATGCCCAGCTGGGCCAGTCTATCCGCGTGGGCACTCCGAAAATCCCTTAAGAGTTCTTCAGCATGCAGGTTATTTTCTGGTTCCCAAGAATTATTTTCTGGTCCATACCCCCTCCACTTGATTAAGTATTGGACTTGGTTGTGTCTCTTCCTGCAGTCCAGAATTGCTTTCACCTCAAACTCTTCCTCATTGTTGATAATTACGGGTTCAGGCAGGCCAGTATTGCGACCCAAGAAGGAATTGGGAGTAACGGGTTTAAGCAAGGACACATGGAAGACCGGGTGGACCTTGGGGGTATTGGGTAAGTCAAGCTCATAGGTCACATCATTGATCTTCCTCTTGACTGAAAAGGGACCCATGAATCTAGGACGCAACTTCCTCGAGGGGCAAACCATCCTTAAGTTACTGGTAGACAGCCAGACCTGACTGCCAGGTTCTAACAACAGTTCTCCTCGCTTCTTCCTGTCATACATCCTTTTATTGTATTCCTGGGTTCTAGCCATGGTTTCTTGCAATAATTTATTGTTGTTGATGAAGAAGTTCATTGTTTTGGAGACTGCGGGAATTGCACATTCAGGTAAGGAGCCGGTCAGAAAGGATGGATGAAAACCATAGTTTGCAAAAAATGGTGTTTGTTTAATGGCCGAGTTCACAGAGTTGTTGTAGGCAAACTGAGCAATAGGCAGAAAAGAGACCCAATCGTCCTGTGAGAAGGCAGAAAAGCATCGGAGGTATTGTTCTAGAGTCTGATTAGTTCTCTCCGTCTGCCCATTGGTATGCAGACGAGAATGCCAATTCTATCTCAAGAGACCTACAGAGAGCTTTTCAAAACCTGGAGGTAAACTGAACCCCACCATCTGATATTATACTTGAGGGCACTCCATGTAGTCGCACTATTTCCTTAATGAAGATCTTCGCAGTTTCCAAAGCTGAAGGTGTACCTTTCATGGGTAGGAAGTGGGCCATTTTAGACAGTCTGTCTACAATGACGAAGATGGTGGAGTAGCCTTCTGCCAGCGAGAGCTCAACAATGAAATCCATCGAAATCATTTTCCATGGCCTTTCTGGAACGGGTAAGGGTCTTAATAGGCCCCAGGCCTTCGCTCGGCTATTCTTGCTCCGAGCACAGGTGATACACGATTCCACAAAACTCTTGCAATCGCTTGCCAGCTGAGGCCACCAAAAGGTACGTTGTACCAGCTCTGTTGTCTTCAAAACACCAACTTGTGGTCATGGCAGAGTTCCAGTACTGCAACCCTCAGATCCTCTGGGACCATGATTTTGTCCTTGTATCGGAACAGGCCGTCTTGCAAGCTTACATTCACTTCCGCAGAAGGAGACCAACTCCTGGAGGCTTGTTTAATCCGAGATATAAGATCCCCCTCAAGAAGCAGAAAATTTCCAGCAGGGAGAATGGTGTCTGGAGGCAATGATTCCCTGGAGTCATGAAACATATGGGATAATGCATCCAGTTTGATGTTCTTGGTGCACGGTCTATACGTAATGTGGAATTGAAATCTAGAGAAGAACAGGGCTGTCATGAAAGGCGTCCTGTTAGTACAACCGTCGGCGGAAGATTGGTTAACAGAACCCCCGTTGTTAGAGCCAGAGGACGCGTTCGGAGGCACGGTGGCGCGAACGGACGCGGGCGGGTGCGCGCTCGTACGAACGGGCGCACGCGGGTGCACGATGGTACAAACGGGCACGTACGGTCGGTACACGGGCGTGCACAAGTGCACGCGGATGCGCGCAGACGTGCTGTGTGACAGCATTTGGTGCCATTAGGCCTATTTAAAGGAGCCTGTCAGCACGCTTTCTTGCTGTCCGGTCTACAGCGTTCCCTGTGACCCTAAGCTACCTGAATACCTGCCTACCTGCTTCCTGTTACCCGGCCTGTTCCTGACTATTCCTGTTTGCTGCCAGTCCTTGACCCCGGCTCGTTTGACTACTCTCCTGCCTCCTCCTTCGGTTATCTGTTACCTGCCTGTTGCCAACCCGGACTGTATCTTGACTATTCTCCTGCCTCTGTTTGGTACTTGCTTGCCCTCCAGTGTTGACCCGGCCTGTCTGATTCTGCTCGTGCTCCAGCTGAACTATAGAACACCTTCCTGTTGCCTGCTGTTGCAGAGTCCCTGCCTGCTACAGTGCACCTCCTACAGCCAGTGGTTCCAGTGTTCCTGCCAGAGTTCCAGTGCTTCTTCTTACAGTCTGCTGTTCCGGTGTTCCAGTTGAACCTCAGAGACACCTGCCACTTGCCAGGCACTTGTGGCCCCCTGCGCTCTTGAGTCCCTGTTTCCTGTATCAGGGGTTCTTGAGCCAGAGACACATGAGAGGCCACTCCCTGCATTCTGGGCTCCGCCACCAGGTACGTGATAACGGCCCATCTTGCCTGCCGTGGTCTCAATCTCTTGGCCGTTCTCAGATACTCTAGGTTTTTGTGGTCTGTGTAGACCAAAATGGGGTGAGCGTCCCCCTCCAATAAGTAGCGCCACTCTTCAAGTGCGGCTTTAATGGCCAACAGCTCCCGATTTCCTACATCATAATTTATCTCCGCATTGGAGAGTTTCCGTGAGAAGAAGGCTACGGGGTGAAGGAGAGCCTTGGCGCCTTGCTGCTGAGAAAGTACTGCCCCTACTGCAAACTCTGATGCATCCACTTCAAGGACAAACGGTAAGGCAGGGTCTGGGTGTTTCAGAATAGAAGCGGAGGTAAAAAGTTCCTTGAGCTGTTCAAAGGCGGATTGCGCTTGAGGGGACCAACAGAATCGGTTCCCTTGCTTGGTCAGTTCTGTGATGGGGGCAATTATAGCAGAAAAACCCCTTATGAACTTCCGATAAAAGTTGACGAAGCCAACAAAGCGTTGGACCCCTTTTTTATCGGAGGGAGTGGGCCAATCCAGGATAGCTGCAACCTTTTGAGGATCCATCTTAATACCATTGGTAGAGATAATTAAGCCGAGGAACTGAATGCACTGGAGTTCAAACTCGCATTTTTCCAATTTGGCATAAAGTCCATGCTGCCTGAGCCGGATTAACACATTCCGGACATGCCTGCAATGTTCAATGATTGAGGAGGAAAAGATCAGAATGTTGTCCAGGTACACTATAACGTATAAGTCCAGAAGGTCACGGAAGATGTCGTTAACAAAGTGTTGAAAAATCGCTGGTACGTTGCACAGACCAAAGGCCATAACAAGATATTCGAAGTGTCCGAACCTGGTACGGAAGGCAGTTTTCCACTCGTCTCCCTCTGTGATGCGAATTAAGTTATAGGCCCCATGGAGGTCTAGTTTGGTGAAGATTTTTGCTGAACCCAGCCTTTGAAACAGCTCTGGCACGAGAGGTAAAGGGTAGCGATTTTTGATGGTCACTTTATTGAGTTCTCTGTAATCGATACAAGGTCGTAGCGAGTGATCCTTCTTCTCGACGAAGAAAATGCCGGCTCCGGCTGGTGAAGTGGAAGGACGGATAAAGCCTCTCTTCAGATTCTCATCAATATACACCTTGAGGGTGTCCAGCTCCTGCTCTGTTAAAGGAAAGATTCTCCCAAAGGGAACTTCAGATCCGGGCAAAAGCTCTATAGGACAGTCGTAAGGTCTGTGGGGCGGAAGGGTCTCTGCCCCTTTTTACTAAAGACATCAGAAAAGTCCCGATAAGGAGCGGGAATCGCTTGCTGCGATTCAGTGTCAGTGTCCAGACACAGAAGTTGATTGGGTTTCGAAGGAGTGCTGTACAAACAGTGCTGTTGGCAGTAACTGGAGAGGAACTTGATTTCCCCAGAAACCCAATCAATGCTAGGGTTATGAGCCTGAAACCAAGGCATCCCTAGAATAATAGGGAAGAGTGGTGAAGAGATGGCGTCCAGCCGAAGAAATTCCCGATGATAGGTGCTCATGATAGCCAGCAGTGGGACGGTTTCCTGGGTGACTGGACCAGAGCTAAGGGTGGAACCATCAGCAAGGTGGACAGCAAGTCCCTGCGACTTTGGTCGGAGAGGGATGTGGTGATGGGCCGCAAAAGTGAGATCAATGAAGCAGCTGCATGCTCCGGAATCAATGATGACCGAGATGGGCAGATCCTGTCCTGGAAGCTGGAGAATAATGGAGAGAGCCAGGTGGTTAGCAAGGTTAGGCAAGGCAGGTGCAACCTTAGAAGTAGCTGAAAGGGACTTACGTGTCTTGTTTGGGCAAGATCTCACGTAGTGACCCGATTCTCCGCAATACATGCATAGATTATTGACTCGTCAGCGCTGTCGCTCTTCTGGAGTGAGGGATGGGTGGAGAAGCCCGAGCTGCATCGGTTCGGAAGTATCAAGGGCTGAGGTAGATGGTGCATGAAGACTTTGGCCTACAGAGCTGGTAGCACTAGGGACCTTGGGGAGGACCCAGGTGGGACGGAACTGGTTGACGGACCTCTCGGAACGGCGCTCTCTCAGGCGCCGATCAATCTGAACAGACAGGTTAATAAGGTCATCCAGAGTTTGAGGTATTCCAACCCGTGCCAGTTCATCTTTGAGTGAATCGGATAACCCCATACGGAACTGATAACGCAGGGCCGCGTCATTCCAGTCCGTATCCAACTCCAACGCCTAAATTCCAGAACATAGTCTTCAGCGGGCCTGCGCCCTTGTTGTAAGGCGTGCAAGGCGGATTCAGCGGTGGCTTTTAACTGAGGATCCTCATACAACTGAGACATGGCGGTAAAGAAGGTATCCAGGCTATCCAAAAAGATTGATTTTTGCTCCAGAAGACGGTGGGCCCAGGCCTGTGGTTCTCCGGACAGAAGAGAGATGACAAAACCCACCTTGGTTGCTTCCAAGGAGAAGGTGCGTGGTTGCAAAGCGAAGTAAAGTTCGCAGGCGTTGCGAAATGATCGATATTTACTACGCTCACCGGTAAATCTTTCGGGTATAGGGACCCTGGGTTCAGGGGGTAGCATAACCACCGAGGGTGCAGATGAGAGTCCAGCAGCGGAAGCAACTTGCGGGTTAGCTGGTGAGGACAACACCTGAACTCGTTCCTCCAGTCTAGTATAACCTTCTTGAAGGCTCTTCACAGCCTGTCTGAGACCCGCCAGGTGCCTGCACAGTTCCTCCATGGGAGAGGTCCCCTGCTCGGACTCGGACATGGCTGTCCGATACTGTCAGACTTACACGTACCTGACTGACGAACCCGATATAGCAGGGGAAGGCCCCCCCGTACGTATCTGGTTCCTGGCCCCTGATAGAGCAAACAGAAGGCACGGGAGCGCAGAGTGGTATGAGAGCCTGGCGGGTGACTTGCAGGGATGAGGCCCAAGATCCTGATGCAAGCAGGTTGGAGGTGCTTGGTAGACTGAAGACCATTTAACTGGGGCAGAGCAGGAGCAGAGCAGGCAGATCCGGTCACTAGCAGAGTTGGCAGCAGGCGGTCAGCACGGTACAAGGGAGCAGGCAGATTCAAAGTCCAGGTCACAGGCAGGGTTGGCAGCAGGCGGTTGGCACAGTACAAGGGGTCGGGCAGTTTCAAAGTCGGAGGCAAGCCGGGGTCAGGTGCAGGCGGATAGCAGGGGAGAATCCAGTAAACAGGCTGGGTCACAGAGAGATCAGACTAGCAAACAGGCAAACAGGAAGTACGGGAACAGGAAGCTGAAGATCGGACAGCACCGAGCACAGTGTCCCAGCACACTAAATAGGGTGATTGGTGCCAAACATCGTGCGCACGCGCGCCCGCGCACGCCCGCACAACGGCGTGCCCGGGCGCGCGCCTATGTGTGCCAGCGTGGGCCGGCGCGAAGCGGCGCACTCCAGAGTGCCCAGCAACCGTCCTGCACTGGGATCCTCTCTGACAGTGACTACCAAGATATTTCCTTGCCCACTCAAGTCAGATTCTAGACACAGGAAATCAATGCAAACTAAATCCATGGGACCTTGGCTTGATAAATGACCCATCGGGGCTGCCCGTTGTGGCAGAGTCTTTCTCTGGATACACCTATGGCAGGAGTGACAGTACCTCTCCACTTCTTTCCTCATGTAAGGCCAGTAGAATCTATCTCTTATCAATTGAAGAGTTCTTTCTGACCCCAAATGTCCATGACAATCATGTAGAGCGATTAACACTGTCTCTCTGTGCTTCTCTGGCAGAAACAGTTGCCTCTTCTCCTCCAGATCTTCAGAGGGGCCCCTTCGGTAGACCACCCCTTGCAACAACTGCAACCGATCCCACTCTTTATGTAACAACAGAGCTTCCTTTCGAGCGCTTTTCAAAAGTAAGTCAGGGTGCTGACTCTCCAAAGCTTCCAATATCAAGCTGCAGAGTGGATCTTCCTTTTGATCTTTCCTAAGGTCTCTTCTTGATAACTTAGGTAAACCCTCTGCAGCAATCTGGGAGACATTACAGTAATATCTGGGTACTCCTGCTGTAGTCACTCCAATCTCTTCAGCTCTGGCTCCACCCTTCTCCTGCTTTTCTGCTCCTTCACAAAGGGCTCTCACTCCTTCGGGGGCAAGTTGAGTCCAATCCTCTTGGGAGCTCAGGGGACTGTGGGGTCTTCTTGACAGCGCACCTGCATCTCTGTTGCCCACTCCCGGTCTGTATTTCAGGCTGAAGGAGAATGTTGAGAGAGCAGCCAACCACCTATGGCCTGTGGCATCCAATTTTGCGATGGTGAGCAAGTATGTGAGGGGGTTGTTATCTGTTTTGACTACAAATTCGGCACCATACAGATAATCTCTCAACTTGTCTACCACGACCCACTTCAAGGCCAGAAACTCAAGTTTATGAGTTGGGCAGTTCTTCTCAGCAGGAGACAGGCTCCGGCTCACATAAGCAACAGGCCATAAATATACATTATGATCCTGATAGAGCACTCCGCCCAGCCCATCTCAGCTGGCATCCACATGCAGTTCATAGGGCTTGGTAGGATCCGCATAAGCTAACACTGGAGCAGTCGTAAGGCTCTTCTTCAATTGACTGAATGTCTCCTCACATTGCGGAGTCCACTGATCCAGGATAGATTCCTTTTTCTTCCGAGGCCCTTCTTTTTGCCTCTCAGGCTTCTCCAAATCCACATCAGCCTCTTCCTGATTCTTCAGTAGTTCTGTGAGTGGGTGGGCTATCTTCGCAAACCCTTCCACAAACCTTCGATAGTAGGAGCAGAATCCTAGATATGACCTGAGCTCAGTCACATTCATGGGCTTTGGCCAAGAGGTAAAAGCTTCCTATTTCTCAGGGTCAGTTGCTATCCCTTCTTCAGAAACAATGTGCCCCAGATAGTTCACTGAAGATTGATAAAATTGACATTTCTCCATTGAAAGTTTCAAACCCTCTTCATGTAATCTCTTCAGAACCTTTTCCAGTCACTCTTCATGCTCTTCGACAGTTCGGCCAAACACTATGATATCGTCTAAGTATACTAAGACCTCAATCAATTTCATGTCGCCTACTGTCTTCTTCATGAGCCTCTGGAAAGTTGCTGGGGCCCCAGACAGAATTTGTGGCATCCGATTAAATTCATAGAACCCCACAGGGGTAATGAAAGCAGTCTTCTCTTTATCCTCAGGACTCATGGGGATCTGATATTAATCACTCCTCAAATCTAATACACTGAACCACTTCGCCCCTGACAGGCTCTGTAGGGCATCTTCTATACGAGGGGTAGTGTATTGATCAGGAATGGTCCGTCGGTTCAGGGTCCTATAGTTGATACATAGCCGTAGTGACCCATTTTTCTTCCTCACTACCACTATCGGAGAGGCGTATGGACTCCTGGACTCCTTGATAATCCCAGTCCTTTTCAGCTCAGCCAGCTGTTCTCGAAGGTCTTCAAGATCTCCCAATGGGATTCTCCTAACCCTTTCCCAGAAAGGTTTGTCTTCTTCCAGCCGGATCTTGTGCTCTGCACTCTTGGCATACCCCACATCAAACTCACTCTTTGAGAAAACCTCTTTCCATCTCATGAGCTGGTTTTTGGCCCTCTCCATCCAAGCAGGCGTAAGGGAGGTGTTCTTCGGGTAGAAATTCTCTATGGGAATCTCCCCTTCTGGTCCCTTTTTGACATCACCTGGTGAAACCGGGGTCGCTTGATTCGCCTGCCCAAGCAGCATTCTTGCTGGTATCTTCACAGGCAAGGCTGTCGTGTTCCGAAAACTGACTGAGACTCTCCCCCTGCTTCTCTTAAGTGCCTTAGTAGATAACACTTTTGGGAGTATCTCCAGACCCACTTCTTCTTCCTGAGTGTCCGTCTCCAAGACAATGAAAGGACCAGGTTGTCTCCAACTCAACTTGACAGAGGCCCTCATGCATACCACTTCACCCGGTTGTAGCAGTCCTTCACTTCGCTCTAAACGCCAAACCTTTCCCACCCCTTCTGGTGGGGCCTTCTGTTCGTGTACTATGTCCTCGTACACTTGGGTTAGCATGGGATGTACCTTCATGGCCGGGGCACTTTCCTTCTGTACAAGTGGTGTCAGGAGTCTTCTGACCAGATCAGTATTTGTTCCGATGATAAGGGAACTTCTATGGGCCCCAGGGGGTCAGGGACATACAACCGCCAGGGTGTCGAAAGTCTCAGCCTTTCCAGCCACACTTGGGTCAAAGGTGAGTTTGATAGGGATATATCCCTCATAAGGAAAGTTCTGGGCACCTAGACCCCATATCTTCAATTCTTCCAACTTTTGCAGGGGCAGATGCTTGAGATGCTTCATGTAGAAATCTTTATATAATAAGGTTACTTGAGCTCCAGTATCCAGCAGTACCTTGGCATGGATTTCTTCTACCTGGACTGGGATGATCGGAGAGGGTCCCACTAGGTTGAGCGGAAATCCACCATGAGTGTTTGGCTTTTTTTGCTTGTTAGTGCGCATCTTGACTCCTCTTTTCCATGGACGCTCACTCAACTTCATTCCTCCTCTTACTCTCAAAACTTTGTGAACCTGGGTTTCGTTGGAGTTGACCACTATTACAGTGCACCCAGTTGACTCCTTCACTGGGGCCCTTTAAAGTTTTCCGCCGGCTTTTGACGTTGTACTGCTGCCCTTGGACTTGGGCACATGTTGAAACAAAGTCCAGATTCCCTCCTGAAAGTGAAGTCTGATACTTTCTTTAATTTATTTGTTCCTCCATTGGGCGGATTTGGGGATCTTTCGGTCAGTAAAGCCATCATTTCCATCAACTGGGCCACCTGAGTCTTAAGAAGCTCAATCTGGGGATCATCATCCATCACACTAACTGTCTGGACTCCTGGCCTCCAACAGTGTGTTTTGGTTCTTGAATGTTCTCCTTCTTTCTTTCTAGAATAGCTTCTTCCTCCCATACAATCTGAATTAGATCTGGGTACTTCAATATGCCTCCATCTTGGCGAGTTCTTAACTGGAGGGTGATGGGGTCCAAAGGCTGGGCATCCCTTAAGACTTGTTTGGCTCGAATTTCATCCACCTTACTAGGATCTAATCCCTTGTTTAGCAATATCTGGTGAATTACCTTGTCCAACCTTCTCATATATTCTGACAACTTCTCTCCTGTTTCTTGATAGGTGTGTTCTAATTGATAAATTAGGTCAGAAACCTTTTCGGTACGTCCAAACACATCTTGCAAGATATCTAAGTAGTCTTGGGCTACACAGTTCTGTTTACTGAGCCTTAAATTTCGAATGGCCTTGGAAGCAGGTCCTTTCAGACTCTCAGTAATCCGCTGTTTCTTTTGCGTTTCAGGGATGTCCCACTCATCCAACACTTGCGTGGCCTATCCCAACCACTCTTCAAAAGTGTCTTCTCCTTTGGGTACAGGCCGTTGGCCCGAGAAAATGCCCAGTTTTCGGTACCCCGTCCCTGAATATGTTGGGTTCCTTTTTGATATTGGGACACCAAATTTCCCAGGGCAGTGAAGAGTACTGGCTCAATTGCAGCCGGTGCTGACTGTGGTGGAACCTTGATTCCTGCTGAACTCATCTGTGGGAAGGTGGCAAGATTCTCCCCTTCTTCCCTTGGGTGGGTCAGATAAAACTTGGTCTTGTCAGACAGCTCAACACTTGCACCCTTGACATTTTCCGGAACTCCCTTCCTCCACTCCAATAATGCATAAGTGCGGAATGTCTCATGATTGAGCCTTACTGCGACCACCTTGGCTCTTTGTTCTGGGGATAGTGTTTTTACCACTCGGTTAATGTGTTCTTTCTCCCAGATATCTTCACAGAGTTCCATGGCCACGCTCGCTTCTGAGCGGGTGCCTTCTGCCTCACACCGCTTTTCCACAGTGGGGGGATCCATTCTATGATTCTTAAAGGGGTGCTTGATTTCAGAGTGACAGTTATCCCGGACGATGCCCCCACATGTAGCAATAACTCTCGGTGGAGCTGCTGGTTCAAAGCGGGCATGTCCTCTATTCTCTTTACCCCTCTTAAATTGTTCAATCCCCTTGACACAACTGTAGTACAGTGTTGTAATGATATGAGTATTAACTTTAACCCACAATATACACTTATATTTATATTTAACTCTACCTGGGTATTTGTACTTCCACCTGCAGGAGAAATAACAACACTGTACACAAACTTCAGTAATAACCAAAAATAACTTCTTTCTTTGAGTAAATAATATATTTATATAAAGGGTTAATACAATGACTACACTATCACACCAACGTAGTGCCACAGTATAGTAAATAGTTATAACAGTCTTAGTAACATACACAAATATACTTAAGTATATGTATATATATATATATATATATTTATACCAGGGAGCTCCCCCTGCTCTAAACCGTAAAGTCACTATCCTTTGTAACTAAGTGCAGGGCCCTGCAGTAAAAGAAATAGTCTTGACGTCTTCAGTCTTCGCTAGCTTATGAATTTGTAATTGTAATCCACAAAAGGGTTCCTCTTGGGTGTTGCGCAGTGTAAGGTAATACACTAAAGCAGTTATAATCCAGCAGACTGATTAGGTGTTCTTATACGAAGGAGACAGACATCTAGTATCAATTCTTGAATACTGAAGTCTATGCAGATGTAATGTTCTCCATCTTAACTTGTTCCGTGGGACTATCAGTCCCAGCAACACTCTGTAACAGTTCTAAGTGTGTGTAGTATTTAAACAAACTTCTGGGTGTTAACCCTCTCACCACACGGATGGATGTCTCTGTTTCAACAGTTCTCAGTCCATATGGAACCACCGCCACGCCGTCACACTTCTCCATTCACTAACGACCAGGAGTCCTCGGTTACCTCCTCCACGGGTCTCCGGAACAATCACTTCTGCTGCTCCAGCACACTGTGATACGATGACAGGATCCCTACTGCTGCTCCGCTCCCTCACAAGGTAGGCCGCAACCCTGTGGGACACACCCACCCACAGAGTTCTGCAGGCAGCCCACACGTCCCAGGAACAAGAGACTTAAGATGGCCGCTCCCAGCCCTTTCATATCCTTCCACAATGCAGTTCAGTTCTCCTCTTGTCCAGGAGCATTGTGGGTAGGTCATAGTTAAAGTTCAGAAGTAAACAATCAATCACTTCCATGTCACTTCTCTTAATCATGAAACATAAAAGTATTGTACCTTTTAAATTGTCCACAAGATGGCACTATAACAACTTATGTCCTGTATAACACACATATGGCTAAAAACAAAAGTTGTCAGCGCTACATATAGACTGACACTGACTGGACATAATGAATGACTGCTTGGATATGATGAGTGACATTGAGTGGCGGCCCGTCCATAGGGGGCATGGGCACCGCCCCCCTTCCAGGCAGTCAAAAAAAAAAAGGTAAAAAAAATAAATAAATAATTTTTTTTAAAATACTGGCCAAAAAAAATACAAAAAAGGGCCTTAAGTGCACTGTGCTCGGATGCCGGACACAGTGAACTTATGGGAAGCGCCACATCTATGCAATCACAAGATTGCAGACGTGGTGCTTCATTTGCGGGCGTTCAGCCCGCCTTGCGGCGCTTTCCGAAGCGCCGTGTAGCTTCCGCCCGGCGCTTGTAGTATATATTACTAAGGGCGGGCGGTTTGATTGACATCTCAGTTTGATGTCACTTCCTGTTTTCATTCTCCCATTGCGCCCGGGAGAAAGGAAACAGGAAGTACTATGAAAGGAACGGACGGATGGCCCTCTTCATCGCCGCTGTGGAAGATGACACCGCAGGACAGGAGAGGACAACACACAGCAAGGTAAATAGTACCGCTGTGCTCCCGGGGGAGGTTCGATGTGACACAGGCAAGGCTGCATTTGGGGGACACAGGAGGCTGCATTCAAGGGACATATGCTCCATTTGGGGGACACAGGAGGCTGCATTTGGGGGCCACAGGAGGCTGCATTTGGGGAACACATGCTGCATTTGGGGGACACAGGAGGCTGCATTTGGGGGACACATGCTGCATTTGGGGACAAAGGAGGCTGCATTTGGGGGACACAGGAGGCTGCATTTGGGGGACACAGGAGGCTGCATTTGGGGGACACAGGAGGCTGCATTTGGGGGACACAGGAGGCTGCATTTGGAGGACACGTGAGGCTGCATTTGGGGGACACATGCTGCATTTGGGGGACAAAGGAGGCTGCATTTGGGGAACACAGAAGGCTGCATTTGAGGGACACAGGAGGCTGCATTTGGGGGACGCAGGAGGCTGCATTTGGGGGACGCAGGAGGCTGTATTTGGGGGACACAGGAGGCTGCATTTGGGGGACACAGGAGGCTGCATTTGGTGGACACAGGAGGCTGCATTTGGGGGACACATGCTGCATTTGGGGGACACAGGGGGCTGCATTTGGGGACACAGGAGGCTTCATTTGGGGGGGACAGGAGGCTGCATTTGGGGGACACATGCTGCATTTGGGGGACACAGGAGGCTGCATTTGGGGGACACAGGAGGCTGCATTTTTGGGAAACAGGCTGCATTTGGGGGACACAGGCTGCATGTAAGGACAGACTCCGCTGTGGACACCTGATGGCATCTGGTGGCAGGTGACGTGGCAGGTGACACACTCAGGGCTCCCACTGATTCTGCTTTATGGTGAGTTGAATGATTTCATTTTATATTACAATGTAATGATAGAAATAATGCACTTTAATCATCCTGACACCATAACAAGCATGGTGCCGGGATGATTGAAGAGCTAACACCAGGTGTTTGGAATATCATTATCTGCTGATTGTTAAACTTTCTAGAATACACATATATCTATTGTTGTGTAGGATCTGGGCCTGCTGTCCCTTCATCCCTCTCTCCCTCTCCCTCCATCCCTCGTTCATCTCAGACGCTAACCACACCACCTTAGAGCCACGCCCACTATTTTGCTGAAACCATGCCCATTTTCACCAAGTGGGAGGGGTCAAAAAGGAAGGGCGGGGTCTGGCACCCCCCCATCCTAAAACTTCACCAGCCGCCACTGACCATGACTGACAATGACAGGAAACAATGACCGATACTGAGCAGACATAGCACTTGACACTGACCAGACACAAAAACTAACAGCTAGGGACATCAGAACTGTGGCACAGACAGGAATGTGAATGACGTTGTTTACCTTTGTGGTATTGAAGGCCACTGTGTCCAGTTCTGGAGTGTCCCATGTTGGTGGACGAGTGATAACTCAAACTCTGATTCATAGTTCTGGTCCTCCCATTGTACAGAGAGCCTGGACTATGGAAATATACTTTGGTGGTATAAGGTTGAGGATGTAGGATAAATCAACACATGATGGCCTTACTGCAAAAGTTTGATAGGAGACACCAAGCTGATCAAATTCTGCACCAAAGAAGAAGGTGCCAATTAGGGATGAGCTTTGTGTTCGAGTCGAACCCATGTTCGACTCGAACATCGGCTGTTCAGTCGTTCGCCGAATTGCGAACGATATGGGCCGTTCGCGCCAAATTCGTGTGGCGCGTCACGGCCCATAATTCACTGCGGCAGTGCATTGCTGGCTGATGATTGGGCAAGTATGCACTATGACCCACATGCTTGGCCAATCACAGCGCCGCCTGAACAGAGAGCCGTAATTGGCCAAAGCCACTCACTGATTTTCATCCATATTGCCAGGACCCGACATTACATTAAACCCGCAAGCAGTTTTAAATGAGATTTTTTCCTTTAAAAATGACATTTGGTGCAGGGACTGTTCTAAACACGGGAAACACGCGTCACTTTACAAGCATACTATAGACACCCCCCAGGTACGATATTTAAAGGAATATTTCACTTTTTTTTTTACTTTAAGCATCATTAAAATCACTGCTCCCGAAAAAACGGCCGTTTTTAAAAGTTTTTTTTGCATTGATACATGTCCCCTGGGGTAGGACCCGGGTCCCCAAACCCTTTTTAGGACAATGCAAATTAGCCTTTAAAATGAGCACTTTTGATTTTGAACGTTCGAGTCCCATAGACGTCAATGGGGTTCTAACGTTCGTGTGAATTTTCGGTCCGTTCGCAGGTTCTGGTGCGAACTGAACCGGGGGGTGTTCGGCTCATCCCTAGTGCCAATATACTGTATATTCCATATCTGGTCCTTTCCCAGAGGACAGGTCATCAAGGAAGGACAGGGATCTGGCAGGGAGGCCTCACTGAGGCTCCAAGCCATGAAATACATACAAAGACGGACCCCTGGACACAGCGGCTGCTCTAAGGTTCTCTGCTTGTATCCCTTGATAGAGGTGATGACACTGAGCAGTGACTGTGTGGGGCTTCTCACACTCCATCACACTTCCCATACACTGAAGAATGAGAATCTGCATATTTGTTTACCTGCTTATATGGCCATTATTATTATAGCTCCCACCAATCTCCTGAGGTGATCACACACAATTCCACAAAATGTTCCTTTCCCTCTCCCCTCTCATCTCTGTCACGAGCCTCTGTGAGCCATGTAAAGAGGTCCTGTCACCTCCTAACAGTGCTAATTATAGTCAGGACCAAAAACATTGGCATGAACCCAGAAGCAAGCTTCACGACATATGAGTCAAACAAATGACCCATTGCACTGCTAAAATGACAATATGGTTGTGGCCTAACACACGGGTAAGGAGAGCCATCCCACCACCTTACAGTATGGCTGTGGCCCCAGGCCTAGTGCTAGGAGAATGTCTGATGTCTGCTGGTCACTTACCCATCTCTCTCCAGCACCAAATGACAGCTAGATTGCTTTTTAAATGCCTGCAGGTATGTCATCTCCTAAATTCCCAGAATGCACCAAGAGCATAGGAGGAGAGTGGACAGTGCAGTGTGGAAGTGAGAGGGATCCACAGACAGGTAGCATGGTGGCCATATCTGACCTTGCTGTACCCAGCAACATGGTATCCAACATCTGTGAGATTCTAACCAGGATGATGATTATATCAACCAACGCAGAGGCTTCAATACAGCAGCATGGCATCCAACATTTGCGAGATCCTGACCATGATAATACCAACCAATGCCAAGGTTTTAACAACACAACATGGCATTGAACAAAGATGATACCGATGCCAACCCACAATGAGGCTTCAATACAACAAAATGGCATCCAACATCTGTGAGATTCTAACCATGATAATAACACAACATGGCATCCAACATTGATGATACCAGTGCCAACCCATGACCATGAAAATAATATCTACCAACAGGGGCGTAACTAGAAATGACAGGGCCCCATAGCAAAATTTTGTATGGCCCCCCCCGTGCAAACAGTCCCCCCCCCCACAAAAAAAATTAACTAATGCCATTGAACAACAGATTACCACACTCATGTGGCACTGTACCCAGGCAACAGCTTATATTAATTTCGAACAACAAAACAAAAATTTGCCAATAAAATCTACAGGTTACATTCAGTACATTATAGTGTTAGTAAAGTCAAAAAAGTTTTTTTCAAGTTTTGCACCCCCACAACTAATACCTCAGAGCTTGTGGGGAAGAGGCCCTTGTCCCCATCTGCACGGGGACAAGGTGCTTTTCCAGGCACTGTGCAAAACAGATGACAGTCTGTCTCCCACTCCCTTCCTACCTCCTGTCCAGACTCCAGAGCCTCCTCATGTGCCAAAAACGATGTCCTTCACAGGCGCGCTTGAGCGTTCTGCCCCGCCCACTCTGCTCCCGCCCACTCTGCTCCCGCCCACTCAGCTCCTGCCTCCTGCTGTATGCAGCCGACTTGTGGGGCCCGGGAGGCTTAACAGTAAACTTAAATTCCTCATCATCCCTGGGCATAGTTGCCAACATTGTAAAAAAATTTATAGGGACACTTTTTGCAAAGCGCGCCATGGCGATAAATTGGCATGGTTTAAGCGTAATATTGGGCATGGCTTAAATGGGCATGACTCAAAGGGGGTGTGGTTAGAGTCTGAGCTGAACGAGGGATGGAGGGAGAAACAAAGGAAGAAAGAGAGAGAGAAGGAAGGAAAAAAAGAGGGATGGGGGGACAGCAGGCCCAGATCCTACACCACAATAGAAATATGTGTATTCCAGAAAGTTTTACAATAAGCAGATAAAGATACTCCAAACATCTGGTGTTAGAGCTTCAATCATCCCAGCGCCATGGTTGTTATGTTGTCAGGGTGATTGAAGCACATTATTTCCATTATTACATTGTAATATAAGATTAAATAGTTCAACTCACCATAATGCAGAATCAGTGGGAGCTCTGAGGGTGTCACTTGCCACCAAATGCCATCAGGTATCCCCAGCGGAGTGCTTCCTTACATCTCTGGTGTCCCCAGCAGAGTGCCCTCTTACATCTCAGGTGTCCCCAGCGGAGTGCTTCCTTACATCTCAAGTGTCACTGTCCATAGCCAGCGGAGTGCTTCCTTACATCTCTGGTGTCACTGTCCCCAGCCAGCGGAGTGCTTCCTTTCATCTCTGGTGTCACTGTCCCCAGGCAGCGGAGTGCTTCCTTACATCTCTGGTGTCACTGTCCCCAGGCAGCGGAGTGCTTCCTTACATCTCTAGTGTCACTGTCCCCAGGCAGCGGAGTGCTTCCTTACATCTCTGGTGTCACTGTCCCCAGGGAGCGGAGTGCTTCTTTACTTCTCTGGTGTCACTGTCCCCAGCCAGCGGAGTGCTTCCTTTCATCTCTGGTGTCACTGTCCCCAGCCAGCGGAGTGCTTCCTTACATCTCTGGTGTCACTGTCCCCAGGCAGCGGAGTGCTTCCTTACATCTCTGGTGTCACTGTCCCCAGGCAGCGGAGTGCTTCCTTACATCTCTGGTGTCACTGTCCCCAGGCAGCGGAGTGCTTCCTTACATCTCTGGTGTCAATGTCCCCAGGCAGCGGAGTGCTTCCTTACATCTCTGGTGTCACTGTCCCCAGGCAGCGGAGTGCTTCCTTACATCTCTGGTGTCACTGTCCCCAGGCAGCGGAGTGCTTCCTTACATCTCTAGTGTCACTGTCCCCAGGCAGCGGAGTGCTTCCTTACATCTCTGGTGTCACTGTCCCCAGGGAGCGGAGTGCTTCTTTACTTCTCTGGTGTCACTGTCCCCAGCCAGCGGAGTGCTTCCTTACATCTCTGGTGTCACTGTCTCCAGGCAGCGGAGTGCTTCCTTACATCTCTGGTGTCACTGTCCCCAGGCAGCGGAGTGCTTCCTTACATCTCTGGTGTCACTGTCCCCAGCCAGCGGAGTGCTTCCTTACATCTCTGGTGTCACTGTCCCCAGCCAGCGGAGTGCTTCCAGCGGAGTGCTTCCTTACATCTCAGGTCCGCCCCCCCTTTGGAGCCCTTCTATATCCCAGCAGAGCAGGAGACTGATATATGAGACTGATATGACAGAACACCGCCATTACTGAAGCCTGAGGGGGAACAAAATAGAGGCGGAGCTGGCCGGCTACAATAGAAATTTAGCTGCGGCACCGCCCACCCCCCCACCCCTTTCTAAAACAGATCACAGATGACAGACAGGCCGGGGGCGGGGGGTGGGCGGCGCCGCAGCTCTATTTCTATTGTAGCCACTCGGCAGGCTCCACTTGTCATTACTAAGTCAGCTGGTCTTCAGGAAAATGGCAGCCGGCGGAGACATTATCTCCGCCGGCCACGGACTTCTAGCAGTGGCAGCGGCGGGCGGCAAAAAATCAGTAAAAAAGGATTTCTTTTGGCAACTATGACGGGGCCCCACTCAGCTGCGGGCCCCATAGCGCCCACGTGGCTTGCTA
Source organism: Aquarana catesbeiana (assembly GCF_042186555.1). Taxonomy (NCBI): domain Eukaryota; kingdom Metazoa; phylum Chordata; class Amphibia; order Anura; family Ranidae; genus Aquarana; species Aquarana catesbeiana. Next base: position 19,149,860 of record NC_133330.1, on the reverse strand, counting down.
TGGCGGTAGTTCCGCCACTGTCTACCAATAGGGATGAGCTTCATGTTCGAGTTGAACCCATGTTCGACTCGAACATTGTCTGTTCGCCGAATTGCGAACGATATGGGCCGTTCGCACCGAATTCGTGTGGCGCGTCATGGCCCATAATTTATTGCGGCATCGCAGTGCATTGCTGGCTGATGATTGGCCAAGCATGCACTATGACCCGCATGCTTGGCCAATTACAGCGCCGTCTGAACAGAGAGCCGTAATTGGCCAAAGCCAAGGAGGCTTTGGCCAATTATGGCTCAGGGGATTCACCTAAAGCTACAAGTTAGTGTAGTGCGTCCTCCTCACAGTGTTCAGCTAAAACTACAAGTTAGTGTAGTGCGACCTCTGCACAGTGTTCAGATAAAGCTACAAGTTAGTGTAGTGCGTCCTCTGAACAGTGTTCAGCTAAAGCTACAAGTTAGTGTAGTGCGTCCTGCTCATAATGTTCAGCTAAAACTACAAGTTAGTGTAGTGCGAGCTCTGCACAGTGTTCAGCTAAAGCTACCTGTAGAAGGTTGGTGGTGTTTTCTTGATCCTATCACTACCGCAGGCAGCTAAATAAGCTACAAGTTAGTGTAGTGCGTCCTCCTCACAGTGTTCAGCTAAAACTACAAGTTAGTGTAGTGCAACCTCTGCACAGTGTTCAGCTAAAGCAACAAGTTAGTGTAGTGCGTCCTCTGAACAGTGTTCAGCTAAAGCTACAAGTTAGTGTAGTGCGTCCTCCTCACAGTGTTCAGCTAAAACTACAAGTTAGTGTAGTGCGATCTCAGCACAGTGTTCAGCTAAAGCTACCTGTAGAAGGTTGGTGGTGTTTTCCTGATCCTATCACTACCGCAGGCAGCTAAATAAGCTACAAGTTAGTTTTTTGTGAGCTCTGCACAGTGTTCAGCTAAAGGTACCTGTAGAAAGTTGGTGGTGTTTTCCTGATCCTATCACTACCGCAGGCAGCTAAATAAGCTACAAGTAATGCCGCGTACACACGGTTGGACTTTCTGTCCTACTTGGTCCGGCACACTTTTTGACGGACTTTGTCCGCCAGGTGCGCCGGACTTTAAAACGGACGGACTTGCCCACACACGACCGGACTATTGCGGCAGGCTAAGTCCGCCCGTCTTTCCGATGGACTTTCGCCGGAGTTACGGCGGACTTTCAGAATGAACGGACTTGCCCACACACGGACAAGTCCGTTCATTTTGAACGTGACTCAGGTGCGACGGGACTAGAAAAGGATGTCAATCTTGCCGCTTTTATCGGCGAGATTGACACCTTGCGAGCCCCGTCGCGGGTCATACCAGGCCCTTAGGTCTGGTATGGATTATAAAGGGAACCCCCCTACGCTGAAAAAACGGCGTGGGGTCCCCCATAAATCCATACCAGACCCCGATCCGAGCACGCAGCCTGGACGGTCAGGAAAGGGGGTGGGGACGAGCGAGCGCCTCCCCCCTCCTGAACCGTACCAGGCCGCATGCCCTCAACATGGGGGGTGGGTGCTTTGGGGGAGGGGGGCGCCCTGCGGGGCCCCCCACCCCAAAGCACCTTGTCCCCATGTTGATGAGGACAAGGGCCTCTTCCCGACAACCCTGGCCGTTGGTTGTCGGGGTCTGCGGGCGGGGGGCTTATCGGAATCTGGGAGCCCCCTTTAATAAGTTCTAAGCTCTATCAGATTTCAGGCGTGATACCCTCAATACAAGCTCACAGACTTTACATTCATTGTACTCTATGTGGCACTGGGAAATTGATAGTTGTATCAGGAAATCCTCCGTAGACTGAGCAAACGCTAGCCAGTGAGCTTGTATTGAGGGTATCACGCCTGAAATCTGATAGAGCTGATTGGTCCTTATCCAAAGGCCCCGGCTGGGTGTTAAGCCATCCGCTTACCACATTTGGCGCTCTGGATTTCCTGATACAACTATCAATTTCCCAGTGCCACATAGTCCAATGAATGTAAAGTCTGTGAGTTGGTAAGCACACTCAACAGCTGTGGTGGTGGGACATCACCTTCGTTTTTAAATGCACAAAAGGGTGTTGGTGTCAGGTGCATGCTCATGTTTTGTTGCAAAACGATATTATACTATGGCAAGTTTTTTTGTTTCTTTTTCTGTATTGTATTGAGGGTATCACGCCTGAAATCTGATAGAGCTGATCTGTCCTTATCCAAAGGCCCCGGCTGGGTTTTAAGCCATCACTACATTTGGCGCTCTGGTAAGGGCAATTCATTTTCGTGATCTTTTGGATTGTGAATATTTCCACACATATGCTGGCATTTGGAAGATCTAGAGTGTTTTTTTCTCTCACCCAAAGTGACATTTGGACTACATCATTGATTATTTATGTCATTACCAACTAAAGGACATTTAGCGCAGTTTTTTTTTATTACTGTTATTCGTGTTGTCACACTGTTTACTGCTGCTTTATTTTATTTTATTTTATTCTATTTATTTTATTGTTCCAGCGGGGCATTTTTTATTATATAAGTTGATTTTGCTAGCTGCAGTATATGTATATATATATATATATATATATATATATATATATATCCCACCTTAGTGCAGCTACAGGCCATTAGTATGTCTGGAAGGCCAACAAGGAGAGGCAGACAGTCACAAGCCAATAAAAGAGGCCAAGCAGGCTCTGTCTCTAGAGGCAACAGTGCTGGTCGTGTAGACGGTGCATCCTCATCAGCACGTGGCCGTGGGACACGCTTGGCCTTTTTTTCGGCAGCTGGCCGCGTTGAGCCCCAACATGCGGAAGACTTGGTCGAGTGGATGACCAAGCCGTACTCATCCTCCTCATCCTCTCTCACCCATGCTCAGGGTACTTTGTCTGGCAAAGCAGCGGCCTCTTCCCTCGGCTCAATGGCATCAGTGACTCCTTCCCCAGCCCCACCATGTCCTCCTGAGGAGTCCCTCGAACTGTTTGACCACAGTGTTGGGTACATGCTCCAGGAGGATGCCCAGAGTTTAGAAGGCTCTGATGATGATACTGAGCTAGATGAAGGCAGTAACATGAGCACGGACAGAGGGGGGGCCCAAGAAGGACAGCAATCTGGCAGTCATGCTCCCCCTGCTGCAGCATACTGCCAGGTTTGCTCCAGTGATGAGGAGGGAGGGGATGATGAGGTCACTGACTCAACGTGGGTGCCTGATAGGAGAGAGGAGGAGGCACATCACCAAAGAGGCAGGATGCCCTCCAGGGGCCAGACTAAGGGCAGCACACTGACTGCATCACCCCCCAAAGCTCCGCATGTGCAGGGCGCTGCTGTCTCTGCGCATTATTCCAAAAGTTCTTTGGTGTGGGCCTTTTTTGAGATGAGTGCATCAGATCGCACCGCTGCTATTTGCAACATATGTCTCAAGCGTATCTTGCGTGGCCAAAACATCTCCTGCTTGGGCACCACATGTTTGACCAGACATATGTTGACCTGCCATGCAGTTCGTTGGCAAGCGTATCTAAAAGACCCACACCAAAGAACAAAGAGGACCTCTCCTTGCTCCTCATCAGCTGAGATCTCCAACCCCACTATACCTTCAGTCCTCTCTGAGACCTGCACTGAGAGGAATGAAGGTGTAGAATTAGGTGTGTCACAGCCAAGTACTTGTGGGCAATCTGCTTTTGTACACCAACGTCAGATTGTACCAGGCAAATTTCCCTGCCCCAGCTGCTGCACCACCGAAAGAAGTTCGCTCCCAGCCATCCACATGCCCAGCGGTTGAATGCCAGCTTAGCAAAATTGCTAGCACTTCAACTGCTGCCTTTTCAGTTGGTAGACTCTGCCCCCTTCCGTGAGTTTGTGGAATGTGCGGTTCCTCAGTGGCAGGTACCCAAATGCCACTTTTTCTCACGGAAGGCGATTCTGGCTCTCTACCGGCATGTGGAAGGCAATGTCCATGCCTCGCTGGACAGGGCGGTCAGCGGTAAGGTGCATATTACCGCTGACTCATGGTCCAGCAGGCATGGACAAGGATGTTACCTAAGTTTCACCGCGCATTGGGTGACTCTGCTGGAAGCTGGGAAGGATGCAGGACAAGGTGCAGTAGTGTTGGAGGTTGTTTTGCCACCACACCTCCAAAATGCCACTATTAATGATTGTGACACGCCTGTCTCCTCCACCCTCTCCTCTTCTTCTTCCTCCATGGCCTCTTCCTGTGCTTTGTCCTCGGAACCAGCGGTGCTCCGTAGGCATTCAAGGGGCTACGCAAGTACGCAGGCCAAAAGATGCCATGCTTGAGCTTGTGTGCTTGGGGGACAGGAGCCACACTGGGGCAGAGGTTCTGTCAGCTCTGCAGGGGCAGGTTCAGAGGTGGTTGACGCCATGCCAACTTAAGGCAAGAATGGTGGTTTGCGACAATGGCACCAACCTCCCGCCCCCTACAACAGGTACAACTGACCCATGTGCCCTGTTTGGCTCACGTCTTTAACTTGGTGGTGCAGCGGTTCTTGGGCAGGTACCCGGGCTTACAGGATGTCCTGAGGCAGGCCAGGAAAGTCTGTGTGCATTTCCGCCAGTCATATAATGCCAGTGCTCGGATGGCAGACCTCCAAAAGGAATTTAACCTGCCGAAGAACCGCCTAATCTGTGACATGCCCACCAGGGGAACTCAACGTTGGCCTTGCTGCAGCGGCTGCACACGCAGCAGAGGGCCATCAATGAGTACCTGTGCGACTATGGCAGCAGAATAGGGTCAGGGGAGCTTGGGTTTTTTTCCCCACGCCAGTGGGCCATGATCTGGGATGCATGCACTGTCCTGTCACCATTTGAGGAGGCCATGAGGATGGTTAGCAGTGACAGTGCATGCATCAGTGACACTGTCCCCCTTGTCCACCTGTTGGAGCACAGGCTGCGTGGAATAATGGACAGGGCACTTGAGGCAGAACAGAGGCAGGAATAGGAGGACTTCCTTAGCTCTCAAGGCCCCCTTTATCCAGACAGTGTTCCTGCGTGCCCGCCGATCACACAGGAAGAGGAGGAGGAGGAGGAGGATTGTGTCAGTATGGAGGTGGAGCCTGGCACTCAGTATCAGCAGCAGTCTTTAAGGGATCAGTACAAAGAAACACATGGACTTGTATGTGGCTGGGAGGAGGTGGCTGCGGACCATGTCATCCTTAGTGACCCAGAGGACTCCGGACCGAATGCCTCAGCAAACCTATGCTGCATGGCCTCCCTGATCCTGCAAAGCCTGCGTAAGGATCCTCGTATTCGTGGTATCAAGGAGAAGGACCAATACTGGCTGGCAACCCTCCTTGATCCACGTTACAAGGGTAAGGTTGCGGACCTTATCTTGCCATCGCAGAGGGAGCAGAGGATGAAACATCTTCGTGAGGCCCTGCAGAAAGGTCTGTGCAACGCGTTCCCAGAGACTAGGAGGTTACAAACTCCTGTTTCTGGACAACGTGTTGCTGAGGCTTCGGTCAGTCAAAGAAGGAGCGGTGGAGAAGGTGGCCATCTGACCGATGCGTTCAGACAATTTTTTAGTCCGAAGCCCCAAGGTATGATCGGTTCCAGCAACCATCGCCAGCGTCTGTTTTACATGTTGCATGAATACCTAGGGGCAAGATCTGACTTGGACACCTTTACCACCGAAAATCCTCTGGGTTACTGGGTCTTGAGGATGGATCACTGGCCAAAGCTTGCACAGTATGCAATTGAGCTACTGGCCTGTCCTCCATCCAGCGTTCTTTCCGAATGCACATTCAGTGCTGCTGGAGGCTTTGTAACCGATCACAGGGTGCGTCTGTCCACCGACTCGGTCGATCGACTGACCTTCATAAAAATGAATCAGTCTTTGATCACCACCAGCTACCAAGCACCTGATGCTGATGTAACCGAATCATTTTTTTTTTAAATCTCAGATCCCTTCAAAGACTGTCTATGCTGATGCTGAGTGACTATCCTGAGTAATTATCCTCTTCCTCCTCAATGATCATGCTGATAGCTTGTAAGAACATTTTTGGTTCTGGGCGCCGCCACCAGTGCCTAAGGACCAATTTTTCAGCCCCTGTTTAACAGGGGCGTGTAATTACAATTTTTGATGCAATACTTTGCAGCAGGGCTTGTTCCTGCGTTCCAACTAGAGTATCTGTGAGGGGTTGCAGTGTTATGGCACCAGCACCAGTGCCTAAGGCCCAATTTTTCAGCCCCTGTTTAACAGGGGCGTGTAATTACAATTTTTGATGCAATATTTTGAAGCAGGGCTCGTTCCTGCGTTCCAACTAGAGTATCTGTGAGGGGTTGCAGTGTTGTGGTACCAGCACCAGTGCCTAAGGCCCAATTTTTCAGCCCCTGTTCAACAGGGGCATGTAATTACAATTCTTGATCTAATATTTCACAGCAGGGCCCGTTCCAGCGCCCACCAGGAGTAACTGTGAGGACTTACAGTGTTGTGGCACCAGCACTACCATCACCAAAGGCCGAATTTTTCTGGCCCTGTTCAACAGGGGCATGTAATTACAATTCTTGATCTAATATTTCACAGCAGGGCCCTGTTAGGGCTTACAGTGTTGAGGCCACAGCAACGCCTAAGGCCCAAATTTCTGCTGAGTATATAGGGCAGGCCCCTACTTTCAAACATCCAACTTACAAATGACTCCTACTTGCAAACGGAAGGAGACAACAGGAAGTGAGATGAAATCTACCCCATAGGAAGGGAAGTTCTCTCCTGTAAGAGTTAATATGGGAAAAACGTTTCTCCTTTCCACTGATGCTTTATCACCAATCCTTGTTTCACTAAAAACCCCAAATTTTCAAAAACATTTGTCATTGGGACAAAAAGTGAGGTGAAATCTTCTGAAGAGGAGCACTGACAGCAAAACAAATGTCACAGGGGTGATAACCCTTCCATATGTTTTCCAAAAAGCTTAAAAACTGATTTTTTGGCTGGAGCTACACTTTAAAAATGTACCAGTTCAAAATTACAAACAGATTCTACTTAACAACAAACTTACAGTCCCTGTCTTGTTTGCACCGCCTGTATACTGCTGTTCAGAGTATATAGGGCCTTGGGGCCCCACGCCTTTTCTTTTTTTAATTTGGGTGCGGGGTTCCCCTTAATATCCATACAGGACCCAAAGGGCCTGGTAATGGACTGGAGGGTACCCATGCCGTTTGTCTCACTGATTTTCATCCATATTGCCAGGACCCGACATTACGTTAAAGCCGCAAGCAGTTTTAAATTACTTTTTTTCCTTTAAAAATGTCATTTTGTGCAGGGATTGTTCTAAGCACGGGAAACACACGCCACTTTACAGGCATACTATAGAAACCCCCAGGTACGATATTTAAAGGAATATTTCACTTTCACTTTTTTTTTACTTTAAGCATCATTAAAATCACTGCTCCCGAAAAAACATCAGTTTTTAAAAGTTTTTTGCATTGATACATGTCCCCTGGGGCAGGACCCGGGTCCCCAAACCCTTTTTAGGACAATACCATGCAAATTAGTCCCATAGACGTCAATGGGGTTCTAACGTTCGTGCGAATTTTCGGTCCGTTCGCAGGTTCTGATGCGAACCGAACCGGGGGGTGTTCGGCTCATCCCTATCTACCAACAATGAGACTTCAATACAGCAGCATGGCATCCCACATCTATGAGTTTCTGACCACGATGGTAATACCACCTAACACTGAGGCTTCAATACAGCAACATGGTATCCAACATCTTCAAGATCCTCACCATGATAATACCAATCAATGTCGACAACATGGCATTCTACAATGATGTTGATAATACCAACCAACACCGAGGCTTCAATACAGCAACATGGCATCCAACATATGTGAGATTCTGACCAGGATGATGATGATGATATCAACTAACAAAGGGGTTTCAATACAGCAACATGGCATCCAGTATCTTTGAGATCTGACCATGGTGATGGCAATACCACTCAACACTGAGGCTTCAATACAGCAACATGGAATCCCACATCTGTGAGATCCTGACCAGAATGATGAAAATACCAACCAACACTGAGGCCATTACTGCAATATATCATCCAACATCTGTGAAATCCTGAGCAGGATGATGATAATAGCAACCAAAACTGAGGCTTCCATACAGCAATATGGCATCCAACATCTGTGATATAAACCAAAACGGAGGCTTCAATGCAGCAACATGGCATCAAGCAATGAAGATACTAATATCAACCCACACTGAGGGTTCAGTACAGCAATATGGCATCCAACATTGGTGAGAACCCAACCATGATAGTACAAGCAAAAACCAAAATTGAGGCTTTAATACTACAACATGGCATCCAACTTACAGTGTATGCAATACTGACCAGGATGATCATGCCAACCAGAGTATCCAACAATGACGATACTAATACCAACCCACACTGAGACTTCACTACTGCAATATGTCACCCAACATGTTTGATATCCTAAACATGAAAATACCAGTAAGATCCAATATTGAGACTTCCATACAGCAACATGACATCCAACATCTATGAGATCCAACCTCTGTGAGGTCCTACCCATGATGATGATAATGCCAAGCAACAATGAGGCTTCACGACAGCAAGAAATTTTACCGGCTGTTCCTGTGGTGTGGATCTGGTGTGAGCTATATCTGTGGACCCTAATAGAGAAAAGGTGGACAATCATCTATAGAAATTGTTGAATTATGAAGTATTTATGACGTAGCAGCATATATGGAGTTGGGAAATGGAATGTCAGATGACAGAACATTATAATCAACTTCTCTCAGAGAATTCAAATATCATTATATTGTGTTTATATATCATAAAATATAATTACCAAAAGATTGTCTTCACCCTCTACTTGTATCAGGGAGTTTCCCAGAGTGGGTCACCATTGTTGTATTATTATGTGGGTGGAATGTCTCATATCAAATATTTCTATTTCTAGTTGGTGTATCTACTGTATGTGTTATGTGGATGAGATAATTAATACAACACCCACCTCCAAAATGGACCCATTTATGAACAGCTCACTTTTCTCATATATAATAACAGAAGAAATAGTTTCTTACTTTGTGTCATGAAGTCGGTGTAGACAATTGGACCTCTGCAACACAATGCAAGGCATCAGTAACCTAAATCACATGTACAGTGGGGACGGAAAGTATTCAGACCCCCTTAAATTTTTCACTCTTTGTTATATTGCAGCCATTTGCTAAAATAATTTAAGTTAATTTTTTTCCTCATTAATGTACACACAGCACCCCATATTGACAGAAAAACACAGAATTGTTGACATTTTTGCAGATTTATTAAAAAAGAAAAACTGAAATATCACATGGTCCTAAGTATTCAGACCCTTTGTTGTGACACTCATATATTTAACTCAGGTGCTGTCCATTTCTTCTGATCATCCTTGAGATGGTTCTATACCTTCATTTGAGTCCAGATGTGTTTGATTTTACTGACTGGACTTGATAAGGAAAGCCACACACTTGTCTATATAAGACCTTACAGCTCACAGTGCATGCCAGAGCAAATGAGAATCATGAGGTCAAAGGAACTGCCTGAAGAGCTCAAAGACAGAATTGTGGCAAGGAACAGATGTGGCCAAGGTTACAAAAAAATTTCTGCTGAACTTAATGTTCCTAAGAGCACAGTGGCCTCCATAATCCTTAAATGGAAGATGTTTGGGAAGACCAGAACCCTTCCTAGAGCTGGCCGTCTGGCCAAACTGAGCTATCGGGGGAGAAGAGCCTTGGTGAGAGAGGTAAAGAAGAACCCAAAGATCACTGTGGCTGAGCTCCAGAGATGCAGTCGGGAGATGGGAGAAAGTTGTAGAAAGTCAACCATCACTGCAGCCCTCCACCAGTTGGGGCTTTATGGCAGAGTGGCCCGACAGAAGCCTCTCCTCAGTGCAAGACACATGAAAACCTGCATGGAGTTTGCTAAAAAAACACCTGTAGGACTCCAAGATGGTGAGAAATAAGATTCTCTGGTGTGATGAGACCAAGATAGAACTTTTTGGCCTTAATTCTAAGTGGTACGTGTGAGAAAACCAGGCACTGCTCATCACCTGTCCAATACAGTCCCAACAGTGAAGCATGGTGGTGGCAGCATCATGCTGTGGGGGTGTTTTTCAGCTGCAGGGACAGGACGAATGGTTGCATTCGAGGGAAACATGAATGTGGCCAAGTACAGGGATATCCTGGACGAAAACCTTCTCCAGAGCACACTCAGAAACTCAGACTGGGCCGAAGGTTTACCTTCCAACAAGACAATAACCCTAAGCACACAGATAAAATAATGAAGGAGTAGCTTCACAACAACTCCGTGACTGTTCTTGAATGGCCCAGCCAGAGCCCTGACTTAAACCCAATTGAGCATCTCTGGAGAGACCTAAAAATGGCCGTCCACCAACGTCTACCATCCAACCTGACAGAACTGGAGAGGATCTGCAAGGAGGAATGGCAGAGGATCCCCAAATCCAGGTGTGAAAAACTTGTTGCATCTTTCCCAAAAAGACTCATGGCTGTATTAGATCAAAAGGGTGCTTCTACTAAATACTGAGCAAAGGGTCTGAATACTTAGGACCATGTGATATTTCAGTTTTTCTTTTTTTAATAAATGTGCAAAAATGTCAACAATTCTTTGTTTTTCTGTCACTTAAATGATTTTAGCAAATGGCTGCAATATAACAAAGAGTGAAAAATTTAGGGGGTCTGAATACTTTCCGTCCCCACTGTATATATGTCTGCTTTTATACAGTAGAGTCTTTAAAGAAGCATTTCTCAATCTTTTTACCCCAGAGGATCCTTTGAAATAATTTTCAGGTTTTGGGAAACCCCTACTAAAACCAATTCATTGGTGGTTCAGTGGGAAGAAAGCCCCTTACATTGGTAATCAGTGGGAAGAATGTCCCTTACATTGAAAGTCAGTGAGAAGAATGTTCCTTACATTGGTAATCAGCAGGAAGAATGTTCCTTACATTGGTGATCAGTGGGAAGAATGTTCCTTACATTGGTGACCAGTGGGATAAATGCTCCTTACATTGGAGGTCAGAAGGAAGAGTGCTCCTTACATTGGTGGTCAGTGGGAAGAAAGTTCCTTACATTGGTAATCAGTGGGAAGAATGCTCCTTACATTGGTGATCAGTGGGAAGAATGTCCTTTACTTTGGTGATCAGTGGAAAGAATGTTACTTACATTGGTGATCAGTGAGAAGAATGCTCCTTACATTGGTGGACAGTGGGATGAATGTTCCTTACATTGGTGGTCAGTGGGAAGAATGTTCCTTACATTGGGGGTCAGTGGAAAGAATGTTCCTTACATTGGTGGTCAGTGAAAAGAATGTTCCTTACATTGGTCATTAGTGAGAAGAATGTTCCTTACATTGGTGAACAGTGAGAAGAATGGTCCTTACATTGGTGGTCATTAAGAAGAATGGTCCTTACATTGGTGGTCAGTGGGAAGAATACCCCTTCCATTGGTTGTCTAGGGGAAAATTGCCCCTTACAGTGGTGGTGAGAATGGCACCCTTAGGCTCACCATATGTTCTACAATCTAAGTAACCTCATTTATATCTACTGGCATGTATGTAGTGCAAGAGTCGCCTTGGTTGGATAAAGATTGATTGGATAGATTAGGTAGGTTCTCATATTGTATAGTTTTAGTAAATCTAAAGTTGATTGTACAGAGATTATACATTCAGATTGTAACCTCTATGGTAAGCCTTACAGATAGCGGAAAAGATAATTGGTGCCATGGTGCTGACTCTGCCATGTGGTATTGGCTCCAGAATTATGGATATACCATCAAATAGGAGGTCAATCAGCCATAGTTCAAGGAACCCCCTAACAGTTTCTGGAGGAACCCTAGGAATTCCAAGAAACCCTGATTGACAATGGCTGCTTTAAAGTGGTTGTAAACCTATACAATCCACTTTTTACTACAGGTAAGCCTATAATGAGGCTTACCTGTAGTTGCCGTGGATATCTCCTAAACCTGCACGGTTTTGGAGATATCCTTTGTATTAGCATGTGCCGATGTTATCGGCACATGCGCACTGAAGCACCGGCTCGTTTTGCTGTTGCTTCAGCTGACGTGCCCCTACGGGGGGCTCCCACACGCATGTGCGGATGTGACGTAATCGCGGCTCCACCCAATCACATCGCCAGAGCCCGCGATACCCGGAAATAACGCCGGAGGCAATGTTGCCAGCCGGAGCAGTGTACGAGGACCACTGCGGGGGGGGCTTCGATCTAAGGTAAGTATTTCGTAATGAACTAGTATGCTATGCATACTAGCTCATTATGCCTTTGTCTTGCAGGTTTTTTTTGTGCGTTTACAACCTCTTTAAAGTGTCAATTTTGGGTGGATGCTGGGGAATCACAGAAGAGCATAGGCTCTCGTATACATAATGTAGGAAAGAAAGGCAGAATTCTCCTGGATGGAGGAGGACGTTGTGAAGAAGAGAAAGGCACAATGTTATAGAATATGAGAAGCTGCGATATTCCTTATACTGTATGTATACTACATAGAATACAGACCCCCATATATCTACAATGATCCCTCTATGACCATCTACTGTACCTGTCCATACATTGAAGACAAGACATGGAAGATTATTATTTTTATTATTATACACGATTTATATAGCGCCGACAATGACCCCACTGTGACCATCTACAGTACCTGTCAGTAAACATAACACAACTTATCAGTCTGTGCCGAGGAGGACAAAGTGTGGAGGAAACTCCAGAGGGACATTGTGTATACTACAGTGAAATCTGTTCACCCGCTATTCTTCCACATCTGTATGATTGGGCAGATACAAATTCCTACCATCATATGATAATGTGGTCATCACTGGTAGTACCTACCCTGTTTGGTGTACACACAATATACAACTGCTGACAAGAGTGACAAAAGGAGGATCCCGCCAACAAATCCGCCATGGATGTACAAGGACAGGTGACCTTTATCTTCTGATCCTTTATTTGCAGAAGCTAGTACACAACCAAAAGGATGCTTTTATTTTCTTGAAGAAAAGCAAGATATATGATGGTAATTGAGCAGAAGATATACATTTGTTTGTCTGTAGATACAAAGAGTGAAAACTAAACAAATCTCACAGGCAGTCCAGAAACACACATGCCTCCTCACTTCATTCTGCTTCTTATCTCACATTTCTGATTCCGTTCCCTTCTGGATTTGTTATTGACATCTGCTCTCCCTGAACATGTCCAGGTTCTGTTCACAATAATCTGGTTATAACGTCTGGTATGGGATACATATGCGATTTTCCTCATTTAACCGCTTCAGCCCCGGACCATTTGGCTGCCTAAGGACCAGAGGACTTTTTCCAATTTGGCACTGCATCGTTTTAACTGCTAATTGCACGGTCATGCAATGTTGTACCCAAACGAAATTTGCGTCCTTTTCTTCCCACAAATAGAGCTTTCTTTTGATGGTATTTGATCACCTCTGCGGTTTTTATTTTTTGCGCTATAAACGGAAAAAAACCCGGAAATTTTGAAAAAAAATTATATTTTCTACTTTTTGTTATAAAAAAATTCCAATAAACTCAATTTTAGTCATACATTTAGGCCAAAATGTATTCGGCCACATGTCTTTGGTAAAAAAAATGTCAATAAGCATATACGGTATTTATTGGTTTACGCAAAAGTTATAGCATCTACAAGCTAGGGTACATTTTCTGGAATTTACACAGCTTTTAGTTTATGACTGCCTATGTCATTTCTTGAGGTGCTAAAATTGCAGGGCAGTACAAACCCCCCCCAAATGACCCCATTTTGGAAAGTAGACACCCCAAGGAAATTGCTGAGAGGCATGTTGAGCCTATTGAATATTAATTTTTTTGTCCCAAGTGATTGAATAATGACAAAAAAAAAATTACAAAAAGTTGTCACTAAATTATATATTGCTCACAGAGGCCATGGGCATATGTGGAATTGCACCCCAAAATACATTCAGCTGCTTCTCCTGAGTACGGGGATACCACATGTGTGGGACTTTTTGGGAGCCTAGCCACGTATGGGGCCCCGAAAAAAACAATCACCGCCTTCAGGATTTCTAAGGGTGTAAATTTTTGATTTCACTCCTCACTACCTATCACAGTTTTGAAGGCCATAAAATGCCCAGATGGCACAACCCCCCCCCCCAAAATGACCCCATTTTGGAAAGTAGACACCCCAAGCTATTTGCTGAGAGGCATGTTGAGTCCATGGAATATTTTATATTTTGACACAAGTTGCGGGAAAGTGACAAATTTTTTTTTTTTTTGCACAAAGTTGTCACTAAATGATATATTGCTCACACAGGCCATGGGCATATGTGGAATTGCACCCCAAAATACATTTAGCTGCTTCTCCTGAGTATGGGGATACCACATGTGTGGGACTTTTTGGGAGCCTAGCCGCGTACGGGGCCCCAAAAAACAATCACCGCCTTCAGGATTTCTAAGGGTGTAAATTTTTGATTTCACTCCTCACTACCTATCACAGTTTTGGAGGCCATGGAATGCCCAGGTGACACAAAACCCCCCCAAATGACCCCATTTTGGAAAGTAGACACCCCAAGCTATTTGCTGAGAGGTATGGTGAGTATTTTGCAGCTCTCATTTGTTTTTGAAAATGAAGAAAGACAAGAAAAAAATTTTTTTTTCTTTTTTGAATTTTCAAAACTTTGTGACAAAAAGTGAGGTCTGTAAAATACTCACTATACCTTTCAGCAAATAGCTTGAGGTGTCTACTTTCCAACATGGGGTCATTTGGGGGCGGGGGGGGTTGTGCCACCTGGGCATTCCATGGCCTCCGAAACTGTGATAGGCAGTGAAGAGTGAAATCAAAAATGTACGCCCTTAGAAAGCCTGAAGGCGGTGCTTGGTTTTCGGGGTCCCGTACGCGGCTAGGCTCCCAAAAAGTCTCACACATGTGGTATCCCCGTACTCAGGAGAAGCAACAGAATGCATTTTGGGGTGTAATTTCACATATTCCCATGGCATGTTTGAGCAATATATCATTTAGTGACAACTTTGTGCAAAAAAAAAAAAAAAAAAATTTTGTCTCTTTCCCGAAACTTGTGTCACAATATAAAATATTCCATGGACTCGACATGCCTCTCAGGAAATAGCTTGGGGTGTCTACTTTCCAAAATAGGGTCATTTGGGGGGGTTTGAACTGTTCTGGCATTTTATGTACAACATTTAGAAGCTTATGTCACACATCACCCACTCTTCTAACCACTTGAAGACAAAGCCCTTTCTGACACTTTTTGTTTACATGAAAAAATTATTTTTTTTTGCAAGAAAATTACTTTGAACCCCCAAACATTATATATTTTTTTAAAGCAAATGCCCTACAGATTAAAATGGTGGGTGTTTCATTTTTTTTTTTCACACAGTATTTGCGCAGCGATTTTTCAAACGCATTTTTTGGGGAGAAAACACACTTTTTTAAATTTTAATGCACTAAAACACACTATATTGCCCAAATGTTTGATGAAATAAAAAAGATGATCTTAGGCCGAGTACATGGATACCAAACATGACATGCTTTAAAATTGCGCACAAACGTGCAGTGGCGACAAACTAAATACATTTTTAAAAGCCTTTAAAAGCCTTTACAAATTACCACTTTAGATTTACAGAGGAGGTCTACTGCTAAAATTACTGCCCTCGATCTGACCTTCGCGGTGATACCTCACATGCATGGTGCAATTGCTGTTTACATTTGACACCAGACCGACGCTTGCGTTCGCCTTTGCGCGAGAGCAGGGGGGGGGCAGGGGTGCTTTTTTTTTTCTTTATTATTTTTTTGCTTTTTTATCTTATTTTTAAACTGTTCCTTTCATTTTTTTTTAATCATTTTTATTGTTATCTCAGGGAATGTAAATATCCACCATGATAGCAATAGGTAGTGACAGGTACTCTTTTTTGAAAAAATTGGGGTCTATTAGACCCTAGATCTCTCCTCTGCCCTCAAAGCATCTGACCACACCAAGATCGGTGTGATAAAATGCTTTCCCAATTTCCCAATGGCGCTGTTTACATCCGGCGAAATCTAAGTCATGAAATGCTCGTAGCTTCCGGTTTCTTAGGCCATAGAGATGTTTGGAGCCACTCTGGTCTCTGATCAGCTCTATGGTCAGCTGGCTGAATCACCGGCTGCATTCTCAGGTTCCCTGTTGAGACAGGAGTGTTACTGCAGTGCTGGTTTGACTACGACCGGGGTGTATTAGGCCACTGGTGCTTGCCAGTTCACCAAAATGCTACCAAAAAAAACTGTTAGCGATCGCAGGGATCAGGCCTGACTCTGCGAACGATGCAGTTATGCGTTTAGTGTTTTGTAAGTGACAGTGATCGATCGATACTGCACTTGGGTGGGCTGGGCCGGGCGGAGGGGCAAAACGCAGGTGCTAGCAGGTATCTGGGCTGATTCTGCTAACACTGCGTTTTTGGGAACCCTAAACTGCTGGGGACGCTAGTATAGATCTGATCGGATCAGATATTGATCCGATCAGATACTATACCACTAAGGGAGGTGTATGGTGCGTGCATGGGTGTTAGCGGTACTGGCACTAACCTGACGCTGCCTGGGGCTGGTGCTTGCCAGTTCACCAAAATGCTACCAAAAAACCTGTTAGCGATCGCAGGGATCAGGTCTGACTCTGCGAACGCTGCAGTTATGCGTTTAGTGTTTTGTAAGTGACAGTGATCGATCGATACTGCACTTGGGTGGGCTGGGCCGGGCGGAGGGGCAAAACGCAGGTGCTAGCAGGTATCTGGGCTGATCCCGCTAACACTGCGTTTTTGGGAACCCTAAACTGCTGGGGACGCTAGTATAGATCTGATCGGATCAGATATTGATCCGATCAGATACTATACCACTAAGGGAGGTGTACGGTGCATGCGTGGGTGTTAGCGATACTGGCGCTAATCTGACGCTGCCTGGGGCAACGCATATCATCGCCGGGCGATCAGGG
The DNA here is from genome assembly GCF_042186555.1 of Aquarana catesbeiana. NCBI lineage: Eukaryota > Metazoa > Chordata > Amphibia > Anura > Ranidae > Aquarana > Aquarana catesbeiana. Next base: position 19,132,899 of record NC_133330.1, on the reverse strand, counting down.
GGCTAAACCTTTATTCGGTAATAAACGGCGGGTGCCCTGACACTATAAAAAATAAACGAACTAACCAGCGTCACCCGTAACACTTATACGGTGATCAGTGGTGAAAGGGTTAACTAGGGGGCAATCAAGGGGTTAAAACATTTATTAGGTAGTATATGGGGGTCCCTGTCGCTATAAAACGCTGACGGCGAACCTAAATATTTACCTCCCTAACTAGCGTCACCAGCGACACTAATACAGCGATCAGAAAAATGATTGCTTAGTGACACTGGCGATGGGGGGGTGATCAAGGGGTTAAAACTTTATTAGGGGGTTAGGGGGGTACCCTAGACCTAAAGGGGGCTAACACTCACTGCCCTACCACTTCTAACTGTCACAAACTGACACCATGCAGTAATCAGAAAAAAAAAAAACTGCTTGGTGTCAGTGTGACGGGGGGGGAGGGGTGATTGGGGGGTGATCGGGGGGGAGGGGTGATTGGGGGGTGATCGGGGGGTGTTTTGTGTGCCTGGCATATTCTACTGTGTGTGTGTTTTACACTCACATTCCAGTCTTCTCTCCTCGGCGCCGGAACGGAAAATACCGAGCCGAGGAGAGATGACATCATTTCCTTTGCTGCTGTTTAGCATACAGCAGCAAAGGAATGTTCTGATTGGCCGGCGGCGATCGCGAGGGGGGGCCATGAATGGATGGCCTCCCCCTCACCTCTGATCGCCGGGGGACAAAAGAGGACCGCCTCGGGCACCGGGGGGGTCCGATCGGACCCCCCACCCACGGGAGGCAGATCACGTATATGTACGTGATTCTGCCTGCCCGTGCCCCCTTGCCAACGTACATCGGCGTGGGGCGGTCCTTAACTGGTTAAGCAAAATGGTAACTAATTAGGGTGTATTTATCTGATATGATCCTGAGCTCCATCTAGTGGCTGTAATGCAGTATTTTCTCGATTCACTCTCTGTTCATTATGAATGAGCCTACCTTTACTACTGTCCATAATATTTGAGGAACATTTGACCAGAAGAGAAAATAACCTAAAAACATTTGATTCTGCCCCCTGCCCTCAGAACGCCCGAACCCCTCTATGTGAATGAGTAGGGGGTACCCCTACCCATTCACCAAAAAAGGTGTAAAAGTGAATAAAGACAGTACAAGAGTATTTGACAATTCCTTTATTAAAAAATAAAAAAAACAATGTTCCCCAAAGTAGATTCATGGTCAATCACAACGCCACCGCTGACCCGGAAAAAGAAATGCTCCACCGTCAATGAAGGCTAACCACTCACTGCAGGCTCCACTGTTTGACAGTTCTTATATAGGTAAGGGGCGGGGCCACCTGGCGACATCCCCTGGTGGCACCGTCCCCTTGTGATGTCACAGACTGGTGCATGCTGGGTCGGTGATGTCACTAGGGGGTGGTGCCACCAGGTGATGTCACTAGGTGGCTCCGCCCCTCATCTATATAATTACTGTTGAAATGGCGGAGCCTGCAGTAGGCGGTCAGTCTTCATTGAGCGGAGAATCTTTTTTTTTTTGGATCCAGATGTGGTTGCGTTGTCGCGATTGACGATGGATCTACATCGGGGGACATTGTTTTTTTATTTTTAATAAAGGAATTGACAAACAAAATCTCTATGTGTTTTTATTACATTTTGACACTTTTTTGGTGAATGGGTAGGGGTACTATGTACCCGATACTCATTCCCATAGGGGCGGGATCTTGCGGCCCCTCGTGTCAAAGGGGGCTTCAAGATTCTGATAAGCCCCCTGCCCACACAACCACAGCCCAGGGTTGTCGGGAAGAGGCACTTGTCCCCATCAACATGGGAACAAGGTGCTTTGGGGTGGAGGGAGCCCCTCGCCCCAAAGCACCCCGCCTATGTTGAGGGCATGTGGCCTTTGTATGGTTCATGAGGGGGGGTGCTCGCTTCCCCTCCCTTGACTGGCCTGCCTCTGCATGCTCGGAAAAGGTTCTGCTATGGATTTTGTAGTGGACCCCACGCTTTTTTTTATTCATTTTGGCATGGGTATGGAAGTGGGGGGGGACCTCACGCCATTTTTTTAAAGATATTTTTCTATTGCCATTTAAATGGTATTTTTTTCTTTATAAATGTCATTATTGCTGCAGCAGGTTCTATACACGGTACAGATGCACTACTTTACATGCAGACTAACAGACTAAGGGGACCCCACAGGCACTATATTTAAAGGAATTTTTAATTTTTATTGTTTCACTTTAAGCATCATTAAAATCACTGCTCCTTTAAAAACAATCTTTTTTAAACAACATTTTTTCATCGATACATATGCCCCAGGGCAGTACCCAGGCCCCCATACCCTTTTTATTGCCAATAACTTGAATACAAGCCTTCAAAATGGGCACTTTTGATTTTTCACGTTCGGGTCCCATAGACTTCAATGAGGTTCGATGTTTGGGTTTGAACTTTTGCTAGGGAGTTCTGGTGCGAACCAAACTGAGGGGTGTTCGGCCCATCTCTATCAATAAATAGAAAAATCCTGAATGCCTCCAAAGGTGAAAGAAATTGTTTCAAGTGGTTTCTTCGATCTGGACCTTCAGGTGTGTGCAGGGCGGTTGATAGAAATGATGGGGCCCCGTACAGCCTACCTGACAGGGCCCCCCTCCTCCAAAAATATCAAACTAATATTTTTGCTATACTACAACGCATGTGATGCTATGTGAATAGCGGCACAGAGGCAATATTTGCATCCCCACGGTGAGCAATTGGTACTGATAGCCCACTGTATTCATTGAGGATGTTAAGCCCCCCCGCTCACCATTCTGAGGTAACCCACCTGTGTGACCTCAGCAACTGCAGGGAAAACGGCAGAACTGTGGGGGTAAGGGGCACAGAGGGGTCCTAGACTGCAGGGGTAAGGGGGCACAGTCAGGGCCATCTTTAATGCAGGGCAAATGGGGCATCTGCCCAGGGCCCTGCCATTTTTGGGGGCCCAAAGCCTCTGGAGACCTAGCTGCCCGCCGGCTTTTTTCAGCTGAGTTCCTCCACCTCAATGATCCGGCGCTGGCTGCTTAGCTGCTCGCTACTGTCACCTGTAAATACAGAAGCGATGCTTCTGTATTTACAATTGACAGCGCTCTCCTCCTGGTGGCCGTTTAGTACCCTCTCTGCTCTGCAAAACAACTCGTCTATCTATCTCTATACGAGAGCAGAGGGGGGAGGGGGCGGGGGATGTACACAGGCAGAAGCTGCTCTACGGACATGCAGTAAGTTACAACTTCTCTTCTGCAGCCCCACTCTGATGTTATTTAGGTGGTCGGAATGCTCAGTATTGGAGGGGGAAGGAGGTCGGATTGATGCCAGAGGAATGCTATTTATTGATGGGGGGGTGGTCTCCAAACTGGAATCTGGGGAGAGGAGCGCTCTGTACTGGGGGGGGGGGGACATGGATGTACACAGATCACCCCTAAACCCTGCACTCCATACACAGATCACCCCTAAATTCTGCACTCCAAACACAGATCACCCCTAAATCCTGCACTCCATACACAGATCACCCCTAAACCCTGCACTCCGTACACAGATTACGCCTAAACCGTGCACCCCGTACACAGATCACCCCTAAACTCTACACTCTCTGCACAGATCACCCCTCAATCCTGCACTCCATACACAGATCATCCCTAAACTCTTCACTCCATACACAGCTCACCCCTCAATCCTGCACTCCGTACACAGCTCACCCCTCTTTCCTGCACCCTGGAAACAGCCTACCTCTCAATCCTGCATCCATGGAAACAGCCCACCCCTAAACCCTGCACTCCATACACAGATCACCCCTAAACCCTGCACCCCATACACAGATCTCCCCTCAATCCTGCACTCCATACACAGATCACCCCTAAACCCTGCACTCCATTCACAGCTCACCCCTCAATCCTGCACTCCATACACAGATCACCCCTAAACCCTGCACTCCATATACAGCTCACCCCTGAATCCTGCACTCCGTACACAGCTCACCCCTCTTTCCTGCACACTGGAGACAGCCCACCCCTCAATCCTGCACTCCGTACACAGCTCAACCCTCAATCCTGCGCTCCGTACACAGCTCACCCCTCAATCCTGCACTCCGAACACAGCTCACCCCTAAACCTTGCACTCCGTACACAGCTCACCCCTCATTCCTTCACTCCATACACAGCTCACCCCTCAATCCTGCACTCCATACACGGCTCACCCCTCAATCCTGCACTCCGTACACAGCTCACCACTCATTCCTGCACTCCATACACAGCTCACCCCTTAATCCTGTGCTCCGTACACAGCTCACCCCTAAACCCTGCACCCCGTACACAGCTCACCCCTCAATCCTGCACTCCGTACACAGCTCACCCCTCAATCCTGCACTCTGTACACAGCTCACCCCTCAATCCTGTACTCCATACACAGCTCATCCTTGAGCCGTGCACTTCGTACACAGCTCACCCCTCAATCCTGATCTATACACAGCTCAGCCCTCAATCTTGCACTCCGTACACAGCTCACCCCTAAACCCTGCACACCATACACAGCTCACCCTTCAATCCTGCACTCCGTACACAGCTCATCCCTAAACCCTGCACTCCATACACAGCTCATCCCTAAACCCTGCACTCCATACACAGCTCACCCCTGAATCCTGCACTCCGTACACAGCTCATCCCTCTTTCCTGCACCCCGGAAACAGCCCACCCCTCAGTCCTGCACTCCGTACACAGCTCAGCCCTCAATCCTGCACTCCGTACACAGCTCACCACTAAACCCTGCACTCTGTACACAGCTCACCCCTCAATCCTGCGCTCCATACACAGCTCACCCCTAAACCCTGCACTCCATACACAGCTCACCCCACAATCCTGCACTCCATACACAGCTCAGCCCTCAATCCTACACTCCGTACACAGCTCACCCCTCAATCCTGCGCTCCGTACACAGCTCACCCCTCAACCCTGCACTCCGTACACAGCTCACATCTCAATCCTGCGTTCCATACACAGCTCACCCCTAAACCCTGCACTCCGTATACAGCTCACCTCTCAATCCTGCACTCCATACACAGCTCACCCCTGAACCCTGCGATCCGTACCCAGCTCACCCCTAAACCCTGCGATCCATACATAGCTCACCCCTAAACTCTGCACTCTGTACACAGCTCACCCCTCAATCCTGTACTCCGTACACAGCTCATCCTTGAGCCGTGCACTCCGTACACAGCTCACCCCTCAATCCTGATCTATACACAGCTCAGCCCTCAATCCTGCACTCCGTACACAGCTCACCCCTAAACCCTGCACACCATACACAGCTCACCCCTCAATCCTGCACTCCGTACACAGCTCACCCCTCAATCCTGCACTCCGTACACAGCTCATCCCTAAACCTTGCACTCCATACACAGCTCACCCCTGAATCCTGCACTCCGTACACAGCTCATCCCTCTTTCCTGCACCCCGGAAACAGCCCACCCCTCAGTCCTGCACTCCGTACACAGCTCACCCCTCAATCCTGCACTCCATGCACAGCTCAGCCCTCAATCCTGCACTCCGTACAATACTCACCACTAAACCCTGCACTCCGTACACAGCTCACCCCTCAATCCTGCGCTCCATACACAGCTCACCCCTAAACCCTGCACTCCATACACAGCTCACCCCTCAATCCTGCACTCCATACACAGCTCAGCCCTCAATCCTACACTCCGTACACAGCTCACCCCTCAATCCTGCGCTCTGTACACAGCTCACCCCTCAACCCTGCACTCCGTACACAGCTCACCCCTCAATCCTGCGCTCCATACACAGCTCACCCCTAAACCCTGCACTCCGTATACAGCTCACCTCTCAATCCTGCACTCCGTACACAGCTCACCCCTAAACCCTGAGATCCGAACCCAGCTCACCCCTAAACCCTGCAATCCATACATAGCTCACCCCTAAACCCTGCACTCTGTACACAGCTCATCCCTAAACCCTGCAATCCGTACCCAGCTCACCCCTAAACCCTGTGATCCGTACATTGCTCACCCCTAAACCCTGCACTCTGTACACAGCTCATCCCTAAACCCTGCACTCTGTACACAATTCACCCCTCAATCCTGCACTCTGTACATAGCTCACCCCTCAATCCTGCACTCTGTACATAGCTCACCCCTCAATCCTGCACTCTGTAGATAGCACACTCTTTAACCCTGCACTCTGTACATAGCTCACCCCTCCACACTGCTATACGGCAGGTGGCATGACTATTCATTTATTTCTGGCAGCCTGTCCTCAGGGATACTGCTCCTATTGGGCTCTGTTCCTAGCTGCACTCAGTTAACCTTCATAGCTATGTGTGCTTTGCTCTGCTCATTGCTAATAACAAGTTCTAGGAGTTTTCTGTCTATTGGCAGGTCCCCTCACCTCCCCAGTCCATGGTGTGAAGGCAGTGAGAAGATGATGTGCTGTAATCTTCAGAGACCAATCAGTGAGCTGTATTGATGTGCTGTGACCTCTAGCAACCAATAAGTAAGTGGTAATGATGCACAGTAACCTCTAGCAACCAATAAGTAAGTGGTAATGAGGCACAGTAACCTCTAGTAACCAATCACTGAGCGGTAATAATGTGCAGTAACCTCTAGCAACCAATTGGTTAGCAGAAATGATGTGCTATAACCTCTAGCAACTAATCGATGAGTCGTAATGTGTGTTGTAACCTCTAGTATCCAGTTAATGAGCAGTAATTATATATTGTAACCTCTGGCAACCAATCGCAATTGCTGCCTGACCTGATTTTGAGTCTAGCTGCTATTTATTGTATCTCTCAGAGCATGGGGGGGCTTGATTGAAGCTGGGGGGGCCCAAAGAAAATGGTTGCCCAGGGTCCAATATTAAAGACGGCCCTGCTCCAGATAGATCACTGAGGACACTGATAGATAATATCTGCCTCACTTCTATGTTGGAGACATCACTCCCAGACTTTATAGAATGGAACGAGGAAGGGAATGGATCTCCAGGTACCGCACACACCTCTTTCCCTGCCGGGGAACAATGTGGCTGTGAGATCATAGAGGAAGAATTTGAGGGGAAACATCTGAGTTTTCTACATCATCCAATCTTTCTGGAGGAGAAGGAAGAAAACATCTCATTGTACACATAGCACCTTTGAGATGAGATTGTCACCCCGTCTCTTACATCGGCCAATGGTGACAATGACATTGTAGAAACTTTGCAATGATGGTGGAGAATGTTATCTGATACAGGTACAGCAATGGACATGACGGGCTATTGCAGAAAGGAGTTTAGGCATTTCAAAGGAAATTCTGTGTATGCAGCTATTATAGGTGTAGTTTATAAATGCTATATTCTCTTATAATGAATGGAGGTTGCCTGGAACTTGCTTGAAGGTTGCATTCTACACATCATTTTCCAATCTTTTCATACATTTTATTGATTGATTGACAACATTTTGGTGAAATGGCATAGATTTATATTCACCCCAAAATATAATCAACAAAATTTGCTGATTAAAATGATATCAAATTAGTGTGACTTTTATGTAACATAGAGGAATGGTAAAGCTCATGGTGAAGGTGTGCTTTTTCCTTTAGGAGAGCTTTATTCCCCTTTCAATGCTTCATTATAATGTACTCAGGGGGAAAATGGTTTACACAGGCACAGAGGCACCTCATTTATATCGCTGGATCGAGAGGGGGCTCAGGTAAGTATTAGGGGGGCTGAGGGGAGGCTGCTGCACACAAAAGGCATTTTATCTTAAAAGAGAAGTATGTTTTTTTTTTTTTTTTTAACCCATCATTCTTACCTAGGTGGATGCTGCATCTGTCCCCCGCCGCCTCTGCACTGAGAACCGAGCGATCGAACACGCCAATGGCTCGGTTCTCTCCCCTCCCCCAGGCAGACAGCTGGTGGCTGTCAGTCAGCATCTCTTCTGCCCTGATTCTCCACTCTCATTGGAGCGCTGAGCTGTGGAGGGGCAGGGAGCGGCTCACTGAGAGACTTAGACTGCCATCAGTCCAGGCAACTGGCGGATCCCGACTTCATTGCCGGGATGACGCGGTGCCTGGACTGATTCCAGTGACGTCAGCAGAGAGCGGACTTCAGCCCACTCTCTGCTGAAAACGGGTCACAGGAGTGCAAAATGAACGTCATTCCTGTGACCCAGAGGAGAAGCCCAGACAAATGAGCTCAGGCTGGACTTCTCCTTTAACCACTTCAGCCCCGGAAGGATTTACCCCCTTCCTGACCAGAGCACTTTTTACAATTCGGCACTGCGTCGCTTTAACTGCTAATTGCGCGGTCATGCAATGCTGTACCCAAACAAAATTTGCGTCCTTTTCTTCCCACAAATAGAGCTTTCTTTTGATGGTATTTGATCACCTCTGCCGTTTTTATTTTTTGCGCTATACACGGAAAAAGACCGAAAATTTTGAAAAAAAATGATATTTTCTACTTTTTGTTCTAAAAAAAATCCAATAAACTCAATTTTAGTCATACATTTAGGCCAAAATGTATTCGGCCACATGTCTTTGGTAAAAAAAATGTCAATAAGTGTATATTTATTGGTTTGCGCAAAAGTTATAGCGTCTACAAACTAGGGTACATTTTCTGGAATTTACACAGCCTTTAATTTATGACTGCCTATGTCGTTTCTTGAGGTGCTAAAATGGCAGGGCAGTACAAAACCCCCACAAATGACCCCATTTTGGAAAGTAGACACCCCAAGGAAATTGCTGAGAGGCATGTTGAGCCCATTGAATATTCATTTTTTTTGTCCCAAGTGATTGAATAATGACAAAAAAAAAATACATTTAGCTGCTTCTCCTGAGTATGGGGATACCACATGTGTGGGACTTTTTGGGAGCCTAGCCGCGTACGGGGCCCCGAAAACCAATCACTGCCTTCAGGATTTCTAAAGGCGTACATTTTTGATTTTACTCCTCACTACCTATCACAGTTTTGAAGGCCATAAAATGCCCAGATGGCACAACCCCCCCCCCCAAATGACCCCATTTTGGAAAGTAGACACCCCAAGCTATTTGCTGAGAGGCATGTTGAGTCCATGGAATATTTTATATTTTGACACAAGTTGCGGGAAAGTGACAATTTTTTTTTTTTTTTTTTGCAGAAAGTTGTCACTAAATGATATATTGCTCACACAGGCCATGGTCATATGTGGAATTGCACCCCAAAATACATTCTGCTGCTTCTCTTGAGTATGGGGATACCACATGTGTGGGACTTTTTAGGAGCCTAGCTGCGTACGGGGCCCCGAAAACCAATCACCGCCTTCAGGATTTCTAAGGGTGTACATTTTTGATTTCACTCTTCACTGCCTATCACAGTTTCGGAGGTCATGGAATGCCCAGGTGGCACAAACCCCCCCCAAATGACCCCATTTTGGAAAGTAGACACCCCCAGCTATTTGCTGAGAGGCATGGTGAGTATTTTGCAGCTCTCATTTGTTTTTGAAAATGAAGAAAGACAAAAAAAAAATGTTTTTTTTTCTTTTTTTAAATTTCAAAACTTTGTGACAAAAAGTGAGGTCTGCAAAATACTCACTATACCTCTCAGCAAATAGCTTTGGGGTCATTTGGGGGGGTTTTGAACTGTCCTGGCATTTTATGCACAACATTTAGAAGCTTATGTCACACATCACCCACTCTTCTAACCACTTGAAGACAAAGCCCTTTCTGACACTTTTTGATTACATGAAAAAATTATTTTTTTTTGCAAGAAAATTACTTTGAACCCCCAAACATTATATATTTTTTTAAAGCAAATGCCCTACAGATTAAAATGGTGGGTGTTTCATTTTTTTTTTTCACACAGTATTTGCGCAGCGATTTTTCAAACGCATTTTTTGGGGAAAAAACACACTTTTTTACATTTTAATGCACTAAAACACACTATATTGCCCAAATGTTTGATGAAATAAAAAAGATGATCTTAGGACGAGTACATGGATACCAAACATGACATGCTTTACAATTGCGCGCAAACGTGCAGTGGCAACAAAATAAATACATTTTTAAAAGCCTTTAAAAGCCTTTACAGGTTACCACTTTAGATTTACAGAGGAGGTCTACTGCTAAAATTACTGCCCTCGATCTGACCGTCGCGGTGATACCTCACATGCATGGTGCAATTGCTGTTTACATTTGACGCCAGACCGACGCTTGCGTTCGCCTTAGCGCGAGAGCAGGGGGGACAGGGGTGCTTTTTTTTTTTTTTTTTTTTTTATTTATTATTTTTTTGCTTTTTTATCTTATTTTTAAACTGTTCCTTTCATTTTTTTTTTTAATCATTTTTATTGTTATCTCAGGGAATGTAAATATCCCCTATGATAGCAATAGGTAGTGACAGGTACTCTTTTTTTAAAAAATTGGGGTCTATTAGACCCTAGATTTCTCCTCTGCTCTCAAAGCATCTGACCACACCAAGATCGGTGTGATAAAATGCTTCCCCAATTTCCCAATGGCGCTATTTACATCCGGCGAAATCTAAGTCATAAAATGCTCGTAGCTTCCGGTTTCTTAGGCCATAGAGATGTTTGGAGCCACTCTGGTCTCTAATCAGCTCTATGGTCAGCTGGCTGAATCACCGGCTGCATTCTCAGGTTCCCTGTTGAGACAGGAGAGCCAGAGAAAAACACGGAAGACGGTGGGGGGGGGCATTCTCTCCCACTGCTTGTAAAAGCAGTCTAGAGGCTAATTAGCCGCTAGGATTGCTTTTACATGAAAGCCGACCGCTGGCTGAAAAGATTGATACCAAGATGATACCTAAACCTGCAAGCATCATTCTGGTATAACCACTCAAAGTCGTGAATTGTGTACCTAAAGACAAAAATATGGTTAACAATAAAGCACAGTAAACGGTAAAGTATAAAAAATTGCATACCTGAAAAACAAACATGATAAAACATAATAACAATAAAACATTGCAGAATAGAATACAGTAAAAAAGAGCAGAACAATAGAGAGAGAGAATAGAGAGAGAGAGAACAATAAAACGACAACTATTATTTTTTATTTTATATTTTTGTTTGTGTTTTTTTTTTTTTACACTTTTTTTGTAACTGTAACTTTTATAACTGTAACCGGTTCCAGGTTCGGGTCTCTCAAAATGCGATGGCATCTTGGGAGACCCTGTGAAAGTATGCCTAGTCTGTGCAATGCTGTACCCTACGCTAATACTCAACTAGTGCATGGTAGCGTTCAAAACATTCACCAATGCAAAGACCAGGATTGTCAGGACAGGAGGGACAATAATAGCGGGTGTCACGCCTATATCCGCGCTTGCTGCAGACACGACATCTTTTTTGGGGGTTCGTTGGGTAGGGGTACTCGGGAGGACATAAAAATGCCTCTCATGCAGCCGACTGCATTTGGTTGGGGATGTGAATGGGGGAAGTACGGGCGCTGCAGAAGCGGTGAGTTCCCAATTAGGATTGGCGAATACAGCAGGAAGGGCACTATGGGCACGACGGGCCTGTGTTTGTCTTTTTGGTGGCAGCGGGACACTACTTGTGCTTGCCACCTCACCAGCTTGAACTGCACTTATGGGACTCGCCACGTCACCAAGTGTTACTGCAGTGCTGGTTTGACTACGACCGGGGTGTACTAGGCCGCTGGCGCTTGCCAGTTCACCAAAACGCTACCAAAAAAACTGTTAGCGATCGCAGGGATCAGGCCTGACTCTGCGAACGCTGCAGTTATGCGTTTAGTGTTTTGTAAGTGACAGTGATCGATCGATACTGCACTTGGGTGGGCTGGGCCGGGCGGAGGGGAAAAACGCAGGTACTAGCAGGTATCTGTGCTGATCCCGCTAACACTGCGTTTTTGGGAACCCTAAATTGCTGGGGACGCTAGTATAGATCTGATCGGATCAGATATTGATCCGTACAGATACTATACCACTAAGGGAGGCGTATGCTGCGTGCGTGGGTGTTAGCGGTACTGGCGCTAATCTGACGCTGCCTGGGGCGACGCATATCACCGCCGGGCGATCAGGGGGCTAAACCTTTATTCGGTAATAAACGGCGGGTGCCCTGACACTATAAAAAATAAACAAACTAACCAGCGTCACCCGTAACACTTATACGGTGATCAGTGGTGAAAGGGTTAACTAGGGGGGTTAAAACATTTATTAGATAGTATATGGGGGTCCCTGTCGCTATAAAACGCTGACGGCGAACCTAAATATTTACGTCCCTAACTAGCGTCACCAGCGACACTAATACAGCGATCAGAAAAATGATCGCTTAGCGACACTGGTGACAGGGGGTGATCAAGGGGTTAAAACTTTATTAGGGGGGGGTTAGGGGGGTATCCTAGACCTAAAGGGGGGTAATACTCACTGCCCTAACACTGTAACTGTCACAAACTGACACTATGCAGTAATCAGAAAAAAAAAAAAAAAAAAAAAGCTGCTTGGTGTCAGTTTGTGACGGGGGGGGGGGTGATTGGGGGGGGATCGGGGGGCGATCGGAGGGGGGATCGGGGTGTAATGTGTGCCTGGCATGTTCTACTGTGTGTGTGTGTGTTGGTGCACTCACATTGATGTCTTCTCTCCTCGGCCCGGAACGGAAAATACCGAGCCAAGGAGAGATGACATCATTTCCTCTGCCTCTGTGTACAATACAGAGGCAGGGAAATGATCCCATTGGCTGGGAGCGATCGCGAGGGGGGGGGCCACGAATGGATGGCCTCCCCCTCACCACCGATCGCCGTGGGAGATTTGCCGACCGCCGCAGGCACCGGGGGGGGGGGGTCCGATTGGACCCCCCACCCACGGGCAGGCAAGGACGTACAGGTAAGCCCTTTTGCCTGCCCGTGCCGCTCTGTCGACGTACATCGTCGTGTGGCGGTCGGCAACTGGTTAATACATAGAATGCACCATCTGCCTTTACAACCCCTTTAAAATAATGTCAATTTTTATATGAAATTTACATTTCTTATCTGATATCCTCTGAAGGGTCATCTCACTGTCTCATTATTGATCAGATATTGATAATTACACAACCAGGACAGTAAATACAGATCTCACCTGTCACATTGAGGAAAGTCCCATTTCCTTCTCCGGATATTTGTTGGCCAATTTGAAATGAAACTTCACAGTAATACATCCCGGAGTCTGACAACTCCACACTGTGCAGGGTGATGGCGGCCGATCGTCCATGGAAGAACTGATTGATGTTCAGTCTAGAGAGTCTTCCAGAGAAATACTTATTATTCTCAGAGACCTCCACCCCACTCCTCTTTATGTGTCTGTACCACTTGTAGGACCCAATAGTAGCATTCTCTCCATCGATTCTGTAGTCACACGGTAAGGTTATGGAGTCGCCCTCTGTGGCCCATATTACTGGAGTCTGCCATACATGGATTGTCTGTGATAGAAATCCTGACAGAGAGAAAAGACCGATGAGTGTGACAAGACTATAGAGGAGAAATTACTGTACAAAGATCTGTATCAGATATAGATAGATAGATAGATAGATAGATAGATAGATAGATAGATAGATAGATAGATAGATAGATAGATAGATAGATAGATAGAACATTAGGAAAGAAAGAAAGAAAGAAAGAAAGAAAGAAAGAAAGAAAGAAAGAAAGAAAGAAAGAAAGAAAGAAAGAAAGAAAGAAAGAAAGAAAGAAAGAAAGAAAGAAAGAAAGAAAAGATCTGTAGATATAGAGATAAAAAGTAAGATAGGTAGATAGATAGATACAGACTATAGACAGATATCTCTTACCAATGACCAAGACTATAAAGGAGAAAGAAAGAATAAATACAATTTCCTCCTCAGACCTGGCAGGACCCCCAGCATACAGATCAGTCCAGTGATGGGGTTCATGTTGCTCTGATGGTTCTGGTCGGCTCCCCTGAATATTCAGTATTACTGGCAGGTCTCTGTGCTGGGCGGAGTGTCTGGGATGGAAAGTTCTCTCTGTGGTCACCTTATGAGATGTCACGTAGACTTCTGGTCCACTCTCTGATCCGACCACTTCCTGGTGATCTCTGTGTATGGTGATTCTCATATACACCCCCCGTCACCTCATCAGCCACAATCACATATAATAATGAGGATCGGAGAGTATGAAATATCTGGAATTCTGCATCTTCTGCTTGTATGACACTGAATAGTCTGTGAAGCCGCTTCTGGGCAGAATGTATAGATATTTCCTCCACAGAGACAGTCATTATCTATGGAGGAGGCAGTAATGGATACCATAGTTGCCAACATTGTAAAAAAAAATGTGGGACACTTTTGTGGCTGTAGGCGGAGCCGTACAATAATTAGGGGGCGGGCATTTGTTTGTAGGCGTGGCTTAAGAAAATGTACAAGTGCGGCGCGCGAAGCGCGGCGAAAAACGGGCGTGGTTTATGCGACATGGTAGGCGTGGCTTAAATGGGCGTGGCTCAATAGGGTGTGGTTAGAATCTGAGATGAATGAGGGATGGAGAGGGAGAGAGGGGGAGAGGGGGAGAGGGATTAGAGGGGGAGAGGGGGAGAGGGGGAAAGGGGGAGAGGGAAATGACGGGACAGCAGCCCCAGATCCTACACAATAAAAATGTGTGTATTCTAGCAGATAAAGATACTCCAAACACCTGGTGATAGCACTTCAATCATCCCGGCACCATGGTTGATATGGTGTCATGATGATTGAAGTGCATTATTTCTATTATTACATTGTAATATAAAATGAAATCATTCAACTCACCATAATGCAGAATCAGTGGGATCCCTGAGTGTGTCACTAGCCACGTCGCCTGCCACCAGCCGTCCGTCCTTGCGTCAGATGTCCCAGCAGAGTCCGTCCTTGCATCAGGTGCCCCCAGCGGAGCCCCTCTTACATCAGATGTCCCCAGAGGAGCCCCCCTCACACCAGGAGTCCCCAGCAGAGCCCCCCCTAACACCAGGAGTCCCCGGCGGAGCCCCCCCTCACACCAGGAGTCCCTGGCGGAGCCCCCCTCACATCAGGAGTCCCCGGCGGAGCCCCCCCTCACACCAGGAGTCCCTGGCGGAGCCCCCCCTCACATCAGGAGTCCCCGGCGGAGCTTCCCCTCACATCAGGTGTCCCCGGCAGAGCCCCCCCTCACATCAGGTGTCCCCAGTGGAGCCCCCCCTCACATCAGGTGTCCCCAGTGGAGCCCCCCTCACACCAGGTGTCCCCGGCGGAGCTCCCCCTCACATCAGGTGTCCCCGGCGGAGCCCCCCCTCACATCAGGTGTCCCCGGCGGAGCTCCCCCTCACATCAGGTGTCCCCAGTGGAGCCCCCCCTCACATCAGTTGTCCCCAGCGGAGCTCCCCCTCACATCAGGCGTCCCCGGCAGAGCCCCCCCTCACATCAGGTGTCCCCAGTGGAGCCCCCCTCACATCAGGTGTCCCCAGTGGAGCCCCCCTCACATCAGGTGTCCCCAGCGGAGCTCCCCCTCACATCAGGTGTCCCCGGTGAAGCCCCCCCTCACTTCAGGTGTCCCCGGTGGAGCCCCCCCTCACATCAGGTGTCCCCAGTGGAGCCCCCCCTCACATCAGTTGTCCCCAGCGGAGCTCCCCCTCATATCAGGTGTCCCCGGCAGAGCCCCCCCTCACATCAGGTGTCCCCAGTGGAGCCCCCCTCACATCAGGTGTCCCCAGTGGAGCCCCCCTCACATCAGGTGTCCCCAGTGGAGCCCCCCCTCACATCAGGTGTCCCTAGTGGAGCCCCCCACATCAGGTGTCCCCAGCGGAGCTCCCCCTCACATCAGGTGTCCCTAGTGGAGCCCCCCTCACATCAGGTGTCCCCAGCGGAGCTCCCCCTCACATCAGGTGTCCCCGGTGGAGCCCCCCCTCACATCAGGTGTCCCCAGTGGAGCCCCTCCTCACATCAGGTGTCCCCAGTGGAGCCCCCCCTCACATCAGGTGTCCCCAGTGGAGCCCCCCCTCACATCAGGTGTCCCCAGTGGAGCCCCCCTCATATCAGGTGTCCCCAGTGGAGCCCCCCCTCACATCAGGTGTCCTCAGTGGAGCCCCCCCACATCAGGTGTCCCCAGCGGAGCTCCCCCTCACATCAGGTGTCCCCGGTGGAGCCCCCCTCACATCAGGTGTCCCTGGTGGAGCCCCCCTCACATCAGGTGTCCCCAGTGGAGCCCCTCCTCACATCAGGTGTCCCCAGTGGAGCCACCCCTCACATCAGGTGTCCTCAGTGGAGCCCCCCCTCACATCAGGTGTCCCCAGTGGAGCCCCCCTCGCATCAGGTGTCCCCGGCGAACCCCCCCCTCACATCAGGTGTCCCCAGTGGAGCCCCCCTTGCATCAGGTGTCCCCAGTGGAGCCCCCCCTCACATCAGGAGTCCCACAGCGGTGCGCCCCCCCTACCTCAGAGGTGTCCTCCGCATGGCTAGAACCCCCGCCCCTTTCCATATCAGACTGGCAGCGGGGCGGGGGGGTAGGCGGGTCGAGTCGGAGCAGGGCGGAGGGTGGGCGGCGACGCTGGAGCTCCGTCAACCCCCCCCCAGCCGTCTCCCTGAACTTCATTAAAATGGCGGCCGGCAGAGACAATGTCTCCGCCGTCCGCGGACCTCTAGCGGCGGCAGCGGCGGCAGCGACGGCAGCGGCGACGGCGAAATCGTGAAGAACCAGATTTCTCGGGACATTTACCGGGACGCCATAAATTCGGGAATGGCGTCTAGGTCCCGGGAATGTCCCGGGAAATCCGGGACAGTTGGCAAGTATGGGATACTCATTGACACTTTGCTTTATAAGTGTTTCCTGGCCGTTCTCAGTTCACACTCTCACTCCACACACTCCGGATCTGATAGGAGATCACACACCCATCTCAGAGGACTCAGAGTCTGGAAACACCTCTATTCAGTAATGACCTGCGGGAATATTACATACCGCCCATGTCCCACAAGTCCTATGGAATAGCTCATTGTTGTCAGGCAGAAGGTGTCTGTATATAAAAAAAGAAAATTCTGTCCTAAAGCCTCCACTGTCATGAATAATCCCCATAATCTATCTAATATATTTATTTCTTATGATTGTCAGCTCCATCTAGAGGCCATAATGTAGTATTTACCTAAAATACTTTAATCAGGAAAATAATGCATTATGACCACTAGATGGCGTTGACAATCATAGGAAATAAACATAGTAGACACTTTACAGGGATTATTCATGAGGTATTCTCTTGATTTGTTATAAATATACACCTTAACCCTACCCTACCTGATACTGATATACCGTGATACCAATGAGCATAGATTGACATTAAACCCTCCGTGTGCAATAGGCCAGGAATTCAAAAGGCAATAACAGTCCACTAAGATGAACTCTCCTATGATAATGTGAATGAATTGTGTTACTTGACTGATGTACAAGCCTCAGATAGATGATCCCACCCCGTGTGATATGTATGGTGGGGTCAGAGGCCGTGTAGAGGACAGTGATGTCCTATGGGTGGGAGTGAAGATGTATTCTCTGCAGGGCCGTCTTTAACACAGGGCAAACTGGGCATCTGCCCAGGGCCCTGCCATTGTTGGGGGCCCAAAGCAGCTCCCTCTGGAGCTCATGCTGCCCGCCGGCTTTTTTCAGCTGAGTTCCTCCACCTCAATGATCTGGCGCTGGCTGCTGAGCTGCTCGCTACTTGTAAATACACAAGCGATCCTTCTGTATTTACAAGTGACATCGCTCTGCTCCCAACGGCCATTTAGAACACTCTCTGCTCTGCAAACAACTCATCTATCTATCTCTATACGAAAGCAGAGGGCATAGGCGTGCACACAGGGTGTGCCAGGTGTGCCTGGGCACACCCTAATCATGCTGCTTGGCTGCAGAGAAAGGGATTGAAGAATCTCTGTCCTCAGTCCCTTTCTCTATCTCAAAAGTGAGACATCAGGGGTCTGTTTAAACCCCTGGTATTTCACCAAACCCCCCCCCCCCCCCCCATGGGGCTCCTAAAAAATTGTAAAAAATTGTGAAAAAAAAATAATGTAAAAAATAATAAAATTGTAAAAAATGTATAATAAAAAAATAATAAAAATTAACTACTGACACCAACCTCTGCCCTACTGACATCGTCCACTGCTCTACTGCCATATATAGAATATATATATAGATATAGACTGTATATATATATATATATATATATTTATTTTGAGCTTTGAGGTGCACACCCTAATGCCATAGGCTGGGCACACCTATGGCAGAGGGGGAGGGGCAGGGGGTGTATACAGACAGAAGCTGCTCCACAACATGCAGTAAGTTACAACTTCTCTTCTGCAGCCCCACTCTGATATTATTTAGGTGGTCGGAATGCTCAGTATTGGAAGGGGAAGGAGGGGGGATTGATGCCAGAGGAATGCTGTGTATTGATGGGGGGTGGGCTCCAAACTGGAATCTGGGGAGAGGAGAGCTGTACTTCGGAGGGGGGGACTTGAATGTACATAGATCACCCCTAAACCCTGCACTCCATACACAGATCACCCCTAAACCCTGCACTCCATACACAGATCACCCTTAACCCTGCACTCTATACACAGATCACCCCTAAACCCTGAACTCCGTACACAGATCACCCCTAAACCCTGAACTCCGTACACAGATCAACCCTAAACCCTGCACTTCATACACAGCTCACCCCTCAATCCTGCACTCCTTACACAGCTCAGCCCTCAAACCTGCACTCCATACACAGCTCACCCCTCAATCCTGCGCTCCGTACACAGCTCACCCCTAAACCCTGCACCCCATACACAGCTCACCCCTCAATTTTGCACTCTGTACACAGCTCACCCCTCAATCCTACACTCTGTACACACCTCATCCCTGAACCGTGCACTCCGTACTCAGCTCACTCCTCAATCCTGCGCTCCGTACACAGCTCACCCCTAAACCCTGCACTCTGTACACATCTCACCTCTCAATCCTGCACTCCGTACACAGCTCACCCCTAAACCCTGTGATCCGTATACAGCTCACCCCTAAACCCTGTGATCTGTACATAGCTCACCCCTAAACCCTGCACTCTGTACACAGCTCACCCCTAAGCCCTGCCCTCTGCACAAAATTCACCCCTCAATCCTGCACTCTGTACATAGCTCACCCCACAATCCTGCACTCTGTAGATAGCACACTCTTTAACTCTGCACTCTGTACGTAGCTCACCCCTCCACACTGCTATATGGCAGGCGGCATGACTTGTCATTTATTTCTGGCAGCCTGTCCTCAGGGATACTGCTCCTATTGGGCTCTATTCCTAGCTGCACTTAGTTAACCTTCATAGCTGTGTGTGCTTTGCTCTGCTCATTGCTATTAACAAGTTCTAGGAGTTTTCTGTCTATTGGCGGGTCCCCTCACCTCCCCAGTCCATGGTGTGAAGGCAGTGAGAAGATGACGTGCTGTAACCTTCAGCAACCAATCAGTGAGCCGTATTGATGTGCTGTGACCTCTAGCAACCAATAAGTAAGTGGTAATGATGCACGGTAACCTCTAGCAACCAATCACTGAGCGGTAATAATGTGCAGTAACCTCCTGCAACCAGTGAGCGGTAAGCATGTAACCACTAGCAACCAGTGAGCGGTAAGAATGTGCAGTAATCTCTAGCAACCAATCGGTTAGCAGAAATTATGTGCTATAACCTCTAGCAACTAATCGATGAGCCGTAATGTGTGCTGTAACCTCTAGTATCCAGTTAATGAGCAGTAATTATATGCTGTAACCTCTGGCAACCAATCTCAATTGCTGCCTGACCTGATTTTGAGTCTAGCTGCTATTTATTGTATCTCTCAGGGCATTGGGGGGGCTTGATTAAGGGGGGCCCAAAGAAAATGTTTGCCCAGGGTCCAATATTAACCACTTCAATACCCGCGTATAGTCAAATGACGGCCACAGATGGGATCTCCCATCCTGGGTGGCCGTTATATGACGTCCTGGGCTTCCCGGCCATCTAGGGGGCGCGCGTGTGCACCCGCCGCGTTGCTCTGGACCCGGTGCGTGTGCCCGGCGGCCGCGATGTCCGCCGGGCACTTGCGATTGCCCGTTAACCGAGCAGGACCGTTGATCTGTGTGTGTAAACACACAGATCCACGTCCTGTCAGGTGAGAGGAGACCGATCTGTGTTCCCAGCACAAAGGAACACCGATCGGTCTCCTCCCCTTGTGAGTCCCCACCCCCTACAGTTAGAATCACTCCCCTAGGAAACACATTTAACCCCTCGTGTCCCCCTAGTGGTTAACCCCTCCTCTGCCTGTCACATTTATACAGTAATAAATGCAATTTTATAGCATTGATCGCTGTAAAAATGTGAATGGTCCCAAAAATGTGTCAAATGTGTCAAATGTGCCCGATGTGTCTGCCATAATGTCGCAGTCACGAAAAAAATCGCAGATCGCCGCCATTACTAGTAAAAAAAATTAAATAAATAAAAATCTTTTAAAAATGCCATAAATATATCCTGTATTTTGTAGACGCTATAACTTTTGCGCAAACCAATCAATATACGCTTACTGCAATTTTTTTTACCAAACATATGTAGAAGAATACGTATCGGCCTAAACTGAGGAAAAAATTTGTTTTTTTAAAGAAAAATCGTGTTTTTTTCAAAATTTTCGCTCTTCTTTTGTTTATAGCGCAAAAAATAAAAACCGCAGAGGTGATCAAATACCACCAAAAGAAAGCTCTACTTGTGGGGAAAAAAGGACATCAATTTTGTTTGGGTACAGCGTCGCACGACCGTGCAATTGTCGTTTAAAGTGCGACAGTGCTGAATTGGTCTGGGAAGGAAGGGGGTGAAAATGCCCTGTATTGAACCGGTTAAAGACGGCCCTGCTCCAGATACATCACTGAGGACACTGATAGATAATATCCTCCTCACTTCTATGTTGGAGACATCAGTCCAGGCATGTACTGGCCATCGGGACTACCGGGAGTTTCCCGGTGGGCCGATGGCTCAGTGGGCCGGCTTCAGTCACAGCGGACCGCCACCCCTCCACTCCTCTGTCTCCCTCTCCCCGCAGCGCTCACCTCCTCTCCCTGCCTAGTTATGAAGCGGACTGAATAATGACATGCTCCTCGGGAGTCGGCACTGAGAAGCTAATCATATGATCCGGAAGGAGAGCTCAGGGCAGCGACACACAGCTGCACTTGTTCTCCTGCTCTTTCCTGCTCTCCATCTAGATTCTCCGCGGTAGCAGACAGGATGGAGAGTGGGGAAAGAAAAGAGCAGGAGAACGAGTGCAGAGGATGCTTATGTCACAGCTGTGTGTCGCTGCCCTGAGCCCTCCTTCCGGATCATATGATTAGCTTCTCAGTGCCGACTCCCGAGGAGCATGTCATTATTCAGTCCGCTTCATAACTAGGCAGGGAGAGGAGGTGAGCGCTGCGGGGGGGACCAGAGCAGCATAGGGGGGGTCAGAGCTGCATGGGGAATTGAGGAGCATGGGGACCTGAGCAGCAAAGAGGGGGAAGGGGAATAGAGGAGCATAGGGAGTCTGACCAGAGCAGCATTGGGGGAATAGAGGAGCATGAGGACTTGAGCAGCATTGGGGGGAAGGGGAAATCGAGGAGCATGGGGGACCAGAGCAGCATGGGGGGAATAGAGGAGCATGGGGACCTGAGCAGCAAAGGGGGGGGGGATGGAGGAGCATGGGGGACCAGAGCAGCATGGGGGGAATAGAGGAGCATGGGGACCTGAGCAGCAAAGGGGGGGGGGGAAATAGAGGAGCATGGGGGACCAGAGCAGCATGGGGGGGAATAGAGGAGCATGGGGACCTGAACAGCAAAGGGGAAGGGGAATAGAGGAGCATGGGGGACCAGAGCAGCATGGTGGGGAATAGAGGAGCAGGGGACCTGAGCAGTAAAGGGGGGGAATAGAGGAGCACGGGGGACCAGAGCAGCATTGGGGGGGAGAGGAGCATGGGGGGGACCAGCAGAGCACATGGAGGACCATAGGAGCTGGTAGAGGACCAGCGGAGCACATGGGGGACCAGCGCAGCACATGGGGGACCAGCTCAGCATGCGGGTGACCAGCGGAGCACATGGGGGACCAGCGCAGCACATGTGGACCAGAGCAGCACATGGGGGACCAGCGCAGCACATGGGGGACCAGCGCAGCACATGGGGGACCAGCGCAGCATGGGGGGAAAATAGAGTAGCACGGGGGACCAGAGCAGCATGGGGGGAATAGAGGAGCATGGGGGGACCAGAGAAGCACAGGGGTACCAGAGCAGCCTGGGGGGAACAGAAGATCACTAGAGGAATGCAGAAGCATGTGGGGGTACCAGAGGAGCAGAGGGGGGACCAGAGAAGCATGAGGCTACAGAGAAGCAAGGGGGGAACAGAGAAGCACGAGGGTACAGAGAAGCATGTGGGGGAACAGAGAAGCATGTGGGGGAACAGAGAAGCATGGGGGGGAACAGAGCAGCATGGGGGGGAACAGAGAAGCATGGGGGGGAACAGAGAAGCAGGGGGAGGACCAGAGGAGCACAGGGGGGGGGGGGCAGAGGAGCCGGGGGGGACCAAAAGGAGCATGGGGGAGGGGACAGACAGCTGACTCAACAGCTATGGCCTGGGAGTTTCTCACTTCTGCCTAATCTTGTCCCATTAGGGGGGACAAGAAACTGATTCTTTGCCCCGGGTGAAATAACAATAATAACTAACTAAATAATTAACTTCCCCACCGGTACCAGCTGTTCTACCCGAATAAAGTAGAACGGTTAATGGCTAGTGAAGGGGGAGGGTGGGCTTGGGTGGCCATCGGGGTTGGCCGGCTGGGGGGCGGGTTTGTCCGGCCGGCATGGGAGAAACATGTCAAAGTGGGCCGGTCTGGATGAAGTCCAGGGCCAATTTTTTGTCCCAGTCCAGCCCTGCATCAGTCCCAGACTTTATGGAATGGACCGAGGAAGGGAATGGATCTCCAGGTACCACACACACTTCTCTCCCTGCCGGGGAACAATGTGGCTGTGAGATCCTAGAGGAAGAATTTGAGGGGGAACATCTGAGTTTTCTACATCATCCAATCTTTCTGGAGGAGAAGAAAGAAAACATCTCAATGTACACATAGCACCTTTGAGATGAGATTGTCACCCCGTCTCTTACATAGGCCAATGGTGACAATGAAATTGTAGAAAATTTTCATTTATGGTGGAGAATGTTATCTGATACAGGTACAGCAATGGACATGACGGGCTATTGCAGGAAGGAGTTTAGGCATTTCAAAGAAAATTCTGTGTATGCAGCTATTATAGGTGTAGTTTATAAATGCTATATTCTCTCATAATGAATGGAGGTTGCCTGGAACTTGCTTGAAGGTTGCATTCTACACATCATTTTCCAATCTTTTCATACATTTTACTTTATATTGATTGATTGACAACATTTTGGTGAAATGGCATAGATTTATATTCACCCCAAAATATAATCAACAAAATTTGCTGAATAAAATGATATCACATTAGTGTGACTTTTATGTAAAATAGAGGAATGGTAAAGCTCATGGTGAAGGGATGCTTTTTCCTTTAGGAGAGCTTTATTCCCCTTTCAATGCTTCATTATAATGTACACAGGGGGAAAACGGTTTACACAGGCACAGAGGCACCTCGTTTATATCGCTGGATCGAAAGGTAAGTATTAGAGGGGCTGAGGGGAAGCTGTAGAACACAGAAGGCTTTTTATCTTAAGAGAGAAGTATTTTTTTTTTTTTAACCCATTATACTTACCTAGGTGGATGCTGCATCTGTCCCCCGCCACCTCTGCACTGAGAACTGATCGATCGAACACCGCCGATGGCTCGGTTCCCTCACCTTCCCGAGCAGGGAGCTGGTGCCTGTCAGTCAGCATCTCTCCTGCTCTGATTCTCCATGCTCATTGGAGCGCTGAGCTGTGGAGGGGCGGGGAGCGGCTCGCTGAGAGACAGAGACGGCCATCAGTCCAGGCAACTGGCGGATCCCGACTTCATTGTCGGGATGACGCGGTGCCTGGACTGATTCCGGTGACGTCAGCAGAGAGTGGACTTAAGCCCACTCTCTACTGAAAACGGGTCACGGGAGTGCAAAACTAACGACATTCCTGTGACCCAGAGAAGCCCAGACAAACGAGCTCAGGCTGGACTTCTCCTTTGATGCATAGAATTTAAAATAATGTCAATTTTTATATGAAATTTACATTTCCTATCTGATATCCTCTGAAGGGTCATCTCACTGTCTCATTATTGATCAGATATTGATAATTACACAACCAGGACAGTAAATACAGATCTCACCTGTCACATTGAGGAAAGTCCCATTTCCTTCTCCGGATATTTGTTGGCCAATTTGAAATGAAACTTCACAGTAATACATCCCGGAGTCTGACAACTCCACACTGTGCAGGGTGATGGCGGCCGATCGTCCATGGATGAACTGATCGATGTTCACTCTGGAGAGTCTTCCAGAGAAATACTTATCATTCTCAGAGATCTCCACCTCACTCCTCACTATGTGTCTGTACCACTTGTACCTCCCAATACTAGCATTCTCTCCATCGATTCTGTAGTCACACGGTAAGGTTATGGAGTCGCCCTCTGTGGCCCATATTACTGGAGTCTGCCATACATGGATTGTCTGTGATAGAAATCCTGACAGAGAGAAAAGACCGATGAGTGTGACAAGACTACAGAGGAGAAATTACTGTACAAAGATCTGTACTAGATATATAATCATAGATAAATCGATAGATAGATAGATAGATAGATAGATAGATAGATAGATAGATAGATAGATAGATAGATAGATAGATAGATAATCTCGACAGACAGCAAATACCAATGACCAAG
Organism: Aquarana catesbeiana; assembly: GCF_042186555.1. NCBI lineage: Eukaryota > Metazoa > Chordata > Amphibia > Anura > Ranidae > Aquarana > Aquarana catesbeiana. The sequence continues at coordinate 19,108,097 of NC_133330.1, read as the reverse complement.
ACTATAGAGGAGAGACAAAGAATAAATACAATTTCCTCCTCAGACCTGGCAGGACCCCCAGCATACAGATCAGTCCAGTGATGGGGTTCATGTTGCTCTGATCGGCTCCCCTGAATATTCAGTATTACTGGCAGGTCTCTGCGCTGGGCGGAGTGTCTGGGATGGAAAGTTCTCTCTGTGGTCACCTTATGAGATGTCACGTAGACTTCTGGTCCACTCTCTGATCCGACCACTTCCTGGTGATCTCTGTGTATGGTGATTCTCATATACACCCCCCGTCACCTCATCAACCACCATCACATATAATAATGAGGATCGGAGAGTATGAAATATCTGGAATTCTGCATCTTCTGCTTGTATGACACTGAATAGTCTGTGAAGCCGCTTCTGGGCAGAATGTATAGATATTTCCTCCACATAGACAGTCATTATCTACGGAGGAGGCAGTAGTGGATACTCATTGACACTTTGCTTTATAAGTGTTTCCTTGCCGTTCTCAGTTCACACTCTCACTCCACACACTCCGGATCTGATAGGAGATCACACACCCATCTCAGAGGACTCAGAGTCTGGGAACACCTCTATTCAGTAATGACCTGCGGGAATATTACATACCGGCCATATCCCACAAGTCCTATGGAATAGCTCATTGTTGTCAGGCAGAAGGTGTCTGTATATAAAAAAATTCTGTCCTAAAGCCTCAACTGTCATGAATAATCCCCATAATCTATCTAATATGTTTATTTCTTATGATTGTCAGCTCTATCTAGTGGCCATAATGTAGTATTTACCTAAAATATTTTAATCACGAAAATAACTCATTATGACCACTAGATGGAGTTGACGATCATAGGAAATAAACGTAGTAGACACTTTACAGGGATTATTCATGAGGTATTTTCTTGATTTTTTATAAATATACGCCTTAACCCTACACTACCTGATACTTATATACCGTGATACCAATGAGCATAGATTGTCATTAAACCCTCCGTGTGCAATAGGCCAGGATTTCAAAAGGCAATAACAGTCCACTAAGATGAACTCTCCTATGATAATGTGAACGAATCGTGTTACTTGACTGATGTACAAGCCTCAGATATGTGATAGATATTTTCCTCAATTCACCAATTTTCCCAATCCTCAATCCATCATAATCGTTCCTTTACTGCAGATGACCCCACCCCGTGTGATATGTATGGTGGGGTCAGAGGCTGTGTAGAGGACAGTGATGTCCTATGGGTGGGAGTGGAGGTGTATTCTCTGCAGGGCCGTCTTTAACGCAGGGCAAACGGGGCATCTGCCCAGGGCCCTGCCATTGTTGGGGGCCCAAAGCAGCTGCCTCCGGAGCCCGTACTGGCCACTGGCTTTTTTCAGCTGAGTTCCTCCACCCCAATGATCCGGTGCTGGCTGCTGAGCTGCTCGCTACTGTCACTTGTAAATACACAAGTGATGCTTCTGTATTTACAAGTGACAGCGCTCTTCTCCTGACAGCCAATTAGAACCCTCTCTGCTCTGCAAAACAACTCGTCTATCTATCTCTATACGAGAGCAGAGGGAGGAGGGGCGGGGGATGTACACAGGCAGAAGCTGCTCCACGGACATGCAGTAAGTTACAACTTCTCTTCTGCAGCCCCACTCTGATGTTATTTAGGTGGTCGGAATGCTCAGTATTGGAAGGGGGAGGAGGGGGATTGATGCAAGAGGAATGCTGTGTATTGATGGGGGGATGGGCTCCAAACTGGAATCTGGGAAGTGAAGACCTCTGTACTTCAAAGGGGGGGACATGGATGTACACAGATCACCCCTAAACCCTGCACTCCATACACAGATCACCCCTAAACCCTGCACTCCATACACAGATCACCCCTAAACCCTGCACTCCATACATAGATCACCTCTAAACCCTGCATAGCATACATAGATCACCCCCTAAACCCTGCACTCCATAAACAGCTCACCCCTAAACCCTGAACTCTATACACAGATCACCCCTAAACCCTGAACTCTATAGACAGATCACCCCTAAACCCTGCACGCCATACATAGAGCACCCCTAAACCCTGCACTCCGTACACAGCTCACTCCTAAACCCTGCGATCCATACACAGATCACCCCTCAATCCTGCACTCCATACACAGATCACCCCTAAACCCTACACTCCACACACAGATCACCCCTCAATCCTGCACTCCATACATAGCTCACCCCTTAAACTTGCACTCCGTACATAGCTCACCCCTCAATCCTGCACTCTGTAGATAGCACACTCTTTAACCCTGCACTCTGTACGTAGCTCACCCTTCCACACTGCTATACAGTGAGAAGGTGATGTGCTGTAACCTTTAGCAACCAATCAGTGAGCCGTATTAATGTACTGTGATCTCTAGGAACCAATAAGTAAGTGGTATTGATGCACAGTAACCTCTAGCAACCAATAAGTAAGCAGTAATGAGGCACAGTAACCTCTAGCAACCAATCACTGAGCGGTAATATTGTGTAGAAACCTCTTGCAACCAATCAGTGAGCGGTAAGCATGTAACCTCCAGCAACCAGTGAGCAGTAAGGATGTGCAGTAACCTCTAGCAACCAATCGGTTAGCAGAAATGATGTGTTGTAACCTCTAGCAACCAGTTAATGAGCAGTATTGATATGCTGTAACCTCTGGCAACCAATCGCAATTGCTGCCTGACCTGATTTTGCGTCTAGCTGCTATTTATTGTATGTCTCAGAGCAGGGGTGGGGGGGGCTTGATTGGAGCTGGGGGGGGGGCAAAGAAAATGTTTGCCCAGGGTCCAACCAACATTAAAGATGGCCCTGATTATTATTATTTACTTTTAATTATTTTATTTATTACATTTGTAACTTTCCATCTCTTGGATCCCATTACATCATACTATTTCTAGTTCTGTATTCAGTAATGTATATCTCACAGCTTATCACAGCATAACTCCAACCTTCTTTTGGGGGGGGGGGGGGGGTGGATTGAAGGCGTTTCCATCCCTGGTGCCCAAACTCCAGCCACATGTGGCCCTTTACTGTTTTCAGTGTGACTCTCAGGCCCCAGCACTCAGTAGTAGGAACATTTATGATATGTAATAGTAGTCATCTCTAGCAGCCTCAGGTAACATTTCCTGAGTCTCTGACCGTTTCTACCCGCATGACTCCACTCTGCAAGCACCGCTGTAGTATGTCCGCGGTCTCTGACCATTTTCTCTTCAGTCTCTGGTAGTTTTCTGTAGCATTATATGTAATGAATATTATATTTGGCCCCAATGACAGCATCAGGGGCCACAGTTGAGACCACATATACCTCATAAATTGGTAAGCGTGGCACCATCGGGTCTTTATTGGTTCCCATATCCCTATTATCCTTCCCTTCCCATTCCAGCTAAACACCCTAAAGACATAGTGTGTCACCAGAACAGAAAGTGATACATACAGGTTTCAATCCTTCTCCGCTGTATCTAAAATTAGAAATATTGATTTTGTTTGGTTGTCCCCGGCTTCTCAACGTTTTTGAGAAGATGGACCGTCTGCCAGGGGAGGTGCCACCATTCCCTGTTCTGTTCTATGAATATTGATGGCAACTCATCTCCTCATCTCATTTCTGGGGTCCTCAGTAGAGGCGAGTGGAGCTCAATATTCAATCTGAACCAAGCTGCATGCTCAGATAAGGGTTTGGTATGGAACTTTTGGGGGGACCTCTCGCTGCTTTTTTTTTCTTGATTTTTGCATAGTGTTCCTCCCTTAACCACTTAAAGTGTTACTAAACCCACGACAGTATAATCAGTGTGTATATACAGTAAAGCTTGTGTTATACTCACTGTGAAACCTAAGGGGTTAACCCTCTGCATTGTGTAAAAAGGCTGTTTGATCCTGTCTTCTCTGATCCTCCCCACCCTGCATTGTCCCCCTGGACAAATCCGGATAATACAGAGCCTTTGGAGTCAGGCTGCAAATGCTCAGTTTGGTGTGTATTGCTAGAAAGTTTGTTTTTTCTTGGGAGGGTGCATGTGATCAGCACAGGGCCAATCAGCACTGTCTAGACAGAGGGTCAGGGGTCCTGCAGCCTCATAGGATAATCAGAGAATGAAAACTCCTCCTACAAGCTTTAACCAGACACCGATAGAAGTCACAAGACTGCTATATACTGCTGATGAGAAAAGGTATTTAGCAGTTTATATTTACTAAAAGAATTGCATTTCCATGTTCTGTGTACTGTGGGAGACCAGATATAGTGACTGCAGGCTCCTGGGTTTAGTGATACTTTAAGGGCCACCCTATAGCAGTTTTACTGCTACAGGGTGGTACCTCTGCGCTGGATCATGTATATAAACATGATCCAGCTCTTCTGGGTAGGGTGCGCATGCACGCTGCCGGCAGCATTCTTCTGCTGTGATCACACACAGCCGGCACCTACTGATCGTTCAGCAGAGAGGCAGACCGGTGGTCTGTCAGCAGGAAAGGCATGGATCCTGTGTTCGAAAGTAGGGACGAGGATCCATGTCTTTCCCTAGTCAAAGCACCTTCTACACTGTAGTAAAACACTGGCTAGGCACACAGTTAACCCTTTGATTGCCCCTGATGTTAACCCCTTCCCAGCCAGTGTCATTACTACAGTGACAGTGCATATTTTTTAGCACTGATCCCTGTATTAGTGTCCCCAAAAAGTGTCAAAAGTGTCAGTTAGTGTCTGAATGTCCGTTGCAATATCACAGTCCTGCTATAAGACGCTGATCGCTGGCACTATTAGTAAAAAAAATAAAAAATAAAAAAATAAAAATATCCCATAGTTTGTAGACGCTATAACTTTTGCGCAAACCAATCCATGTACGCTTATTGGGATTTTTACCAACAACATGGAGCAGAATAAATATTGGCCTAAATTAATGAAGAAATTTTTATTTTTTTATTTTTTTATTGAATGTGTTTTATAGCAGAAATTAAAAAATATTTTTTTTTTCAAAATTGTCAGTCTTTTTTTGTGTATAGCACAAAAAATAAAAACTGCAGAGGAGATCAAACACCACAAAAAGAAAGCTCTATTTGTGGGGAAAAAGGACAATAATTTTATTTATGTACAGCGTCACATGACTGTGCGATTGTCAGTTAAAGTAACGCAGTGCCATATCACAAAAAAAATTGCCTGTGATTGGTCCACAGTTATCACATGGTACCTGGCACCCTATACCATGTGATTAGCTGTAGCCAGTCATGATAGGAAGCAAGCGGTCATGAATGAAAGCCGTTCATGACAGTTAAGACTATTGCTTATAACAGTGATTATCACAGTTATAAACAATAAGAGTGTAAAGAAAAAGGAAAAAAAATCCCAGATCACTCCTACAAAATAGCAGAGTGTTAACATGGTGACACTGAACTACTCTGATGACAGTATGTAAAAAAGATAGTAAAAAAAGATAAAGTGTTAAAGAAAAAAACATTTTATAAAAAATTGAACAAAAAATTATTTAAATTTAATTTCTTTTTTTGCATACTGTCACCAGTCAGTGTCCCTGATCACTGCCACACCAGTTACTGTATATGATGATGTCTTTACTGCATTAGTGACAGTATGTAAAAAAAAAATGAAAAAAAATTATTTAATTTCTTAATTTTCCAAAAAATTGTGACAAAAAATTACAACTTTCAAAAACACGCCATGCCTCTTACTAAATACCTTGGACTATCTACATTCCAAAAAGAGGTCATTTTTATTTGTACTGTCCTGACATTTTTGGGGCCTCCAGAAATAAGTTCCTCCACCCCAAACTCACTCATCTATGTCTTTATGGACCTTGCTTTGTGCACTGGTGTGCAGTCATGTTGGAACAGGAAGGGGCCATCCCCAAACTGTTCCCACAAAGTTGGGAGCATGAAATTGTCCAAAATGTCTTGGTATGCTGATGCCCTAAGTGTTCCCTTCACTGGAACTAAGGGGCCAAGCCCAGCCCCTGAAAAACAACCCCACACCATAATCCCCCCTCCACCAAATGATTTGGACCAGTGCACAAAGCAAGGTCCATAAAGACATGGATGAGCGAGTTTGGGGTGGAACAACTTGACTGGCCTGCACAGTCCTGACCTCAAGCGTATAGAACACCTTTGGAATGAATTAGAGCCGAGACTGCGAGCCAGGCCTTCAACATCAGTGCCTGACCTCACAAATGCTCTTCTGGAAGAATGGTCAAACATTCCCATAGACACACTCCTAAACCTTGTGGACAGCCTTCCCAGAAGAGTTGAAGCTGTTATAGCTGCAAAGGGAGGGCCAACTCAATATTGAATCCTACAGACTAAGACTGGGATGCCACTAAAGTTCATGTGTGTTTAAAGGCAGGCGTCCCAATACTTTTGGTATTATATTGTATCTATTACTGTATGTACAAACATAAGGATCACCAAAAAAGACATAAAATGACCCCATCCTATCTGTTTATTTTTATAGATGAATTATCAGTCTGTTCGGAGTGAATATTCTCTGTACAGAAGAATGACGCCATATCTGTGGTTTCAGCACTTCCTCTATGGTATGACAGTGTATAGATCTATCTCCTGATAACACGGGGAAGTTGGCATCCTCTGGATGTTTCTGTGCTGGAAGTACGTATAGTGCTGGTTCTCCATACTGTACAGGAAAATGTCCGGACACTAAAAGTAAGAAAGAGGCAACAAAGTGATGTCTCAGGATGGAGAGATTCGATATTCCCATCACTCTTCTCATTAGTCACACATTACATTTATAAACCTGGAGGAAATGATTCCTCTTTAACAACCAATCAGATGTTTCAGTTTATCTCCCATCTGCCACTGGAGGGATGGGAGCCGGGATCTGATTGATCAGAGAGCATTTCCTCCTGGCTACCCTTCAGAGAACTCAGAGACTACTGACATTGACCAGATATAATGACTGACTCTGACTGGACATAATGAATGAATGACTGATTGGATATGATGAGTGACATTGATTGTAAACCATGACTGACAATGATAGGAAACAATGACCGATACTGAGCAGACATAGCACTTGACACTGACCAGACACAACAACTGACAGCTAGGGACATCAGCACTGTGGCACAGACAGAAATGTGAATGACGTTGTTTCCCTTTGTGGTATTGAAGGCCACTGTGTCCAGTTCTGGAGTGTCCCATGTTGGTGGATGAGTGATAACTCAATCTCTAATTCATGGTTCTGGTTCTTCCATTGTACAGAGAGCCTGGACTATGGAAATGTCCTTTGGTGGTATAAGGTTGAGGATGCAGGATGAATCAACACATGACGGCCTTACTGCAAACCTCTGACAGGAGACACCAAGCTGATCAAACTCTGCACCAAAGAAGAAGGTCCCAATATACTGTATATTCCATATCTGGTCCTTTCCCAGAGAACAGCTCATCAAGGAAGGACAGGGATCTAACAGGGAGGCCTCACTGAGGCTCCAAGCCATGAAATACATATAACGACGGACCCCTGGACACAGCGGCTGTTCTTAGGTTCTCTGCTTGTATCCCTTGATAGAGGTGATGACACTGAGCAGTGATTGTGTGGGGCTTCTCACGCTCCATCGCACTTCCCATACACTGAAGAATGAGAATCTGCATAGTTGTTTACCTGCTTCTATGGCCAATCACTGCCACTGTCCATCACCCTAAGAAGACCTGTAGAGCGTGGACACCAGCCCCTGAGGTTATAGCTCACACCAATCTCCTGAGGTGATCACACACAATTCCACAAAATTATCCTTTCCCTCTCCCCTCTCATCTCCGTCACGAGCCTCTGTGAGCTATGTAAAGAGGTCCTGTCACCTCCTAACAGTGCTAATTATAGTCAGGGCCAAAAACATTGGCATAAACCCAGAAGCAAGCTTCACGGCATTGTATTCAAACAAATGACCCACTGCACTGCTAAAATGACAATGTGGTTGTGGCCTAACACACGGGTAAGGAGAGCCATCCCACCACCTTACAGTATGGCTGTGGCCCCAGGCCTAGTGCCAAGAAAATGTCCGATGTCTGCTGGTCACTTACCTGTCTCTCTCCAGCACCAAATGACAGCTAGATTGCTTTTTAAATGTCTGCCGGTGTGTCATCCCCTAAATTCCCAGAATGCACCAAGAGCATAGGAGGAAAGTGGGCAGTGCAGTGGGGCAGTGAGAGGGACCCACAGACAGGTAGAATGGTGGCCATATCTGACCTTACTGTACCAAGCAACATGGTATCCAACATCTGTGAGACTATGACCAGGATGATGATTATATCAACCAACACAGAGGCTTCAATACAGCAGCATGGCATCCAACATCTGCGAGATCCTGACCATGATAATACGAACCAATGCCAAGGCTTTAATAACACAACATGGCATCAAACAAGGATGATACCGATGCCAACCCACAATGAGGCTTCAATAAAACAAAATGGCATCCAACATCTGTGAGATTCTGACCATAATGATAACACAACATGGCATTCAACATTGATGATACCAGTGCCAAACCATGACCATGATAATAATCTCTACCAACAATGAGACTTCAATAAAGTAGCATGGTGTAGGAATCAATATAATTATTAATATTATATCTGCGTATTAATTTGTCTAGTCCCTATCATTAATTGGCCTTTTAAACTCTGAGCACATGCTATTGTTAATATCACAATAATACCAAGTTAGCTATGAAACCAAACACACGGTACTGCTAGTAAAACAAGTTACATTTATTTCCCAATAAAAATAGGAATGTATTAAAACAGCATAATTAGGAAAAACTAACATAAAGATACTACCAGAAATTGCAATATTACAAGGCCTACACTCATAACACAATACAAGAGTGATACTTAGCACATCCTCCTCGGCTGGTCCTCTGGTCTTAAAGAGAGACTGTTTCTTTAGCAAACATTACTTTTAACAAAACATACCTCATCCAGACCCCCCCCCTTTTGCCTGCCCAACTTTGCCTTTGGACGAATCACAGTGTCTCTGGGGTGTTCCCTCAACAGCCCATCATATGGACCGTTTTGTCCTCTGGGGGGCAGTGTTGGTCCATGCATTGCCATCGTCCGGCAGATGTCAGGTTTCACACACACCTGGGCCCTTGATCTCCTGTATCTAACCTCATCCATCATCCATGTCAGTTTATCTGCCTTTGAAGCCTGGGTGGATAGTAGCTAATCAGGAAATTCCCATAGACAGGTCGGAGCCAGCATTGTCATGCGCAATGGGAGCTACAGAACACATTCCAACCTGGGAGGTCACATCCTGTCCTTTCCGGAAGTGTGACACTTTTCAGCCTGTTTCAAAAACCATGTGAGTTTTTCTTCTCTTAGGTATCGTAATGAAATATATGTACAAATACGATATTCATGTTGAATTCCAACATATGCCGCTTTGCGCCTGAAGGGCGCATATCAGCCTTCTTCAGACACAGCTCCTATTGAACAGCCATAACTGTCTTAACGTGTGTTGCTCCCCAACATGTGCTTCCGAACCAGTACCTATGGAACAGTCCTTAACTGTGGTAACGTATTGCGGTTTTCAACAGGAACATCTATGGAACAGTCCATAAGGGTCTTGCTGTGTGTTGCGCCTCTCAACATAGGCCTCAGAACCGGCTCCTGTGGAACAGTCCATAACAGTCTTAACGTGCTGTGCTTCCCAACACGTGCCGCTTTGCTACTGGGTGACACACCAACATCATCCTTCAGTGACAGCTTCCATGTCACCACTCTGTGTCTTCTTCTCTCCGATATCTTCAGGACGGGGTGCAGTACAGGCAAGGGGTGTCCATTCACTCACCGTTCACCCACACACATTCAGAGCAACCTATCAACCAGCTTTCCGATAGAGTCTCGAGGAGGGCCTCTAGCCCATGTTATTAGCCTAAAATACACCTTTATCACACTACACCATAACATGAAATCAACCCATTACCATAATATATACATATATACCTTTGATCCGTCAGACTACACATCCCATTCCCAACCTCCTATATCTCCTCACTGTAGATACGGGCCGGGATTAGGCAGGTTCGCTCACAATGGCCTTTCCTACCACAATTCTGGCACGTCAGTGGTATTTCAGGGTTCTGAACTGGCAGCAAAGCCTCTACCATGTATGAAGAGACCTTACCATCAATTCGTCCCTTCACTTGTATAGATAAATGCGAGACTTTCCTATACAAATGTCGAGTCCAACAACACATACCAACTTGAACCAATGATGAAACTGCAGCAATAATGAGTAATATTACCAAGGGATGTATTAAATAATTCAAAATACTGTTGGCCTTACTGGAATGTCCGAATATTACCTCCCACCAAGACCCTCCCACATCATTTTCTAGTTGATGTACTACCTCCTTTATTACATTCTGGTCATGGTAGATGGCTATAGTAGCATTAGCTCTCTCTTGCTGCAGCATCCTCATAAGGCTCTCATCCCTATCCCAATCTGTTAACCATTCCTGTATCTTCCTTCCCATACCAAGGTTCAGGGCTCTCAGATTAACAGGGCGGTTCTGGTTGACATCCACAGACAGATTGGCCATATGCGGTACCACATAATTCCATTCCTGTGTCTGGATTTCAGAGACACCGCCAAGGGTACACCATGCTCCTCTAGCTATTGTCAGGTTCACAGAACATCCCAGTTCCATGACCAACGATACATTAGTATCCTTCAGGACAAAGAAACAAACTCTCCTATGTCCCAAATAATACACCGGTGTTCCCTTTGAGGCAATGTTCTCCCCATCCAGAACACAGAGTGATGAATCTTCCCAACATTTCTCATCCACCACCGTATATTGACCTGGCATACAAAGGATATCATGGTCCTGCCTCCGACAGAGGGAAATATCAACCTGCCTCCAGCTCCCATCCTCTCTGATTACATGTGGGTAAGTTAGCCTCAGATGCAACAAAGTAGAATCCCCAGTCAGCAAGCCCATCGATATCACCGAATACACAGATTGAGTCTGCACTTCTGTATATGGGATCAATGAGGAAGCATAACATCTCTCATAATCCAAATTAGTACAGCCTATCCAGGCATTCGACCACCAACTTGGATTAGTGTAAGAGATGTGCTTTGGTAAAACCTTACTGAGCTGTGATGACAACTCATAAGGCCACTGCCCCCCATACAGAGATTGTACAATCAGCTTGATATTGGTTGATAACTCCGCCTGTCCCTGTGTGCACGCCAGAGCCCACGACATATTTTTGCCCTGTGTCACCACACTATCTACCAACCTCTTAAAATGGCGGATAAAATCTTGAGCTACTTTTACCTGGGTATTTATGTGACGTTGTTGAATATTATCAAGAATGTCATTAATCTCTCTCTGAGCAACAAAGCCCTGCTTACTGTCTGAAGCTATAGCTGAGAGTTTGTTCCTCAGGAGATCGATGTCCACTCCATTAACGACACCCATCCCAGCTCCTATTCCCCCCAATATAGTGCTGAATATATCCCTCCTCTTTCGGTTGCTCCTCAGAAATAAGCGTCCGGCATGGACCTCATTCTGCGTCCGCCCATCTCTGGGAGCAAGCCACTGATATACTGACCGCACTTGATTCAGTGTATACTCAGCACATATAGGGTAATAGGATTTTACCAACCATTGCGAGACATTGAAGTGCCATGTGGTGAAGGCATGCTGTACCCTGGTAGCCAGCGTTTGGGACGAGCTCAGATCTATCTGTAGTGGTTCCCCTTTCTCTAACGGAGCATGCCCCTGTGTGTAGTTATTGGCATTACCTGTGCAGGGTTTTAACCTCTCAGGTGAGACATCAACCAGGCGTATCTCCCCCATGTCCAACTCTGGAGTCCCACATGTCCAGTAATCAAGAGCTTCTCTGTAGGACTGATAAGACCGAGATACCACTCCCACAAGGAAATTTTCACCCCATTGATGTGTCATCTGGAGCTCCCTAGTTTGGCCGACAGCCACCTTACTATGCCTAAGTGTCAGCCTCCTGGGCCTCTGTGCCCTATTACTTTGGTCATGCCAATATATGCCACACACAAAAACATATTTCCCTTCTTTCAATTCTTCACCAAAAACCCCATATCCTACATCCCTTGCTTCCCAAGGTTTGGATAAACTGGAATTTTTCCCTAACCAATAGCCCGTTTCATTCATATATATAGTTGCATCCGCAAATGGCTGGAGGGCTTCCGGTATGATATTTTTCAAGTTTTGTTTATACGCACGTCCTTGAGATGTTGAGTTAGGATTAAATCGTCCGAAAGCAAAAGAAACTCTGTATTGCAACTTGCCATGGTGACTCCATTGGTAAGTCTCTGTTAATTTAGAACTCTCTGATGTAATCCTGACCTTCCTCCTTCTTTCACCTCCCCCCTGCATCCCCTTCTGGCCTATCAAGTCCAACATTGATGATGCAATTGCCGTTGATGCATGGTTTTCCTCAGGATTTCCCCTTTCCACATCATCCCCTGAATATTCGTCTGAATCAATTTGAGATGTTACATGGCTCAGATGGATCGCCAACACGACAATTACGATCCTTCCATCCATTCTCCAGAGACCTTGCCAATCTTTGCTCCACCGGAACTCTGGAAAAACAAGAACAAGAGCGGAATCAATACTTATCAGCAGTACCTCTTACACTGATTGGCATGAACCCATTTCTCTAACTCCCTCTTTTTCATGCCTTTTGCGCCCTTATTGTCAATGAGCCGCTTCACCTTGACTACCTGATCACTAAGGGTCATGGTGACTGTGAAAGGTCCAGTCCAGTTTGCATCCCATGAAGACTTGGAAACAAAGTTCTTTACCATAACCCTGTCTCCAATCTTCAAGCTAATGGGAGGCCTCTCAGGCTGCTCCTTCTCTTTAGGTGCCATGTTACTTGCAGCGAATTGCAAATATCCCTGTACCTGTTCCTGTAGCTGAACCAGAAATTTGTCCCTTTCAGCACTCTCTCTCAAGGGGGTACTAAGTATTGGGTCTGCTGGATGGCTGAGGTTCATCATTCTCCCCGTCATTAACTGATATGGGGTTAATGATGTACCTTTCGCTGTCGACCCTCGTACGGCCATCAGGATTGAAGGCAGATGAATCAGCCAGTTCTTTCCTGATTGCAGTACCATCTTTTTAAGCCTTTCCTTCAATGTTCGATTCATTCTCTCAACCATCCCCGCGGACTGTGGATGGTACGGTACATGGAATCTCTGTTCTACTCCCAGCAGCTCACAAATATTTTTCATGACACTGCCGGTAAAGTGAGTCCCTCTATCGGATTCCAGGACTTTGGGGAACCCCCATCTTGAAAAGACTTCGGTCCACAAAGCTCTAGCCGTGGCAGTAGCAGAGTCCTTTCTCAGGGGCAGAGCCTCCACCCATTTTGAAAAGACATCCACCACTACCAGTAAATATCTGTATCCTCCGGGGGCACTTTGTAATGGACCAACAAAGTCAATCTGTAGGTTTTCCCAGGGCCCATTGGCTACCGGCACCCTTGCTAATACTGGTTTCTGTCCCTTTGGCCTAGGGTTCATCTGTGCACATATCAAACATTCTTGCACTACCTGTGAGATTGTGTTTCCCATTGTCTCCCACCAGTATCTAGTTTGCATAAATTTTAAGGTACCCTGAACACCCATGTGGCCCGTTAACCTGTGATTTTCAAGGGCTAAATCCTTTTGATGCTGTGAGGGCACTACAAACCTTTGTCCTTCTGACGTCTCCCTTAACAGTAGATCGCCTTCTAGTACATAATTTTGGGGAGCATCTGCTGCTTTCATTTTAAGCTGTTTTTTGATTGAGCTCAAGGCCTCATCCTTATTTTGTTCATCTGCTAAACATGGTGTAGGCGTCCTTAGCACCGGCAGGAGTTCATGTGAACCTGCTTTCACCTCCTGCTCCTCAAAATTATGTTCCTCCCAGGCCTGTCTCCCTTCAGCATCATAGGGTGTCCACTTGACCCCTATCAGGGCTGCTTCCTTTGCCAGCTCATCTGCCTTGTTGTTGCCCACAGTAACCTCCTCTCCAACTCTTTGTTGAGCTTTCACCTTAATGATAGCCACTCTCTGAGGCTCCACACTTGCTCTTTCCCATATATCTCTTAGCACTGCACTATGTACCAAGTCTTTCCCAGAGGCATCACTGAAGCCCCTTGACTGCCACAAAGGCATATATTCAATCAAAGACCTTGTTACATAGGCGCTGTCAGAGAATACGCTTATTGGACCTGAACTGAAATGTGTGATGGCCTCTCTTACTGCCTCCAGTTCAGCTCTTTGGGCAGAAAAGCTTCGAGGGCATTTGGTCATTATTTTTTCATTGGTCTGGGGGCACCACAGGGCATACCCTGTGTGAAACGTTCCTCCCTCCCAATACCTTGATCCATCCACCCAGATTTTAAGGTCTTCATTACCTGCTGCTAACCTGAACACCTCCTGTGTTCTGGTCCGATGTACCTCCCCACAGTCATGCTGCTCCCCCTCATATTGCATCAATTGTGGGAGAGTGTAGGTGGCATTGTGGGTCACGGTAAGGTTTCTGGGTGTTAAATCCACTAGCCATGTAACATCTCAAATTGATTCAGACGAATATTCAGGGGATGATGTGGAAAGGGGAAATCCTGAGGAAAACCATGCATCAACGGCAATTGCATCATCAATGTTGGACTTGATAGGCATCTATGAGATTCTGACCATGATGGTAATACCACCTAACACTGAGGCATCTAAACAGCAACATGGCATCCAACATCTTCAAGATCCTGACCAAGATAATACCAATCAATGTCGACAACATGGCATTCTACAATGATGATGACAATACAAACCAACACCGAAGCTTCAATACAGCAACATAGCATCCAACATATGTGAGATTCTGACCAGGATGATGATGATGATATCAACTAACCAAGAGGTTTCAATACAGCAACATGGAATCCAGTATCTTTCAGATCCTGACCATGATGATGGCAATACCACTCAACACTGAGGCTTCAATACAGCAACATGGCATCCCACATCTGTAAGATTCTGACCAGAATACCAACCAAAACTGAGGCTTCCTTACTGCAATATGTCATCCAACATCTGTGAAATCCTGCGCAGGATGATGATAATAGCAACCAAAACTGAGGCTTCCATACAACAACATGGCATCCAACATCTGTGAGATCCTGACCATGATAATACCAACAAAAACCAACACTGAGGCTTCAATACAGCAACATGGCATCGAACAATGAAGATACTAATACCAACCCACACCAAGGGTTCAATACAGCAAAATGGCATCCAACATTGGCGAGAACCCAACCATGATAATACAAACAAAATCCAAAATTGAGGCTTTAATACAGCAACATGACATCCAACATACAGTATGAGCAATCCTGACCAGGATGATCATACCAACCAGAGAATCCAACAATGATGATACTAATACCAACCCACACTGAGACTTCACTACTGCAATATGTCATCAAACATGTTTGATATCCTAAACATGATAATACCAGTAAGATCCAATATTGAGAATTCCATACAGCAACAGGACATCCAACATCTATGAGATCCAACCTCTGTGAGATCCAACCCATGATGATGATAATGCCAAGCAACAATGAGGCTTCGCAAGAAATCTTACCGGCTGTTCCTGTGGTGTGGATCTGGTGTGAGCTGCATCTGTGGACCCTAATAGAGTAAAGGAGGACAATCATCTATTGAAATTGTTGAATTATGAAGTATTTATGACGTAGCAGCATATATGGAGTTGGGAAATGGAATGTCAGATGACAGAACATTATAATCAACTTCTCTCAGAGAATTCAAATATCATTAGTGATGACAATGTGTTTATTTATTATAAAATATAATTATCAAAAGATTTCCTTCACCTTCTACTTGTATCAGGAAGTTTCCCAGAGTGGGTATAGATCACCATTGTTGTATTAATATGTAGGTGGAATGTCTCATATCAAATATTTCTATTTTTAGTTGGTGTATCTACTGTATGTGTTATGTAGATGAGATAATTAATACAACACCCACTTCCAAAATGGACCCATTTATGAACAGCTCACTTTTCTGATATATAATAACAGAAGAAATCGTTTCTTACTTTGTGTCATGAAGTCGGTGTAGACGATTGGACCTCTGCAACACAATGCAAGACATCAGTAACCTAAATCACATGTATATAGGTCTGCTTTTTATACAGTAGAGTCTTTAAAGCAGCATTTCTCAATCGTTTTACCCCAGAGGATCCTTTAAAATAATTTTCAGGTTTTGGGGAACCCCTACTAAAAACCAATTCATTGGTAATCAGTGGGAAGAATATCCCTTACATTGGTGGTCAGCGGGAAGAATGTCCCTTACATTGGAGGTCAGTGAGAAGAATGTTCCTTACACTGGTGATCAATGGGAAGAATGCTCCTTACATTGGTTGTCTAGGGGAAGATTGCCCCTTACAGTGGAAGTGAGAATGGCACCCTTAGGCTCACCATACGCCCCACAATCTGTATAACCTCATTTATATCTACTGGCATGGTAGTGCAAGAGTCGCCTTGGTTGGATAAAGATTGATTGGATAGATTAGGTAGGTTCTCATATTGTATAGTTTTTAGTAAATCTAATGTTGATTGTACAGAAATTATACATTCAGATTGTAACCTCTGTGGTAAGCCCTACAGACTGGGAAAAAGAAAATTGGTGTCATGGTGCTGACTCTGCCAAGTGGTACTGGCTCCAGAATTATGGATATACCATCAAATAGGAGGTCAATCAGCCATAGTTCAAGGAACCTCCTAACAAATTCTGGAGGAACCCTAGGAATTTGAAGAAACCCTGGTTGACAATGGCTGCTTTAAAGTGGTTGTAAACCCTTACAATCCACTTTTTACTACAGGTAAGCCTATAATGAGGCTTACCTCTAGCTACCATGGATATCTCCTAAACCTGCATGGTTTAGGAGATATCCCTTGTATTAGCATGTGCCAACGTCATCGGCACATGCGCATTGAAGCAATGGCTCGTTCATGCCGTTGTTTCATCTGACGTGCCGCTACCGGTCAGTAAACATAACATGTCTGGTCAGTCTGTGCCGAGGAGAACAAAGTCAGGAGGAAACTCCAGAGGGACATTGTGTATACTACAGTGGAATCTGTTCATCCGCTATTCTTCCACACCTGTATGATTGGGCAGATACAAATTCCTACCATCATATGATAATGTGGTCCTCACTGGTAGTACCTACCTTGTTTGGTGTACACACAATATGCAACTGCTGACAAGAGTGACAGAATGAGGAACCCACCAACAATTCTGACGATGTACAAGGACAGGTGACCTTTAGGTCCTGATCTGTTATTTGCAGAAGCTAGTACAAAAACAAAAGGTTTCTTTTATTTTCTTGAAGAAAAGCAAGATATATGATAGTAATTGAGCAGAAGATATACATTTGTTGGTCTGTAGATACAAAGAGTGAAAACTAAACAAATATCACAGACAGTTCAGAAACACACAGGCCTCCTCACTTCATTCTGCTTCTTTTCTCACATTTTTGATTCCGTTCCCTTCTGGATCTGTTATTGACATCTGCTCTCCCTGAACATGTCCAGGGTCTGTTCACAATAATCTGGTTATAATGTCTGGTATGGGATACATAAGTGATTCTCCTCATTTAAAGTGGAGTTCCACCCACTTTTACAACTCTTCACCATCCCTCACTAAACTGTGCACTGTAAACAAATTGGATATTTTTTAATTTTTTTTCTCAGCACCTACTGTATACCTGCTGTATTCATTTTTCACTTCCTCCTCCCTGGCCGCGGCCCATCACAACATTTCCTGTTTGCAATGCCTTCTGGGAAGGGGCGGCAACTTCCTTTGAAAGTGCCGTTGCTATGGAACCCTGACCTGAAACCTATTACACTGCTTGTGCTGCACTGAGCATGTGCGAGATCTGCAAGGATGAGATCCATGGGGACAAGGTGCTTTGGGGTGGAGGGAGGCCCTCGCCCCAAATCACTTCTCCCATGTTGAGGGCATGTGGCCTGGTATGGTTCAAGAGGGGGGCTCCCCCCCCTTGATTGGCCTGCCACTACATGCTCGGATAAGGGTCTGCTATGGATTTTGGAGTGGACCCCACGCCTTTTTTATTAATTTTGGCATGGGTATGGATGGGGGGGACCTCATGCCATTTTTTTTATATTTTTCTGTTGCCAGCAATTTAAATGTCATGTTTTTCTTTATAAATGTAATTATTGCTGCAGCAGGTTCTATACACGGTATAGATGGACCACTTTACAGGTTTACAGGCAGACTAAGGGGACCCCACACGCACTATATTTAAAGGAATTTTTCATTTTTATTGTTTCACTTTAAGCATCAATAAAATCACTGCTCCATTAAAAACGATCTTTTTTAAAAAACATTTTTTCATTGATACATGTGCCCCTTGTCAATACTAAGGCCCCCATACCCTTTTTATTGCCAATACAAGCCTTCAAAATGGGCACTTTTGATTTTTCATGTTCGGGTCCCATAGACTTCAATGAGGTTCGATGTTCAGGTTTGAACTTTTGCTATGTTAGGGAGTTCTGGTGCAAACCAAACTGAAGGGTGTTCGGCCCATCTCTATCAATAAATAGAAAAATCCTGAATCCAAAGGTGAAAGAAATTGTTTCAAGTGGTTTCTTCAATCTGGACCTTCAGGTGTGTGCAGGGCGGCTGATAGAAATGATGGGGCCCCGTACAGCCTACCTGACAGGGCCCCCCTGTTCCAAAAATATCAAAATAATATTTTTGTTAGAATACAATGCCCGTGATGCTATGTAAATAGCGGCACGGAGGCAATATCTGCACCCCCACAGTGAGCAATCTGTACACCCACACCCCACACAGTGAGCAATTGGTACTGATCGCTCACTGTGTTCATTAAGGATGGTAAGCCCCCCCACTCCCCCGCTCGCCATTCTGAGGTAACCCATCTGTGTGACCTCAGCAGCTGAAGGGAAAACGGCAGCACTGTGGGGGTAAGGGGGCACACAGGGGTTCTAGACTGCAGGGGTAAGGGGGCAAAGTTACTAGAACTGATCCTCCTTCAGAGCAGTTGGAGGAAGAAAAGAAAAGTAGAAGCCGGCAGCACTGCACAAGAGTCACAAGTGTCAGCAATAAAATAGTACAGCCGGCCCTCCTGCTCAGCAGGTGCCTGGGCCCCCCTTTTGAACTGATGAGGCCTGGGCCCATTACAGGAGGGCTGGCTGTACTGCCTTATCAGCGGCCCTGGGTGTGTGCTCAAAAACACCCAGTGCAATCCAGAAGCACATGTACTAGATGGATTTACCAGAACTTATTGCTGGTAGAATAATAAATTAGCAACAGCAAATTACTCCTGGGGCAAATTATCTGCAGCCAATGTCTCCAACTCAGTTTATCTCCCTCCCAGGGTCATTAGTACTCATTTAGAGGGCTCTGGCTTGCCTTAGGCTATCTGTGTCTAGTTCACAACTTCATGCATTTAGTTCCTGAGACAGGCTCAATGCAATTCACCTCTGGCTTCAGTACACATCGCCCAGGTCCTCCAGGCAGATAACCTCCCTCCAGGGAACACTTGGATTAGCCTAAAAGGCCTTTTCCACCCCTGTGGGCAGGTGGGGCGGTGGCGGTTGTTTGTCACATCCTCCATGTTTTCCCCCTTAACTCATTGGGCACCACGTACTGGGTCACATGGACCTGCCCCACGTGGGTTCTTCTGGGCTACATTAGGCACCTTGCACAGGGTCCCTCCACACACACACATGGGGTATCTCTACTTTGTGCTGATTTCACCAATGCCCTGGGACAAGGCTGGGGCTGGGGAAATACTCAACCTTTAGGCAGACCTCTACACTTAGAGATGAACATACACTCTGTACATTGCATGCAACTGTTCCCCAGTTAACTCTCTGTTCCCTGTGACAATGCACACTTTCACAGTAACTTGCAGTCTGGAGGGACACACTGAGCCACAGCCACCTGTTCATAGTTTTCTACTACTACTCCCAAGTAGTGGGCTCCACATGTGCACTTAATTTAACTCTTGAACTCCATACTCTGTACAGGATGGGAAGCTCTGCAGTGCAATCCACTCCCGTTGCTATTGGAGACAAACCGCTAGCGGAAGGAGTGCCGACAACATCTCCCTAATTGCTAGAGGCCATGCCACCTATAACAGATAAATACTTTCAACAGGCTGCTTGTTACACTTCCGTTACTCTAGGTAACCACATGTGTCTTCAGAGGCGGCTCTCTAATTAGGCAAATTAGGCGATGGCCTAAAGCCTCGCCCTCTCAGGGGCCTCGCTGCCGCTTAGTTTGCCTAAAGAGTCGCCTCTGTTATCCTCCTGCATCAATCTAGTACAGTCAGCGCAGCGGAGCTTCGTGCCCGCCTCATTCAGTTTACAAACAGTCCTCCTCCTCTTTGCTCTGTAACACCATGCCCCATCAGATCACTGCCCAGTCTCCACTCCTGTCAATAAAAGTACATTGGAACAGCCGGTGTCTTGCCGAGAAAGTTCCCTCGGCGGATAAGTTTCCCCACCTGTACTGCGCAGGCGCAGGGGAACTTATCCGCCGAGCGGAACTTTCTCGGCAGAACACCAGCAGAGACAAACACAGAGACCGACAAGTGCCCCACCCCTCACCGCCCCACCAGCAAATGCTGTCTATCCCTTGAGCCGATATCTTGTGCAAGGGTTGGGCACAGCTAGCACCTCAGTAGGATCGCGAGTCCACCCTCCTTCCAGGGCGGGGCTTCTGTGGTGGAGGCGGAGTCAATGCCAGTTCACTCGCTGTAGCCTGTCTGTGTGCAGCCGATTGACTGCTGAGCTGAGGATGCGCTGACTTAGCTGTGAGGGGACAGAGCCACTATGTGTGAGGTACATGTGACTGGGGGGGTGTGTGCATGTCACTAGGGGGTTGAACATGTGATTAGGGGATTGAACATGTGATTAGGGGGGTGAACATGTGATTGAGGGAGGGGGTGTGCATGTCACTAGGGGGGTGAACATGTGATTGGGGGGGTGTGCATGTCACTAGGGGGGGTGCATGTCACTAGGGGGGTGAACATGTGATTAGGGGGAGCGAACATGTGATTGGGGGGTGTGCATGTGACTGGGGGGGTACGTGCGACTGGGGGTGTGTGTGCATGTGACAGGGGTGTGTGTGCATGTGACAGGGGGGTGTGTGCATGTGACTGGGGGGGTACATGCGACTAGGGAGGTACATACGACTGGGGGGGTGCATGTGACTGGGGGGTGTGGCCATGTGACTAGGGGGGTACATGCGACTGGGGGTGTGTGTGCATGTGACTGGGGGGTGTGTGTGGATGTGACTGGGGGGTGTGTGTGCATGTGGCTGGGGGATGTGTGCATGTGACTGGGGGGGTGTGCATGTGACTGGAGGGGTGTGTGCATGTGACTGGGGGGTGTGTGCATGTCACCAGGGGGGGTGTGTGCATGTCACCAGGGGGGGGTGTGTGAATGTGACTGGGGGGTGTGTGCATGTGACTGGGGGGAAGTGTGCATGTGACTGGGGGGGTGTGCATGTGACTAGGGGGGTGTGCATGTCACCAGGGGGGTGTGTGAATGTGACTGGGGGGGTGTGCATGTGACTGGAGGGGTACATGCAACTGGGGAGTGTGCATGTGACTGGGGGGTTTGTGCATGCGACTGGGGGGGTACATGCGACTGGGGGTGTGTGCATGTGACTGGGGGGTACATGCGACTAGGGGGGTACATGCAACTGGGGGGTGTGCATGTGACTGGGGGGGTTTGGGCATGTGACTGGGGGTGTACATGCGACTGGGGGGGTGTGTTCATGTCACCAGGGGGGGTGCATGTCACCAGGAAGGTGTGCATGTGACTGGGGGGGTGTGTATGTGGCTGGGGGTGTGTGTTCATGTCACCAGGGGGGTCCGCATGTCACCGGGGGGGTGAATGTGACTGGGGGGTGTGCATGTGACTGGGGGAGTGTGCATGTGACTGGGGGTGTGTGTACATGTGACTGGGGGGGTATATGCGACTGGGGGTGTGTGTGTGCATGTCACTGGGGTGTGTGTGCATATGACTAGGGGGGTGTGTGCATGTGACTGGGGGGATGTGTGCATGTGACTGGGGGGGTGTGCATGTCACCGGGGGGTGTGTGAATGTGACTGGGGGGTGTGCATGTGACTAGGGGGTGTGTGCATGTGACTAGGGGAGTGTGCATGCGATGGGGGGTGCGTATGTGACTGGGGGTGTGTGTGCATGTGACTGGGGGGGTGTGCATGTCACCGGGGGGTGTGTGAATGTGACTGGGGGGTGTGCATGTGACTAGGGGGGTGTGTGCATGTGACTAGGGGGGTGTGCATGCGATGGGGTGTGCATGCTATGGGGGGTGTGTATGTGACTGGGGGGTACATGCGACTGGCGGTGTGTGCATGTGACTGAGGGTGTGTGCGTATGTAACGGGGGGTGTGTGCATGTGATGGGGGGTGTGTGCATGTGACTGGGGGTGTGTGTGCATGTGACTAGGGGTGTGTGCATGTGATAAGGTTGGAAATAATGGGTTAGAGTTCTACTTAAGTAGTTTTTCATTTCTCTGCATTATGTGTATGTGTCAGCATATGTTGCAAGACTAGCTTAAGTTTTTCCAGATGTGTAAGTCCAGCATGATGTATGTTGAAATATACTGCTTGTTACCTTATATGGAAATTTGCTCAAACTGATGCTTGTGTAACCAAGCCTATAAAAAGCTTCAATAAAGAAAGGCAGCCACAGACAGTACGGGACCTTTAAGGCTCGGATCTGATATACAGAAACTCTTGATTCTGTGTCTTACTTCTTTGATAGCTAAATTTGGCAAAGCAATATAAACTAGAGGCAATTCAGTTGAGAACTGCACCTAACATTTCTGGCGCCCGGAAGCAGGGACTTACCGATGATACTACAAGAGGTGGATGAATGAGTACTGACGGAACAAAAGGACAGGCATTCCGGGAACCACAGATTGAAAACCTGCGCAGGTAAGAAAAAGCTTTATTTTTCTTATATTCTGTGCTCCCCTGATTTGTGCCTATCCGTTCTGTCAGTTACGGTTCTCCTGGTTTTAAAACACCAGCCTCTGTAGTGGTGAGTCTAGAATTACTGCATATTTTGGTTTATATTGCTGGAATTATTTGTTGTTTGTTGTCTGTCTGTCTTGTTGAGAAAGTGAATGAGCCTTGCCAAGGTTGGTATGAATTGAAAGAATATCATCCCAATGAGCAACGGAATGCGCCTTCCGGGGGGGTCTGACGCTTAAGTTTGATATTCAATTTAATTCATAAACGGGTTGAAAGTATAAGCCCTGTCTGCTCCATAAAGCAGGGATAAGAGTGTATGAGAGGGATCCCAGATACGGGGGGGAATAAGGTCTCCGTAAGCACGGAGATCTAGCCGGATACCTGGTCACTTAAAGGAATGCTTGTATATGTTGTAGCTGTCAGTCTGGTCATAATATTTGTCAGTTGGCTAGCATATAAAGTAATTCGATTTCAGAAATCTCATCCGGAGAGGTTTTTAGTATTCTGGCACCCTAGGAGGAAGGCAACGAGGAACTAGTGTAGCTTTTTTAGTGCTTTGTACTGTACACTAAGTGTCCCACACGCTACCTAGGCACGGACTGTCAGAATGGGCCAGCAGAACACGAAACCCCGTCAGGGAATTGTGGTGCATTATACGGTGCCACAGATAATTAAGAACATCTATGGGAAAGATGAAGCATAGGACTTAAAGGATGTCCTTCGTAAATTTAAGGTGAAAGGAGCAGCGGGTTTAGACCCGGATGTATGGAGTGAAATAAAAAGGGACAGACAAGGAGAGGTGTTAGAGAAGCAATGGATGCGTCAGGTTCAATGCTTAATTAAGGTCTCAAAAGGAGCGAAAGAAGAGGGGTGGAAATATAATCCAGATTGTGATGGTTGGGATATGAAAGACAGAAGAACAAAAAATGTTGAAATTTTAAATAATCTTAGTTCAACCATCTCACCCCCATACACTGACATAGAGCAAAATTCGCATAAGCCAGGGTTATATCCTGTACTTGAGGGTAGAGGATGGGTTTGTCAGGATTGTGGAGCACAAAAACCTCATTTAGAAACTGTAGCCCCCGTACGCACTGATACACGCATTGTACAGGTAAAAAATCCAGAATTTGGACAAGCAGCCCATCCACACGCCCCACCTACTATTACTCGTAGGATGCAAATAAGGACTTGGAAGCCTTGGTCAGCAGATACTATTATGGCATTAATACAGAGCGCCCCAGACCCGGTAGCAAAGCCAGCTGCTTTCTGTAGATTTGTGACACAGTTAATGAATACACATGAAGCAACCTGGCAGGATGGGGAGGATTTATGCAGACATAAAATGACTCTGACCCTGTTTAACCAGTTTAGGACCGACCTGCAGACCGAGCTGAGGGGGATGGCAATCTGGAGACAGGACACGTCAGACACATAGACTCAAGGGCCCCTTTTATTGCTAGATTAGAAGCTTTCTGTCAGGCAAAACAACAGGAGAGGGGGTCAATATCACCCATGAAACAAATGCCAGGACAGACTGTATCAGAATTTTACTTATCTATGGAAAGTATGATGGCAGATGAGGGATTGGATTTGGCTCTGCCAGTCACGATCCGAGCCTTCAATAGACAGTTTATGGAAGGATTAATTCCACAGAGAAGTGAAAGACTGAAAGCCTGCATACTACCCTTAATTTGTTGCGATTTTTGGCAGAAAAAGGTTGCAAGGTTAATAAGAAAAAGTTGCAAGTGTGTCAGAAAAAAGTTATCTTTTTGGGACATTGTATATCACAGGGTACAAGACATCTCACTGAGGAGAGGATTCAAGTGATAAAGGGAATGTTACCCCCACGGAATTTCAAACAATTGCGTATGTTTTTAGGTATTGTGTCATATTGTAGACAATGGATACCACACGCTAGCGCTTTGATGCAGCCATTATACGATTGTTTTAAAATTGTACCGTATATGCTTACGTAGTGCACACCACACATGACATACATGCAATCTTGTCTCAAGTTCAGCCCAAACACATTTCAATGGCTAGGCAATTAAGGTTACAGTGTACTTTACTCTTACCTCCAAATGTCACTTTTCAGCGCTGTACAACCTTAAATTTGGCCACCTTTTTGCCTCTTCAGTCACCAGATTTGGCAAGGGGGAATAATAGTGCTAATAAGGAAGGAGATGAGGAAACTGACACCCTTCTGTTTAAAGAGATAGCACGATTGTTTTCAGTTCATGGAACAGGAGACAATGGGATTCCCACATGTTACAGATACACCAATCTTAAACGCTGAGCACACTTTGTATATAGATGGTAGTAGGTTTGCTGATGACAAGGGTAAATATCACACAGGGTATGCTGTAGTGACTGATACACAGGTAATTGAAGCACAGCCCTTACCAGCCCACATGTCAGCACAGGAAGCAGAATTAAAAGCTTTAGAACAAGCCCTAGAATACTTAAAAGAATGAGAAGGGAATATTTATACTGACTCTGCCTACGCTTATGGTGTAGCGCACGATTATGGCCACATATGGCTAGAGGTTATCTGACAGCAGCAGGTACACCTGTAAAACATGGAGAAGGGATTAAGAGAGTCCTGAACAATCTTCAAAAGGTTAAACGAGTGGCCATTATGAAGATAGCGGCACACACGAGCGCAAAAACAATTGAGGCAAAAGGAAATGCATTTGCAGATTTGACTGCAAAACAGGCAGCTCTAGGGGAAGGAAGCCCTGAGACCTTAGCAGCGGTAGAGGTGAGTATCCCAGAACCAACATGGCAGCAGCTGAGTAAATTACAGGAGCAAGCAGGGGAGAGCGAGAAAGATAAGTGGGTCAGGATGGGAGCAGCACCAGACCTTGACAATGTATGGAGGGAAGGAGGCAAAGTATGCCTACCTGCCTCTCTGTACCCAGCAATGGCAGCGGCAGTTCACCTACCCACACATGTGAGTTCCAATTCCATGTATAGGATTGTAAACCAAGGATGGCTCGCCCCTGGATTCAGTAGTACTGCGAGAAACTACTGTGCAGCCTGCCAAATCTGGCTCCTGAATAACCCAGGACAGAGAGTAAAAACCCCACGAAAACACCAGGTTCGGGCCCAATACCCCTTCCAGAGACTGCAAATTGACTACATACAAATGCCTAAGAGCGGCCCCTTTGAATTTGTCCTCGTGTGTATCGATTTATTCTCAGGTTGGCCCGAAAGTTATCCAGTAAAATCAGCTACAGCAAAAGCCACAGCCAAGAAACTGATCACTGAGTTAATACCTAGGTTTGGTCTTCCTGAAACCATAGAATCAGATAGGGGGATACACTTTACAGGAGAAATCATGCAGAATGTGATGACCATGTTAGGGGTTCAACAAAGTTTCCACACCCCTTATCATCCACAGAGTTCAGGATCAGTGGAAAGAGTAAATGGGACAATAAAGTTGAAAATACAAAAAGCCATGCAAGAGTTAAACAAGCCATGGCCAGAATGCCTGCCTTTGGCTTTGTTCTCCATAAGATATACTCCAACAGGGAAAACAGGATTGTCCCCATATGAAATACTTTTTGGGAATGCACCTAGATTAGGTCTATACTTTCCACAGAGTATGCAATTGCAATGTGATAGTTTGACTGCATATGTAATACAATTACAAAAACATCTAACTAAGATCCACAAAAGTGTGTATTCTTCTCTTCCAGACCCTAACTCAATAGCAGGTACACATACACTGCTACCAGGAGATTATGTATATGTTAAGAAACACACCAGAAAGACATTGGAACCTAGATTTGAAGGTCCTTATCAAGTGCTTTTGACCACAGCCACCTCAGTGAAATTGGAAGGAAAAGCAGCCTGGATCCACGCATCACACTGCAAAAAGACTCTTGAACCGAGAGAAACAGAATGAAGATCCTTCTAACTATGATAATAGTGCTTGAATGTTTTCATATGTTTGTTTATACTTGGATTCCGGGTATCAATGTAACAGTTCATGAAAATAGTACTGATCTTAGATGGGTAAATCAGGATAAGAGTATAACGCAATATCCTTACTACGAATGGTATTTTGTACCAGTAAGGGAATGGGAATAATGAATGGGATACAGATGGAAATGATACAAAATAAGTGGAACCGTGCAGGAAGTCACATAGCTGATAGTTTAATAATCACAAGCAAATGGTTACCTACAACATTCGAAACACAAATTAGCCAGGTACAATTAACTAAATATCCCAATATTATGGTTAATCACACAGCACTAGCCAGTCTGGAGTTGTGGAAAGCAAATCAGAAGTTCATAAACATTACTCAATGTGCTTTTTCTACACTATCTTATCACATTCAAATTAATAGAGCTCGAGATGAGCTACGATTAGGGAATTATCGCACTTGGATGAACTATTTCAAGGGTTTAAATTTAGAAAGTACATGGTTTGAAGTACCAGGAAAAGAAGTTGAATGTGAGGAAAGATGGTGTGCTGGAAGGTTTGATGTATACAAAGTTTAGGAGGTCCAGGTAATGTATAAGTTAATAGTGATGCCACTCCTGATAGGGAGGGATCTACCTGAATTTTGGTATCCTGAGATTTATGGACACTATGTAGATACACAAAACATGACTCATGATCTAAGTCTATGTGTTAAAAGTAATAAGGGAATAGTCTGTGGAAGAAGTTCTCCAGTCTATGAACTTTGCTTATTGAAACATCAATCTAACATATGTAAGTTTCAGAGATTACCAGTAGGTGTAGGAAACAGATTTATGGAGATAGGACCACAACATATTTGTTTAGTCACAAATGATTAGGAAACTATGGAAAGTTTAAATAAAACGGCCCCTTTTTCAGGATGCGTAAAGAATGTTAAAATGCTTAAATGGCAAAATGACACTTTCCTTTTTGAACCAGATGCACATAAAATATTTAATCTAGAATGGACGGTAGATAATCTTACTGATACTACTCCTTTTATAATATCATTAGAGCCCTTACGGCAAATCTTAAATGAGTCCAAAATACTTAGAAAACACATAGAGACACAAGAACATACCCTTCAAAATAATTTAATATCTGCGGTTATAGATAAAGGGAAATTAATACATTTATCCTCACAAATAAGAGATGAAACAACACATCATTGGTATGATGTATTTGCTGGATGGTCACCCACTGCTACGGCAATTTTTAATTGGATGCTCAATCCGATACTTATTCTAATTTTAGCTTTTGTACTGTTTACCGTGATAAACTGTTGCTTATATAGGAAGATTAAGGCACGAACAGACAGAATGGAAAGAGAAAGGTATTAGGAACTCTAATGACAAAAAGGGTAACTTGACATCACCCCTTTTCTATTCTCTTTGCTTATAAGATGCAGGTATGGATTTGAGGGATGAGGGTAAATAGAGAAGACTTATCCTCCTCTGACAACCCGCGGTCAGGGATAGTACTCTTTGAAGTATCGGCTGTTCACTTGTTTGCAAGAACCCAGAATCGTGGAGGGGATGATGTCAAAGGGGGAAATTGATAAGGTTGGAAATAATGGGTTAGAGTTCTACTTAAGTAGTTTTTCATTTCTCTGCATTATGTGTATGTGTCAGCATATGTTGCAAGACTAGCTTAAGTTTTTCCAGATGTGTAACTCCAGCGTGATGTATGTTGAAATATACTGCTTGTTACCTTATATGGAAATTTGCTCAAACTGATGCTTGTGTAACCAAGCCTATAAAAAGCTTCAATAAAGAAGGGCAGCCACAGACAGTACGGACCTTTAAGGCTCGGATCTGATATACAGAAACTCTTGATTCTGTGTCTTACTTCTTTGATAGCTAAATTTGGCAAAGCAATATAAACTAGAGGCAATTCAGTTGAGAACTGCACCTAACACATGTGACTAGGGGGGTGTGCATGCAATGGGGGGTGCATGCGATGGGGGGTGCGTATGTGACTGGGGGGTACATGCGACTGGGGGTGTGTGCATGTGACTGAGGGTGTGTGCATGTGACGGGGGGGTGTGCATGTGACGGGGGGGTGTGCATGTGACGGGGGTGTGTGCATGTGACTGGGGGTGTGTGTGCATGTAACTGGGGTTGTGTGTGCATGTGACTAGGGGGGTGTGCATGTGACTAGGGGTGTGTGTGCATGTGACTAGGGGGGTGTGCATGCGATGGGGGGTGCATGCGATGGGGGGTGCATGCGATTGGGGGTGCGTATGTGACTGGGGGGTACATGCGACTGGGGGTGTGTGCATGTGACTGAGGGTGTGTGCGTATATAACGGGGGTGTGTGTGCATGTGACAGGGTGTGTGTGCATGTGACGGGGGTGTGTGCATGTGACTAGGGGGTGTGCATGTGACTGGGGGGGTGTGTGCATGTGACTGGGGGGGTACATGCGACGGGGGGGTGCATATGCGACGGGGGGTTGAGCATGCAATGGGGGTGTGAATGTGACTGGGGGTGTGTGTGCATGTGACTAGAAGAGTGTGCAAGCGACGGGGGGGTGCGAATGTGACTGGGGGGTTGTGCATGTGACTGGGGTTTACAGTAAGGTCTGCTCAGTCCTCTGCCAGTGTCCCAGTGTGCCTGCCTGTGATTGACAACATGGGTCCCCCTGACCTGACTCCACCCCACCCTCATCCCCAGCCACCCAGGGCTCCACTGCGGTGATCGGGAGGTCCCAGCTCAGTCCAGTGCCGATCCTCAGCCATGATGGGCAAGGTACTCTTCATTCTGTGCTGGCACTGCTCATGATCGGCTTCTCTGCGGCTATCTCCCACCGGGAGCTCTTCCACTATGAGGAGTCTGAGGGAACCTACTGCTGCCCAACAGGGATGATGAGACCTCCGAGGTGGTGAAATTTTCGCACAGCCCCTTCTCTTCTATGAGGCCGAGTTCAAGAAGCTCTATGTGAGTACAGCACCGAGAGAGACAGAGCACTGACACCAGCACCGAGAAAGACAGCACTGACACCAGCACCGAGAGAGAGAGAGAGGTTACTGACATCAGCACTGAGATAGAGCACACTGCACTGAGATGGAGTGCCCCGACACCAGTACTGAGAGCATGCCGGCACTGACACCAGTACTCTTAATGCAATTCAATTTTACTGCTTGAATTATTTTTTCCCTTATGGACGTGAATGGGGCCTCATGTCTAAGTTATGCCTAAGGCCTCACAAAGCCTGTGTCTTCATATTACTCCATTCTACACCAATGTTTTCATACACCAAAGTGTTAAGACCCACTGTTTGACTGTGTGTGTGCTGGTTATTTATGATACACCTCTTTAGTAACTTCAGACCAGGCAAGGACAACATTTCAATACTTTACTTGACAAAAGTGCAAAAATAGACATTTGACAGTCCAACAGGCAAGACACGATACTTAAATGATTGGTCTATTGTTCCCAAGGGCCCATGTGCAGCTCTTGCAGATCAATAAAAGTGGCGCTAAAGGCCAGTGTTTAAACTGCCAAGTGTGCAAAACAGCTCTATAGGCTAAAGTGATCTGGTGCTGTAAATGCTACATAAACAATACAAAATTATTACATAAATGTGCAAACAAAATCGTGACAGTGCCTCTGAAAGTAACCATACACGCAGCAATATTAAATCGTGCACTGATATCAATAATAGAATATAAGTGATTTAGTCCATAAAAAATCCATAGACAGGACACCGTGCAGGAAATGTGCAGTCTCTGGAAACAGTCCACCAATTCACTCAGTGACAGTGATTCCTCTCCCCTTGAACTCAACACTCACCAGCTCAATATGCCTCACACTCTCGTGTTTTGGCAATAAGGCATAAGTATAGTTGGTCAATGGAAGGCGGAAGATCCAGATTCCTTGATAAATTGAAGTGTCACCTCAATGTATAAAAGAACTCAAAATAGTGTGATACCGTAAAACATGTGAAATTTATTTGATTAAAAACCTTCAATCATTACACTCACAAGAAAACTTCTTGATAAAAGCCAAACTGACACTGCAAATGCAATCCAAACACAATCCTCCTCTGTGAAACGCCCAGCACCACTGTGGAAATGACGGTCACGGCGGACCTCAAGGGACAACGTTAGATAGGTTCTCACCCAACTTCGCTGACACGCTCCTGGTATAATATCCTGCTGTTAGGCAAGCCCAGGGGGCAGCTCCTCTGTCGCCCTCGAACTCTCCCGGCGGTATGCGGAAGTATGCAGCCACGTCCCGTCCGTCACTGATTGTTACTGGTAGATGCCGTACAGCCACGCCCCGACATGTTTCGTCATACCTGACTTCCTCATGGGATCCCATATTATACCAGGAGCGTGTCAGCGAAGTTGGGTGAGAACCTATCTAACGTTGTCCCTTGAGGTCCGCCGTGACCGTCATTTCCACAGTGGTGCTGGGCGTTTCACAGAGGAAGATTGTGTTTGGATTGCATTTGCAGTGTCAGTTTGGCTTTTATCAAGAAGTTTTCTTGTGAGTGTAATGATTGAAGGTTTTTAATCAAATAAATTTCACATGTTTTACGGTATCACACTATTTTGAGTTCTTTTATACATTGAGGTGACACTTCAATTTATCAAGGAATCTGGATCTTCCGCCTTCCATTGACCAACTATACTTATGCCTTATTGCCAAAACACGAGAGTGTGAGGCATATTGAGCTGGTGAGTGTTGAGTTCAAGGGGAGAGGAATCACTGTCACTGAGTGAATTGGTGGACTGTTTCCAGAGACTGCACATTTCCTGCACGGTGTCCTGTCTATGGATTTTTTATGGACTAAATCACTTATATTCTATTATTGATATCAGTGCACGATTTAATATTGCTGCGTGTATGGTTACTTTCAGAGGCACTGTCACGATTTTGTTTGCACATTTATGTAATAATTTTGTATTGTTTATGTAGCATTTACAGCACCAGATCACTTTAGCCTATAGAGCTGTTTTGCACACTTGGCAGTTTAAACACTGGCCTTTAGCGCCACTTTTATTGATCTGCAAGAGCTGCACATGGGCCCTTGGGAACAATAGACCAATCAGTTCAGTTTTATTTTATTTTAAAGTGGCAGCTCAGCTTAATACGTTTTTTTATATTTTTTATATTTGTTCTCTAGGGGGTAACACCCCTACACCGGGCATTTGAGCGCAGTGGTGGAAACTCGAGGAGGGCGGCATATCTTGAGTTTTCTCATTTGTTACAAGACACGATACTTCCCTACTCCTAACTATAACTATAGGCTAAGTGCTGCACCGGCTTTCCTGCAAAAGTGTAGTCCAGTAATCATAATCCTTCAGAGGCATTTCTCCAGCATTGGTGTCTTCATGGTGAACCCCAAGCTAAAAGACCATGACAGACTACATTCTCCTACTTCTATGGGTCTCTTCATCCATCTTCATTCCTTACAGCCCTCACATCTCCCAGCTGCGCTGGCACTCTCATTTCTGTAAGCCTCTGGGGGAATCTCTCTCACTGCCCCCAATGTATATCATACGGGCAGGTGGGTCTGACCCAGAGCAGTACCCACCAAAAAGACCAAGGAAGCAGAACAAAAATTAACCCCTCAACTTCCCCTGCCAGGACAGGAGCTAACTAACTAGTTCAACCTGCCCACAACCTGCTCTGGCCTCCACCACCATAATGCCCCGTACACACGATCGGACATGGATCGGACATTCCAACAACAAAATCCATGGATTTTTTCCGACGGATGTTGGCTCAAACTTGTTTTGCATACACACGGTCGCACAAAGTTGTCAGAATTTCTGCTCGCTAAGAACGCGGTGACGTAAACCACGTACGACGAGACTAGAAAAGGCCGGTTCAGAACCAAGCGCGGCACCCTTTGGGCTCCTTTTGCTAATCTCGTGTTAGTAAAAGTTTGGTGAGAGACGATTTGTGCTTTTTCAGACTCGTGGTTTTCAGATCATTTTCTGCTGTTCAGTTTGTTCTTGTGGGTTTGTATCTGCTCTTCAGTGCGTGCAAGCAAGTTTGTATTGTACTATTCATTGCGATCTTGTCTGCTCGTTACTGTTTTTCAGGTCGCTCTTCACAGGCCTTGCTGTTCTTCAGTGCGTTCTGTTACTCCGTTCTGAGCAGGCGACCGTTTTCTAGCCATGTTGCGTATACGTACTCCTCGTAGAGTTTGTGCTGTGCGGGGGTTTGGTGTTGGGGTCCTGACCTTGACACAAGTCCAGTCCATGAACAGGGCGGGGAGGAGTTCATGGACCAAGAATTGGTTGCTTCAGCGTGACCAGTTCTGTCATATGCCTTTGCTCCGTGAGATCCGTGAGAATAATCCTGATGATTTCAGGAACTTTCTCCGGATGACGGACCCCATATTTCACCGTCTGTTGGCTTCGCTGACCCCTTATATTAGTAGGCAGGATACCTTCATGAGGCAAGCCATCACTCCGGAGCAGAGGCTAGTCGCCACCCTGGTGTACTTGGCGACAGGGAGAAGCCTGCAGGACTTGAAGTTCTCAACAGGCATCTCCCCCCAGGCTCTGGGTATCATTATCCCGGAGACCTGTTCTGCCATCATCCAGGTCCTGCAGAAGGAGTATATGAAGGTAAGATTTTTATCCTTTAATATCACATTTTATTGTATTTAATGTTTGATAATATATTGTATTTCTTTCCTCATTCCCTAATTACCATGATTGTAATATGCTGTGAATGTCCCCATTGTCCTCATGCATGCTGGATTTTTATGTAATTTTTTATTTGCTCCTTCATACATATTTGCCCTTCACTTACCTCCCCAGCATGCTCTCCTGGCCCTATATTCACCTCATGTAGTCACTTAACAAAGTATTTTATCAGCTCCATAGTAGTGCTTTACCCCAAACACCTCTAAAATGTTTTGAAATGTGATTTGTGCTTGAAATTCAGGCAGAGTGCCAGAGGCTTTTTTTGGGGGGTCCCCAAATCATTTGGAACCCTCCCTCCCCCCAACTGCTAAGTCAGCTGATCCCAATTCTCTATCTATCCTCAATCATCTATCTGCTGACTTTGCCAAACCCATACACACTATACCCATCTCTTTTGTGGTCAGATTTATGGATGAATTTTCAAAAGCATGTAGTGCAAGGGCCTGCCTGTATACTTTCAAATGGTACTGTTTAAAGTTTTTGTATCCTATTATTATCTTGATAGGTAATAGTAGAATGTCCAAATGTGCTCAAATGTGTACAATGTGTATTTCTATCTTTGTATTATGAGACTTCTTACCTGTCCAGTAGGCTGCCAATGGTGTAACTAAGGAGGGGCTTTTCAAAGTAATACCCATTATTTAGGCATTCATCTCTCAATGAAGTGTAGAGGGTTATCTGTCCAAGAGTCCCCCCCTATAATGTTAGAAATGGCTCATGAGAGGGGGGGAGGGTGAATCTGATAGGTATACCTTATACTTTGGTCTTTAAAACTTCCCATAAATAAATGGTATCTTGATGTTGGCCAAGAATGTTTGTGTCTAATCTGCTTTCCATGTTTATGTGCAAAAAGACTAATTTTTTTTTGTTTTACTTCACAGTTTCCTTCCACGCCACAGGAATGGCAGACTGTGGCCTCCCACTTTGCCCAGCGGTGGGACTTTCCTAACTGCGGAGGGGCAATTGATGGGAAACACATCCACATCATCCCACCACCCAACTCGGGGTCATACTATTATAATTATAAGGGGTTCAATAGTATGGTGATGTTGGCGGTGGTGTCGGCTACTTATGAATTTCTGTATGTGGACGTGGGGAAGAATGGCCGGATGTCCGATGGTGGAGTCATCGCCCAGATGGAGTTCTACAGGCGTCTCCAGAATGGCAGCTTGGACTTGCCACCTCCAGAAGACAATGTGGAAGGACTCCCATTCATCTTCATTGCAGATGAAGCATTTGCGCTGGGGGACCATCTTATGCGGCCATTCCCGATGAGGACCCTCACCCCAGACCAGAGGTTTTTTAATTACCGGCTAGAACCAGAAGAGCGGTGGAGAACACATTTGGAATCATGGCCAGCCGGTTCCGCCTATTTCTTACACCCATACATATGGCGGAGTACAAACTAAATCACATTATCCTGGCGTGCTGTGTTCTACACAACTTTTTACGGCAACATTCTGCCAACTATGCTGGCTCGGTTGGGCCTGAGGCTGGAATTTAAAATGAACTAACCCTGACGGCGCTTGAAAGTGGCCGTCCTGGCTTGCCCCCCCTGATGTCCGGCTAAGATACCTTGAATTCTTTGTGGGTATGGCAGCTATCAATATGCCAGACAATTTCTAAAACCTTTTAAAAAAAAAAAAAAATCAAATCTTTGGTGATTTTTACTGCTTGTGTTTGTTTTAGCTGACCCTGAGAGAAATGTGATGAGTCCTGAAAATGGCGTGATTGTGTAACATTACAAAGCACTGTTGGGTGTTATTTACTAAAGGCAAAGACACTTTGCACTACAAGTGCACTTGAAACTGCACTTGTAGTGCAAAGTGGATTTGCCCTTAGGAAATAACACCCATTGTCACAGAAAACAGCAATTAGAGCACCACAAAAGTGTTGTAGCGTTGAGACAATAATCCACACATTCTTGATTAACAATCTTTTTAATACCTGCACAATCACATGTGCATTTAGAAAAGTTTTTTAAAACAAACCAACATGTTTGTTGCATAACAATTTTTGGGATCACATTAGAAAAAGTAGAAATGTCCATTTAAGATAAAACAGGCATGTTTAAAACCAACAAGAAAGACACAAATCTTGAACTTACAAAGTTCACATTTGGGAGAACTTGAAGGCAATATCAGACATGAGTATTTAGAAACTGTGTTTGATATTGCGTTCAGATGGGGTGAAGTCACCCCCGGAAAAGCCAAATTTTGAAGATGCACACAAATAGCTGAATGTCAACATGTGCTACCTGCCATCATGGGGGATCAAGGGACGTGTTTTGGGGGTGCAACCCCTTCCTCTCAGCTACTTTATTAATGAGGAAGGGGTTGCACCCCCAAAACGCGTCCATTGATCTCCCGTGATGGCAGATAGCACATGTTGACACACTGTATGCCTCTTCAAAATTTGGCTTTTCTACAATTTTACAAAAAATGTTAAAAAATTGTAGAACGCCAAAAAACAAAGGGATTTGGAGGGGTTTTAAACTCGCCCCAAAACATCAATGATGTTCTTATTTTTTTTGAAGAACATCATTGATGTTTTTCTTGATGTTTTCCAAGTCCCTATTGCACCCCATGATCTCCCCGATCAGGATCTGTGCACTTTCCGAGGTGAAAGGATCTGGATCCACAACATCACGATCACCTAAAAAGATAGAAACAAAAAAAAAAGTATTATAAATATGCCGGCATCCATCTCTTACCTGAGCCTGTGGTCGCAGACACTCACCTGTTGTGGTGCCAATTTCCACCACGTCTTCCTCCTCCTGCTCTTTTTGTTATGGGTGGATTTCCCCTTCTTCCAGAGGTGGGGGGTCTCTGGTCTCCTCGGATGAGGGGTGTCCTCCGAGTCTTTTATCCCCTATGTCCAAAAAAAATAGGTATACTTAGCACACAGATATTTGATGGCAGAAATAGGAATATGAAACATTGCTTGGAAGTGGGGTACAATTGTCTATTTTGGCTGAGTTCCAAGATGTTGCCTTTTTAGTGTCCTTTGTAAAGCTTGAATACTTTACCTGTCTTGTACAAGCTTCACAGATGGAGACACCCCTATAGTATACACTGGAGAACCTGTGTGGGCCCCCTAATAAAAAGGGTGTTCTGGTGTCCCACACTAGTGCTACAGCGTCCAGATGTGTAAACAGCTGTTGAGTGTCCTCTCCTTACACAGAATCTACTTTGCATTTCATTCTAGTAACAAACCCATCTACACAACCAAATTAGTTTCAGACAAGTGGGCCCTAAAAAATGTGGGCAAATGCCTATGGCCAAGACAATGGTGTTTTTTTAGGCCGAACGAACAATGTTTGATATGAATGAATAAGGTGCCCATGAACATGAAAGTTGACATTTAGAAATGGATAACAGTTAAAAGAAAGGCCATGGAGCAGCATGAACATAATAAACATAAAAAGAATCGGAACACAGCACAACTACTTAATTTTTTGCAGCACTCTCTGGATCTTTCTGTACTGCTCATGCTCTCTTAATTTCAGGTCCGACCACCGCTTCCTGAGCTGATCCTTCGATCGCCGTACCCCGAAATTCCGGTGCAGACTCTTGACCACTTTCGCCATGATCTTGGCCTTTCTGACATTGGGGTTGGGGTAAGGTCCATTCTTTCCATCATAGTCGGCCCTCTTCAGGATGTCCACCATCTCCAACATCTCCCCAAATGACATATTTGATGCCTTATATGGTCTCCTTCTGGATCCAGACGTTTCAGGCTCCGGGCTTTCCTCCTCCTCCTCCTCGTTGGTGTAATTATCTGACACCTGCTGTGTCTCCGCCACGTGCTCTTCCCCCACTGCGACGAACGAGAAGGGGCGGGGAATAGACTAGAAAGAACGTCAGGGGTGGGCGGAGTTTCATGCATGCGCAGTGTCTATAAAGCGTAACATGCATGCGTAGTACGTACGATCTGTGAGCGGAGGAAGGCGTAACGGAGGCGCCGAACGTGATAGCGAAGGTAAAATTTAACATTGGGCCTATACTGCTTCTAGATTGAGGCCTGTATTTGCACAAGTTTCGAAGACTTTAGGCTGACATTAGGGTTTGTCTTGTGTTGTGTCTTGCAGTGAAAATGGATATCTTGAAAAATGAGGACTTTATGCCAATCTTCATTGATATGTTCAGGGAGCTGCCCTGTCTGTGGCAGATAAACCACCCCGAATATAAGAACCAAACAAAGAGGAAGGCAGCGCTGGAGAATTTGATGGAATTTGTGAAGACGGTGATCCCCACGGCAGACATCACCTATTTGAAGATCCTAATTGGTGACCTGAGGAGCACTTATCTAAGGGAGCACAAGAAGGTCCAGGATTCCTAGAGATCAGGAGCAGCAGATGACATTTATGTCCCCAGACTGTGGTACTATGACAGGCTGCATTTTCTGTCAGGTCAGACTGAACCCAGGCCAGCACTCTCCAGTCTTCCTTCCACGCTTCCTTCACCCCCAGCTGAGGCTTCTGACGCCCAACCTGGGCCTTCCAGGCAGCAACATGTGGAGGAGCCCAGCTTGAGCCAGGTATAGCATTCCTCTAAATATTTCTGGTTGTCCAATCAATGATGTTAACTAGATGTTAGTTTGGAGTACTAATTTCTGATTGTGATTGATGAACCCAAAACTAAAACCATGTCCCTTTTTCATACACAGGGAAGTCTCAGCCAGGAGGTGGCCAGGCCAAGCAGGCTGCCTGATATCCAGGTCCCTCCCCTACACCTGCAAAGACAAAGTGCCAGGAAGAGGAGTAACCTGGAGGAGGCTGCCATAGGCCTCTTTTGGAAGGCTACAGAGGCCTTGAGAACC
This sequence comes from Aquarana catesbeiana, assembly GCF_042186555.1. NCBI lineage: Eukaryota > Metazoa > Chordata > Amphibia > Anura > Ranidae > Aquarana > Aquarana catesbeiana. The sequence continues at coordinate 19,069,548 of NC_133330.1, read as the reverse complement.
CCCCACACTGTGGAGGAGGACTTTGCTGGCATAACTGCCTGCAAAATGATGCAGATGGAGGAGGGCCAACGACTCCTGTGTGAGTTCCTAATTTTGGAAGCTCTCAATAAGGGGTTGAGGGGCCAAATAACATGTGCTACCCACATTTGTGAGCTCACACATAGTCCTCCTCCTCCAGGTCCTACTACTCCTCCTCCTCCTCCTCTAGGTCCTACTCCTCCTCCTGCAGGTTCTACTTCTCCTCCTGCCACATCTCCAACACCACAGCCACACCCGGGAAGGAAGCGTCTAAGGAAGACCAGAGAGTGATGGCCCTAGGTTCAGTCTGGTCTGGCCAAATATGCAGCTTCTTGTAGTACCACAGCCTGGGAACATACATGTCATCTGCTGCTTTCCGGATCTCTGGGACTTCTGGACCAGACTGCACTCCCTTAGATATGGACTCCTCAGGCCACCAATTTTGCTGGAAAAGAATTGATGTCTGCCCTGGGGGTCAAAGGCTTCGCCAATTTCAGCTGTTTCTCCAGCGTTGCCTCCCTCTTTGTTTGGTTCTGAACCCTTAATAAAGGAATTTTGGTTTAAATTATACTTGCCTATGTGTGATTTCCTTCAAAAAGGACAGTTTGTTGGTGAGGAGGCAGGTACATTTCAAAAATACAATGTGAAATTAACAAGGGACACCAACACCAAACAATCTCCTTGAGATTAAATAATACAAGATAATAATGGTGTTGTGGTAACTTGACACACAAAACACACACAAAAATATTATGTAGTAAAACACAAAAAAAATCCATAAAAACACATCCTTGAAAAATATACAAACCCAAAAAACCAAAACAAAAACAGCCTTGCAAAAAATACAAACCCAAAAAAAAACAAAAACAGCCTTGAAAATAAAAAAAAATTATTTAAAAACAACCAAAAAGAAATTTGGTCAGATGTGACAAATCAAAATATATTGAGGGAATCCCGATAAAGAATAAAGAAAGAAGTTTGTGAGAAGTCTGTGTGAATATGAGCAGCAAAACTACTTCATTCTTCTCACATTATAAAGATGAACAGAGTGCGCTGTATTAAACAATTTAAAACATTGCAGCGTGATGAAAGTGCTGTATCCATTCCGAACGCTCATTTTACCAGACCGAGCTGTTCCGTCTCGGAATTTCTTCTGAGCATGCGTGGCACTTTGTGCGTCGGAACTGGCCACACATGGTCGGAATTGACGCGATCGGATTTTGTTGTCGGAAAATTTTATAGCCTGCTCTCAAACTTTGTGTGTCGGAAAATCCGATGGAAAATGTCCGATGGAGCCCACACACGGACGGAATGTCCGACAACACGCTCCAATCGCACATTTTCCGTTGGAAAATCCGACCGTGTGTACGGGGCATTAGAGACAGGATGACTACAGCTGGCATTTCTGAGTGCAGAACTACCTGACCCTGTCCTCCAGCCCTGTCCAGGGCCTCCACTTAGCTGATTACATCTGTATGCTGGTGGGGTCTAACTAATAGGGACAGTATTCTCTGTTACCACACTCTATTCTGGGACAAAGCCACACAGTGGCAGACTAGCTAACTGCACCTGCTTACTTTACATGGGGAAGGTCGGTATGTTGTTGGCCCCTCAGCAACGCTGTATACTGCCCTAGGCCAACAAGGCCCAGGCCTTGGGCAGCACTTTGCATGGGGGCAGCATGGAAAGAGTCCCCGCTGGCTTGCGCTACACTGTTAGTGTAGCACCAGTCTTATGGGGCAGACTGGGATGAGAGGCAAATTAGTCCAGCACCCCCATAAAACGGCCTCGCTGCTTCCAGTATGCGGGCGGTTGGCATTCCTCAACTGGGGGGGCGCCGCTTCTAGATTTAACTGTCCTCTCATCCTGGACCACAAACCTTCCTCACTGTGCTATATGTTTTCTGCTGCACCATTGGCATGGTTATATCTTCTTAGTCCTCTCTAGGGATGAGCCGAACACCCCCCTGTTCGGTTCTCACCAGAACATGCGAACAGGCAAAAAATTTATTCGAACACGCGAACACCGTTAAAGTCTATGGGACACGAACATGAATAATCAAAAGTGCTAATTTTAAAGGCTTATATTCATGGTATTGTCATAAAAAGTGTTTGGGGACCTGGGTCCTGCCACAGGGGACATGGATCAATGCAAAAAAAAGTTTTAAAATCGGCCGTTTTTTCGGGAGCAGTGATTTTAATAATGCTTAAAGTCAAACAATAAAATATAATATCCCTTTAAATTTGTACCTGGGGGGTGTCTATAGTATGCCTGTAAAGGGGCGCATGTTTCCCGTGTTTAGAACAGTCTGACAGCAAAATGACATTTCAAAGGAAAAAAAGTAATTTAAAACTACTCGCAGCTATTAATGCATTGCCGGTCCGACAATACACATAGAAGTTCATTGATAAAAACGGCATGGGAATTACCACAGGGGAACCCCGAACCAAAATTTAAAAAAAAAATGACGTGGGGGTCCCCCTAAATTCCATACCAGGCCCTTCAGGTCTGGTATGGATATTAAGGGGAACCCCGGCCAAAATTAAAAAAAAAAATGGCGTGGGGTTCCCCCTAAATTCCATACCAGACCCTTCAGGTCTGGTATGGATTTTAAGGGGAACCCCGGCCAAAATTAAAAAAAAACGGCGTGGGGTCCCCCTAATAATCCATACCAATGCCCTCCCAATCAACATTGGGAGGGTGCTTTGGGGTAGCCCCCCAAAACACCATGTCCCCATGTTGATGAGGACAAGGGCCTCATCCCCACAACCCTGGCCGGTGGTTGTGGGGGTCTGCGGGCAGGGGGCTTATCGTAATCTGGAAGCTCCCTTTAACAAGGGGACCCCAGATCCCGGCCCTCCCCCCTGTGTGAAATGGTAACGGGGTACCCCTACCATTTCACTAAAAAACTGTCAAAAATGTTAAAAATGACAAGAGACAGTTTTTGACAACTCCTTTATTTAAATGCTTCTATCTTCTATCTTCCTTCGGTTTCTTCCTCCATCTTCTTCTTCTTCTGGTTCTTCTGGCTCTGCTGGTTCTTCCTCTGGTGTTCTCGTCCGGCATCTTCCTCCACGGCGTCTTCTTCTCTTCTCCTCGGGCCGCTCCGCATCCATGATGGCATGGAGGGAGGCTCCCGCTCTTCTCTTCATCTTCTCCTTATCTTCTTTTCGGGCCGCTCCGCATCCATGCATGGAGGGAGGCTCCCGCTGTGTGACGCTTCTCCTCTTCTGACGGTTCTTAAATAACGGGGGCGGGGCCACCCGGTGACCCCGCCCCCTCTGACGCACAGTGAACTGACGGGACTTCCCTGTGGCATTCCCCGTGATGCCACAGGGAAGTCCCGTCAAGTCACCGTGCATCCGGGGGGGGCGGGGTCACCCGGTGGCCCGGCCCCCATTATTTAAGAACTGTCAGAAGAGGAGAAGCATCACACAGTGGGAGCCTCCCTCCATGCATGGATGCGGAGCGGCCCCAAAAGAAGATGAAGAGAAGAAGATGAAGACAAGAAGATGAAGAGAAGAAGATGAAGAGAAGAGCAGGAGCCTCCCTCCATGCCATCATGGATGCGGAGAGGCCCGAGGAGAAGGGAAGAAGATGCCGCGGAGGAGATGCTGGACGAGAACACCGGAGGAGGAACCAGAAGAGCCAGAAGAACCAGAAGAAGAAGAAGATGGTGGAAGAAACCGAAGGAAGATAGAAGATAGAAGAAAGAAGAAAGAAGAAGCATTTAAATAAAGGAATTGTCAAAAACTGTCTCTTGTCATTTTTAACATTTTTGACAGTTTTTTAGTGAAATGGTATAGGTATTTTTGTACCTCCTTACCATTTCACACAGGGGGGAGGGCCGGGATCTGGGGGTCCCCTTGTTAAAGGGGGCTTCCAGATTCCGATAAGCCCCCACCCGCAGACCCCCACAACGAACGGTCAGGGTTGTGGGGATGAGGCCCTTGTCCTCATCAACATAGGGACAAGGAGTTTTGGGGGGCTACCCCAAAGCACCCTCCCAATGTTGAGGGCATGTGGCGTGGTACGGTTCAGGGGGGGGGCGCTCTCGTCCCCCCTCTTTTCCTGCAGCCTGTGGATTCTAAGGGGGACCCCACGCCGGTTTTTTTTTTTTTAGTTTTGGCCGGGGTTCCCCTTAGAAACCATACCAGACCTAAAGGGTCTGGTATAGATTTTGAGGGGGACCCCACGCCATTTTTAAAAAAAATTTTGGCCAGGGTTCCCCTTAATATCCATACCAGACCTGAAGGGCCTGGTATGGAATTTAGAGGGACCCCCCACGTCATTTTTTTGTTAAATTTTGGTTCGGGGTTCCCCTGTGGGGAATTCCCATGCCGTTTTTATCAATGAACTTCAGACCGGCGATGCATTAATAGCCGCGAGTAGTTTTAAATTAATTTTTTTCCTTTGAAATGTCATTTTGCTGTCAGACTGTTCTAAACACGGGAAACATGTGCCCATTTACAGGCATACTATAGACACCCCCCAGGTATGAAATTTAAAGGGATATTACACTTTTATTGTTTGACTTAATAAGCATTATTAAAATCACTGCTCCCGAAAAAACGTCCGTTTTTAAAACTTTTTTTTGCATTGATCCATGTCCCCTGGGGCAGGACCCAGGTCCCCAAACACTCTTTATGACAATAACTTGCATATTAGCCTTTAAAATTAGCACTTTTGATTTCTCCCATAGACTTTTAAAGGGTGTTCCGCGGCATTCGAATTTGCTGCGAACACCCCAAATCGTTCGCTGTTCGGCGAACTTGCGAACAGCTGATGTTCGAGTCGAACTCATCTCGAAGCTCATCCCTAATCCTCTCCATAAAATTATCAGAAATTTGTGCTTAAAGTAGAACTATAGGCAACACTTTTTTTTTTCATTTTGGATAGAATAAGGGAGGGTTACAACCCCTGTCAGTTTATTTTTTTACAATACCTGTCCCATTGCAGAGATTTCCCTTCACTTCCTGCCCCATAGCCAAACAGGAAGTGAGAGGAAATCTATGCAAATTAAGGGAATCCATTGCCCCCTCAAGGCCCTCAGAACTAGTGTCCCCACTGGAAAATTTCAGGGCGGGTCTTAAATAGCAAGAGGTGTGGCCTTGACAGGACGGGGTGTGTCATATTTAAATAATGGGGTGCACAACTTTAGTCAGGCCTAGGGCAGCACAAAACTGAAATACACTACTGCCCCTCAGGGACCCTTCAGCTGATCTCTGAATGGGATCTTTCATGTCTATGGAAAGGTTTTTCATAAGAAATTTAGCTTTGTAATTATATTGATAGTTACACAACCAGGACAGTAAATACAGATCTCACCTGTCACATTGAGGAAAGTCCCATTTCCATCTCTGGATATTTGTTGGCTGATCTGAAATGTAACTTCACAGTAATACATCCCGCGGTCTGACAACTCCACACCGTGCAGGGTGATGGCGGCCGATCGTCCATGGATAAAGTGATCTTGGTCCACTCTAAAGAGTCTTCCTGAGAAATTCTTATTATTCCCAGAGACCTCCACCCCACTCCTCACTATGTGTCTGTACCACTTGTAGGACCCGTTGGAAGAGTTCTCTCCGATGATTCTGTAGTCACACGGTAAGGTGACCGAACTGCCCTCTGTGGCCCATATTACTGGAGTCTGCCATACATGGATTGTCTGCTTATTGTTGACTGTTTGTAGTAGAGATCCTGACAGAGAGCAGAAACCAATACCTGTAACTTGTCAGTTTCACATACAGGAGCACAGACTACATGAATATGTTCTGAAAAATAGAAAAAGTTTCAGAAGGCAGCCCCCCCCCACCATGTACAGAGTGGGAACACCCTGTCCCCACATACAGACCCCCAATAGAGTTGTAACATCCAGCCTCCATACACAAAACTACCTGTGATATGGGGTGATTACATTTTTGGAAGATACATTTTTAATGAATTATGCCAGTCTAGAATTGTATTTTAGGACATGGCAGTTCACTGTTATTTAAAATGAAAACCACATTTCTCCAATGGTAATGTTGTCCACATAGGGGCTCCTCTCCAACAGAACACAATAACCTAAAAATACCAAGCCACCTGGCTACACTTTAGCAGCACCACTGCCCTCAGCTCCCAACTTTCTGCCTCTTCAGGCTCACTCAGCCTTAGTTGCAGCACCTAAATGCACAGGACCACTCCTGGTCTCTAAATAGAGTTCTCCATCCGACCGGAGTCACCAGTTGCCTCAGCCTTCCCAGTCTTCCATTTCTTGGTCTCTCAGACTCACGTAGCTGTCCCGACATTCCCAGTCTTGTGGCAAGGAATCCCCCCAACATGGGGTGCAGTCTAAGGCAGGAACACACAGCTCTCCTGATATGGCTCTGCTTCCAAAATGGGGGCCCTGAGATATCCTCAAGCTTTGCTTATAACGAACCTTCACACCTGTGAACTCACACTAGACATGTGCAGAACAGAAAAACTTATTTAGTTTCGGATAGATTTGTTATGTTACTGAGCTCACGTTCACATCAGGCCGATTTGGCATGCGATTTGACATGTCAAATCACATGCCAATTCGGCGGCTATCGCTGGCAATGGCACCGGCCGAATCAGTGCAACACCAACTTTGCGGAGCAGCACCGATTCCCCTAAAGTAGTTCCTGCATTACTTTTGGCAACTTCAGGGGCAATTTGAATAGACACCTGTGCATGAACCCACACAGATGTCTGTCAAATTGCCCCCGAAGTCGGACCGCATTGCCGGTTTGAAATTGTGCGAGTTCAGCTGAACTTTCCAACAAGTGTGAACCTGGGCTAATTTTGTTTTGTTGCTTCATTTCAGAATTTGTTTAGTTTAGTCTTATTTAATTTAATTTCATTTTCGTTTTATTTTTTAATTTCCTAACAAATTCCAAATTTTCGGGATAATTCGAATGCTGATCGGTCGCAAAATGATATACCAATTCAAATTCTGTGTAAAGAATAGCTGGTTGTTAAAGCAGAACTTCAGTCATTTTTTCATCTTTCCATCTATTAAATATTCTGCCCTTGTTGTTTTAACTTTGGATGGACCCTTGTGTAGAGTGGGAGCACCTTGCCCCTGCATACAGACCCCATATTAAATGGTAACAGTCTATCCTCTGTCTATGGGTTAGATGCCTGCACAATATGGGAACAACCTGCCCCCTCATGCAGACCCCAAAAAGAGTGGGGTGCCCAGATCCTCATGCGCAGATCCCCATGTAGGAGGAGAACACTCTGCTCCCACCTACAAACCCCATGTAGAGAAAAAACAAGCTACCCCCGCATAGAGACCCCTATATGTTGTAGGAACACCCTGCCAAACATACAGACCCTCAAATAGAGTGGGAACATCTCACCCCCATACATAGACCCCCGGCTCTCACCTGGCAGCACCCCCAGGATCAGCAGCACATGTAGAGCCCCCATCATCTCTGCACACGATAGTAGACATGCACACTCCTCGCACTGGCCTCTGCTCAGGAAGTGGTGTTAGGAAGAAATTACGATGTGAGAAGTCACCTGCCCCTAATGCATGAGGAGGCGTCTGCTTTACAACAAGACAAAAATCTATTAATATCATTATTATTTCAGAAATCCTTCCCATAATTCTTCTGCTCAGCACAGTACAGAGCTGCCAGGAATGTATAAATCTGCATCCAATCACTTCCAGGGATGCCGTCATACTGTTGTGCCCAAATTTTAGCTGTTTAGTATGGTATCTTCCAGTTTAGCGGTGCTCCAGGATTTTCCCCGGTTGCACTGTGTGCCATCCATTCATTGCCGCCGGTAGAAATCATGCGGCCCCATAAAGTCTCCCTGACAGGGCTCCTTCCCTACTCACTCTTGTTAAATGTTGTGTAAAAAAAGGAAAGTTTTGTCTTCAAGTGATATTTATCTTTCTCCAGAATGTTATACAACAAATTTTTAAAGAGAAATAATGTCTTCAGAAGACAACCAACCTCTTTTATATGAGGGTTGTACCAAAAAGTAATGCAAAAGTGGGCATAACTTTTCTAACTTACATAGGTCATTCAAATTTTACATGTTGGTAGAGTAACACTTCCTCTATAGTAACTCTTCTTCTTCTTTTTCATTGCAGGTAAATAATGGATTCCAAGCAGAAGCAACATACCATCATTGAGTTCTTAATAATCGGACATAATGACTGACACAGACTGGACGTAATGACTGACACAGACCAGACGTAATGACTGACACAGACCAAACGTAATGACTGACCGGACATAATGACTGACACAGACCAGACATAATGACTGACACAGACCGAACGTAATGACTGACACAGACTGAACATAATGACTGACACTGACCGGACATAATGACTGACACAGACCGGACATAATGGCTGACACAGACCGGATGTAATGACTGACACAGACCCGACATAATGACTGACACAGATTGAACGTAATGACTGACACAGACCGGACATAATGACTGACACAGACCGGACGTAATGACTGACACAGTCTGAACATAATGACGGACACTGACCGGACATAATGGCTGACACAGACCGGACATAATGACTGACACAGATTGAACGTAATGACTGACACAGACCGGACATAATGACTGACACAGACCGGACGTAATGACTGACACAGACTGAACATAATGACTGACACTGACCGGACATAATGACTGACACAGACCGGACATAATGGCTGACACAGACCGGACGTAATGACTGACACAGACCGGACGTAATGACTGACACAGACCGAACGTAATGACTGACACAGACCCGACATAATGACTGACACAGATTGAACGTAATGACTGACACAGACCGGACATAATGACTGACACAGACCGGACGTAATGACTGACACAGTCTGAACATAATGACTGACACTGACCGGACATAATGGCTGACACAGACCGGACATAATGACTGACACAGATTGAACGTAATGACTGACACAGACCGGACATAATGACTGACACAGATCGGACAAAATGAATGACACAGACCGGACGTAATGACTGACACTGACCAGACGTAATGACTGACACTGACTAGACGTAATGACTGACACTGACCAGACGTAATGACTGACACAGACCGGACATAATGACTGACACTGACAGAATGCAATGTCAGCACTATGGCACAGACAGAAATTTGAATTCAGTTGTTTCCCATTGTGGTACTGAAAGCCACGTGTTTGGTTTTAGCGTGTCCCATGTTGGTGGACAAGTATTAAGCCAACGGTCTGCTCCTCAAATTGTATAAGGAGCCTTGACCGTTGGAACGTCCTTCACCTTCAGTGGTATTAAATGGAGGTTGCAGGATGGATTAACACATGACGGTCTTACTGCAGATCTCTAAACAGATATCACAAGCTGATCGAACTCTGCACAAACAAGAAAGTGCCCATATACCTTCCACATCTGGTCCTTTCCCAGAGTACAACTCTGTAGGGAAGGACAAGGATTTGGCAGAGAGGCCTGTTCAGGCTTCAAGCCATGAACTACATAGGATGGAACTCTAGATACAGCGGCTCTTCTCTAGTTTTTGCCGGTATGACAGGTACCCTTGACAAAGGTGATGTCACTGAGCACTGACTGTATGAAGCTTCTCACACTCCATCGCAATTCCCAAAACCTTCAGAATGAGAGTCTGCATAGGTTTGTACCTGTTTCTATGGCCAATCACTGTCACTATCCACCCCCTGCAGGAACCTGAAGAACATGGATACCAGCTCTCCATATAGGGGAAACCCACATCAATCTCTTGAGGTGATCACAAATACAAGTCCTCTAAATTTTCCCTGCTCCACCCCTCTGTGTCACCAGCCACTGTGAGCCATGTAAGGAGGTCCTATCACCTCCTTACAGTGATAACTATAATTAGGGACAAAATGTTTGATCAAAATCTAGGGGCAAGCTCAGAAAAATTACAAAGAAATGCGCCATTGCACTGAATAAATGGCACGTGTGTTGCCTAAAGAGAGAGGGGGGGTTGGGGATGAGAGAGAAAGAGGGGGGATTGAGGATGGGAGAGAGAGGGGGATGAGAGGGAGGGGGTTGGGGATTAAAGAGAGGGGATTGGGGATGAGAGAGGGGGGTTGGGGATGAGAGAGGGGGGTTGGGGATGAGAGAGGGGATTGGGGATGAGAGAGACAGAGAGGGGGAGTTGGGGATGAGAGAGAAAGAGGAGGAATTGGGGATGGGAGAGAGAGAGGGATGAGAGAGGGGCGGTTGGGGATGAGAGAGAGAGGGGGGGTTGGGAATGAGAGAGAGGGGATTGGGGATGAGAGAGAGAGGGGGGATTGGGGATGAGAGAGAAAGAGAGGGGATTGGGGATAAGAGAGGGAGGATTGGGGATGAGAGAGAGGGGATTGGGGATGAGAGAGAAAGAGGGGGATTGAGGATGGAAGAGAGAGGGGGATGAGAGAGGGGGTTGGGGATGAGAGAGAGAGTGGGATTGGGGACGAGAGAGGGGGGTTGGGGATGAGAGAGGGGATTGGGGATGAGAGAGACAAAGAGGGGGGTGGGGATGAGAGAGAGGGGATTGAGGATGAGAGAGAGAGGGGGGATTGGGGATGAGAGAGAAAGAGGGGGGATTGGGGATGGGAGAGAGAGGGAGGGTAATAGAGAGAGGGGGATGAGAGAAGGGGGGTTGGGGATGAGAGATAGAGGAGGGGTTGGGAATGAGAGAGAGAGAGGGGGGATTGGGGATTACAGAGGGGATTGGGGATGAGAGAGAGGGGGGATTGGGGATGAGTGAGAAAGAGAGGGGATTGGGGATAAGAGAGGGGGGATTGGGGATGAGAGAGAGGGGATTGGGGATGAAAGAGATGGGGGTTGGGGATGAGAGAGAGGGGGGATTGGGGATGAGAGAGGGGGGATTGGGAACGAGAGACGGGGGTTGGGGATGAGAGAGAGGGGATTAGGAATGAGAGAGAGAGGGGGGGTTGGGGATGAGAGAGGGGGGATTGGAGATGAGAGAGAGGGGATTGGGGATGAGAGAGATGGGGGTTGGGGATGAGAGAGAGAGGGGGGGATTGGGGGTGAGAGAGGGGGGATTGGGAACGAGAGACGGGGGGTTGGGGATGAGAGAGAGGGGATTAGGGATGAGAGAGAGGGGGGATTGGGGATGAGAGAGGGGGGATTGGGGACAAGAGGGGGGGTTGGGGATGAGAGAGAGGGGATTGGGGATGAGAGAAAGAGAGGGGGATTGGGATGAGAGAGAGGGGATTGGGGACGAGAGAGTGGGGATTGGGGATGAGAGAGGGGGGATTGGGGATGAGAGAGGGGGGTTGGGGATGAGAGAGAGGGGATTGGGGATAAGAGAGAGAGAGTTGGGGATGAGAGAGGGGAGATTGGGGATGAGACAGAGAGAGAGGGGGGATTGGGGATGGGAGAGAGAGGGGGATGAGAGAGGGGGGTTGGGGATGAGAGAGAGAGAGGGGGGTGGGAATGAGAGAGAGGAGATTGGGGATGAGAGAGAGAGGGGGATTGGAGATGAGAGAGGGGGATTGGGGATAAGAGAGAGGGGATTGGGGATTAGAGAGAGAGGGGGGATTGGGAATCAGAGAGAAAGAGGGGGGATTGGGGATGGGAGAGAGGGGGGAGATTGGGGATGAGAGAGAAAGAGGGGGGATTGGGGATGGGAGAGAGAGGGGGGATTGAGAATGAGAGAGGGGTGAGAGGGGAGGATGAGAGAGAGGGGCCCTTAGCCCTGGCTGCAGTCCCTTCTGTGCACCCTCTGTCACAGTCTGTGTATTGGTGTGTATGATGCTTGGTACCTCCTTCCATAGGATGTCCACTCTGGCCAGCAGCGGGCAGGGCCCTTCTGGGTGGTGAGGATGGGGGTGCTCTGCTCCTTCCAGTGGCTACTTCCTAGACCACGAACTGTTCCAGGTAGCACTAGCAGTCCCTGGCTGCATGCAAGCCCCAACGGTTGTGGGGGGGTGTGATCCGCCTGTCCTCCGTGCCGCTGTCGGAGCTTGGAGAGGAGGTTGGAGGAATCCAGCCTCTGAGTGGTGCCGCCGCATCAGGGTTGCACCTGCCGCTCCTCACCTTCTGGTGGTCAGGGAGCTCTTTTCCTTCCCGGGCCCTCGCTTCTCCTTGCTCCCGGTCTAGGACTACCCATGCCAAGGGGCTCAAGGGTCAGCTGCATTGGGCCCCTCAACAATGACAGGGCCCTGGGCAGCTGCCCCTTTTTCCCCACGTTAAAGACGGCCCTGCTGGGTATGATGTGTGCTGTGTACACTGTGCTGGGTATGATATGTGCTGTGTACACTGTGCTGGGTATGATGTGTGCTGTGTACACTGTGCTGACTATGATGTGTGCTGTGTACACTGTGCTGGGTATGGTGTGTGCTGTGTACACTGTGCTGGGTATGATATGTGCTGTGTACACTGTGCTGGGTGTGGTATGTGTTTCCTCTACCTGTCTTGCTTGATGTTCAGTCTTTCTATTCGGTGGATCCCGGTACTGACACATCAACATTTTTGAATATCAGGAATTGTATTTTTTATTATTATTTACTTTTAGTTATTTTATTTGTTTCATTTGTAACTTTCCATCTCTTGGATCCCGTTACATCATACTATTTCTAGTTCTGTATTCAGTAATGATTTCTCATAGCTTATCACAGCATAACTCCAACCTTCTTTTGGGGGGTGGATTGAAGGCTTTTCCAACCCTGGTGCCCAAACTCCAGCCCGAGGTCCACATGTGGCCCTTTACTGTTTTCAGTGCGACTCTCGGGCCCCAGCACTCAGTAGTAGGAACATTTATGATATGTAATAGCAGTCATCTCTTGCAGCCTCAGGTAACATTTCCTGAGTCTCTGACCGTTTCCTGCCGCATGACTCCACTCTGCAACCACCGCTGTAGTATGTCCACGGTCTCTGACCATCTTCTCTTCAGTTTCTCACAGTCTTCTGTAGCATTATATGTGTTGTGAGTGTGATATGGAATCTTAATTCTACATATGGGGAATTACATTAAGATCTCAGTGGGTTTTTTTTCAGTGCCTCCAACCTTACGGTAAAATTGTGAACTTTGTTCAGATAATCAATAACATACCACAATAATTTCCTGAGTTCGCTAATCTATGGGGAATTCTTACCAATGTATAAAAATCTCCCAAAAAATTAATAAGTAAATAATTTGATTTTATTAATTTACAGATATAGTTACACAATTTCATATAGAACCGGGATTTCTGGAGATTAATATTTCACACACATTATCAAAAGCATCCACACGGCAATAAAACTATTCTTCTTAATATATTACAAATAACTCAGGGGAGCCCAAATGGTTCTGTTAGAAAAATATTTGCGGTAATTGTGCCTTACGTTCAAGAACACAATATCAGTATCCCTTGTCGCTCGGGGAAACAGTCCTCTGAATTTCTCCGGCCGGAAGGAATCCAAAGTATGTCTCGCGGAGTCAACAGATAAATATTGTCAATTTGAAAGAAATATTAATCCAACGGAGCTACTAAATTGAATGGGGCGATAAATACTTTCCCTGGGATCACAGTAATTTAAATTGTTGTAATACAGGTCTTATATCTGAATTCCCCCAAACACGGCTTCAATACACACAGCCTACACAATCAATATGGGAAAATGATTAAATATAAATCTACCCTACACACTGTACATGATAAGGTTACCACATAAAATGTAAACTACAATCCCTACAATTTTGAGAGAAAAAGATGAATTAATATTCGTATGATCTGTATCTTACCAACAGTTTAAAAGGGGAAGATATCTGACAAATTATAAGTACTTTGAGTAGTTCCAGTAACAAGGTCCAGCAAGATGGGTAGTGGTCAATTATCAGCAGGCTTCTTGATCGTCAAGGGGGTGTATCCGGCGTGTGGGTCTGTGATCCTCTCTCTATGGCCCTTACATACTTTATACCTTCTGGGACAATAAGCTTATAAAATTATCATAAGCTCAGCCTAGAAGGTTTGGCTTATTCTCCATTGGTTGGAGAACTCTAATGATTTACCTGGTGAGCTCAGGTAAAATCATCCTCAGCCACTAGGTGTGTCTGAGGGCAGAAAAATGTGTTTTAAACTATTTGTTAAAAGAAAAATATGTTCTCTTTCATGATGGGCATCTACCTATATATTGGGGCGGATGAAGATATATCTATAATATTGAGGGACTGCATATCCTATGAAGACTTATTAATCTTGGGACGACACGTGCTATATAGGTATTTTTATGTAGATTTGGTTACGATTTATATGTCTTTATAACAATGATGGGTATCTTAACACAATTCTTAATTTATTCTATATCAACATATTATATTTCTACCTTATGACAGATTACTCATGGGGTAAGTGGATACTAAAATCATAGTTGTATCTATGGCCTGGGATCTAATATAGAGTTTGAATTACTTATAGTCACATATATTTAAAATACCACATGTATACAGGATTTAAATGTTTTCCTAAAGCATTTGAAATGAACCTTGGACAGGCTTAACAGAGATTTAGATAAGGGTTTAGCTGTACAAACAATTCCTGGAGTTTAGACAATGGGTTGTTAAATATCAGCATAGGTGGTGGGATTTTCAATAAACAATTGTTCTATCCATACAATCAAAATGTCATAATAATAGGCATTTTTAGACACAAATTCATTATCCACTGTTCAGAGACTTGTGACTGTTGTCGTTCTGATGTATCATTAACTTTGCATCTCAGTCATTGCCTGAGAGAAAGCTGAGTCAACATTGGATTCTTACTATGGAGGAGATCTCACCCTTTAAAACAATGGGGTTATTTAAATGAGCTTTTCCTTTAATCAAAGGCTTTGTAATTTGGATCTTAAAACCAAATTTGACCATTGTCAGCTGGTTTTGTGTAAGGTGGCATCATTGTTCAGTTTACTCTGTTTCAACATAAGTTTTGTCTCTTGACTTCAGCTCTCCACTGGATAGGATAAGTTAATCAGCCTTATCTGTTGGGGGGGGGTGCTCTCCTGGAGTAACGACTCTTCAGCTGAAGGCCACATAAAAAATGGAATATTTTGATGTATCTCGGCCATGACATATGTAATGAATATTATATTTGGCCCCAATGGCAACATCAGGGGCCACAGTTGAGGCCACAAATACCTTATAAATTGGTAACCAATCATCGGGTCTTTATTTTTTCCAATATCCCTAAAGGGGAGATTATCCTTCCCTTCCCATTCCAGCTCCACCCTAAACACATAGTGTGTCACCAGAGATGAGACACTCATACAGGTTTCAACCCTTCTCCGCTGTATCTAAAATTAGAAATATTCATTCTGTTTGGTTGTCCCCGGCTCGGGGCTGATGTCAAAGTTTTTGAGAAGATGGACCGGCTGCCAGGGGAGGTGCCACCAATACCTGTTCTGTTCTATGAATATTGGTGACAACTCATCTTCTAAGAAGAGCTCCACCTGTAAAATACATCTTTAATTGGGCAGCACAGTGGCTCAATGGTCAGGATTTCTGGGGTCCTCAGTATAGGGGAGCTCAATATTCAATCTGAACCAAGCTGCATGCTCAGATAAGGGTTTGGTATGGAATTTTTGGGGAGACCTCTCACTGTTTTTTTTTTCTTGATTTTTGCACAGTGTTCCCCCTTTAACCACTTAAAGTGTTACTAAACCCACAACAGTAAAATCAGTGTATATATACAGTAAAGCATGCCTGTTATACTCACTGTGGATTCTAAGGGGTTAACCCTTTGCATTGTGTAAAAAGGCTGTTTGATCCTGTCTTCTCTGATCCTCCCCACCCTGCATTGTTCCCCCTGGACAAATCTGGATAATACAGAGCCTTTGGAGTCAGGCTGCACATGCTCAGTTTGGTGTGTATTGCTGTTAACCAGACACTGATAGAAGTCACAAGACTGCTATATACTGCTGATGAGAAAAGGTATTTAGCAGTTTATATTTACTAAAATAATTGCATTTCCATGTTCTGTGTACTGTGGGAGACCAGATATAGTGACTGCAGGCTCCTGGGTTTAGTAGTACTTTAAGGGCCACCCTATAGCCGTTTTACTGCTACAGGGTGGTACCTCAGCGCTGGATCATGTATATAAATGTGATCCAGCTCTTCTGGGTAGGGTGCGTGTATGTACACTGCTGGCAGCATTCTCCTGCTGTGATCACACACAGCCGGCACCCACCGATCGTTCAGCAGAGAGGCAGAGCAGCGGTCTGTCAGCAGGGAAGGCATGGAACCTGTGTTCCTGCAAAGCAGAGATGAGGATCCATGTCTTCCCCTAGTCAAAGCACCTTCCACACTGTAGTAAGACACAGCCAGTGTCATTACTACAGTGATCGTGCATATTTTCTAGCACTGATCCACGTATTAGTGTCACTGGTCCCCAAAAAGTGTCAAAAGTGTCAGTTAGTGTTTGAATGTCTGCCGCAATAACGCATTCCTGCTATAAGTCGCTGATCTCATGCACTATTAGTAAAAAAAATTAAATAAAAATATCCCATATTATTTGTAGACACTATAACTTTTGCCCAAACCAATCCATATACGCTTATTGGGATTTTTACCAAAAACATGGAGCAGAATACATATCGGCCTAAATTTATGAAGAAATTAATTTTTTTACATTTTTTATTGGATGCGTTTTATAGCAGAAAGTAAAAAATATTATTTATTTTTTTCAAAATTGTCAGTCTTTTTTTGTTTATAGCACAAAAAATAAAAACCGCAGAGGAGATCAAATACCACCAAAAGAAAGCTCTATTTGTGATGAAAAAGGACAATAATTATATTTATGTAACCGTGCAATTGTCAGTTAAAGTAACGCAGTGCCGTATCACAAAAAATGTGCCTGTGATTGGCCCACAGTTATCACATGGTACCTGGCACCCTATACCATGTGATTAGCTAAGATTAGATAGTAAGCAAGCTGTCATGAATGAAATCCGTTCAAGAAAGTTAAGACTATTGCTTATAACAGTGTTTATCACTGTTATAAACAAT
Source organism: Aquarana catesbeiana (assembly GCF_042186555.1). Taxonomy (NCBI): domain Eukaryota; kingdom Metazoa; phylum Chordata; class Amphibia; order Anura; family Ranidae; genus Aquarana; species Aquarana catesbeiana. The sequence goes on along the minus strand of NC_133330.1, from coordinate 19,052,522 downwards.
AAAGCCCTGTACACATGATAGGATTTTCCGACAACAAAACAGTGGATTTTTTTCCGAAGGATGTTGGCTCAAACTTGTCTTGCATACACACGATCACACAAATGTTGTCGGAAATTGCGAACGGTGATGTACAACACGTACGACAAGCCGAGAAAAATTAAGTTTTTAGCCAGTGCGGCTCTTCTGCTTGATTCCGAACATGCGTGGACTTTTGTGTGTCGGACTTGTGTACACATGATTGGAATTTCCGATGACAAGTTTTGTTGTCGGAAAATTTGAGAACCTGCTCTCAAACATTTGTTGGCAGAAATTCCGACAACAAATGTTCTATGGAGCATACACACAATCGGACTTTCCGACAACAAGCTCACATTGAACATTTGTTGTCGGAAAATCCTATCGTGTGTACGAGGCATAAGAGTGTAAAGAAAAAGAAAAAAAAATCCCTGATCATTCCTACAAAATAGCACAGTTTTAACATGGTTGGTGACACTGAACTACTCTGATGACAGTATGTAAAAAAGATAGTAAAAAAAGATAAAGCGTTAAAGAAAAAAAAAGAAAAAATTTTATAAAAAATTGAACAAAAAATGATTTAATTTCTTTTTTTGCATACTGTCACCAGTCAGTGTCCCTGATCACTGCCACACCAGTTACTGTATATGATGATGTCTTTACTGCATTGGTGACAGTTTGTAAAAAAATAAAAGATACAAAAAAAAATTATTTAATTTCTTAATTTTCCAAAGAATTGTGACAAAAAAGTACAACTTCCAAAAACACGCCATGCCTCTTACTAAATACCTTGGACTATCTACATTCCAAAAAGTTGTCATTTGGGGGATATTTGTACTGTCCTGACATTTTTGGAGTTACCAGAAATAAGATCCTCCACCAATACTTTTGGTATTATAGTGTATCTCTTACTGTATGTGCGAACAGAAGGATCACCAAAAAAGACATAAAATGACCCCGTCCCACATGTTTATTTTTTCAGATGAATTATCAGTCTGTTCAGAGTGAATATTCGCTGTACAGAAGAATGACGCCATATCTGTGGTTTCAGCACTTGCTCGATGGAATGACACTATATAGCTCCATCTCTTCATAACACGGGGAAGTTGGCATCCTCCTGATGTCTCTGTGCTGGAAGTACGTATAGTGCTGGTTCTCCATACTGTACAGGGAAATGTCCGGACACTAAAAATAAGAAAGAGGCAACAAAGTGATGTCACAGGATGGAGAGACTCGATATTCCCATCACTCTTCTCATTAGTCACACATTACATTTATAAACCTGGAGGAAATGATTCCTCTTTAACAACCAATCAGATGTTTCAGTTTATCTCCCATCTACCACTGGAGGGATGGCAGCCGAGATCTGATTGATCAGAGAGCATTTCCTCCTGGCTACCCTTCAGAGAACTCAGAGACTACTGACATTGACCAGATATAACGACTGACACTGACTGGACATATTGAATGACTGCTTGGATATGATGAGTGACACTGACTGTAAATCCATGACTGACAATGACAGGAAACAATGATCGATACTGAGTAGACATAGCACTTGACATTGACCAAACACAACAACTGACAGCTAGGGACATCAGCACTGTGGCACAGACAGAAATGTGAATGACGTTGTTCCCCTTTGTGGTATTGAAGGCCACTGTGTCCAGTTCTGGAGTGTCCCATGTTGGTGGACGAGTAATAACTCAAATTCTAATGTACACAAGGGCGGACTTTTCGGCATCAAAGGTATGACGGTCTTTCCGACGGACTTTCGATGGACTTTTGGAGGACTTCCAATGGACTTTCGAACAAATGGACTTGCCTACACACGATCACACCAAAGTCCAACAGATTTGCACGTGATGACGTACAACCGAACTAAAATAAGGAGGTTCATAGCCAGTAGCCAATAGCTGCCCTAGCGTCGGTTTTCGTCCGTCGGACTAGCATACAGACGAACTGACTTTTCGACTGGACTCGAATCCGTCGGAAAGATTTAATATATGTTTTAAATTGACCAAAAAAGTTCGCTGCAGGTCCGATGAAGCCCACACACGGTCGGATTGTCCGACAGATTCGTTCCGTCGGACCAGTCTGGTCGAAAAGTCCGCCCGTGTGTACACGGCATTATTCATGGTTCTGGTCCTCCCATTGTACAGAGAGCCTGGACTATGGAAATGTCCTCTGGTGGTATAAGGTTGAGGATGCAGGATGAATCAACACATGACGGCCTTACTGTAAACCTCTGACAGGAGACACCAAGCTGATCAAACTCTGCACCAAAGAAGAAGGTGCCAATGTACTGTATATTCCATATCTGGTCCTTTCCCAGAGGACAGCAGGGAGGCTTCACTGAGGCTCTAAGCCATGAAATACATACAACGACGGACCCCTGGACACAGCGGATGCTCTCAGGTTCTCTGCTTGTATCCCTTGATAGAGGTGATGACACTGAGCAGTGACTGTGTGGGGCTTCTCACACTCTATCGCACTTCCCATACACTGAAGAATGAGAATCTGCATAGTGGTTTACCTGCTTCTATGGCCAATCACTGCCACTGTCCTTCACCCTAAGAGGACCTGTAGAGTGTGGGCACCAGCCCCTGAGGTTATAGCTCACACCAATCTCCTGAGGTGATCACACACAATTCCACAAAATTTTCCCTTCCCTCTCCCCTCTCATCTCTGTCATGAGCCTCTGTGAGCCATGTAAAGAGGTCCTGTCACCTCCTAACAATGCTAATTCTAGTCAGGGCCAAAAACATTGGCATAAACCCAGAAGCAAGCTTCATGACATATGAGTCAAATAAATGACCCAGTGCACTGCTAAAATGACAATGTGGTTGTGGCCTAACACACGGGTAAGGAGAGCCATCCCACCACCTTACAGTATGGCTGTGGCCCCAGGCCTAGTGCTAAGAGAATGTCCGATGTCTGCTGGTCACTTACCCATCTCTCTCCAGCACCAAATAACAGCTAGATTGCTTTTTAAATGTCTGCAGGTGTGTCATCTCCAAAATTCCCAGAATGCACCAAGAGCATATCAGGAGAGTGGGCAGTGCAGTGTGGCAGTGAGAGGGACCCACAGACAGGTAGAATGGTGGCCATATCTGACCTTGCTGTACCCAGCAACATGGTATCCAACATCTGTGAGACTATGACCAGGTTGATGATTATATCAACTAACACAGAGGCTTCAATACAGCAGCATGGTATCCAACATCTGGGAGATCCTGACCATGATAATACCAACCAATGCCAAGGCTTTAATAATACAACATGGCATCCAACAAAGATGATACCGATGCCAACCCACAATAAGGCTTCAATACAACAAAATGGCATCCAACATCTGTGAGATTTCTGACCATGATGATAACACATGGCATCCAACATTGATAATACCAGTGCCAAACCATGACCATGATAATAATAATATCTACCAACAATGAGACTTTAATACAGTAGCATGGCATCCTACATCTATGAGATTCTGACCATGATGGTAATACCACCTAACACTGAGGCATCAATACAGCAACATGGCATCCAACATCTTCAAGATCCTGACCATGATAATACCAATCAATGTCGACAGCATGGCATTCTACAATGATGATGACAATACAAACCAACACCGAAGCTTCAATACAGCAACATGGCATTCAACATATGTGAGATTCTGACCAGGATGATGATGATGATATCAACTAACAAAGAGGTTTCAATACAGCAACATGGCATCCAGCATATGCGAGAATCTGACCAGGATGATGATGATATCAACTAACCAAGAGGTTTCAATACAGCAACATGGCATATAGTATCTTTGAGATTCTGACCAAGATGATGGCAATACCACTCAACACTGAGGCTTCAATACAGCAACATGGCATCCCACATCTCTAAGATCCTGACCAGAATGATGAAAATACCAACCAACACTGAGGCTTCCTTACTGCAATATGTCATCCAACATCTGTGAAATCCTGAGCATGATGATGATAATAGCAACCAAAACTGAGGCTTCCATACAGCAACATGGCATCCAACATCTGTGAGATCCTGACCATGATAATACCAACAAAAACCAACACTGAGGCTTCAATACAGCAACATGGCATCAAACAATGAAGATACTAATACCAACCCACACCAAGGGTTCAATACAGCAATATGGCTTCCAACATTGGCGAGAACCCAACCATGATAATACAAACAAAAACTAAATTGAGGCTTTAATACAGCAACATGGCATCCAACATACAGTATGTGCAATCCTGACCAGGATGATAATACCAACCAGAGTATCCAACAATGACGATACTAATACCAACCCATACTGAGACTTCACTACTGCAATATGTCACCCAACATGTTTGATATCCTAAACATGATAATACCAGTAAGATCCAATATTGAGACTTCTATACAGCAACAGGACATCCAACATCTATGAGATCCAACCTCTGTGAGATCCTACCCATGATGATGATAATGCCAAGCAATAATGAGGCTTCACGACAGAAATAAATCTTACCGGTTGTTCCTGTGGTGTGGATCTGGTGTGAGCTTCATCTGTTGACCCTAATAGAGAAAAGGAGGACATGGTGCAATCATATATAGAAATTGTTGAATTATGAAGTATTTATGAGGTAGCAGCATATATGGAGTTGGGAAATGGAATGTCAGATGACAGAACATTATAATCAACTTCTCTCAGAGAATTTAAATATCATTAGTGATGACAATGTGTTTATTTATCATAAAATATAATTACCAAAAGATTGCTCTCACCTTCTACTTGTATCAGGAAGTTTCCCAGAGTGGGTGTAGATCACCATTATTGTATTATTATGTGGGTGGAATGTCTCATATCAAATATTTCTATTTCTAGTTGGTGTATCTTCTGCATGTGTTATGTGGATGAGATAATTAATACAACACCCACTTCCAACATGGACCCATTTATGAACAGCTCACTTTTCTCATATATAATAACAGAAGAAATAGTTTCTTACTTTGTTTCATGAAATCGGTGTAGACGATTGGACCTCTGCAACACAATGCAAGACATCAGTAACCTAAACCACATGTATATAGGTCTGCTTTTTATACAGTAGAGTCTTTAAAGCAGCATTTCACAATCGTTTTACCCCAGAGGATTCTTTGAAAAAATTTTCAGGTTTTGGGGAACCCCTACTAAAACCAACTCATTGGTAATCAGTGGGAAGAATGTCCCTTACATTGGTGATCAGTGGGAAGAATGCCCCTTCCATTGGTTGTCTAGGAGAAGATTGCCCCTTACAGTGGAGGTGAGAATGGCACCCTTAGGCTCGCCATACGCCCCACAATCTGTATAACCTCATTTATATCTACTGGCATGTATGTAGTGCAAGAGTCGCCTTGGTTGGATAAAGATTGATTGGATAGATTAGGTAGGTTCTCATATTGTATAGTTTTTAGTAAATCTAAAGTTGATTGTACAGAGATTATACATTCAGATTGTAACCTCTATGGTAAGCCCTACAGACAGCGAAAAAGATAATTGGTGTCATTGTGATGACTCTGCCAAGTGGTATTGGCTCCAGAATTATGGATATATTATCAAATAGGAGGTCAATCAGCCATAGTTCAAGGAACCCCCTAACAATTTCTGGAGGAACCCTAGGAATGCCAAGAAAACCCTGGCTGACAACGGCCGCTTCAAAGTGGTTGCAAACCCTTACAATCCACTTTTTACTACAGGTAAGCCTATAATGAGGCTTATCTGTAGCTACAGTGGCTATCTCCTAAACCTGCACGGTTTAGGAGATATCCCTTGTATTAGCATGTGCCAATGTCATCGGCACATGCGCATTGAAGCAACAACTCATTCGTGCCGTTGCTTCAGCTGACGTGCCGCTACCGGTCAGTAAACATAACACATCTGGCCAGTCTGTGCCGAGGAGGACAAAGTGTGGAGGAAACTCCAGAGGGACATCGTGTATACTACAGTTGAATCTGTTCACCCGCTATTCTTCCACACCCGTATGATTGGGCAGATACAAATTCCTACCATCATATGATAATGTGGTCCTCACTGGTAGTACCTACCCTGTTTGGTGTACACACAATATACAACTGCTGACAAGAGCGAAAGAATGAGGAACCCGCCAACAATTCTGCCGATGTACAAGGGCAGGCGACCTTTAGGTCCTGATTCGTTATTTGCAGAAGCTAGTACAAAAGGTACAAAAGCAAAAGGTTTCTTTTATTTTCTTGAAGAAAAGCAAGATATATGATAGTAATTGAGCAGAAGATATACATTTGTTGGTATGTAGATAGAAAGAGTGAAAACTAAACAAATCTCACAGACAGTCCAGAAACACACATGCCTCCTCACTTCATTCTGCTTCTTATCTCACATTTCTGATTCCGTTTGCTTCTGGATCTGTTATTGACATCTGCTCTCCCTGAACATGTCCAGGCTCTGTTCACAATAATCTGGTTATAATGTCTGGTATGGGATACATATGCAATTTTCCTCATTTAAGCAAAATGATACCTAATTAAGGTGTATTATCTCCTATGATTCTGAGCTCCATCTAGTGGCTGTAATGCAGTATTTTCTCAATTCACTCTCTTTTCATTATGAATAAACCTACCTTTAGTACTGTCCATAATATTTGAGGAACATTTGACCAGAAGACAAAATAACCTAAAAACATTTGATTCTGCCCCCTGCCCTCAGAACCCCCTCTATGTGAATGAGTAGGGGGTTCCCCCACCCATTCACCAAAAAAAGTGTAAAAGGGAAGATCCATCGTCAATCACAACGCCACCGCCGACCCGGAAAAAGAAATGCTCAGTCGTCAATGAAGGCTATCACATGTGAAAGCAGCATACACACGTAAGTCATATCCCCTTTAATCAGTCTCTCTCCCTCCCAGGGTCATTAGTACTCATTTAGAGGGCTCTGGCTTGCCTTAGGCTATCTGTGTCTAGTTCACAACTTCTTGCATTTAGTTCCTGAGACAGAATCAATGCAATCCACCTCTGGCTTCAGTACACATTGCCCAGGTCCTCCAGCCAGATAACCTCCCTCCAGGGAACACTTGGCCTGGTCTAAAAGGCCTTTTGCACCCCTGTGGGCTGGTGGGGCGGTGGTGTGATTGTTTGTCACATCCTCCATGTTTTCCCCCTTAACTCGTTGGGCACCACGTACTGGGTCGCATGGACCTGCCCCACGTGGGTTCTTCTGGGATACGTTAGGCACCTTACACAGGGTCACTCCACACACACATGGGGTATCTCTACTTTGTGCTGATTTCACCAATGCCCTGGGACAAGGATGGGGCTGGGGAAATACTCAACCTTTAGGCGGACCTCTACACTTAGAGATGAACATACACTCTGTACATTGCATGCAACTGTTCTCCAGTTAACTCTCGGTTCCCTGTGACAATGCACACTTTCACAGTAACTTGCAGTCTGGAGGGACACGCTGAGCCACAGCCACCTGTTCATAGTTTTCCACTACTACTCCCAAGTAGCGGGCTTCACATGTGCACTTAATTTAACTCTTGAACTCCATACTATGTACAGGATGGGAACCTCTGCAGTGCAATATACTCCCATTGCTATGGGAGACAAACCGCTGGCGGAAGGAGTGCCGACAACATCTCCCTAATTGCTAGAGGCCATGCCACCTATAACAGGTAAGTGCTATCAACAGGCTGCTTACTATAGGTAACCACATGTGTCTTCATATTACTCCATTCTACACCAATGTTTTCATACCCCAAAGTGTTAAGACCCACTGGTTGACTGTGTGTGTGCTGGTTACTTACGATACACCTTTTTAGTAACTTCAGACCAGGCAAGGACAACATTTCAATACTTTACTTGGCAATAGTGCAAAAATAAACATTTGACAGTCCAACAGGCAAGACACGATACTTCCCTACTCCTAACTATAACTATAGGGCTAAGTGCTGCTCCGGCATTCCTGCAAAAGTGTAGTCTAGTAATCATAGTCCTTCAGAGGCATTTCTCCAGCACTGGTGTCTTCATGGTGAACCCCAAGCTAAAAGACCATGACAGACTACATTCTCCTACTTCTCTTCATCCATCTTCATTCCTTACAGCCCTCACATCTCCCAGCTGCGCTGGCACTCTCATTTCTGTAAGTGTCTGGGGGAATCTCTCTGGCTGCCCCAATGTATATCATACGGGCAAGTGGTCCAGACCCAGAGCAGTACCCACCAAAAAGAACAAAGAAGCAGAACAAAAATTAACCCCTCAACTTTCCCGGCCAGGACAGGAGCTAACTAACTAGTTCAACCTGCCCACAACCTGCTCTGGCCTCCACCACCATAAGAGACAGGATGACTACAGCTGGCGTTTCTGAGTGCAGAACTACCTGACCCTGTCCTCCACCCCTGTCCAGGGCCTCCACTTAGCAGATTACATCTGCATGCTGGTGGGGTCTAACTAATAGGAACAGTATTCTCTGTTACCACACTCTATTCTGGGACAACGCCACCCAGTGGCAGACTAGCTAACTGCACCTGCTTACTTTACATGGGGAAGGTCGGTACGTAGTTGGCCCCTCAGCAATGCTGTATACTGGCCTAGGCCAACAAGGCCCAGGCCTAGGGCAGCACTTTGCATGGGGGCAGCATGGAAAGAGTCCCTAGTGTAGCACCATTCTTATGGGGCGGACTGGGCTGAGAGGCAAATTAGTCTAGCGCCCCCATAAAACAAACTCACCGCTTCAGGTATGTGGGCAGCTGGCATTCCTCAACTGGGGGGTGCCGCTTCTAATTTTGACTGTCCTTTCATCCTGGACCACAAGCATTCCTCACTGTGCTATATGTTTTCTGCTGCACCACTGGCATGGTTATATCTTCTTAGTCCTCTCCATAAAATTATCAGAAATTTGTGCTTAAAGTAGAACTTATAGGCAACACTTATTTTTTTCATTTTGGATAGAGTAAGGGAGGGTTATAACCCCTGTCAGTTTATTTTTTACAATCCCTGTCCCATTGCAGAGATTTTCCTTCACTTCCTGCCCCATATCCAAACAGGAAGTGAGAGGAAATCTATGCAAATTAAGGGAATCCATTGCCCCCCCAGGCCCTCAGAACTAGTGTCCTCACTCGAAAATTTCAGGGCGGGTCTTAAACAGCAAGGGGTGTGGCCTTGACAGGAAGGGGTGTGTCATATTTAAATAAGGGGTGCACAAGTTTAGTAAGGCCTAGGGCAGCACAAAACCTAAATACACTACTGCCCTTCAGGGACCCTTCAGCTGATGTCTGAAAGGGATCTTTCATGTTTATGGAAAGGTTTTTCATAAGAAATTTAGCTTTGAAATTATATTACACAACCAGGACAGTAAATAAAGATCTCACCTGTCACATTGAGGAAAGTCCCATTTCCATCTCCAGATATTTGTTGGCTGGTCTGAAATGTAACTTCACAGTAATACATCCCGGAGTCTGACAACTCCACACTGTGCAGGGTGATGGCGGCCGATCGTCTATGGATGAACTGATCTTCGTCCACTCTGGAGAGTCTTCCTGAGAAATTCATATTATTCTCAGAGATCTCCACCCCATACCTCACTATGTGTCTGTACCACTTGTAGGACCCGATGGAAGCATCCTCTACGATGATTCTGTAGTCACACGGTAAGGTGACCGAACTGCCCTCTGTGGCCAATATTACTGGAGTCTGCCATACATGGATTGTCTGCGTAATGTTGACTGTCTGTAGTAGAGATCCTGACAGAGAGCAGAGACCAATATCTGTAACTTGTCAGTTTCACATACAGGAGCACAGACTACATGAATATGTTCTGAAAAATAGAAAAAGTTCCAGAAGGCAGCCCCCCCACTATGTACAGAGTGGGAACACCCTGTCCCCACATATAGACCCCCTATAGAGTTGTAACATCCAGCCTCCATACAAAGAACTACCTGTGATATGGGGTGATTATATTTTTTGTAGATACATTTTTAATGAATTATGCCAGTCTAGAATTGTATTTTAGGACATGGCAGTCCACTGTTATTTAAAATGAACAGCAAATTTCTCCAATGGTAATGTTGCCCACATAGGGGTTCCTCTCCAACAGAACACAATAAGCTAAAAATACCAAGCCACCTGGCTACACTTTTGCAGCACCACTGCTCACAGCTCCCAACTTTCTGCCTCTTCAGGCTCACCCAGCCTTAGTTGCAGCACCTAAATGCACAGGGCCACTCCTGTGCACCAGTTGCCTCAGCCTTCCCAGTCTTCCATTTCTTGGTCTCCCAGACTCACGTAGCTGTCCCGACATTCCCAGTCCTGTGGCGAGGAATCCCCCCCAACATGGGGTGCAGTTTAAGGCAGGAGCACACAGCTCTCCTGATATGGCTCTGTTTCCAAAATGGGAGCCCTGAGATATCCTCAAGCTTTACTTATAACGAACCTTCACACCTGTGCACTCACACTAGACATGTGCAGAACGGAAAAGCTTATTTAGTTTCGGATAGATTTGCTATGTTACTGAGCTCACGTTCACATCAGGCTGATTTGGCATGCGATTTGACATGTCAAATCACATGCCAATTCGGCGGCTATCGCTGGAAATGGCACCGGCCGAATCAGTGCAACACCAACTTTGTGGCGCAGCACTGATTCCCCTAAAGTAGTTCCTGCATTACTTTTGGCAACTTCAGGGGCAATTTGAATAGACACCTGTGCATGAACCCACACAGATGTCTGTCAAATTGCCCCAGAAGTCGGAATGCAGTGCCGGTTTGAAATCGTGCGAGTTCAGCTGAACTTTCAAACCCACCCTCAGTGTGAACCTGGGCTAATTTTGTTTTGTTACTTCATTTCAGAATTTGTTTAGTTTAGTCTTATTTAATTTAATTTCATTTTCATTTTATTTTTTAATTTCCTAACAAATTCCAAATTTTCGGGATAATTCGAATTCTGATCGGTCGAAAAATGATATACCAATTCAAATTCTGTGTAAAGATTAGCTGGTTGTTAAAGCAGAACTTCAGTCATTTTTTCAACTTTCCATCTATTAAATATTCTGCCCTTGTTGTTTTAACTTTGGATGGACCCTTGTGTAGAGTGGGAGCACCTTGCCCCTGCATACAGACCCCATATTAAATAGGAACAATCTATCCTCTGTCTATGGGTTAGATTCCTGCACAATATGGGAACAACCTGCCCCCTCATGCAGACCCCAAAAAGAGTGGGGTGCCCAGATCCTCATGCGCAGATCCCCATGTAGGAGGAGAACACTCTGCTCCCACCTACAAACCCCCATGTAGAGAAAAAACAAGCTACCCATAGAGACCCCTATATGTTGTAGGAACACCCTGCCAAACATACAGACCCTAAAATAGAGTGGGAACACCTCACCCCCATACATAGACCCCCGGCTCTCACCTGGCAGCACTCCCAGGATCAGCAGCACATGCACAGCCCCCATCATCTCTGCACACGATAGTAGATATACACACTCCTCGTACTGGCCTCTGCTCAGGAAGTGGTGTTAGGAAGAAATTACGATGTGAGAAGTCACCTGCCCCTAATGCATGAGGAGGCGTCTGCTTTACAACAAGACCAAAATCTATTATTATCATTATTATTTCAGAAATCCTTCCCATAATTCTTCTGCTCAGCACAGTACAGAGCTGCCAGGAACGTATAAATCTGCATCCAATCACTTCCAGGGATGCCGTTATACTGTTGTGCCCAAATTTTAGCTGTTTAGTATGGTATCTTCCAGTTTAGCGGTGCTCCAGGATTTTCCCCGGTTGCACTGTGTCATTGCCGCCGGTAGAAATCATGTGGCCCCATAAAGTCTCCCTGACAGGGCCCCTTCCTTACTCACTCTTGTTACATGTTGGGTAAAAAAAGGAAAGCTTTGTCTTCAAGTGATATTTATCTTTCTCCAGCATGTTATACAACAAATTATTCAAGAGAAATAATGTCTTCAGAGGACAACCAACCTCTTTTATATGAGGGTTGTACCAAAAAGTAATGCAAAAGTGGGCATAACTATTCTAACTTACATAGGTCATTCAAATTTTACATGTTGGTAGAGCAACACTTCCTCTATAGTAACTCTTCTTCTTCTTTTTCATTGCAGGTAAATAATGGATTCCAAGCAGAAGCAACATACCATCATTGAGTTCCTAATAACCAGACATAATGACTGACACAGACCGGACGTAATGACTGACACAGACCGGACGTAATGACTGACACAGACCAAACATAATGACTGACACAGACCGGACATAATGACTGACACTGACCAGACGTAATGACTGACACAGACTGAACATAATGACTGACACTGACCGGACATAATGGCTGACACAGACCAGACGTAATGACTGACACAGACCGGACATAATGACTGACACTGACCAGACGTAATGACTGACACAGACTGAACATAATGACTGACACTGACCGGACATAATGGCTGACACAGACCAGACGTAATGACTGACACAGACCGGACATAATGACTGACACAGACCCGACATAATGACTGACACAGATTGAACGTAATGACTGACACTGACCGGACATAATGACTGACACAGATTGAACGTAATGACTGACACAGACCAGACATAATGACTGACACAGACCGGACGTAATGACTGACACAGTCTGAACATAATGACTGACACAGACCGAACGTAATGACTGACACAGACTGAACATAATGACTGACACTGACCGGACATAATGACTGACACAGACCGGACATAATGACTGACACAGACCGGACGTAATGACTGACACAGTCTGAACATAATGACTGACACTGACCGGACATAATGGCTGACACAGACCGGACATAATGACTGACACAGATTGAACGTAATGACTGACACAGACTGGACATAATGACTGACACAGACCGGACATAATGACTGACACAGACCGGACATAATGACTGACACAGACTGGACATAATGACTGACACTGAGCAGACGTAATGACTGACACTGACCAGACATAATGACTGACACAGACCGGACATAATGACTGACACTGACAGAATGCAATGTCAGCACTGTGGCACAGACAGAAATTTGAATTCAGTTGTTTCCCATTGTGGTACTGAAAACCACGTGTTTGGTTTTAGCGTGTCCCATGTTGGTGGATGAGTATTAACCCAACGGTCTGCTCCTCAAATTGTATAAGGAGCCTTGACTGTTGGAACGTCCTTCACCTTCAGTGGTATTATATGGAGGTTGCAGGATGGATTAACACATGACGGTCTTACTGCAGATCTCTAAACAGATATCACAAGCTGATCAAACTCTGCACAAACAAGAAAGTGCCCATATACCGTACCTTCCACATCTGGTCCTTTCCCAGAGTACAACTCTGTAGGGAAGGACAAGGATTTGGCAGAGTGGCCTGTTCAGGCTTCAAGCCATGAACTACATAGGATGGAACTCTAGATACAGGGGCTGTTCTCTAGTTTTCTGCCTGTATGACAGGTACCCTTGACAAAGGTGATGTCACTGAGCACTGACTGTATAAAGCTTCTCACACTCCATCGTAATTCCCATAACCTGCAGAATGAGAGTCTGCATAGGTTTATACCTGTTTCTATGGCCAATCACTGCCACTATCCACCCCCTGCAGGAACCTGAAGAACATGGACACCAGCTCTCCATATAGGGGAAACCCACATCAATCTCTTGAGGTGATCACAAATACAAGTCCTCTAAATTTTCCCTGCTCCACCCCTCTGTGTCACCAGCCACTGTGAGCCATGTAAGGAGGTCCTGTCACCTCCTTACAGTGATAACTATAATCAGGGACAAAATGTTTAATCAAAATCAAGGGGCAAGCTCAGAAAATTACAAAGAAATGCACTGAATAAATGGCACGTGTGTTGCCTAAAGAGAGAGGGGGGGTTGGGGATGAGAGAGAAAGAGGGGAGATTGAGGATGGGAGAGAGAGGGTGATGAGAGAGAGGGGGTTGGGGATTAGAGAGAGGGGATTGGGGACGAGAGAGGGTGGTTGGGGATGAGAGAGGGGATTGGGGATGAGAAAGACAGAGAGGAGGAGTTGGGGATGAGAGAGAAAGAGGAGGAATTGGGGATGGGAGAGAGAGGGGGATGAGAGAGGGGCGGTTGGGGATGAGAGAGGGAGGATTGGGGATGAGAGAGAAAGAGAGGGGATTGGGGATAAGAAAGGGGGGATTGGGGATGAGAGAGAGGGGATTGGGGATGAGAGAGAGGGGGGATTGGGGATGAGAGAGAAAGAGGGGGGATTGAGGATGGAAGAGAGAGGGGGATGAGAGAGGGGGTTGGGGATGAGAGAGAGAGTGGGATTGGGGACGAGAGAGGGGGGTTGGGGATGAGAGAGGGGATTGGGGATGAGAGAGACAAAGAGGGGGGTTGGGGATGAGAGAGAGGGATTGAGGATGAGAGAGAGAGAGGGCGGATTGGGGATGAGAGAGAAAGAGGGGGGATTGGGGATGGGAGAGGGAGGGGGGGTGACAGAGAGAGGGGGATGAGAGAGGGGGGATTGGGGATGAGAGAGGGGATTGGGGATGAGAGAGAGGGGGGATTGGGGATGAGTGAGAAAGAGAGGGGATTGGGGATAAGAGAGGGGATTGGGGATGAGAGAGAGGGGATTGGGGTTGAAAGAGATGGGGGTTGGGGATGAGAGAGAGAGGGGGGGATTGGGGATGAGAGAGGGGGGATTGGGAACGAGAGACGGGGGTTGGGGATGAGAGAGGGGGGATTGGGGATGAGAGAGAGGGGATTGGGGATGAGAGAGATGGGGGTTGGGGATGAGAGAGAGAGAGGGGGGGATTGGGGGTGAGAGAGGGGGGATTGGGAACGAGAGACGGGGGGTTGGGGATGAGAGAGAGGGGATTAGGGATGAGAGAGAGAGGGGGGATTGGGGATGAGAGAGGGGGGATTGGGGATGAGAGAGAGAGAGGGGGATTGGGATGAGAGAGAGGGGATTGGGGATGAGAGAGAAAGGATTGGGGATGAGAGAGGGGGGATTGGGGACGAGAGAGGGGGGTTGGGGATGAGAGAGAGGGGATTGGGGATGAGAGAGAGAGAGAGGGGGATTGGGATGAGAGAGAGGGGGTTGGGGATGAGAGAGAGGGGATTGGGGATGAGAGAGGGGGGATTGGGGACGAGAGAGGGGGGTTGGGGATGAGAGAGAGGGGATTGGGAGTGAGAGAGAGAGAGTTGGGGATGAGAGAGAGGGGATTGGGGATGAGAGAGAGGGGGTTGGGGATGAGAGAGAGGGGATTGGGGATGAGAGAGGGGGGATTGGGGATAAGAAAGAGAGAGTTGGGGATGAGAGAGGGGAGATTGGGGATGAGACAGAGAGAGAGGGGGGATTGGGGATGGGAGAGAGAGGGGGATGAGAGAGGGGGGTTGGGGATGAGAGAGAGAGGGGGGGGTGGGAATGAGAGAGAGGGGGTTGGGGATGAGAGAGAGAGAGTTGGGGATGAGAGAGAGGGGGTTGGGGATGAGAGAGAGGGGATTGGGGATGAGAGAGAGAGAGTTGGGGATGAGAGAGAGGGGGTTGGGGATGAGAGAGAGGGGATTGGGGATGAGAGAGAGAGAGTTGGGGATGAGAGAGAGGGGGTTGGGGATGAGAGAGAGGGGATTGGGGATGAGAGAGAGAGAGTTGGGGATGAGAGAGAGGGGGTTGGGGATGAGAGAGAGGGGATTGGGGATGAGAGAGAGAGAGTTGAGGATGAGAGAGAGGGGATTGGGGATGAGAGAGAGGGGGTTGGGGATGAGAGAGAGGGGATTGGGGATGAGAGAGGGGGGATTGGGGATAAGAGAGAGAGAGTTGGGGATGAGAGAGGGGAGATTGGGGATGAGACAGAGAGAGAGGGGGGATTGGGGATGGGAGAGAGAGGGGGATGAGAGAGGGGGGTTGGGGATGAGAGAGAGAGAGGGGGGTGGGAATGAGAGAGAGGAGATTGGGGATGAGAGAGAGAGGGGGATTGGAGATGAGAGAGGGGGATTGGGGATGAGAGAGAGAGGGGATTGGGGATTAGAGAGAGAGGGGAATTGGGAATGAGAGAGGGGTGAGAGAGGAGAATGAGAGAGAGGGGCCCTTAGCCCTGGCTGCAGTCCCTTCTGTGCACCCTCTGTCACAGTCTGTGTATTGGTGTGTATGATGCTTGGTACCTCCTTCCATAGGATGTCCACTCTGGCCAGCAGCGGGCAGGGCCCTTCTGGGTGGTGAGGATGGGGGTGCTCTGCTTCTTCCAGTGGCTACTTCCTAGACCACGGACTGTTCCAGGTAGCACTAGCAGTCCCTGGCTGCATGCAAGCCCCACCGGTTCTGGGGGGGTGTGATCCGCCTGTCCTCCGTGCCGCTGTCGGAGCTTGGAGAGGAGGTTGGAGGAATCCAGCCTCTGAGTGGTGCCGCCGCATCAGGGTTGCACCTGCCGCTCCTCACCTTCTGGTGGTCAGGGAGCTCTTTTCCTTCCCGGGCTCTCGCTTCTCCTTGCTCCCGGTCTAGGACTACCCATGCCAAGGGGCTCAAGGGTCAGCTGCATTGGGCCCCTCAACAATGACAGGGCCCTGGGCAGCTGCCCCTTTTTCCCCATGTTAAAGACGGCCCTGCTGGGTATGGTGTGTGCTGTGTACACTGTGCTGGGTATGATGTGTGCTGTGTACACTGTGCTGGGTATGATGTGTGCTGTGTACACTGTGCTGGGTATGATATGTTCTGTGTACACTGTGCTGGGTATAGTATGTGCTGTGTAAACTGTGCTGGGTATGATATGTCCTGTGTACACTGTGCTGGGTATGATATGTGCTGTGTACACTGTGCTGGGTATGATGTGTGCTGTGTACACTGTGCTGGGTATAGTATGTGCTGTGTACACTGTGCTGGGTATGATGTGTGCTGTGTACACTGTGCTGGGTATAGTATGTGCTGTGTACACTGTGCTGGGTATAGTATGTGCTGTGTACACTGTGCTGGGTATGATGTGTGCTGTGTACACTGTGCTGGGTATAGTATGTGCTGTGTAAACTGTGCTGGGTATGATATGTGCTGTGTACACTGTGCTGGGTATGGTGAGTGCTGTGTACACTGTGCTGGGTATAGTATGTGCTGTGTAAACTGTGCTGGGTATGATATGTGCTGTGTACACTGTGCTGGGTATGGTGAGTGTTGTGTACACTGTGCTGGGTATGGTGAGTGCTGTGTACACTGTGCTGGGTATAGTATGTGCTGTGTAAACTGTGCTGGGTATGATATGTGCTGTGTACACTGTGCTGGGTATGGTGAGTGCTGTGTACACTGTGCTGGGTATAGTATGTGCTGTGTAAACTGTGCTGGGTATGATATGTGCTGTGTACACTGTGCTGGGTATGATGTGTGCTGTGTACACTGTGCTGGGTATGATATGTGCTGTGTACACTGTGCTGGGTATGATGTGTGCTGTGTACACTGTGCTGGGTATAGTATGTGCTGTGTACACTGTGCTGGGTATGATGTGTGCTGTGTACACTGTGCTGGGTATGATATGTGCTGTGTACACTGTGCTGGGTATGATATGTGCTGTGTACACTGTGCTGGGTATGATGTGTGCTGTGTACACTGTGATGGGTATGATGTGTGCTGTGTACACTGTGCTGGGTATGATGTTTGCTGTGTACACTGTGCTGGGTATAGTATGTGCTGTGTACACTGTGCTGGGTATGATATTGTGCTGTGTACGCTGTGCTGGGTATGGTATATGCTGTGTACACTGTGCTGGGTATAGTATGTGCTGTGTACACTGTGATGGGTATGGTATATACTGTGTACACTGTGCTGGGTATGATATGTGTTGTGTACACTGTGCTGGGTATGGTATGTGCTGTGTACACTGTGATGGGTATGGTATATACTGTGTACACTGTGCTGGGTATGATATGTGTTGTGTACACTGTGCTGGGTATGGTATGTGCTGTGTACACTGTGATGGGTATAGTATATACTGTGTACACTGTGCTGGGTATGATATGTTCTGTGTACACTGTGCTGGGTATAGTATGTGCTGTGTAAACTGTGCTGGGTATGATATGTCCTGTGTACACTGTGCTGGGTATGATATGTGCTGTGTACACTGTGCTGGGTATGATGTGTGCTGTGTACACTGTGCTGGGTATAGTATGTGCTGTGTACACTGTGCTGGGTATGATGTGTGCTGTGTACACTGTGCTGGGTATAGTATGTGCTGTGTAAACTGTGCTGGGTATGATATGTGCTGTGTACACTGTGCTGGGTATGGTGAGTGCTGTGTACACTGTGCTGGGTATAGTATGTGCTGTGTAAACTGTGCTGGGTATGATATGTGCTGTGTACACTGTGCTGGGTATGGTGAGTGTTGTGTACACTGTGCTGGGTATGGTGAGTGCTGTGTACACTGTGCTGGGTATAGTATGTGCTGTGTAAACTGTGCTGGGTATGATATGTGCTGTGTACACTGTGCTGGGTATGATGTGTGCTGTGTACACTGTGCTGGGTATGATATGTGCTGTGTACACTGTGCTGGGTATGATATGTGCTGTGTACACTGTGCTGGGTATGGTGAGTGCTGTGTACACTGTGCTGGGTATAGTATGTGCTGTGTAAACTGTGCTGGGTATGATATGTGCTGTGTACACTGTGCTGGGTATGATGTGTGCTGTGTACACTGTGCTGGGTATGATATGTGCTGTGTACACTGTGCTGGGTATGATGTGTGCTGTGTACACTGTGCTGGGTATAGTATGTGCTGTGTACACTGTGCTGGGTATGATGTGTGCTGTGTACACTGTGCTGGGTATGATATGTGCTGTGTACACTGTGCTGGGTATGATATGTGCTGTGTACACTGTGCTGGGTATGATGTGTGCTGTGTACACTGTGATGGGTATGATGTGTGCTGTGTACACTGTGCTGGGTATGATGTTTGCTGTGTACACTGTGCTGGGTATAGTATGTGCTGTGTACACTGTGCTGGGTATGATATTGTGCTGTGTACGCTGTGCTGGGTATGGTATATGCTGTGTACACTGTGATGGGTATGGTATATACTGTGTACACTGTGCTGGGTATGATATGTGTTGTGTACACTGTGCTGGGTATGGTATGTGCTGTGTACACTGTGATGGGTATGGTATATACTGTGTACACTGTGCTGGGTATGATATGTGTTGTGTACACTGTGCTGGGTATGGTATGTGCTGTGTACACTGTGATGGGTATGGTATATACTGTGTACACTGTGCTGGGTATGATATGTGTTGTGTACACTGTGCTGGGTATGGTATGTGCTGTGTACACTGTGATGGGTATGGTATATACTGTGTACACTGTGCTGGGTATGATATGTGTTGTGTACACTGTGCTGGGTATGGTATGTGCTGTGTACACTGTGATGGGTATGGTATATACTGTGTACACTGTGCTGGGTATGATATGTGCTGTGTACACTGTGCTGGGTATGGTGTGTGCTGTGTACACTGTGCTGGGTATGATTTGTGCTGTGTACGCTGTGCTGGGTATGATATGTGTTTCTTCTACCTGTCTTGCTTGGTGTTCAGTCTTTATATTCGGTGGATCCCGGTACTGACACATCAACATTTTTGAATATCAGGAATTTTATTTTATATTATTATTTACTTTTAGTTATTTTATTTGTTTCATTTGTAACTTTCCATCTCTTGGATCCCGTTACATCATACTATTTCTAGTTCTGTATTCAGTAATGATTTCTCATAGCTTATCACAGCATAACTCCAACCTTGTTTTGGGGGGTGGATTGAAGGCGTTTCCAATCCTGGTGCCCAAACTCCAGCCCGAGGTCCACATGTGGCCCTTTACTGTTTTCAGTGCGACTCTCGGGCCCCAGCACTCAGTAGTAAGAACATTTATGATATGTAATAGCAGTCATCTCTTGCAGCCTCAGGTAACATTTCCTGAGTCTCTGACCATTTCCTGCCGCATGACTTCACTCTGCAACCACCGCTGTAGTATGTCCGCGGTCTCTGACCATCTTCTCTTCAGTTTCTCACAGTCTTCTGTAGCATTATATGTGTTGTGAGTGTGATATGGAATCTTAATTCTACATATGGGGAATTACATTAAGATCTCAGTGTTTTTTTTTTCAGTGCCTCCACCCTTACGGTAAAATTGTGAACTTTGTTCAGATAATCAATAACATACCACAATAATTTCCTGAGTTCACTTATCTATAGGGAATTCTTACCAATGTATAAATATCTCCCAATAAAATTAATAAGTAAATAATTTGATTTACAAGTATAGTTACACAATTTCATACAGAACCGGGATTTCTGGTGATTGATATTTAACACACATTATCAAAAACATCAACTCGGCAATAAAACTATTCTTCTTAATATATTACAAATAACTCAGGGGAGCCCAAATGGTTTTGTTAGAAAAATATTTGCGGTAATCATGCCTTATGTTCAAGAACACAATATCAGTATCCCCTGTCGCTCGGGGAAACAGTCCTCTGAATTTCTCTGGCCGGAAGGAATCCAAAGTATGTCTCGCGGAGTCAACAGATAGATATTGTCAATTTGAAAGAAATATTAATCCAACAGAGCTACTAAATTGAATGGGGCGATAAATACTTTCCCTGGGACCACAGTAATTTAAATTTTTGTAATACAGGTCTTATATCTGAATTCCCCCAAACTCGGCTTCAATACACACAGCCTACACAATCAATATGGGAAAATTATTAATTATAAATCTACCCTACACACTGTACATGATAAGGTTACCACATAAACTGTAAAATACAATGTCTACAATTTTGAGAGAAAAATGAATTAATATTCGTATGATCTGTATCTTACCAACAGTTTAAAAGGGGAAGATATCCAACAAATTATAAGTATTTTGAGTAGTTCCAGTAACAAGGTCCAGCAAGATGGGGAGTGGTCAATTATTAGCAGGCTTCTTGATCGTCAAGGGGGTGTATCCGGCGTGTGGGTCTGTGATCCTCCCTCTATGGCCCCCATATACTTTATACCATCTGGGACAATAAGCTCATAAAATTATCATAAGCTCAGCCCAGAAGGTTTGGCATATTCTCCATTGGTTGGAGAACTCTAATGATTTACCTGGTGAGCTCAGGTAATATCATCCTCAGCCACTGGGTGTGTCTGAGGGCAGAAAAAATGTGTTCTAAACTATTTGTTAAAAGAAAAGTATGTTCTCTTTCATGATGGGCATCTACCTATATATTGGGGCGGATGAATATATATCTATATTATTCAGGGACTCCGGCAACTGGTACAATATATAATACCCTCAGTATAATTCTAATTAATCAATATCACACAAAATGACTGTCTATATGGATAAATGTAAAACTCCTGCATATCCTATGAAGACTTATTTATCTTGGGACGACACATGCTATATGGGTATTTTTATGTAGATGTGGTTACGATTTATTCGTCTTTATAACAATGATGGGTATCTTAACACAATTCTTAATTTGTTCTATATCAACATATTATATTTCTACCTTATGACAGATTACTCATGGGGTCAGTGGATACTAAAATCATAGTTGTATTTATGACCTGGGATCTAATATAGAGTTTGAATTACTTATAATCACATTTTGTCATGTGTCGTTCTGATGTATCATTAACTTTGCATCTCAGTCATTGTCTGAGGGAAAGCTGAGTCAACATTGGGTTCTTACTATTGAGGAGATCTCACCCTTTGAAACAATGGGGTTATTTAACCTAGCCTTTCCTTTAATCAAAGGCTTTGTTATTTGGATCTTAAAACCAAATTTGACCATTGTCATCTGGTTTCGTGTAAGGTGGTAAATCATTGTTCAGTTTACTCTGTTTCAACATAAGTTTTGTCTCTTGACTTCAGCTCTCCACTGGATAGGATAAGTTACTCAGCCTTCTCTGTTGGGGGGGGGATTGCTCTCCTGGAGTAACGACTCCCCAACTGAAAGCCACATAAAAAATGGAATATTTTGATGTATCTTGGCCATGACATATGTAATGAAAATTATATTTGGCCCCAATGGCAACATCAGGGGCCACAGTTGAGGCCACATATACCTTATAAATTGGTAACCACCATCAGGTCTTTATTGGTTCCCATATCCCTAATGGGGAGATTATCCTTCCCTTCCCATTCCAGCTCCACCCTAAACACATAGTGTGTCACCAGAGATGAGACACTCATACAGGTTTCAATCCTTCTCCGCTCTATAATTAGAAAAATTCATTTTGTTTGATTGTCCCCAGCTCGGGGCTGATGTCAAAGTTTTGAGAAGATGGACCAGCTACCAGGGGAGGTGCCACCAATACCTGTTCTGTTCTATGAATATTGATGACAACTCATCTCCTAACAAGAGCTCAGTGGCGTCTCCAGCTTTCATATTTAGGGGGGGCACATGGGGGGACAGGGACAAAAGTAGAGGGGCAACTATAAAATGCAATTATGTATATATATATATGTATATATCCTGGGGCCCTTTACTATGACCCCACAACGGCCCTTTCACATGTTCTGCAGTGAGCTCCCTTTCTACTGTATTGGGGCCCCCCAGGGTGGCAGAAAACAAGAGATATATGTCACCAGCATACCAAAAAAAATATAAGGATCCAAAGCAGTGGGAGAACTATCAGGGTTGCAAAGGTTGTCTTGCCTCTGGGCCCTGGTGTTCTGCCACTGTGGGGTTTCCCAGCCTCCTCTTGCTGTCCTGCCCCTGCTATTGACTGCGCTGGTCTGGCATCTCTTGGAATTTACAGGCTGGTTCTCCTGTCCTAAGGATGGGAGAAATCAGTCTGTTTTTTTAGTAACTGAGAGTCCTGGTGGAGTCCTTCCTGCAACTCGCTCTTCTCCCTGACAATGAGGATGCAGGGGAAGGAGCATATCGGGCGGCCGTGGTTGTGTGAGCGCTCGCATTATGCAGTGTCAGCAAGCAGAGGGAGGGGGGAAGAATCACCTGCAGGAGCTGACTGGGGACTCTCTCCCTCTTAGACATTGACTTTTTGTAAAAAAAATATATATATTTTTTTTTTTATTTGGGGGGTGGGGCACAGCATAATGTTGGGGGGGTCAGGGCCCCCTCTGCCCCCCCCTAGGGACGCCATTGCAAGAGCTCCACCTGTAAAGTACATCTTTAATTGGGCAGCACAGTGGCTCAATGGTTAGGATTCCTGGGGTCCTCAGTAGAGGCGAGCTCAATATTCAATCTGAATCAAGCTGCATGCTCAGATAAGGGTTTGGTATGGAATTTTTGGGGAGACCTCTTACTGTTTTTTTTTCTTGATTTTTGCACAGTGTTCCCCCCTTAACCACTTAAAGTATACTAAACCCACAACAGTAAAATCAGTGTATATATACAGTAAAGCATGCCTGTTATACTCACTGTGGAACCTAAGGGGTTAACCCTCTGCATTGTGTAAAAAGGCTGTTTGATCCTGTCTTCTCTGATCCTCCCCACCCTGCATTGTCTCCCTGGACAAATCCGGATAAGACAGAGCCTTTGGAGTCAGGTTGCACATGCTCAGTTTGGTGTGTATTGCTAGAGAGTTTTTTTTCTTGGGAGAGTGCATGTGATCAGCACATGGCCAATCAGCACTGTCCAGGCAGAGGGGCAGGGGTCCTGCAGCCTCATAGGATAATCAGAGAATGAAAACTCCTCCTACAAGCTTTAACCAGACACTGATAGAAGTCACAAGACTTCTATATACTGCTGATGATTAAATGTATTTAGCAGTTTATATTTACTAAAATAAGTGCATTTCCATGTTCTGTGTACTTTGGGAGACCATGATATGCTGGATCATGTATATAAACGTAATCCAGCTCTTCTGGGTAAGGCACGCGCATGTACGCTGCCGGCAGTGTTCTCCTGCTGTGATCCCACACAGCCGGCACCCACCGATCATTCAGCAGAGAGGCAGAGCGGTGGTCTGTCAGCAGGGAAGGCATGGATCCTGTATTCCTGCAAAGCTGGAATGAGGATCCATGTCTTCCCCTAGTCAAAGCACCTTCCACACTGTAGTAAAACACTGGCTAGGCACATAGTTAACCCTTTGATTGCCCCTGATGTTAACCTCTTCCCAGCCAGTGTCATAGTACAGTGACCGAAAGGGGTCCCCTATGTGGTGGACTTTTAAGGCACACTAATTTTTCAAAAGATTTTCAAAGATTTTTGTTGAGAGTTGTAAAAGTTTCAAGAAAATATTGATTTAGAAATTATATAGAAGAGTATGTATATAAAATTAAAAACATGGAATGTTTTGACACATCTGCAATTTTTACACCATCGATACAGAGGTATACAATACAGTTTATGGTGGTCTCCTTCCTCAGGGGTAAAAGCAAAAAGAAAACATATTTCTAGAATAGAACAATACAGAAATCAATGCATGATAGTATTTGATAATATAAAGTGTGGTTGAAATGCAATAATTTGAAAGAAAACTTACAGGTGTTCATAACAGTATGGTTGACATTCCATATCCATACTGGATATGTATGTATTTTAGAGCCGTGACTACACTGCTTTCATCTGCTCCGTGTAGAAACCACTCCATCATCAACAGGTACAAAATGTGTCTAAACAGTTTTTTATATTTATAATATCCACATTAGATCCATATACTTTCATGGACTTTTTGTCTATACTTTACAGGGTTTCCCCCTTTTTCCCGACCCCAGTGTGTCATCGGGCCTCCCCACCCCCCTGTTCAGGCATCCCTCCCTTGACGGAGGAAAGGGTATCTGGGTCAGCGGTTAGCCTCTTCCCAGGTCTGCACACAGCTACGCCGTTGGGGGTCTTTTGAAGGGAAAATTGAGAGGCATATAGATTCTTGCATGTTTTTAAAGATGCAAAAAAAATTTTCTGGAATGTCAACCATACTGTTATGAACACCTGTAAGTCTTCTTTCAAATTATTGCATTTCAACCACACTTTATATTATCAAATACTATCATGCATTGATTTCTGTATTGTTCTATTCTAGAAATATGTTTTCTTCTTGCTTATTTTCCTGAGGAAGGAGACCACTTAGTGCTCTGAAACGCGTTGGGTACAAGAAACCATAAACTGTATTGTATACCTCTGTATCGATGGTGTAAAAATTGCAGATGTGTCAAAACATTCCATGTTTTTAATTTTATATACATACTCTTCTATATAATTTCTAAATAAATATTTTCTTGAAACTTTTACAACTGTCAACAAAAATCTTTGAAAATCTTTTGAAAAACTAGTGTGCCTTAAAAGTCCACCACATAGGGGACCCCCTTTCTTTCTTCTGTTTAATACTGGATGTGGCACCACCCATTGCTCAAAGTCACTGACCTAATAAAAATTCTTTCTTAGTACAGTGACCGTGCATATTTTTTAGCACTGATCCCTGTATTAGTGTCACTGGTCCCCAAAAAGTGTCAAAAGTGTCAGTGTCTGAATGTCTGCCTGCAATATCACAGTCCTGCTATACGTCGCTGATCGCTGGCACTATTAGTAAAAAAATAAATAAATAAAAATATCCCATAGTTTAGACGCTATAACTTTTGCCCAAACCAATCAATATACACCTATTGGGATTTTTACCAAAAACATGGAGCAGAATACATATCAGCCTAAATTTATGACGAAATTTGTTTTTTTACATTTTTTTATTGGATGTGTTTTATAACAGAAAGTAAAAAATATTGTTTTTTTTTACTTTCAAAATTGTCGCTCTTTTTTTGTTTATAGCACAAAAAATAAAAACCGCAGAGGAGATCACATACCACCAAAAGAAAGCTCTATTTGTGAGGAAAAAGGACAATAATTGTATTTATGTACATTGTCGCATGACCGTGCAATAGTCAGTTAAAGTAATGCAGTGCAGTATTACAAAAAATGTACCTGTGATTGGCCCACAGTTATCACATGGTACCTGGCACCCTGTACCATGTGATTAGCTGTAGCCAATCACAGCATCATGATAGTAAGCAAGCTGTCATGAATGAAATCCGTTCATGACAGTTAGACTCCATTCACACAGAGGCAACTTTGCATCCGACTTCAAGTCGCCCCTAGTTGCCTCAAGTCGCGCTACATGAAAAAATCAATGTAAGTGAATGGATCGGTCTTAATGCACACTACTGCAGTCACTTCGACTTCAGAAAAGGTTCCTGTACTACTTCAATCCGACTTTTAGGTGACTTGTACCCATTGATTTCAATGGAAGTCGCCTCCAAGTCGGAACCCTGTTCATAGTGAGGCAACTTTACAGGAAAAAGAAAATAATTTACCCAGGAAGAGTTACCGCTATATGCCAGCGCCGAGCTGGCTCACTCATCAGTAAAGAAAAAATGTCTGAGGCCCCCAGATCCCGGCCCCCCACCCTATGTGAATAAGTATAGGGTACATTGTACCCCTACCCATTCGCCTGGGGGGAAAAAAAGTGTCAATAAAAAAACACACTACACAGGTTTTTAAAGTAATTTATTAGGCAGCTCCGGGGGGTCTTCTTCCAACTTCGGGGGTCTCTTCCAACTTCTCCGCTCTCTCCGGCCTCTTCTCTGCTCTCCCCGGCCTCTTCTCCCGCTCTTCGGTTCTTCTGCCGGGTTCCTCTGCTATCTTCTGCTCTTTTTCTAGTGGTGAAGAAGACGACGGAGAAGACCGGGACACCGCTAGCAAAAGAGTGGCAAAAGAGCAGAAGATAGCGGAGGAGCCCGGCAGAAGAACCGGAGAGCGGGAGAAGAACTGGACACCGGGAGAAGAGGCCGGAGAGAGCGGAGAAGTCGGAAGAGACCCCCGAAGTTGGAAGAAGACCCCCGGAGCTGCCTAATAAATTACGTTAAAAACCTGTGTAGTGTTATTATTAAAGGGGGCTCCCGGATTCCAATAAGCCCCCCGCCCGCAGACCCCAACAACCAATGGCCAGGGTTGTCGGGAAGAGGCCCTTGTCCTCATCAACATGGGGACAAGCTGCTTTGGGGTGGGGGGGCCGCAGGGTGCCCCCCTTCCCCAAAGCACCCACCCCCCCAACATTGAGGGCATGCGTCCTGGTACGGTTCAGGAGGGGGGGCGCTCGCTCATCCCCACCCCCTTTCCTGACTGGCCAGGCTGTGTGCTCGGATAAGGATCTGGTATGGATTTTGGGGGGACCCCCACACCATTTTATCGGTGTAGGGGGTTCCCCCTAACATACATACCAGACCTAAGAGCCTGGTATGTTCAGTTCCTTGACCTGGAGGCGACTTCAAGTTGTGTTGTAAGTCGCGCTGAAGTCGCCCCAAGTCGCGCTGTGATTCATACTCAAGTCGTGTCCAAGTTGCCTCCCAAAGTTGCGCTGGAAGTCATGTTGGCCCTGTGTGAATGGGCTCTTAAGACTATTGCTTATAACAGTGTTTATCACTGTTATAAACAATAAAGCCCTGTACACACGATAGGATTTTCCGACAACAAAAATTTTTTCCGAAGGATGTTGGCTCAAACTTGTCTTGCATACACACGGTCACACAAATGTTGGAAATTCCAAACGTCAAGAACGCGGTGACGTACAACACGTACGACAAGCCGAGAAAAATGAAGTTCAATAGCCAGTGCGGCTCTTCTGCTTGATTCCAAGCATGCATGGACTTTTGTGTGTCGGACTTGTGTACACACAATCGGAATTTCCGACAAGTTTTGTTGTCGGAAAATTTGAGAACCTGCTTTCAAACATCTGTTGGAGGAAATTCCGACAACAAATGTTCTATGGAGCATGCACACAGTCGAACTTTCCGACAACAAGCTCACATCGAACATTTGTTGTCGGAAAATCCTAACGTGTGTACGAGGCATAGGAGTGTAAAGAAAAAGAAAAAAAAATCCCTGATCATTCCTACAAAATAGCACAGTGTTAACATGGTGACACTGAACTACTCTGATGACAGTATGTAAAAAAGATAGTAAAAAAAAGATAAAGTGTTAAAGAAAAAAAAAGAAAAAATTATAAAAAATTGAACAAAAAATGATTTAATTTCTTTTTTTGCATACTGTCACCAGTCAGTGTCCCTGATCACTGCCACACCAGTTACTGTATATTATGATGCCTTTACTGCATTGATGACAGTATGTAAAAAAAAAAAAAAAGATATGAAAAAAATTATTTAATTTCCTAATTTTCCAAAGAATTGTGACAAAAAAGTACAACTTCCAAAAACACGCCATGCCTCTTACTAAATACCTTGGACTATCTACATTCCAAAAAGGTGTCATTTGGGGGATATTTGTACTGTCCTGACATTTTTGGGTCCTCCAGAAATAAGATCCTCCACCAATACTTTTGGTATTATATTGTATCTATTACTGTATGTGCGAACAGAAGGATTACCAAAAAAGACATAAAATGACCCCGTCCCACATGTTTATTTTTTCAGATGAATTATCAGTCTGTTCAGAGTGAATATTCGCTGTACAGAAGAATGACGCCATATCTGTGGTTTCAGCACCTCCCCTACAGAATGACACTGTATAGCTCCATCTCCTGATAACACGGGAAAGTTGGCATCCTCCGGATGTCTCTGTGCTGGAAGTACGTATAGTGCTGGTTCTCCATACTGTATAGGGAAATGTCTGGACACTAAAAGTAAGAAAGAGGCAACAAAGAGATGTCACAGGATGGAGAGACTGGATATTCCCATCACTCTTCTCATTAGTCACACATTACATTTATAAACCTGGAGGAAATGATTCCTCTTTAACAACCAATCAGATGTTTCAGTTTATCTCCCATCTACCACTGGAGGGATGGCAGCCGGGATCTGATTGATCAGAGAGCATTTCCTCCTGGCTACCCTTCAGAGAACTCAGAGACTACTGACATTGACCAGATATGACCACTGACACTGACTGGACATAATGAATGACTGATTGAATATGATGAGTGACATTGACTGTAAAGCATGACGGACATTGACAGGAAATAATGACTGATACTGAGCAGACATAGCACTTGACACTGACCAGACACAACAACTGACAGCTAGGGACATCAGCACTGTGGCACAAACAGAAATGTGAATGACGTTGTTTCCCTTTGTGGTATTGAAGGCCACTGTGTCCAGTTCTGGAGTGTCCCATGTTGGTGGACGAGTGATAACTCAAACTCTAATTCCGTGTACACACGGGCGGACTTTTCGGCATCAAAGGTCCGACGGTCTTTCTGACGGACTTTCAACTGACTTTTGGCGGACTTCCGACAGACTTTCGAACGAACGGACTTGCCTACACACGATCACACCAAAGTCTGACGGATTTGTACGTAATGACGTAGGACTATACTAAAATAAGGAAGTTCATAGCCAGTAGTCAATAGCTGCCCTAGCGTCGGTTTTCGTCCGTCGGACTAGCATACAGACGAACTAATTTTTCGACTGGACTCGAATCCGTCGGAAAGATTTGAAACATGTTTTAAATCTAAAGTCCATCTGATTTTCGACCGAAAAAGTCAGCTGCAGGTCCGATGAAGCCCACACACGGTCGGATTGTCCGACCGATTCGCCCTGTCGCACCAGTCTGGTCAAAAAGTCCGCCCGTGTGTACACGGCATTATTCATGGTTCTGGTTCTTCCATTGTACAGAGAGCTTAGACTATGGAAATGTCCTCTGGTGGTATAAGGTTGAGGATGCAGAATGAATTAACACATGACGGCCTTACTGCAAACCTCTGACAGGAGACACCAAGCTGATCAAACTCTGCACCAAAGAAGAAGGTGCCAATATACTGTATATTCCATATCTGGTCCTTTCCCAGAGGACAGGAAATCAAGGAAGGACAGGGATCCGGCAGGGAGGCCTCACTGAGGCTCCAAGCCATGAAATACATACAACGACAGACCCCTGGACACAGCGGCTGCTCTCAGGTTCTCTGCTTGTATCCCTTGATAGAGGTGATGACACTGAGCAGTGACTGTGTGGGGCTTCTCACACTCCATCGCACTTCCCATAGACTGAAGAATGAGAATCTGTATAGTTGTTTACCTGCTTCTATGGCCAATCACTGCCACTGTCCATCACCCTAAGAGGACCTGTAGAGTGTGGACACCAGCCCCTGAGGTTATAGCTCACACCAATCTCCTGAGGTGATCACACACAATTCCACAAAATTTTCCCTTCCCTCTCCCCTTTCATCTCTGTCATGAGCCTCTGTGAGCCATGTAAAGAGGTCCTGTCACCTCCTAACAGTGAAAATTATAGACAGGACCAAAAACATTGGCATAAACCCAGAAGCAAGCTTCACGACATATGAGTCATCAAATGACCCGTTGCACTGTTAAAATGACAATGTGGCTGTGGCCTAACACACGGGTAAGGAGAGCCATCCCACCACCTTACAGTATGGCTGTGGCCCCAGGCCTAGTGCTAAGAGAATGTCCGATGTCTGCTGGTCACTTACCTGTCTCTCTCCAGCACCAAATGACAGCTAGATTGCATTTTAAATGTCTGCAGGTGTGTCATCTTCTAAATTCCCAGAATGCACCAAGAACATAGGAGGAGAGGGAGCAGTACAGTGTGGCAGTGAGAGGGACCCACAGACAGGTAGAATGGTGGCAATATCTGACCATGCTGTACCCAGCAACATGGTATCCAACATCTGTGAGACTCTAACCAGGATGATGATTATATTAACCAACACAGAGGCTTTAATACAGCAGCATGGCATCCAACATCTGCGAGATCCTGACCATGATAATACCAACCAATGCCAAGGCTTTAATAACACAACATGGCATCTAACAAAGATGATACCGATGCCAACCCACAATGAGGCTTCAATACAACAAAATGGCATCCAACATCTGTGAGATTCTGATCATGATGATAACACAACATGGCATCCAACATTGATGATACCAGTGCCAACCCATGACCATCATAATAATATCTACCAACAATGAGACTTCAATACAGCAGCATGGCATCCCACATCTATGAGTTTCTGACCATGATGGTAATACCACCTAACACTGAGGCTTCAATACAGCAACATGGCATCCAACATCTTCAAAATCCTGACCATGATAATACCAATCAACATCTACAACATGGCATTCTACAATGATGATGACAATACCAACCAACACCGAGGCTTCAATACAGCAACATGGCATCCAGCATATGTGAGATTCTGACCAGGGTGATGATGATGATATTAACTAACAAAGAGGTTTCAATACAGCAACATGGCATATAGTATCTTTGAGATCCTGACCATGATGATGGCAATACCACTCAACACTGAGGCTTCAATACAGCAATATGGGATCCCGCATCTGTGAGATCCTGACCAGAATGATGAAAATACCAACCAACACTGAGGCTTCATTACTGCAATATGTCATCCAACATCTGTGAAATTCTGAGCAGGATGATGATAATAGCAACCAAAACTGAGGCTTCCATACAGCAACATGGCATCCAACATCTGTGAGATCCTGACCATGATTATACCAACAAAAACCAACACTGAGGCTTCAATACAGCAACATGGCATCAAACAATGAAGATACTAATACCAACCCACACCGAGGGTTCAATACAGCAATATGACATCCACATTGACGAGAACCCAACCATGATAATACAAACAAAAAACAAAATTGAGGTTTTAATACAGCAACATGGCATCTAACATACAGTATGTGCAATCCTGACCAGGATGATCATACCAACCAGAGTATCCAACAATGAGGATACTAATACCAACCCACACTGAGGATTCACTACTGGAATATGTCATCCAACATGTTTGTTATCCTAATCATGATAATACCAGTAAGATCCAATATTGAGACTTTCATACAGCAACATGACATCCAATATCTTTGAGATCCAACCTCTATGAGGTCCTACCCATGATGATGATGATAATGCCAAGCAACAATGAGGCTTCATGAAAGCAAGAAATCTTACCCGCTGTTCCTGTGGTGTGGATCTGTTGTGAGCTGCATCTGTGGACCCTAATAGAGAAAAGGTGGACAATCATCTATAGAAATTGTTGAATTATGAAGTATTTATGACATAGCATCATATATGGAGTTGGGAAATGGAATGTCAGATGACAGAACATTATAATCAACTTCTCTCAGAGAATTCAAATATCATTAGTGATGACAATGTGTTTATTTATCATAAAATATAATTACCAAAAGATTGCCTTCACCTTCTACTTGTATCAGGAAGTTTCCCAGAGTGGGTGTAGATCACCATTGTTGTATTATTATGTGGGTGGAATGTCTCATATCAAATATTTAAATTTCTAGTTGGTGTATCTTCTGTATGTGTTATGTGGATGAGATAATTAATACAACACCCACTTCCAAAATGGATCCATTTATGCATACCTCCCAACTTTTTCAGATGGGAACGAGGAACACCTATTAGTAAAAGTATGTAGGCATAGGACATACCTCCTGCCACGCTCCCTTAAAGGAGAATTATACAAAAAATCGATTAGATAAATCCACAATTGCTTTTGTTTACCTCTACTATTCCTTTATAATGGCTTTTGGAATTTACAAATGCAGCAATTTAGAAACTGGATGAAAGGTTTAGCACTGGGAAACACTTTTTGAACGTTAAAAAGGGCATTTTATATACAACTATATAGATCAGACCAAAATGAGGGACAAATGAGGAGGAAATATGGACAGAGGGACTTTGTTCCAAATCAAGGACAGTCCCTCGAAATCAGGGACAGTTGGGGGCTATGATTTATGAACAGCACACTTTTCTCATATATAATAACAGAAGAAATGGTTTCTTACTTTGTGTTATGAAGTTGGTGTAGACGATTGGACCTCTGCAACACAATGCAAGGCATCAGTAACCTAAATCACATGTATATAGGTCTGCTTTTTATACAGTAGAGTCTTTAAAGCAGCATTTCTCAATCTTTTTACCCCAGAGGATCCTTTGAAATAATTTTCAGGTTTTGGGGAACCCCTACTAAAACCAATTAATTAGTGGTCAGTGGGAAGAGAGCCCCTTACATTGGTGATCAGTGAGAAGAATGTTCCTTACATTGGTGATCAGTGAGAAGAATGTTCCTTACATTGGTGATCAGTGAGAAGAATGTTCCTTACATTGGTGATCAGTGAGAAGAATGTTCCTTACATTGGTGATCAGTGAGAAAAATGTTCCTTACATTGGTGATCAGTGAGAAGAATACCCCTTCCATTGGTCGTCTAGGGGAAGATTGCCCCTTACAGTGGTGGTGAGAATGGCACCTTTAGGCTCCCCATACGCTCTACAATCTGTATAACCTCATTTATATCTACTGGCATGTACTGTATGTAGTGCAAGAGTCGCCTTGGTTGGATAAAGACTGATTGGATAGATTAGGTAGATTCTCATATTGTATCGCTTTAGTAAATCTAAAGTTGATTGTACAGAGATTATACATTCAGATTGTAACCTCTATGGTAAGCCTTACAGACAGCGAAAAAGATAATTGGTGTCATGGTGCTGACTCTGCCAAGTGGTATTGGCTCCAGAATTATGGATATACCATCAAATAAGAGGTAAATCAGCAATAGTTTAAGGAACCCCCTAACAATTTCTGGAGGAACCCTAGGAATTCCAAGAAACCCTGGTTGACAATGGCTGCTTTAAAGTGGTTGTAAACCCTTACAATCCACTTTTTACTACAGGTAAGCCTATAATGAGGCTTACCTGTAGCTACCGTGGATATCTCCTAAACCTGCACCTTGACATCATCGGCACATGTGCACTGAAGCAATGGCTCGTTTGTGCCATTGCTTCAGCTGACATGCCGTTAGCAGGGACTCCCATGCTCATGCGCGGGAGTGACATAATCGCGTCTCCTCCCAATCACATCGCCGGACCCCGCGATACCCAGAAATAACTCCGGGAACGATGTCGCCGGATGGAGCAGTGTATGGGGACCGCTGCGGGGGCTTTGATCTAAGGTAAGTATCTCATAATGAGCTAGTATGCTATGCATACTAGCTCATTATGCCTTTGTCTTGCAGGTTTATATTTTTTTGTGCGTTTACAACCACTTTAAAGTGTACATTTTGGGTGGATGCTGGGAAATCACGGAAGAGCATTGGCTCTCATATACATAATGTAGGGAAGAAAGGCAGAACTTACACATCCTGGATGGAGGAGGACGCTGTGAAGAAGAGAAAGGCACAATGTTATGGAATATGAGAAGCTGCAATATTCCCTATACTGTATGTATACTACATAGAATACAGCCCCCCATATATCTACAATGATACCTCTATGACCATCTACTGTACCTGTCCATACATTGAAGACATGGAACATGAGAATCTGTTATAACCTATATATGCTATATAGAATACAGACCCCCCCATTTAGATACAATGACCCCTCTATGACCATCTACCTGTCTGTATGCTAAAGGCATGTAACATGAGAAGCTATTATATCCTGTATATACTATATAGAATACATACCCCCCATATATCTACAATGACCCCATTGTGACTATCTACTTGTCTGTGCACAGAAGACACGGGACATGAGAAGCTGTTATATCTTGCATATATTATATAGACCCCCCCCAATATATCTACAATGACCCCACTGTGACCATCTACAGTACCTGTCAGTAAACATAACACATCTGGTCAGTCTGTGCCGAGGAGGATGAAGTGTGGAGGACACTCCAGAGGGACATCGTTTATACTACAGTGGAATCTGTTCACCCGCTATTCTACCTCACCTGTATGATTGGGCAGATAGATATTCCTACCATCATATGATAATGTGGTCCTCACTGGTAGTACCTACCTTGTTTGGTGTACACATGATATACAACTGCTGACAAGAGCAACAGAAGGAGGACCCCGCCAACAATTCCGCCGATGTACAAAGGCAGGTAACCTTTTAGGTGACCTTTATCTTCTGATTCTTTATTTGCAGAAGCTAGTACAAAAGCAAAAGGTTTCTTTTATATTCTTGAAGAAAAGTAAGATACAGTCAGGTCCATAAATATTGGGACATCAACACAATTCTAATCTTTTTGGCTCTATACACCATCACAATGGATTTGAAATGAAACGAACAAGATGTGCTTTAACTGCAGACTTTCAGCTTTAATTTGAGGGTATTTACATCCAAATCAGGTGAACGGTGTAGGAATTACAACAGTTTGCAGAAGATACCTACACCTACTATGTAACTATGTAACTATATATATTTGTTGGTCTGTAGATACAAAGTGTGAAAACTAAACAAATCTCACAGACAGTCCAGAAACACACATGCCTCCTCACTTCATTCTGCTTCTTATCTCACATTTCTGATTTCGTTCCCTGCTGGATCTGTTATTGACATCTGCTCTCCCTGAACATGTCCAGGTTCTGTTCACAATAATCTGGTTATAATGTCTGGTATGGGATACATATGCGATTTTCCTCATTTAAGCAAAATGATAACTAATTAAGGTGTATTTATCTCCTATCATCCTGAGCTCCATCTAGTGGCTATAATGCAGTATTTTCTCAATTCACTCTCCGTTCATTATGAATGAACCTACTTTTACTACTGTCCATAATATTTGAGGAACATTTGACCAGAAGAGAAAATAACCTAAAACATTTGATTCTGCCCCCTGCCCTCAGATCCCGCCCCCCCCTATGTGAATGAGTAGGGGGTACCCCTACCCATTCACCAAAAAGAGTGTAAAAGTGAATGAAGACAGTACAAGAGTATTTGTCAATTCCTTTATTAAAAAAAAAAACAATGTTCCCCAAAGTAGATGTAAGGGTTAAAAACCGCAGATGAAGTCACGTGACGTAACGCGTAGGGAGTGGTTGGAGACAGACGCACACCGGAAATGACGTAAGGAGGCGCTGAAAATGCCGGTTTTAAACTGTTCTTGCCTGTTTTGTACTTTTTACATGTAATGCCCCGTACACACGGTCGGATTTTCCGACGGAAAATGTGTGATAGGACCTTGTTGTCTGAAATTCCGACCATGTGTGGGTTCCATCACAAATTTTCCATCGGATTTTCCGACACACAGAGTTTGAGAGCAGGATATAAAATTTTCCGACAACAAAATCCGTTGT
Organism: Aquarana catesbeiana; assembly: GCF_042186555.1. Classification (NCBI taxonomy): domain Eukaryota; kingdom Metazoa; phylum Chordata; class Amphibia; order Anura; family Ranidae; genus Aquarana; species Aquarana catesbeiana. Next base: position 19,016,378 of record NC_133330.1, on the reverse strand, counting down.
TGGAAATTCCGTGTGTACACAAATCCGACGGACAAAGTGCCACGCATGCTCAGAATAAATAAAGAGATGAAAGCTATTGGCCACTGCCCCGTTTATAGTCCCGACGTACGTGTTTTACGTCACCGCGTTTAGAACGATCGGATTTTCCGACAACTTTGTGTGACCGTGTGTATGCAAGGCAAGTTTGAGCCAACATCCGTCGGAAAAAATCCTAGGATTTTGTTGTCGGAATGTCCGAACAAAGTCCGACCGTGTGTACGGGGCATAAGAGTCCACCTCATTGTTTTCAATAAAACCTATCTTAATTTTTAAACCATACTACACTATTGGAGGCACTTTGTTCTTTTTCTTTCCCATCACTGCTGTATTTATGCACCGGAGTGCACTAGGACGGCTGAGTGGAGGCACTGACAGCTGGAGAAAGTACCCTTGGCGCTCTTTTTAAGTGAATGTGAGTTGGAAAAAGAACCAAAGGGAAACGGTGGAGAGTTATACCTATTCAGCCATGCGATCTAACACAGTATATCAGGTGAGAGTCCTGTGAGACTGACTGTTCGAGAATATATTTATGAAGTTATATATGGACACTGATGAGCATTGATTCGGTTTTTCATTATCATACCATCTCTGCTTACCACTTCATGAACATTTATCCCTCTTATATTCACCATTCTCCGTGGAAGACGAGAAAATATTAACTTTCTGTTACTTTAAGTAAACTATTTTTAACTAAGTCATTTATGTATTTTTCTTGCATTTTTCGCACATCCATTTATTTTTCTGATTTTTTTTTTTGCACAGATATTGGGCATGTGTTCTCACCTTCTTACATTATATTTTTTTGTCCCTTGTGGGAGTTTATTTAACTTTTTATCACTGGTTTTACATTTGAGGTTTGCACTATTCTCATTGGTTGCACATTGCACTTTATGTGTTTTTAGTTTAACCTTAAGTCTGCGCAAGATCATTGTATACATTTTATTCCCCAAAGTAGATCCATCATCAATCATAATGCCACCGCGGATCCAGAAAAAGAAATGCTCCACCGTCAATGAAGGCTAACCGCCTACTGCAGGCTCCGCTATTTGACAGTTCTTATATAGGTAAGGGGCGGAGCCACCTGGCGACATCACCTGGTGGCACCGCCCCCTCGTGACATCACCGGCTGGTGCATGCTGGGTCGGTGACATCGCTAGGGGCGGTGCCACCAGGTGATGTCACCAGGTGGCTCCGCCTCTTACCTATATAAGAACTGTTAAAACAGCAGAGCCTGCAGTAGGCAGTCAGCCTTCATTGGCGGCAGAGCTTTTTTTAGGTCCAGGGGTGGTGGCATCGTTGTGATTGACGATGGATCTACATCGGGGTACATTGTTTTTTTTATTTTTAATAAAGGAATTGACAAAAAATCTCTCTGTGTTTTTATTACTTTTTGACACTTTTTTGGTGAATGGGTAGGGGTACTATGTACCCGATACTCATTCACATAGGGGCGGGATCTGGGTGCCCTCTTGTCAAAGGGGGCTTCAAGATTCTGATAAGCCCCCTGCCCACACAACCACAGCCCAGGGTTGTTGGGAAGAGGCCCTTGTCCCCATCAACATGGGGGAAGGTGCTGGTGTCCCGATGGGGGAAGGGGGGGTGCGTGGGTGATTGGCTGTGCGCTATTTGCCTCCCCACCAAAAAAAATACCACCGGCTGCTACTGCCATGTAGTATACTGTATGTGGGGGTGAATTTCACAGGATGTTTTTAAGCACACACCTGAAGGTCCAGATTGAAGAAACCACTTTAAAGAATTTCTTTCACCTTTGGTGGCATTTGGGACTTTTCTATTTATTGATCAAGTCATCGTTGTAAAATTTGACACATATGAATTTTTTTGTATTTATGTTCACTGCTTTTTTTTTGTATGTTATATATTGCACAGGGCACTATTGATTTGAGATTTATAATAATTTCCATTACTTTTATGAATACTCTTTGCACATATTGTATTTGATGAATTTTGCATAGGCTATTTGATTTCTCATCAATGATTTAGGTTGGTGTAGATTGCACAGGACGCTTTACATAGATTTTTTTGAATGCTTTATGGCAGCTAATATGACATCGCACACATTGCACTTATGAGCACCTATGGAGACACATAAAAGGGTCGCCGCTGTCCAGTTTTTTTATTTCTTAGATACTTCAAGTATTGCTGTGGAGTATAGAATTGGAGATGGAAGTGCTCACTAATAAATCCACACAAAATAACAACAGATGAGCAAATGAATAAAACCATGTATTAAGTCAATAGTACTGTAGTATGTGAGGTCGATGGTTGTTGGACAAAACTGCCACAAAAAAAAAGACAAAGTGAAAAGTGAACAAAACAAAATGATTGTTAATCACAGCAATAGTACAAAACAATCACCACTACTGATACAAGAAAAAAAAATCTATCTATCTATTTATCTGTCACAGACACTGGCTGCAGGAACCTTTTCTGCCCCCATTCACCCTGTTATTCGTTATTGTTATATTCCTCTTTTTGTTACATTTTTGAGAGACTGTTTTCTTGGATTTGCCCAAAGACTATTCTTATGCCGCGTACACACGACCGTTTTTTCCATCTAAATGAAATCTGAAGGTTTTTCTGACGGAGTTCCGCTGGAGTTCCGCTGAAACTGTCTTGCGTACACAAGATCAGACCAAAATCCGACCGTCTAGAACGCGGTGACGTACAACACGTACGACGGGACTAGAGAAAGTAAGTTCAATAGCCAGTAGCCAATAGCTTCCGTCTCGTACTTGCTTCAGAGCATGCGTTGTTTTTGGTCCGTCGAAACAGCATACAGACGATCGGTTTTCCCGATAGGAACTGATTCGGTCGGAAAGATTTGAAACATGTTCTTTTTCTAGGTCCGTCAGAATTTTACAAAAAAAAAGTCAGATGAGGCACACACACGAACGGAATGTCCGCTGAAAAGATTCCGTCGGACTTTTCCTGCCGGAAAGTCTGACTGTGTGTACGTGCCATAAGTTGTTTAATTCTGAACGATACATGTTCATTGAAAGCGCTGGGCACATTGGCCTCTGACAGTCTGCTACTGAGATTGCCTGCTATTGTCTGTTTAATAAGTTTCACCCTTGTTGCCGGGCAATCTGTTCACCTGGGCTGCTTTAAAGCGGGATTCCGGCTTAAAAAAAAAAATTAAAAGTCAGCAGCTACAAACACTGTAGCTGCTGACTTTAAATAAGTACTTACCTGTCCTGAGTGCCCGCGATGTCGGCCGCCCGAGGCTGACCCGTTCCTCGGCTCTCGGGTCCCGGCACCGCCATCCTAGGTAAGGGAAACAGGCAGTGGAGCCTTGCGGCTTCACTGCTAGTTTTCTACTGTACACGAGCGAGCGGTGCGGCGCTCTGTGAATGGCCCCGTGGTGTTCTGGGAACACACACAGTTCCCAGAAGACAACGGGGCCGCTCGCAGAGGAGCAGAAGATGCCGCAGAAATGGAAGAGGCAGATTAGGAAGACTGCCTAGCAACAAGGGTTTAGGTAAGTTTACATTTTTTTTTTTCAAATGTTTTTTGTTATTTTTTTTTTAGGATTTTTGGTGTAATTTTTTTTTTCAGGGTGGCCCTCCACTTTAAGTGGAGGGCCTCATTTTAAGAGAAAACAAAGCAGAAGTTTTTTTTCAGACATTGTATCTTTGTTTAAAACTTTGGATGGGTCCATACAGAGGGATGAAGGGGAGAAGTCATTGCCCCCACTCATGCATTTATGTACATTGTGTGTATATTTCAGTTTCAGCTTCTGAAAAAATGTGAAACTAATGCCGCGTACACATGACCGGACTTTCCATCAGAATAGACTCTGACAGTCTTTCCGACGGAGTTCCAATGGAGTTCTGCTGAAATGGACTTGCCTACACACGATCACACCAAAGTCCGATCGTTTAGAACACGATGACGTACGACGGGACTAGAAAAAGGAAGTTCAATAGCCAGTAACCAATAGCTGCTCTTGCGTCGTTTTTGGTCTGTCGGAATAGCATACAGACGAGCGGTTTTCCCGATAGGAACTGATTCCGTCGGAAAGATTTGAAACATGTTCTATTTCTAGGTCCATCAGAATTTTAGAAAGAAAAAGTCAGATGAAGCCCACACACGATCGGAATGTCCGACAGAATGATTCCGTCTGACCTTTTCTGCCGGAAAGCCCGGTCGTGTGTACGTGGCATAAGAGCCGGTTCACACAGGGGCAGCTTCAAAGTCATCTGACTCTGACGCCGCCCCGCACAGCGCGACCTCAGCGCGGCTTGTAAATGACTTCTTTAATAGAGGTCAATGCAAGCTGCTATGAAGTCGCCCCCAAGTAGTGTAGGAACCTTTTTCTAAGTCAGAGCGACTTGAGTCGCTCCTTTTAGAACAATTCCATTGTACTGTATGGAGCACGACTTGTCAGGCTGCTAAGGCTTAATGTACACGGGGCGTTTTTACAACCTCTCCTGAATGTTTTAACTTGACAGATAGTAACCCACGTTTAAAATGTCCATTTTGCTGCGTTTACATGATGTGTTTAGCGGCGTTTTGCCGCGGTTGCGTTTAGAAACGTTTAAAAAAAAAAATATATATTTTTTTCAAAGCAGCTAAAAATGAAAAACGCCTGTAAACGAAACGTGAGTTACAGCGTTTGGAAGAGTTTGGCGCTTGAAAAGCCTCTAAAATCAGCGTCTGAACTCATCTTTTGCTTTCCAGAAAAGGCCTCTAAATTCAACTGCCTAGAAACGACTATAAACGACCCTGTGTACATGTACTGATAAGATAACAGAGGAGAGTTCAGGAACAGTTGAAAAAAATTCCCAACTGCTCCTAAATGTCCATTTAGCAGCAGCAGTGTACATGAGGCCTAAGTCGCCCGACAAGTCGCCCCTGTGTAAACCGGGACTTAGGGTCCACCTGCAGGCTGGATAGACAATTACCATAGCATATACATACTGTATCAAATATCTGATTTAGCTGACTAAAAAATATTTCATTTATGTTTTATTTCTGAAAACAATAAAATAAATAAATAAGAAAATAAATAAAAATGTACACAACCACAATGTATACCCTTGTTGGAATAGTTTTTTTAAATGAGTATTTCTAAAAATGCATTATAATACCCTTTTCATTTCCTTTTTTCCATGAAACATGTCACCTAAACATTTACATTTTATATTGTTTTGAAAGATTGTGTGAGATGTTTCCTGTATTGTTCCCCAGATGAGAACTATGAACCCGCAAAAATAAAAAGGAAAGGAAACATCAAAAGCAGTTTCATCCTTTATTGCATCTCTTACTAGTAACCTAATCCCTCTCACCCCTGCAACAGCCCTACTGGGAATTAACCTTGATACAGTGCCTTGCAAAAGTATTCACCCCCTTGGCTTTTTACCTATTTTGTTACATTACAGCCTTTAGTTCAATGTTTTTTTTTTAAATCTGAATTATATGTGATGGATCAGAACACAATAGTCTAAGTTGGTGAAGTAAAATTAGAAAAATATATACATAAAGGTGATAATGGCATGTGCGTTTGTATTCACCCCCTTTGTTATGAAGCCCATAAAAAGCTCTGGTGCAACCAATTACCTTCAGAAGTCACATAATTGAAATGATATCCACCTGCAAAGTTGCCAACAGTCCCGAATTTCCCGGGACAATCCCGATTTTGGGACCCTCATCCCGATCGGAGGCTGTCCCGAATCATGATTTGCCCAGGGAAATGAGGAATGTTTGGATTTTACCTTTTTTTGCAGCTGGCTTCAGCAAAATGGCCGCCACCACCGCTAGATCGCTCCCCCTTGTGTTCAGTGGAGAGAGGAAGGGGGCTCGATCCCTGCAGCCAATAAATTGGCTTCTCCTCTCGCACGGATCGGCCCCTCCCCTCTCCACTAAACACACGGCACTCGCGGCCGCTCATCATCACCATGCTGTATGTCCAGCATGGGAGGATGGCAGGGTGCTGGCAGTGGAGGATGGCAGGGCAGGGTGTAGACAGAGGTGTCATGTATCCAAGGTCTGAAGGAGATCGGTCAGCCCCCATTTAGAAGTCTCAGCCTGCCTCTCTCTCCTCTCCTGGGGGATGTGCTGCTTCCAGAAGGAGGAGCAGAGTCTGGGATACACATCGGCTAACGTATTGTCATCTGCTAACTGTATGTCTTCCAGAATGATGGTCTCCCCCCCCCCCCGGAGCCGTCTGCCATCTCCTTCACTATGAGGAGGAAACAAGTAAGTTTGCAGAGTTTTCTGATGGCGCTTCCCCTCCTCCATGCACGTTGTGTTATTACCTCAGCTCATGCCTGGGTCTCCATGACTGCTCTGCCAGGCTGTGGGGAATAATTAGTGAGAAGGAGGAGAAGGAGCTGCGGAAACCGGATCCCAGGTGTTCATATGATAATGGAGCTGTGTGCCGCTCTCATCACTATGCTATATGCCCAAGCTGCATTCAGAAGGGGTAGGAAGACAGAGTGCACCTCCATTTAGACCTTGCCCGCCCATTGACCACTGTCATGCTTCCACAGCCATGCTTTGCTGAAGATTGGGAGGTGGTGGGACTCCCTTGTGAAAAGAACGAGGGGGGGTGCTGAGGACTCTGATGTGAAAGGAAGGGGGGGGACTGAAGGTTCTGATGTCAAGGGGGAGGGGGAACTGACATTCCTGATATGAAAGGGGGCAGGGGGGACCTGAGGACTCTGATGTCAAAGGAGGGGACTGAGGACTTTGATGGGAAAGGGGAAACTAAGAGCTGTGATGTGAAATGATTCCAGGGGACATTAGAATGATATGAAAGGGGGGGAGGGGACTGAGGACTCTGGAAAGGGGGGAACTGAGGACTCTGGAAAGGGGAACTGAGGACTCTGGAAAGGGGGGAACTGAGGACTCTGGAAAGGGGGTAACTGAGGACTCTGATGTGAAAGGGAAGGACAGAGGACTCTGATTGGAAATGGGAGACTGAGGACTCTGATGTGAAAGGGGGGCTGAGGACTCTTATTGGAAAGGGAGGAACTATGGACTCTGATGGGAACAGGGGGACAGAGGACTTGGATGTCAAAGGGGGAACTGAGGACTCTGGTTGGAAATGGGGGAACTGAGGACTCTGGTTGGAAAGGGGGGAACTGAGGACTCTGATATGTAAGGGGGAACTGAGGACTCTGATTGGAAAGAGGGGGGACTGAGGACTCTGATTGGAAAGAGGGGGGACTGAGGACTCTGATTGGAAAGAGGGGGGACTGAGGACTCTGATTGGAAAGAGGGGGGACTGAGGACTCTGATTAAAAAGAGGGGGGACTGAGGACTCTGATTGGAAAGAGGGGGGACTGAGGACTCTGATTGGAAAGAGGGGGGACTGAGGACTCTGATTGGAAAGAGGGGGGACTGAGGACTCTGATTGGAAAGAGGGGGGACTGAGGACTCTGATTGGAAAGGGGGAATTGAGAACTCTAATGTGAAAGGGTGCCAGGTGACTGCCGTCTTTGATGTGATGAAGGAAGGGGGGGGGAAGCTGGGGACTCTGATGGGAAAGGAGGAAACTGAGAACTGTAATGTATAAAGGTGCCAGAAGACTGCAGACTCTGATGTGAAGAAGGATTGGAAAGGGGGGGGGACTATGGACTCTGATGGGAAAAGGGGGACTGGGGAATCTGATGTGATGCAAGGAGGGACTCTGCCGGGGGACCTGATGCAAGTAAGGACTCTGCTGGTGGCAGGCGACGTGGCAGGTGACACGCTCAGGGCTCCCACTGATTCTGCATTATGGTGAGTTGAACTATTTCATTTTATATTAAAATGTAATAATAGAAATAATGCACTTCAATCATCCTGACACCATAACAATCATGGTGCCGGGATGATTGAAGTGCTAACACCAGGTGTTTGGAGTATCTTTATCTGCTGATTGTTAAACTTTCTAGAATACACATATTTCTATTGTTGTGTAGGATCTGGGCCTGCTGTCCCTTCATTCCTCTCTCCCCCTTTCCCTCTCCATCCCTCATTCATCTCAGACTCTAACCACACCCCCTTGAGCCATGCCCATTTAAGCCACGCCCACCATTTAACGTAAACCACGCCCATTTTTCATGCACCCATTTTCCGCACGCCTACAAACGCATGTCCCGCCCTCTAATTATTATACGGCTCCGCCTTCAGCCAAAAAAGTGTCCCACTTTTTTTTTTGCAATGTTGGCAACTATGCACCTGTGTGCAATCTAAGTGTCACATGATCTGTCATTACATAGACACACCTTTTTGAAAGGCCCCAGAGGCTGCAACACCTAAACAAGAGGCACCACTAACCAAATACTGCCATGAAGACCAAGGAACTCTCCAAACAAGTAAGGGTGTAGCTGGCCAGCTAAGACCAGTCCTAGGTTGCTAATGTGACTTACATGCATATACAGCTAGACCTGCTTATAACCTTAATACAGTTTATATGCTCACATGTGAGAGATAAAAAGATAAAAAGCAGAGTTATTTACTGTGACTTTATATATGGATGTCATATAATGCTGCGTACACACGGTCGGACTTTACGGCAGACTTTGCCCGGCGGACTTTTCGACGGACTTTACGACGGACTTTCTGAATGAACGGACTTGCCTACACACAATCCACCAAAGTCCGTCGAATTCGTACGTGATGACGTACGACCGGACTAAAACAAGGAAGTTCATAGCCAGTAGCCAAAAGCTGCCCTAGCGTGGCTTTTTGTCCGTTGAACTAGCATACAGACGAGCGGAGTTTTCGACCGGACTCGAGTTCGACGGATTGATTTAAAACATGTTTCAAATCTAAGTCCGTCCAACTTTTGAGAAAACAAAGTCCGCTGGAGCCCACACACGATCGAATTGTCTGACGAAATCCCGTCCGCCGGGCAAAGTCTGCCGTAAAGTCCGCTCGTGTGTACGCGGCATAACAATTGCATATTTGTGTTCACAGAAGCAAACCAGAAAGCATAGAGTTAAGCCTTTGTGACTGTCAGGTGTTTTGGCCAATCACAGCCAATCTCACACTGAGTAAGAGTCTTGGCCAATCACAGCCAGCCTTTTATTTTGGAAATTACCCAGCACATTGCTAGAACTCATTATATCAGAGAGAGTGGACCTGAACAGATTGCAGATCCAGCTAGAAATCAGTTCTATGGAAGCAAGTGGCCAAAATAGGTATTTAATACAGTTATATATGTTACTATTGTTAAATAATGTGATTAGAACTGTATACTGAACTAGTTATGTGTTCACTTGTAGTTCCACCAAAGCAAACAAACAAATGTTCAAACAAGCGAGCAAACAGCAAATTGCAATATCAAACAAGTAAAACTATTTCTTAAGCCTCAGATATGCTTCTCAGAGAGATCATAAAGTGTCTAAGGAACTTTAAAGTAAAAGTACAGATACTGAAGAGAGAAATACATCTACCATTGTATGTAAAATGACAAGATTGAACAGTTGAATCACCATTTTGTTATACTTTATTCAACACGTTTGTACATGCACTGCCTGCTGCTAAATTGTTAGTGTTATATATGAAGAAAAGCTGAAGTTAATAAAGAAGATATCATAGAGGTTTGGTGTGCTCTTTAAACCTACTGCTTCCATAGAACGGCTCTAGAGGAATTATAGAGTAAGAGATAGTCTTGTTTGGACTAAAAGGTCAGAATTAAAATTCTTCTAATGCCACAGCGCATAAGGCACTTCATAGTGCTGCGCCTGCCACAAAGGGACAATGTTGTTGAGAAGTACAAGTCAGGGTTAGGTTATAAAAAAAAAAAATATCCAAATCTTTGATGATCCTTAGGAGCACCATCAAATCTATCATAACCAAATGGAAAGAACATGGCACAACAGCAAACCTGCCAAGAGACGGCCGCACACCAAAACTCCCGGTCTGGGCAAGGAAGGCATAAATCAGAGAGGCAGCACAGAGACCTAAGGTAACCCTGGAGGAGCTGCAGAGTTCCACAGCAGAGACTGGAGTATCTGTACATAGAAAGACAATAAGCCGTATGCTCCATAGAGTTGGGATTTATGGCAGGGTGGCCAGAAGAAAGACATTACTTTCAGCAAAAAACAAAATGGCACATTTTTAGTTTGCGAAAAGGCATGTGGGAGACTCCCAAAATGTATGGAGGAAGGTGCTCTGGTCTGATGAGACTAAAATGGAACTTTTTGGCCATCAAAGAAAACGCTATGTCTGGCGCAAACCCAACACATCACATCGCCCAAGGAACACCATCTCCACCGTGAAACATGTAAATGTGTTGGAATGGCCTAGTCAAAGCCAAGACCTCAATCCAATAGAAAATCTGTGGTCAGACTTAAAGATTGCTGTTCACAAGTGCAAACCTTCCAACTTGAAGGATCTGGAGCAGTTTTGCAAGGAGGAATGGGCAAAAATCCCAGTGGTAAGATGTGGCAAGCTCATAGAGACTTATCCAAAGTGACTTAGAGCTGTGATAGCCGCAAAAGGTGGCTCTACAAAGTATTGACCTTAGGGGGGTGAATAGTTATGCACATTGACTTTTTCTGTTATTTTGTCCTATTTGCTGTTTGCTTTACAATAATATTAAAAAAAATAAGTCTGCAAAGTTGTGGGCATGTTCTGTAAATTAAACAATGCAAATTCTCAAACAATCCATATTAATTTCAGGTTGTGAGGCAACAAAACACGAAAAATGCCAAGGGGGATGAATACTTTTGCAAGGCACTGTATATACCCGCTCGTCTACAGAATTATTGTTGCCAATGTTCTAATAGCAGCAAGGCTCACCATATCCAAACTTTGGAAATCCAATATCGCTCCCAACCTCTCTGATGCTATATTAAAGGGGGGTTCCAGCCGTTTTTTTTTTTTAAAGTCAGCAGCTACAAACACTGTAGCTGCTGACTTTTAATAAGGACACTTACCTGTTAAGCGGGCCTGCGATGTCGCCCCCCCAAGGCCGATCCGTCCATCGGATCGGCTGCCGGCGCCGTCATCTTAACTAAGGGAAACAGGCAGTGGAGCCTTGCGGCTTCACTGCCAGTTTCCTGCTGCGCACGGTGCGTTTCCTGAATGGCCCTGTTGGTTCCTGGGACACACACAGTTCCCAGAAGGAAACGGGGCCGCTTACGAGGAACAGGACACGCCGCGGAATAGGAAGAGGTAGATTAGGAAGACTGCCTAGCAACAAGGGTTTCAGGTAAGTTACATTTTTTTTTTTCAAATGTTTTTTTTTTTTAATTTTTTAAAGATTTTTGATGCTATTTTTGATGTTAGGGTGGCCCTCCACTTTATGATTAAACACTCAGGCCCGCTATGAACTAATGTTGGCTCACAAGAACTTCACCACTACAAAGTGTAAAAAGATTTGGCAAGCCTGGTTGGTAAAACCGAAAGCTTAAAATTATCTGAAGGACTTTAATAAACATTGATCCTACTCTCTTTACATGTTGTAGTATGAAAGTAGCTTCCTTACTCCTACCCTCCAGCTCCCCTCCTTCCCTCTTCTTTATGATTAGGAACAATCCCTATTGACAATATGGTCCCATTGGGGTCGATAGAGTCTATTGCTCCTACCACCAAGCTCATTATCAGCATTTTATTGTAGATTTGAATGCTAATACCTATATATTCAGTTTTATATATGTTTTTCTTCTCTGCATCTAACAGCTATACTAAGAAACATCTGTTGTATATTTAATACGGTAATAAAAATTAAGAGTTGAAAGAAAAAAAGGAAACATTGTATAAGAAAAACCCAAAACTTCACACAGGAAACAAACAAGAAACCTATAAACTATTTACATCTCCTCAGATTATAAATAGGCTCAACCCCACACCTATTAGATGTAATGATCAGGACCCTCATGCCTCCTGTCCCCTATTAGATGTAATGATCAGGATCCTCATACCTCCTGTCCCCTATTAGATGTAATGATCAGGACCCTCATACCTCCTGTCCTCCATTAGATGTAATGATCAGGACCCTCATACATCCTATCTAGGGATGAGCTTCGAGTTCGAGTCTCAGAAAGACTTCAACTCTCAGAAAGTCAGCGCAAATGCAAATTGAAAACAGCGCTATTGCTGGCAATAATGCCTGTCAGATCACATATGCTGTAATAGTGGAAGTCATTGGGGCTCGAACCTGCAAAATCCAAAGTTCTCACTGAAGGCTTATATGCAAGTTCTTTGCCATAAAAAGTGTTTGGAGACCCGGGTCCTGCCCCAGGGGACATGTATCAATGCAAACATTTTTTTTTAAAAACTGAAGTTTTTTCGGGAGAAGTGATTTTTATAATGCTTAGAGTGAAACAATAAAAATGTAATATTCCTTTAAATTTCGTACCTGGGGGGTGTCTATAGTATGCCTGTAAAGGGACGCATGTTTCCCGTGTTTAGAACAGTCTGACAGCAAAATTACATTTCAAAGGAAAAAAAGTCATTTAAAACTACTCACAGCTATTAACGAATTGCCGGTCCAACAATACACATAAAAGTTCATTGATAAAAACGGCATAGGAATTCCTCACAGGGGAACCCCGAACCAAAATTTAAAAAAAAATGATGTGGGGGTCCCCCTAAATTCCACACCAGGCCCTTCAGGTCTGGTATGGATATTAAGGGGAACCCTGACCAAAATTTTAAAAAACAAATCCATACCAGACCTTTATCCGAGCACGCAACCTGCCAGGCCGCAAGAAAAGAGGGGCAACAAGAGAGCGCCCCCCCTCCTGAACCTTACCAGGCCACATGCCCTCAACATTGGGAGGGTGCTTTGGGGTAGCCCCCCAAAACACCTTGTCCCCATGTTGATAGGGACAAGGGCCTCATCCCCACAACCCTTGCCCGGTGGTTGTGGGGGTCTGCGGGTGGGGGGCTTATCGGAATCTGGAAGCCCCCTTTAACAAGGGGACCCCCAGATCCCGGCCTCCCCGGTGTGAAATGGTAAGGGGGTACAAAAGTACCCCTACCATTTCACAAAATAAGTGTCAAAAATGTTAAAAATGACAAGAGACAGTTTTTGACAATTCCTTTATTTAAATGCTTCTTCTTTCTTCTATCTTCTTTCTTCTATCTTCCTTCGGTTTCTTCCTCCATCTTCTTCTTCTGGTTCTTCCTCCCGTGTTCTCGTCCAGCATCTTCCTCCGCGGCGTCTTCTTCCCTTCTTCTTCACGGCCCGCTCTGCATCCACCATGATGGGACACTGTGTGACGCGTCTCGTCTTCTGACGGTTCTTAAATAATGGAGGGCGGGGCCACCCAGTGACCCCACCCCCCCTCTGACGCACGGGGACTTGACGGGGACTTCCCTGTGGCATTCCCTGTGACGTCAGAGGAGGGTCCCTGGGTGGCCCCGCCCTCCGTTATTTAAGAACCGTCAGAAGATGAGAAGCATCACAAGCGGGAGCCTCCCATCATGTTGGATGCAGAGCGGCCCGAGAAGGAGGGAAAAAGACGCAGAGGAGGAAGATCCCAGACGAGAACACTGGAGGAAGAACCAGAAGAAGAAGAAGATGGAGGAAGAAACTGAAGGAAGATAGAAGAAAGAAGAAGCATTTAAATAAAGGAATTGTCAAAAACTGTCTCTTGTCATTTTTGACACTTTTTTGTGTGAAATGGTAGGGGTACATTACTATTTCACACAGGGGGGCTGGGATCTGGGGGTCCCCTTGTTAAAGGGGGGCTTCTAGATTCCGATAAGCCCCCCTCCCGCAAGTGAAGTAGCGCGATTTCAAAGTAGCATCAATGTGAACCAGGGCAAAGAGATTAGTTTTTTGGTGCACAAATACATATTGAAATAAAATATAAGAGATACTGCACTTTCCCAAAACCACCACAAAAACTAAATAGAAAGAAAAGTAGAAGAAAAAAAAAAAACCACCACAACAAAGCTCAATAATGTACTTTTATTTTACCAGCAGAAAAAAATGTACGTTTACTAGCTTCAAAAAAAATTGGACAGGATATATGGTGCTATATTTAGCAATGGGATTTTAGGGGCCCTGCTCATAGGAGCTTACAATCTAAAATTTGACAAAACCTTAGAGTGGACACAGCTTTAATTTCAGTGTATAATGGGCAACACATCACATTTTTATCTGCAAGATTATAGAAACATACTTAACAGTCATTCTTACAAAGCATTCCAACATAATATTACAAAAAAGACTTATTCAAAACACCCACCACCAGCCCACAATCCACACATACATACATTGGTGACCATGTTCTGCTGGAAGCTGCATTTCAGTGTACACGATTAAACAACGAGATCAAAAAGAGTAGGTCAGCAGATGCTTCCAAACGATGTTTGCATGATCAGACAGGAACAATACACGCACAACATTGACAGCATGGCCACATAAACCCACTTTTGATTGAAAAAATGCACAAGAATTTCATCAAATATCCCTAGTTGGGCATTTGTCAATAGGCACAATATCATTCCTTCTCCCCCACAAATCACAGCAAAAAACCTGACCTCAGGCCAAACAAACCCCCCTACTGCAGGCCTTTATATAAGAGAGGTTGTATTGTTAGCACACTGATACACCCAATAGAAGTACACGCCTACCAGTATTTTTCAATCTGTCTCTTCATGTATGTCTAAAGTGATTGCACCTGATGAGCAGGAACACATATTACTATACGCAACTGTGTTAGCCCTTGGCTATGTGCATCAAATCTCCAACTACAGGACAAAGATCAAAGTCCATTTGCATCCACATAAACAAAGCAACAGTTTTCTAAGCATATGTACCCGTGCAGTGTAAACCCTAAAATTTGAAATGTCCAAGTCCCTGGGCATGATTAGTGTTAATTAGGGATGAGCCGAACACCCCCCGGTTCGGTTCGCACCAGAACTTGCGAACAGACCAGAACATCGCATGAACGTTAGAACCCCATTGAAGTCTATGGGACTTGAACGTTCAAAATCAAAAGTGCTCATTTTAAAGGCTAATTTGCATGGTATTGTCCTAAAAAGGTTTGGGGACCCGGGTCCTGCCCCAGGGGACATGTATCAATGCAAAAAAAGTTTTAAAAACGGCCATTTTTTCGGGAGCAGTGATTTTAATAATGCTTAAAGTCAAACAATAAAAGTGTAATATTCCTTTAAATTTCGTACCTGGGGGTGTCTATAGTATAGGACAAATAAAACAAATGAATAATTGCACTATTACAAGGAAAAAATACAAGTGATAGCTGCCAGCATATAACAATGTGGTGCACAGTGCAGGGAAATATGTAGATACTAAACACATGCAGCACTAAATGGATGATAGGAATGTGCGTTTACATCCTATATATGCATCACATCATATATTGTGAAATAAATAACAAAATGATGTGTTCATATCCTATATAAGGTACCGATATAAGTGGTATTTAGTGGAGTGAACTGCAATCAGTGAACATACACAAATAACTGAAAAATCAAAGAAAGTCCATTCACATGTGATAGAAAATAAAAAAGTCCATAGGAATTGAAGGATCATGGGCATGTATGGTGCCACATTTTAAAAAAGGGAAAAAAACTGGAGCCAAATATAGATAAAGATTTCAGTTCACACACAGATCTTCTTATATTCAAACTGAAAGATGTAAATGGCAGAAATGAATATCCTTACCAGAGGAGATGGACACAATCACCGTACGGTGGAGTGTCATACGAGCTTAAGGGGTCAAACGATCCCCAGGGTATCAGACTGGAAAATCCTAGTGGTGGGTTCCATCCGGGGCAACTGTAGTTTTTAGATGATATGTGGATCCGCAGCGGATAGGGATGTCACTCTCAGAGGGAATAAGTTGTTAGAGAAAGCTGCTTCCAACTCATGGGTGTCCCATTAATAGAGGAAGGAAGGAAAAGAATCTCCACATAGGGCATGAATCCAATATAAAAATGCTTTTATTTAAAAAGCTAGAAAAATCTTGACAACGCACTTGAATAGATAAAAAGTGATCACAAAACAAAGATGGAAATAAAATCGCGTGGTAACAGAACATCTGAAAGCTTTAGCAACTGTCCCCAAGGTGTTCTGTTGTGTTGAGGTCAGGACTCTGTCCAGGCCAATCAAGTTCCTCCACCCCAAACTCACTCATCCATGTCTTTATGGACCTTGCTTTGTGCACTGGTCCAAATGATTTGGTGGAGGGGGGATTATGATGTGGGGTTGTTTTTCAGGGGTTGGGCTTGGCCTCTTAGTTCCAGTTAAGGGAACTCTTAAGGCGTCAGCATACTAAGACATTTTGGACAATTTCATGCTCCCAACTTTGAGGGAACAGTTTGGGGATGGCTCCTTCCTGTTCCAACATGACTGCATACCAGTGCACAAAGCAAGGTCCATAAAGACATGGATGAACAAGTTTGGGGTGGAGAAAATTGACTGGCCTGCACAGAGTCCTGGCCTCAATCCAATAGAATGCCCTTTGGCTGAATTAGAGTAGAGACTGCAAGCCAGGCCTTCTCATCCAACATCAGTGCCTGGCCTCACAAATGCGCTTCTGGAAGAATGATCAAACATTCCCATAGACACACTCCTAAACCTTGTGGATGGCCTTCCCAGAAGCTGTTCTAGCGGCAAAGGGTGGGCCAAATCAAATTTTAACCCTACGGACTAAGACTGGGCTGCCATTAAAGCTCATGTGTGTGTAAAGGCAGGCGTCCTAATAGTTTTGGCTAAAATAGTGCATCTGGAAAAGACTTACAATGGTGGTGGAACCCTCCTACACATAAATACTACATTTAGACATAGTTATGGGACCAGGGAGATGAGACAACTTCTCTACATGAAGTAACATGGTTGTGATTTGAACCCAGACCCTCAGGGATGCTAAGCAGAAGTTCAAACCGCTAAGCCATGGAGCAGCCACGTGTGAGAACCTCCTACACATAACTACACATAAAAACACATAAATACTGCATGTCCTTGGACATACAGGTGATGGAATTACATTACTCAAGAGTTATTCTTCTTGATTTATTCTGTGATATTTGTTGTTTTTTTGTGGGTGAGAGTAGAATATTACCCTTAAATTTTTGGGAATAACATTTTGCTTTCTGATGTTGGTACACATATCACATTTTTTGGGCTCAAATTATGAATATTTGGAAATAGTAAAAAGCACAAAAAATTGAGATTCATTTTAAATTTGCATCAGTAATGGTATTGTTTGTGGATTGTAAAGACACCTGTGTGAGTTTGGGGTAAAGATGGTTGTGAGATGGAGAGTAATGCCGCGTACACAAAAGTCCGACGGATGCCGACGGACCAAATCCGGCGGACAATCCGATCATGTGTGGGCTTCCCTGGACTTTCAGCTGACTTTTTCAGCCGCAAATCTGATGGACTTTAGATTTGAAACATGATTCAAATCTTTACGTCGTAACTACGCCGGAGCCAGAAATCCGCTCGTCTGTATGCTAGTCCGACGGACAAAAACCCACGCTAGGGCAGCTATTGGCTACTGGCTATCAACTTCCTTATTTTAGTCCGGTGTACGTCATCACGTACGAATCCGTCGGACTTTTGTGTGATCGTATGTAGGCAAGTCCGTTCGTTAGAATGTCTGCCGCAAGTCCGCCAAATGTCGGTCGAAAGTCGGTCGGACTGGCTGTCGGACTTTTGTAGCCGGAAAGTCGTACTGTATGTACGCGGCATAACAAGTTAAAGTGACAGAGAAAAATATATTTTACCAAAACATCAAAACATTCCACATTCTAGTATTCTTAAAAACTAAATATTTTAAGTAGAAGCAACAATGTTGCAAAGGAAAATTTATTTCACAGAAAGATACATTTCATCTCAACATTAAAAGGTTTTTTTTTTGTGAAAGTTAGAATTGTTCTATTAGAATCAATGGCTAATACTTGATTTGGACTATAATAGAGCCGTTTTCACTTTAAAAAAATGCTCTCTAATTAGCTCTCATTTTGGTATTTACTATAATGCCGGCTAAAAAAGACACTGGAGTTAAAATGAGAGTTATTTTCAGGTCTGAGCATGCTCAGTTGTGTTGGCACCTAGTTGTACAAAACGGGGAATTTTTCACTTCTCAGACTTTTAAAGATATTTCAGTGTAGAAATCACTTTTTCGCACAGTTTAAAAGCAGATTATCTTTAAATAATATACCGCATATTTCAGTACCATTTAGGCAATTATATCATGCTCTAAACATTATTTCCATGTGCACTACTCCAGGTTTTAGCAGAGTAAGGGTTTGGGTGCTATTTGGTTTCAGGGAACTATAGTAAATTAGATTTTGGGAGTATTTTCCCACCAGCGCTATAGTGAGTACCGTTTTTGCGGAAATTAGAGCTAATTAGTGCCGCAGCTCTATAGTAAATGACCTCCATAGTCAATCACATATAATGGACGATCTGTAGCAGTCACATGTGAAAGCATTAAAAAAGAATCAGACAGCGCAAAACCAATACTAACAGTATGCAGCTGAACACTGAAAGTCAATATAAAACAATACTTCAGTCAAACATAGATAAAAAAGCAGTGCAGCGCTCAGATGAAACTACTACTAAAACGCAGAACAACAGAAAGTCTCAGAATGTGAAGTTTCTTGAAGCAAAAAGGTGTCATCAGCCAATAAACCAACAGGAAGAAAGAAGACTCCTTGATAGTGAACAGGGTGCTTGAAAACAGTATAAACCACTGTGCAACCACTTCAGTGTTATCCACCACCAGAGGTACAGGCCGCTCACCTTAATGAATGGACCTCTGAACTAACAGATAGGTCATTCATGCAATCCCTTAACAAGGGTAATAGTAACAGTTGAGAGGGCTGACTTCCTGTATGACCCTTCAGTCGATCTCCACATTCGTTCGATAACCAAAAGTCACACTCTTAGGCATGCA
Source organism: Aquarana catesbeiana (assembly GCF_042186555.1). Classification (NCBI taxonomy): domain Eukaryota; kingdom Metazoa; phylum Chordata; class Amphibia; order Anura; family Ranidae; genus Aquarana; species Aquarana catesbeiana. Next base: position 18,997,497 of record NC_133330.1, on the reverse strand, counting down.
TTGTTCATGTAAAATTCAAATAAAAGAAATATAGTGCTCTCCGTTTGTATAAATAAACACTAATTTAATGAATAAAAATATTACTCACAAACACGGCACTGAGTCCCAGTGCTTGGATACAAGACATGTAAAGTGCATATAGAACCAGGTAGGTGGCTTTACCGACGTCACATAGTCCCCCGCACGTGTATCATCCATGGGTAAGGACTTCCTCAGCGAATAAGTTGGGGACCCATGAAAACAGAGTTGCTGCACTGTACTGATGTTACTTCAAAGTTTTACATTTACAGTCACATCAATTTAGACATACTAGCAGAGGTCACTTGACAGTAACTTTGTCAATCACATATAGTGGACGATCTGCAGCAGTCACATGTGAAAGCAGCATATACACTCAAGTCATCTCCCTTTTACTCAGTCTCTCTTCCTCGCAGGGTCATTAGTACTCATTTAGAGGGCTCTGGCTTGCCTTAGGCTATCTGTGTCTAGTTCAGAACTTCTTGCATTTAGTTCCTGAGACAGGATCAATGCAATTCACCTCTGGCTTCAGTACACATCGCCCAGGTCCTCCAGGCAGATAACCTCCCTCCAGGGAACACTTGGCCTGGCTTAAAAGGCCTTTTCCCCCCCGTGTGGGGAGGTGGAGCGGTGGCGGTTGTTTGTCACATTCTCTATGTTTTCCCCTTAACTCGTTGGGCACCACGTACTGGGTCACATGGACCTGCCTCACGTGGGTTCTTCTGGGCTATGTTAGGCACCTTGCACAGGGTCACTCCACACACACACACATGGGGTATCTCTACTTTGTGCTGATTTCACCAATGCCCTGGGACAAGGCTGGGGCTGGGGAAATACTCAACCTTAAGACGGACCTCTACACTTAGAGATGAACATACACTCTGTACATTGCATGCAACTGTTCTCCAGTTAACTCTCAGTTCCCTGTGACAATGCACACTTTCACAGTAACTTGCAGTCTGGAGGGGCACACTGAGCCACAGCCACCTGTTCTCCTGTTTTCCACTACTACTCCCAAGTAGTGGGCTCCACATGTGCACTTAATATAACTCTTGAACTCCATACTCTGTACAGGATGGGAACCTCTGCAGTACAATCCACTCCCGTTGCTATGGGAGACAAACCGCTGGCGGAAGGAGTGCAGACAACATCTCCCTAATAGTTAGTAGTTAGTAACTTCAGACCAGGCAAGGACAACATTTCAATACTTTACTTAGCAAAAGTGAAAAAATAGACATTTGACAGTCCAACAGGCAAGACACGATACTTCCCTACTCCTAACTTTAACTATAGGCTAAGTGCTGCTCCGGCATTCCTGCAAAAGTGTAGTCCAGTATTAATAGTCCTTCAGAGGCATTTCTCCAGCATTGGTGTCTTCATGGTGAACCCCAAATAAAAAAACCATGACAGACTACATTCTCCTACTTCTACTTCTACGGGTCTCTTCATCAATCTTCATCCCTTACAGCCCTCACATCTCCCAGGTGCGCTGGCACTCTCTTTTCTGTAAGCCTCTGAGGGGATCTCTCTCACTGCCCCCGATGTATATCATACGGGCAAGTGGGCCTGACCCAGAGCAGTACCCACCAAAAAGACCAAGGAAGCAGAACAAAAATTAACCCTTGCCTTCCCCGGCCAGGACAGGAGCTAACTAACTAGTTCAACCTGCCCACAACCTGCTGTAGCCTCCACCACCATAAGAGACATGATGACTACAGCTGGCTTTTCTGAGTGCAGAACTACCTGACCCTGTCCTTCAGCCCTGTCCAGGGCCTCCACTTAGCTGATTACATCTGCATGCTGGTGGGGTATCTGGCTCCCATGCCCCAACTGCACTAAGGCTTCTCCCAACCTGGGTTATATGTGGGCACTGACTCACTCATTACCTCACTATTAGGGGAGGTCTCTAACCAATAGGGACAGTATTGTCTGTTACCACTCTCTATTCTGGGACAAAGCCACCCAGTGGCAGACTAGCTAACTGCACCATGCTGACTGTACATGGGGAAGGTCGGTATGTTGTTGGCCCCTCAGGGACCCTTTAGCTTTATAATTATATTGATAATTACACAACCAGGACGGTAAATAAAAATCTCACCTGTCACATTGAGGAAAGTCCCATTTCCATCTCCGATTATTTTTTGGCCGATCTGAAATGTAACTTCACAGTAATACATCCCGGAGTCTGACAATTCCACAGGGTGCAGGGTGATGGCGGCCGATCGTCCGTGGAAGAACTGACCTTGGTCCACTGAATGAATGATTTGTAAAGCGCTGCAAATGTGAACTGAATCGCCTCAAGGCGCTAGATGCATTCAATGTTGTCAGCTTCTTAGAAAAGGAAGGTCTTTAGTTTTTTCCTGAAGGCCTGGTGGTTTTCTTACATGCGGATGTTGGTTGGAAGAGCATTCCATAGTCGAGGTCCTTGGACTGCGAATATTTGTTCTCCCTTTGCTTTGTAGCGGTATTTGGGAATGATGAGGAGGTTTTGGTTAGCTGATCGAAGACTGCGATTCGGCGTGTAGTGTTTTATTTTTTCCTGGAGATATAGCGGAGCGTTTCCTTGTATGCATTTGTGGGTGAGGCAGAGGGTCTTGAATGTGATCCGATTCTTCACGGTTAGCCAGTGTAGGCTCTTTAGGGATGGGGAAATGGATTCCCAGGGTTTTTTTCCTGTTAACAGTCTTGCCGCCGTGTTTTGGATGAGTTGCAAGCGCGCAAGCTGATATTGGGGTAGTCCTACGTAGAGCGAATTTGTGTAGTCGAGTCGGGAATTGATGATTGTTCCCACAACTGCCACTTTGTCCTCTTCTGGGATGAAGGGGATGAGTCTGCATAGCAGGCGGAGGAGATGGTGGGATCCGCTCACTACTGATCCTATTTGTGCATCCATTGTCATTCCTGAGTCAAAGATGACTCCGAGACTCTTGGCTTTCGTGCTTGGAGAGATGGTCTGTCCGAGGATGGTGGGAGGTGTCCACGGAGTCTTTATTTTTGGAATTTTTGTTAGCATGTAGGAGAAGAAGTTCTGTTTTTGATCCGTTGAGTTTGAGGGAGCTAATGGTCATCCAGTCATCTATTAAAGTGAGGCATTTCTGTAATTGCTGATGAAGGTCTTTTTGTCCGTTGATGCGAAGGTAGAGTTGGGTGTCGTCAGCGTATGAGTGGAAGCAGAGATCCGTTTTCCTGATGATATTGAGAAGTGGGCAGATGTAGATGTTGAATAGCACTGGTGACAAGGGTGAGCCCTGAGGGACTCCACAGGAGATTGCCCGGGTTTCCGAGGTGAATGTTCCTAGTTTCACTATCTGAGAGCGATTCTCTAAGAAGGATGCAAACCATTTTAGAGCAGAATCTGTAGCTCCTGCAACTTCTGTGAGGCGGACAAGTAAGGTATTGTGCTCCACTGTGTCAAATGCTGCGCTGAGGTCTAACAGTACCAGGAGACTCGATTCTCCGTCATCTGCTGCTTCAAGGGTGTCGTCCCATATTTTGAGAAGTGCTGTTTCTGTGCCGTGGCCTGGGCGGAAGCCTGATTGCAGAGGGTCCAGGAGTTGGTGTGTGTCCAGGTGGCGTTGTAGCTGCTGTACTACTGCTTTCTCTATAATCTTGGAGATGGTGTTGAGGCTTGTTATTGGTCTGCTGCAGTTAGGGTCCTTAGGGTCGAGATTGGGTTTCTTTAGCAGGGGTTTGACGATGCCTTGCTTGAGGGAGGTTGGCACAGTCCCTTCTTTGAATGATTGATTTATGAGGTGTGTTAGGGTAGGGGCCAAGATGTCGGAACATTCTTTCAACAGTTTAGTGGGGATGATGTCGTTTGGTGATGTGCTGTCTCGAAGGCTTCTGATGATGTTTTTAGTCGTGTCAGTGGTGATTGGGGACAAAAAGAAATTCGGTGGTTGAGTGATGTTCGTGTCGATATCCTCTTTTTGCTTCGGTTGAGTGAGGTTGGTTGTTATTTTCTGGTGAATTGATTTCCGAATGTTGTCGATTTTGTCGATGAAGAAATCTGATAACTCATTGCAGAATTCTTGAGTATCGTTTGCTGGGGGATCTAAGCAGGTCGGGTTCATTGACTGAGCAACTATTTTGAAAAGTTCCCGCGGATGGTTTAAGGCAGATGAGATGGTGTCTGAGAAATGTTCTTTTTTGGCTTTGAAGATTGCCTTGTGGTATTTAACAGTGAGTGCTTTGTAGTTAGCATGGTTTTCCTTGGTGGGATTTCTTCTCCATGCTCTTTCAGATCTTCTACATTCTTGCTTGAGTAGGGTGAGAGTGCCATTAAACCAACTCGAGTTTTTTTTGCGGACGAGTGTTCTGCGTTTTGGCGCCACTGAGTCTGCTGTTTGTAGTAATACATTGTTTAGGGAGTTGAGTGTTTGTTCCATTGAGAGGTTTGAGTTTAGCAAAAGAATTTTGTTTGATAATGTAGTTTTGAAGAGTTCGGAGTGTAGTTTCTTCTGAGATCTATTCCAGTGTGTTGTTGTTGCGCGTTTCTGTTGTTGGAGGATGGTGTTAGTGGTGATTTTAAATTTGATAGCATGGTGGTCCGTCCATGGTAGTGGAGTGTTGTCAAATATGTTGATGTCCATATTCTGTTTGAAGATGAGATCTAAAGTGTGTCCTGATCCATGCGTGGGAGCATTTATCAGCTGTTGAAGGCCTAGTTCTTTCATTTGGTTGACGCAGGCGGTTGCGATAGAGTCTTGGGCAGAGTTAGCCCACAGGTTAAAATCCTCAAGTACCAGAAGGTTTTTGGTTTTCAGGGTGTGTATTGACAAGAATTCAGTGAGTGGAATAAGGAGATTGGTCTTTGGTCCTGGTGGTCTGTAGCATAGTAGTATGTGAATGGTGTCTTGAGGTGTTGTTTGAAGATGCAGTAAAAGTGTTTCCATGAAACGCACTGAGTTCTGTAAAGTTGGTTTGGTGAACCCAAGGTGCGATTTGAAAATCACTGCTAGGCCTCCTCCTTTTTTTCCTATTCTGTGCTCGGTTAGGATACTGTAGTTCTCAGGCACCAATTCAGTTAGGATGGTGTTGCAGTCGGATGTTAGCCAGCTTTCTGTGATGAAGAGGCAGTCTATGTTGCTTTCGATGATAAAGTCGTGGATTTCCAGCCTGTGCTTGACTGCAGATCTGGTGTTGATCAGGGCGCATGCTAGTTGTTGTGGTTGGATCGGTGTCTCCCTACATTTGAAGGCTGATTGTGGGTTAGTCCTTAGTAATTGTTCTTTTTTTTAAGTCTTTTTTGAGTGGCGGTCGGTAAAGTTGAGGCAGTGTTTCTTAGCCTGTGGAGGGTGTCTGCTGTGTATTTGAAGTTGCACATGATGAGGAAGACAGAGTTGCTTGAAGGGTGTTCTGATGATGGTACTGATGTAGCGATGATGAGCTTGCAGGGGGATGGAGGGATCAGATGGCTACCACTGCTTCTAGAGTGGTGTGGGTGACGGGCTGGGTGTTGGTGCGGAGGTACTGGAGGAGGTGAGGCTGCCTACCGCCCTCTTGTTGATCCAGAGGAAGGCGAAAAACCCCTAGCTGCATCTGCCAATTGTGCAGCAGAGGAAAAAATTCCTTCCTGACCCCCCAAAGGGGCGATCGGACTTGGGCCCCTGCATCAACTGCTAGAGTACCCCCAGTGGCTTACCTGTACGGATGGTCCAGAGGAAGATAGGGAGGGGGATCTGACGCTACTTACTGGTAGGTGGTGCGGTGGCTGCGTCTAGGACAATTTAAGGTGGACTGGCCTCCGGTGAATAACCAGTGCCCCTGCGGTGAGGTCCAGTAGCGGGAGGGGTGATTCCAGGTGTGGAGGGGCACGGGGCTCTGTTGGACAAGAGTGGGAGGGGGTATGGGTGGCTGACTGGCCGGAGCTAGGCCGCAGCCGTGGTCTGTCCCACCAAATCTAGCCGCTAGAATGGGGTGATTAGACCGTGGCTGCGGTGGTGTCCCGGGGGGGTGGGCTGGGCAGAGGGACCTAAGGGATGGTGGGTCCAACCGGGAGGTGACACGGCCAGGGGCTAGTGGCCTCAGGAGGGGGGTCCTAAGATGCTGCACCGTTCGGCACTGGGTGTGCCAATATGGCCGCCGGCTAGGCCCGAGTCGCGGGCTGGCCGGCGATAGGGAGTACCAAGATGGCCACGGGCTGGGCCCGAGCCGCGGGCTGTCTTATGTTGTTACCCGGACCGTCAGATGATGGTGGGCGGATAGATCCGGTGAGGATGGTCGAGCAGGAGGGGGGGATGTGGGCCCGCCGGTCGAGCTACCGGTCGGTTGTGGAAGGAGAGGCGGTGATGTGCTGCCGGGCTAGCAGCCGGAGCTAGGCCGGAGCCGCTGAACGCGGCGTCCGAAGTATGTCAGTGTGACAGATAGGGGGGGTCCCGGTGTACTGCTGCAGGGGGAGTCCGGGATGAATCCAAGGATCCAAGGATGAGTGGCCGGGTGGCCGGAGCTGCTTCACAGAGCTGCTTCACAGAGGGCTTCACAGAGGTCTGCTCTCTCTGATTTGATGGGCAGCCATCCACTCTGGCCTCCAGCTGATCAATCTGCTGCTCTGCTCTGTATTATACTATTGGCTCTTTCATCATATATGCACCGCTGAGTTCGGGTTGAGTGGTCAAGACGTATTTACACCGATCCTGTCTGGAGTCTGGCTTGTACCTCAATATATCTGCCCTCTTTGTTTGCATATCTGGTAAGGGGACATTCCCTAAGGTTCGTTAATATCAGTGTTTGCCCACTTGGTGTTTGGTTCCTGGCTTTATTGAATCTGCGCAAAAGGGTCTGTCATCTGGTAAGCAGTTTGCACTATTAGTTTCCAGTACTTGGTGGGATTTTCCTTCACATACCTTTTGGGGTGATTGATATACGCTGACTGTCCATTTATATCTGGTAAGCAGATTTTGGGTGTCGTTGTAGCTTTCACCTATTCACCTTCAGTTTGCATGATTGCATGATACTCACTATATTGCCCTGGCTATTGGCACAGGATTTTATGATCACATATGATTTATGGCTAATTGAGTGTCACATATTTTCTGGTTTGGAGTGTTTTTTATGTCAACAGTATTACGCTATATTTTTGTCATATATTTTCGAATCATAATCTGTGGATCCACGGGACGAGGGCGTTCATCCTTCTTCATCTGGATTGTTCATCACAAGGCCCAGGCTGGGTTTAAGTCACTCGCCCCTTTTTTGGCTTACTTCTGGTAAGCACAATACTTATTGGTGTGTTCCGGAAATTGTGTCTTCCATCACTGTTCCTTTTTGGATAAAGTTATATTTACCTTCTTTCCTTTTGGATCACAATTGGGACTATTTATTTATGTATGGGACTTCATAGTTGGACTATTGCTCACATCACTTTATAGCGCGTTTTTTTTGCTTTTTTGATCCACTCTGGATAGTCTTCCTGGAAAATTCTTATTATTCTCAGAGACCTCCACCCCACTCCTCACTATGTGTCTGTACCACTTGTAGGACCCGATGGAAGAGTTCTCTCCGATGATTCTGTAGTCACACGGTAAGGTGACTGAACTTCCCTCTGTGGTCCATATTACTGGAGTCTGCCGTACATGGATTGTCTGCGTACTGTTGACTGTCTGTAGTAGAGATCCTGACGGTCAACACAGAGGACAAGGGGGCACTCTTTATGACTGGAGGAAAAGAGATTTCATCTCCAAATACGGAAAGGTTTCTTCACAGTAAGAGCTGTGAAAATGTGGAATAGACTCCCACCACAGGTGGTTCTGGCCAGCTCAGTAGATTGCTTTAAGAAAGGCCTGGATACTTTCCTAAATGTACATAATATAACTGGGTACTAGCATTTATAGGTAAAGTTGATCCAGGGAAAATCCGGTTGCCTCTTGGGGGATCAGGAAGGAATTTTTTCCCCTGCTGTAGCAAATTGGAGCATGCTCTGCTGGGGTTTTTTGCCTTCCTCTGGATCAACTGTGGGTATAGAATTGGGTCTATTGGATTGTACGATATATTTTTTTTTTGTTTTTTTTTTTTTAGGTTCAACTGGATGGATGCGTGTCTTTTTTCAACCTGACTAACTATGTATGTAACTGTGACAGACTCACCCGAGACAGAGGCTATTGGAGGGGACTGAACACAAGCCTCTTGCCCACCGATTATGGGCCCTAGCATTTGGAGGAATGGTGCTCTCTGTGAGCTGTATGCCTGGGGACCCTGGGGTTGGTGTTACTTTGGATTCAGCTCCATGTCCCCGCAAAACACACAGACTCTGGGAACCCTTTATATGCCATATTAGAATGATAAGATGCTGGTGTCATCAACTCCAACTACCTGTGTTTATGTTAATTGAATGAGCTGATCACATTGTCCTCTATACAATGTAGGAGACGGGACGACTCCTATTGGAGCTGCTGCTATTGTGAGAAAATGTCCTGTGATAATTAACTCAGTCTGGGCAATAGGTCATGTCTCAGTCACCTAGGCTGTATAAAGGATTAGTTAATTAGCTCATGTTAATTAGGTTAATTAGGTTACAGTTGTATTGTTAGAGGAGGTTCCAACGGCATATAAAGTCTTGTAATTTTGATTTTAAATAAAGTGAGTTCATGTTAGCAACAAGCAAGTGTCACCTTGTTTTGTGCTCAGAGAGGTTAGTTCTGATGTACTCCAAGACTGGTGTTGTCTAGTTCTTGGGGGTTCCTATAGCCAGATCCATTGGACTCGTGTTCCAGAACTTAGGAAGCGGTATACTGACGGAAGCACTCAAGTGGAGTGTGGGACGTTCCGTGACATTGGCGGCAAGCAGCGGGAAAGCTTCCTGCAGTCTGGGACATCCAAACCTCCACCTGGATCCAAGATCAGCATAGCAGACTTCAGTCACCCCAGCAAAGATATGGACCTGGCATCAGAGTTCCCGGGGCTGCTGCAGATCATCCTTTCAACATACACCAGAACTGTGTCTAAGGATGAATACCTGGAGCTCAGGCAGCAGATTCGGGTGGAGCTCTGGATTGGAGCCCTCCAGCTCGCTGGTATAAAACAGGGCAAGTGCTTTCCAACCCAAGAGCAACGGGCCAGTGACCAACGGGCATTGGGGATGGCATTCCTGGAAGAGCGGCCCCAGGAGCAATGGGTGACTGAGTTGGACAGGCTGGTCCAACAGGAGATAGAGCTGGACAATCGTTATCGGGCTCTGCAATGGCACGCAGAGGAGGGATATTTAGGGGAGACAACAGAATGCTCTCCGGAGGGATATGACTTTGGCGGCCCTGGATTGCTGTGGGAGAACCTTACAGATCATTTTATGTTTGGCGATGAAGGGGAACCTGACCTTGAGGACCTGAGAGAATATAGAGAGGCTATGCTCGGTCTTGCAGGGGTCTCAGAGCTCAAACCTGATCTGGAGCATTTGCTAAGGAAGGAACAGCATCTGGAAAGGGCATACAGGAAACTGCTAGAACAAGTTCAGCAGTATGCCAGAGAATCAGCAGTGGAAAATCCGGAGATTGCCGTCCCCAAACCTGAAGTGCTGACAACAGGGCAGAGCTCTGCTAACCTCTGCCCAGAAATGATAGCATCTTCTGGGTTCCATGGACAGGAGATGGTGAACCTCTATCCCCAGACATCAGTTGCAGGGACATGGGATTTGATAGACTATTCTAATGAGGAAGAACAACCTGATGAGCCTCCAGCAGAAGAGCTGCTATCAGGGCCAAAGTTCACTGTGTTCTGCCCAGCACCAACAGTGGCTTCAGCCTTCTTGAGAGAAGAGGTAGTTGGCCTTTCTCCCACAACACTGACAGGTAAATGTGATTTTCTGCCAGCAGCATCTATGGAGTTAAAACAAACTTCTCCAGCTGAAGATCTGGTAACTGAACAGAGGGTCCAAGACCTCTGTCCCACACTTTTACCAATTCCAGAGACTGGGGATTTAATAGACGTTTCTGTAGAGGAGGAACCACCTAGCAAACCCCCAGCAGAAGTGCTGGCAACCGGACAGAGGGTCCAAGACCTCTGCCCCACACCTGTGGCAGTTTCTGAGGCTCAGGGTGAGAAGGTGGCAATCACTTCCCAGCAGCAGATACAGGGGGAGAAGGGAGAGGAGGTGTTTGTTGTCCCTCCCCAACAGTTGGCCAGGGTGGAGGAAGCGGACTTTCCTCCCCAGCAAAGATCCATGCACCTGGGAGACAGTACCATCGACATGTCGTCCCAGCAGCCAGATGAGGGAATGGAAAAGGAAGCAGCCGGCTGTATTGCCAGCAGAAGTGCTGGCAATAGAGCAGAATGCTACCAACCTCTGCCCAGCCAGGCAGTCAGCCCCTCTCTCTGATGACAAGCTAATGTAGTGGAGCTGCTACTCCCAGCTGAATCGCTGGCAACAGGGCAGAGCACCGCTGGCCTCTGCCTAGCACCTAGTGTCTCTCTACAGCTTCAGGAAGCTGGGGTGATCGGCCCCTCTGCCCAGCCGCAGACCAAGCCCGGGAATGTTAAAAACAATCCAGCTGAAGCCCTGGCAGCCAGACAGAGAGTAAATGACCTCTGCCCCACACCTACTGAGGTCAACTATTCCTTGCAGCCAAGAATGGAGATCATGCGGGAAGACTATGTGAGTTCACTCTGCCTGACTAATGCATGTCCAGACCAGGTGGAGGTCTGGGACCTTGTTAGTCAACCTTTGATGGGGGAGAAATGTGACAGACTCACCCGAGACAGAGGCTATTGGAGGGGACTGAACGCAAGCCTCTTGCCCTCCGATTATGGGCCCTAGCATTTGAGGGAATGGTGCTCTCTGTGAGCTGTATGCCTGGGGACCCTGGGGTTGGTGTTACTTTGGATTCAGCTCCATGTCCCCCCAAAACACACAGACTCTGGGAACCCTTTATATGCCATATTAGAACGATAAGACTGAATTATACTGTTGGGACACATCCTGTGAGGAGATGCTGGTGTCATCAACTCCAACTACCTGTGTTTATGTTAATTGAATGAGCTGATCACATTGTCCTCTATACAATGTAGGAGACGGGACAACTCCTATTGGAGCTGCTGCTATTGTGAGAAAATGTCCTGTGATAATTAACTCAGTCTGGGCAATAGGTCATGTCTCAGTCACCTAGGCTGTATAAAGGATCAGTTAATTAGCTCATGTTAATTAGGTTAATTAGGTTACAGTTGTATTGTTAGAGGAGGTTCCAATGGCATATAAAGTCTTGTAATTTTGATTCTAAATAAAGTGAGTTCATGTTAGCAACAAGCAAGTGTCGCCTTGTTTTGTGCTCAGAGAGGTTAGTTCTGATGTACTCCAAGACTGGTGTTGTCTAGTTCTTGGGGGTTCCTATAGCCAGATCCATTGGACTCGTGTTCCAGAACTTAGGAATCGGTATACTGACGAAAGCACTCAAGCGGAGTGTGGGACGTTCCGTGACAGTAACTATGTAACCAATACCTGTAACTTGTCAGTTTCACATACAGGAGCACAGACTATATGAATATGTTCTGAAAAATAGAAAGAGTTCCTGAAGGCAGCCCCCCCCCATGTACAGAGTGGGAACACCCTGTCCCCACATACAGACCCCCAATAGAGTTGTAACATCCAACCTCCATACACAGAACTATCTGTGATATGGGGTGATTACATTTTTGGTAGATACATTTTTAATGACTTATGCCAGTCTAGAATTGTATTTTAGGACATGGCAGTCCACTGTTAATTAAAATGAAAAGCACACTTCTCCAATGGTAATGTTGTACACATAGGGGTTCCTCTCCAACAGAACACAATAACCTAAAAATACCAAGCCACCTGGCTACACTTTAGCAGCACCACTGCTCTCAGCTCCCAACTTTCTGCCTCTTCAGGCTCACTCAGCCTTAGTTGTAGCACCTAAATGCACAGGCCCACTCCTGGCCTCTAAATAGTTCTCCATCTGACCGGAGTCACCAGTTGCCTCAGCCTTCCCAGTCTTCCATTTCTTCATCTCCCAGACTCATGTAGCTGTCCCGACATTCCCAGTCCCGTGGCAAGGAATCCCCCCAACATGGGATGCAGTCTAAGGCAGGAACACACAGCTCTCCTGATATTGCTCTGTTTCCAAAATGGGAGCCCTGAGATATCCTCAAACTTTGCTTATAACGAACCTTCACACCTGTGCACTCACACTAGATATGTGCAGAATGGGAAAACGTATTTCATTTCAGATAGATTTGTTATGTTACTGAGCCCACGTTCACATCGGGCCGATTGGGCATGCGATTTGACATGTCAAATCACGGCTATTGCTTTTCGATTCCCAAAAGTAGTTCTGCACTACTTTTGGTGACTTCGGGGGTGATTTGAATAGACATCTGTGCATGTCTGTCAAATTGCCCCCGAAGTCCGACTGCATTGCTGGCTTGAAATTGTACGAGCTCAGCTGAACTTTCAAACCCGCCCTCAATGTGAACCTGGGCTAATTTTGTTTCGTCTCTTCATTTCAGAATTTGTTTAGTTTTGTCTTATTTAGTTTAATTTAATTTAGTTTTGTTTATAAATTTTCTAACAAATTCCAAATTTTCTGAACTATTTGAATTTTGAATAGTCGAAAAATGATATACCAATTCGAATTCTGTGTAAAGAATAGCTGGTTGTTAAAGCAGAACTTCAGTCATTTTTTCAACTTTCCATCTATTAAATATTCTGCCCTTGTGGTTTTAACTTTGGATGGACCCTTGTGTAGAGTGGGAGCACCTTGCCCCTGCATACAGACCCCATATTAAATGGGAACAATCTATCCTCTGTCTATGGCAGCACCCCCAGGATCAGCAGCACATGCACAGCCCCCATCATCTCTGCACACGATAGTAGACACGCACACACCTTGCACTGGCTTCTGCTCAGGAAGTGGTATTAGGAAGGGAAATTACGATGTAAGAAGTCACCTGCTCCTAATGCAAAAGGAAGCGTCTGCTTTACAATGAGACCAAAATCTATTATTATCTTTATTATTTCAGAAATCCTTCCCATAATTCCTCTGCTCAGCACAGTACAGAGCTGCCAGGAACGTATAAATCTGCATCCAATCATTTCCAGGGATGCTGTTGTGCCCAAATTTTAGCTGTTTAGTATAGTATCTTCCTGTTTAGCGGTGCTTCAGGCAGGGGCGGATCCAGAGCCTAGTCTCGGGAGGGCCACTGCCAGAAAATATGTTTTTTTTGGGTGCAATTTATCGGGGAAATGGCTGGGGTTGGCGCTTCAATCATCACGGCACCATGGTTGTTATGGTGTCAGGATGATTGAAGCGCATTATTTCTATTATTACATTGTAATATAAAATGAAATAGTTCAACTCACCAAAATGCAGAATCAGTGGGAGCCCTGATTGTGTCACTTGCCACGTTGCCTGCCACCAGATGCTGATTGTCGCTTGCCACGTCATCTGCCACGCATTGCGGATTGTCATTTGCCACGTCACCTGTCACCAGATACAGATTGTCACTTGCCACATCATCTGTCACACGTTGTGAATTGTCACTTGCCACGTCGCCTGTCACCAGATGTGGATTGTCACTTTGCACGTCACCTGCAACACGTTGCGGATTGTCATTTGCTACGTCACCTGCCACACTTTGCGAATTGTCACCTGCCGGCGAATTGTCACCTGCCGGCTCCCTGATTGGCCATCAGCCCGCTCACCGACCGAGCTGCCCGGCCCGCTCGCTCTCTCACCCCTCGGAGCCGCCTGCGCTCTCACACGCAGAGCCGCCCGCACTCTCACCCACGGAACTGCCCACTCACTCACCTGCATTCTCGGCGGGGGCAATTGCCCTGTTGCCCCCCCGGATGTGCCATCCATTCATTGCCACTGGTAGAAATCATGTGTCCCCATAAAGTCTACCTGACAGGGCGCCTTCCCTACTCACTCTTGTTACATGTTGTGTAAAAAAAGGAAAGCTTTGTCTTCAAGTGATATTTATATTTCTCCAGCATGTTAAACAACAAATTATTCAAGAGAAATAATGTCTTCAGAGGACAACCAACCTCTTTTATATAAGGGTTGTACCAAAAAGTAATGCAAAAGTGGGCATAACTTTATTAACTTACATAGGTCATTCAAATTTTACATGTTGGTAGAGTAACACTTCCTCTATAGTAACTCTTCTTCTTTTGCATTGCAGGTAAATAATGGATTCCAAGCAGAAGCAACATACCATCATTGAGCTCTTGATGGAGGGGTGCAGGCTGTCCGACATCCACAGAAGGCTACAGAATGATTATAGAGATGACACCTTGGACTAGAGCAATGTGCACAGATGGCTGAAGAAATGTAAAGAAGGGGAAACCAGCACTGAAGATGAGGTGAAAGTGACTGTGAAGAAGTTGGTACAAAAGATGCACACCTGCATTTTTTTTAAGAGCATTTAAAGTGTTTGTTAACCCAAACAAAAAAATATTGATCCTGTTTCTTTAAAAGAAGTGCATGTGCTGTGTAATTTGGCCCCCTGTAACACCTGTAATACCTGGCTGATCCTGCCTGGTTATACCCTCCCATCTGTAAACTGACCACAATAATCAGGGCTGCTGAGCCCTGACACAGTCGTCATAGTACGTGCCTCCGTCATCTTCAGCCTGCTCTCCTGTGTCTGTGTCTCCTTCTGTCCTCCTCCCAGCTCCTCCCCGATTCTCCCCTACTGTACTAAAAATAACAGCAATTTTCTTTTATAGTTCCCTCTGATATATAAAACTAAGCTCCCCAGTGGATGTCCTTTATAAAAATATGCTGTATAATAGCTTACTTCAGAGCGCCGTTCGGTGCTCATGTGACTGCCTGCTGGTCTCCTCCTCTCCTCTCCTCTCCTCATCGTGGCTGACATCAGTGGGGGCTTCCCAGCACCTCCCCCTGCAGCTATCGGGAAAGGAGACAGTGGACAGTCAGCTGAGTGCCAAACGGCGCTCTGAAGTAAGCTATTATACAGCATAAAATACAAAATGGCAGTGCTATAAAAAACGTAGATTAAGAATGAAATAGTTCAAAACAGTGAATGTGTGTGAATAGATAAACACAAACAGCATGTGTGATAGGAATAAATGAATAGTCCAGGAATAACACATAAATGTGGGTTCTTGTGTTATGACACCTCTTGACGACAGTGCACCTCCACCACATAAATTGCGTGCTTACCAGAAGGCAAGCTTTTATGAGCCTGTGGCTAAATACCCAGCCAGGGCCATTATCCAAAAGGAAGATGATGGACCACAGATAGCAATGGGAAGGGGCTTAGACTAGGCACCAAATAGCCTGAGAAACTCCAGCATCAACCACCAAGGGGAGAGGTCAGATGTTTACCCAAAAAATATAAATAAATGCTCCACATGTAAAACGTACCAAATGATTTAATGGGTATAGAAGATTACACTTACAAGATAAAACTTATAAGATAAAAACGATCAGTGTGATGTCAGCACGTCAACCTCCCTATGCACATTTCATCACAATTTGACGTTGTCTCGGGTTCCCAACTGCTGGGATGAGCTATGTATAGAGTGCAGGGTTTTGGGATGAGCTATATACAGAGTGCAGGGTTCTGGGATGAGCTATGTACAGAGTGCAGGGTTTTGGGATGAGATAAATACACAGTGCAGGGTTCTGGGATGAGCTATGTACAGAGTGCAGGGTTCTGAGATGAGCTATGTACAGAGTGCAGGGTTCTGAGATGAGCTATGTACAGAGTGCAGGGTTCTGAGATGAGCTATGCACAGAGTGCAGGGTTCTGGGATGAGCTATGTACAGAGTGCCGGGTTCTGGAATGAGCTATGTACAGGGTGCAGGGTTCTGGGATGAGCTACGTACAGAGTGCAGGGTTCTTGGATGAGCTACGTACAGAGTGCAGGGTTCTGGGATGAGCTACGTACAGAGTGCAGGGTTCTGGGATGAGCTACGTACAGAGTGCAGGGTTCTTGGATGAGCTACGTACAGAGTGCAGGGTTCTTGGATGAGCTACGTACAGAGTGCAGGGTTCTTGGATGAGCTACGTACAGAGTGCAGGGTTCTGGGATGAGCTACGTACAGAGTGCAGGGTTCTGGGATGAGCTACGTATAGAGTGCAGGGTTCTGGGATGAGCTACGTACAGAGTGCAGGGTTCTGGGATGAGCTACGTACAGAGTGCAGGGTTCTGGGATGAGCTATGTACAGAGTGCAGGGTTTTTGGGATGAGCTATGTACAGAGTGCAGCGTTCTGGGATGAGCTATGTACAGAGTGCAAGGTTCTGGGATGAGCTATGTACAGAGTGCAGGGTTCTGGGATGAGCTCTGTACAGAGTGCAGGGTTCTGGGATGAGCTCTGTACAGAGTGCAGGGTTCTGGGATGAGCTCTGTACAGAGTGCAGGGTTCTGGGATGACCTATGTACAGAGTGCAGGGTTCTGGGATGTGAGCTATGTACAGAGTGCAGGGTTCTAGGATGACCTATGTACAGAGTGCAGGGTTCTGGGATGACCTATGTACAGAGTGCAGGGTTCTGGGATGACCTATGTACAGAGTGCAGGGTTCTGGGATGACCTATGTACAGAGTGCAGGGTTCTGGGATGAGCTATGTACAGAGTGCAGGGTTCTGGGATGAGCTATGTACAGAGTGCAGGGTTCTGGGATGTGAGCTATGTACAGAGTGCAGGGTTCTGGGATGAGCTATGTACAGAGTGCAGGGTTCTGGGATGAGCTCTGTACAGAGTGCAGGGTTCTGGGATGAGCTCTGTACAGAGTGCAGGGTTCTGGGATGAGCTCTGTACAGAGTGCAGGGTTCTGGGATGAGCTATGTACAGAGTGCAGGGTTCTGGGATGAGCTATGTACAGAGTGCAGGGTTCTGGGATGAGCTATGTACAGAGTGCAGGGTTCTGGGATGTGAGCTATGTACAGAGTGCAGGGTTCTAGGATGAGCTATGTACAGAGTGCAGGGTTCTGGGATGAGCTATGTACAGAGTGCAGGGTTCTGGGATGAGCTATGTACAGAGTGCAGGGTTCTGGGATGTGAGCTATGTACAGAGTGCAGGGTTCTAGGATGACCTATGTACAGAGTGCAGGGTTCTGGGATGACCTATGTACAGAGTGCAGGGTTCTGGGATGAGCTATGTACAGAGTGCAGGGTTCTGGGATGAGCTATGTACAGAGTGCAGGGTTCTGGGATGAGCTATGTACAGAGTGCAGGGTCCTGGGATGAGCTATGTACAGAGTGCAGGGTTCTGGGATGAGCTCTGTACAGAGTGCAGGGTTCTGGGATGAGCTATGTACAGAGTGCAGGGTTCTGGGATGAGCTATGTACAGAGTGCAGGGTTCTGGGATGTGAGCTATGTACAGAGTGCAGGGTTCTAGGATGACCTATGTACAGAGTGCAGGGTTCTGGGATGACCTATGTACAGAGTACAGGGTTCTGGGATGACCTATGTACAGAGTACAGGGTTCTGGGATGAGCTATGTACAGAGTGCAGGGTTCTGGGATGAGCTATGTACAGAGTGCAGGGTTCTGGGATGTGAGCTATGTACAGAGTGCAGGGTTCTGGGATGTGAGCTATGTACAGAGTGCAGGGTTCTGGGATGAGCTATGTACAGAGTGCAGGGTTCTGGGATGAGCTATGTACAGAGTGCAGGCTCTGTGATGAGCTCTGTACAGAGTGCAGGGTTCTGGGATGAGCTATGTACAGAGTGCAGGGTTCTGGGATGAGCTATGTACAGAGTGCAGGGCTCTGGGATGTGAGCTATGTACAGAGTGCAGGGTTCTGGGATGAGCTATGTACAGAGTGCAGGGTTCTGGGATGAGCTCTGTATAGAGTGCAGGGTTCTGGGATGAGCTATGTACAGAGTGCAGGGTTCTGGGATGAGCTATGTACAGAGTGCAGGGTTCTGGGATGTGAGCTATGTACAGAGTGCAGGGTTCTAGGATGACCTATGTACAGAGTGCAGGGTTCTGGGATGACCTATGTACAGAGTGCAGGGTTCTGGGATGAGCTATGTACAGAGTGCAGGGTTCTGGGATGAGCTATGTACAGAGTGCAGGGTTCTGGGATGTGAGCTATGTACAGAGTGCAGGGTTCTGGGATGAGCTATGTACAGAGTGCAGGGTTCTAGGATGAGCTATGTACAGAGTGCAGGGTTCTGGAATGAGATACAAACTCAGTGCAGGGTTCTGACATGGGCGATGTACAGAGTGCAGGGTTCTGGGATGGGCTATGTACAGAGTGCAGGGTTTGGGGATGAGCTATGTACCAAGTGCAGGGTTCTGGGATGAGCTATGTACAGAGTGCAGGGTTCTGGGATGAGCTATATACAGAGTGCAGGGTTCTGGGATGAGCTATGTACAGAGTGCAGAGTTCTGGAATGAGCTACGTACAGAGTGCCCCACTGTTGCTGACAGTGGGGGGAATAATGCTCCAAGGATCAGATAAAAGCAAACAAAGGGCTACATCCAGCCACAGTTTGGAGACCACTGCCATAGAGTGTAAAATCAGGTCTGGAAGTGCTCACTAATAAATCAACACAAAATAACAACAGAAGAGGAAAAGTAAATAAAAACATGTATCAGAGTGAGTAGATGTAATAGCAATACTGTAATGTAAAGGAATGTAGGAGTCCCTGTAGGGTTCAGCTGCAGCTATTCTCTAAAGTAAACAATGGACTTTTTGCAATATAGCCCCAAAGTCTGGAAAAATGTGAATGGAAAGCAAAAGCTCCACATGCTGGCAGGATAGGAAAATATCTACTTTATTTATATACAAATTATATGATTTACCTGACTAAATATATTTATTTTATGTTTTAGTTCTGAACACAAGTAAAGATTTTTTTTTTTTCAAAATCACAATGTATCCTCTTGATGGAATCATTTTTTCAATGGGTTCTTGTTTATTTCTAAAAATGCATTATAATACCCCTTTAGTTTCCTTCTCTCCATAGCATGTCAGCTAAAACATTTGCATTTTACACTGAACGAAATTATAAATGCAACACTTTTGTGTTTTCCCTACTTATCATGAGCTGAATGCAAAGATCTACTATTTTTTCTATGTACACAAAAGGCCTATTTCTCTCAAATATTGGTTACAAATCTGTATAAATCTGTGTTAGTGAGCACTTTTTCTTTCCAGCAAAATTAGAAACATTGTATAGCAAAAATGAAAACTTCACACAGGAAACAAACAATAATAAATACCTAAACTATCTACAGTACATCGCACACTGCAGCTCAAAAAAAAGCTGCTTTTACAGGCATTTGAGCTTTTATTTCTCTGCCTATAAGCTTGAAGAAGTTTGTGCTTTTTTGTGCTCTTTTGCACGTTTTTATTGCACTTTTATGAGGTTCTTTGAGTTTCGAAAGCTCCTCTCAAAAACACAAGTTTCATGGGGGGTTTTTTCGGCCTGTAAGAGCATATGCCTGTAAACTCCTGAAAAAGCCATAGTGTGCGTGGACATATTGGCTAACATGAAGTTGAGTTTCCAGGCAGGAAAAATTAGAGCTCAAAAAAGCTCAAAAGCGCGTAGGAGCCGCTTCTTTGAGATGCAGTGTGCATGAGCCCTTAAGATGTAGTGATCAGGACCCTCATACCTCGTGTCTCTCTCATTCTCTCTCTCTCTCTATATATATATAATCTGTTGGTTGTAGTGTTGTTGTAGGCTGACTTGTCTTTTATTGGGAGTTTCTGAAGGACTGATTGGGGTCAGTGTACAGCTGGATGAGCGGAGGTTGGTACAGGAGGTCCCCGAGTTACGAACCTCCTACTTGCGAATGACTCCTACTTATGAACGGGAGGCGGCGTCGGCGGGCACATCGGAAAACATTGGAAAACATCGGAAAACAGTGGAAAACATCGGAAGACATCTGAAAAAGACGTCGGAAACAGCGGAAAACATCAGAAAACATCGGAAAACGACGTTGGAAAACATCGGAAAACAATGTCTCTGCTGTTCTGTGCATGTGCTTCTGACTTACGAACAAATCCGACTTAAAGTGGATGTAAACCCAATGTCATCCTTTCTAAACTACTGCCATAGGGGTTATCTATAAGGATATACATGCCTCCTGTATGTATCTTTACCTGTCAAATGTCTCCCCCTCTGTCTGTTATGAGACCCTAAAAACTGCAGATTCTGTGAGTGGGTCTGTTTTCTGGAGCTCGGTGGGTGGAGTTGTGATGTCCGTAGACTCCCTGCCCACCTCTACACTCCCCGCCCACCTCTACACTCCCCTTGTCAATATGCATTTTCTCCTGTGTATTTCTTACGCTGAACTTCTGCTATGATCTCTAACATCCAGTGAAAAGACAGGAAAGTAACCACATGACTTCAGCATGCCAAATCATGCTGAGGTGTGGAACAGCCAATCCTTGCAGAGCTGCTGAAGAAAGGAGTGGGGGAGGGAATTAAAAAATAATGCCTGTGTCTTAGGCTGTCACTCGCAGCAAGGGGGGGGGTATTTGACAAAGTTTTTCTCAGTTTGTCAAGATTTTTCTCACTGAACAATAAAAGAGGATTGCTCAGAGATGGATTAACTCTGTGTGACAAGACTGGGCTCAAATGATAGGAAATCTTATACTCTACAGTATGATATAAAAAAATAAAATTCGGGTTTACATGCACTTTAAGAACAAACAGGCAGTCCCTAACCCGTTCGTAACTTGGGGACTGCCTGTATGTTGTTGGCCCCTCAGAGACCCTGGCTGATCTCTGAATGGGATCTTTCATGTCTATGGATTTTTTTTCCCTTGCATATTTAGCCTTTTCTGTTAAATTGTTCAGATTTCAATAATGAGACAGAGAGATGACCTTCCAGAAGATATCAAATATGAAATATATCTTCTGAAGGATCATCTTACTGTCTCATTATTGATCAGATATTGATAATTACACAACCAGGACAGTAAATACAGATCTCACCTGTCACATTGAGGAAAGTCCCATTTCCATCTCCGGATATTTGTTGGCCGGTCTGAAATGAAACTTCACAGTAATACATCCCAGAGTCTGACAACTCCACACTGTGCAGGGTGATGGCGGCCGATCGTCCATGGATGAACTGATCGATGTTCACTCTGGAGAGTCTTCCAGAGAAATACTTATAATTCTCAGAGACCTCCACCCCACTCCTCACTTTGTGTCTGTACCACTTGTAGGACCCAACAGTTGGATTCTCTCCATCGATTCTGTAGTCACATGGTAAGGTTATGGAGTCACCCTCTGTGGCCCATATTACTGGAGTCTGCCATACATGGATTGTCTGTGATAGAAATCCTGACAGAGAGCAGAGACCAATAACTGTAACTTATTGATTTCACATACCGCAGCAGAGACTACACGATTATATTTTTGAAAGCATTCCACAATGCAGAAAACCCCAAATACAGAATAGAAACATACCGACCCCATATAGAACTATATGTTCTTGCCACCGTACACAGACCTACCCTCCCCATATAGAAAAGGAACACCCTGTTCTTGTGTATGACACTGTCACCTGTATAGAGTGGGATCACCCTGCCCCCCCCCCCCCCCATACAGACACCTTACTGAATGGGAACACTCTGTCCCTTGTATATGGCTTAGATCCCTGTATAGTGTAGGAGAAACCTACCCCCACAAACAGACCCCGTTTGGGTTAGAAACACCCAGCCCCATGTGCTCAAACCCCTATAAAGAGTGGGAAAACCTCTGCCTCCAAAAGCCCCTATATAGAGAGGAAACACCCTGCTCCACATAAAGAACTCTATATAGGGAAGGAACAACCTGCCCCCATGTACAGGCCCTCATATAGAGTAGGAACATCCAGCCCACACATACAGACCCCCAGTACAGAGTAAAAACCCAGACCCCTATATACAGTAGAAACACCTTGCCTCCACATGCAGACCCCCAACCAGAGTAGGAACACCCTGCCCCCTGATATAGACCCACATATATAGTAGGAACAACCTGCCCACACATACAGACCCCCATATATAGTGGGAACACCCTATCCCTTATACAAACTCCCATAGAGAATGGGAACACCTTACCTCCACATTCGGACCACCATATAGAGTGGAAACACCGTGCCTCCATGCAAAGACCCTCATAGAGAGTGGAAACACCCTGCCTCCAGTTCAAGAACCCCATATTAATTGGGAATACCCTGCCCCTACATTTAGACCCCCATATAGTGGGAACACCTTGTCTCCATGCACAGACCCCTAGCTCTCACCTGGCAGTGCCTCCAGGATCAGCAGCACATAAACAGCCTCCATCAACTCTGTACACGATAGCAGACATGCACACTCTTCGTGCCAGCCTCTGCTCAGGAAGTGGTGTTAGGAAGAGAAATTGCAAATGTGAGAAGTCACCTGCTGTATGACGTGACCTGTGCTTTACAACAAGACCAAAATCTATTATTATCTTTATTATTTCAGAAGTCCTCAGATAATTCCTCTGCTTCACACAGCACAGACCTAGCTGCTAGGAACTTATACAACTGCATCCAATCACATCACATCTGGCCTCCTAATAATGTCACTTCCAGGGATGCCGCCATATTGTAGAGCCTAATTTTTGCTGTTTGGTATGGTCTCTTACAGTATAGCAGTGCTCCAGCATTTTCCCCAGTTATACACTGTGCCATCCACTGTTCATGTGTCCAATATGCTGGTCTTGGAGTGTAACATGGGTTGACTGTCCATATTTAACAGTGTTAGCATGCTGTTTATAGAGATATAGGTGCAACAACCATTCTCATATATTAAATTGTAATACTAATTCTGCCACTAGGTGGTAGTGTGTGTTATGTTCTAGTATAAAGTAATGTTTTTTTTTCTAATGGAACTACATTGTGATGATGTAATTTCCTGTCTCTCTGTTCCTGTTTTCATTGAAAACAAGAAGAGTCATATCTGCATAAGCTTTCCAACAAACAGTGGTCCAGTCACTAAGGAGCTAGTTCCCAGTGGTTTAGCTCAGATTGCACCGTTAATTATTTGGAGTGAGATGCTGGAAGGGACTTTGACTGTGGCCTGTTTTGGAGATCCTGGGTGTGAGTCCAAACTCTGATGGGAAAAGCCTTCTGCGAATGTTGTGCTCAATCTTTGACAGCCTCAGCTATAATAATCTTACTAAGGGAAAGAAAGCTAGTGTGATGGAATCAACCAGCACCCCGCTTGACTGCTCCCATCAGTATACCGATTCCTCCCATCTGGTCATAGGAACCAGATATAATAGCTGACCATACAAGACTAGCCGGCAATAGCTTGTATGAGAACTGGAACTCTTTATTAAAAAAATCACACAGAGTTTATAGCACACCAGGTCAAATGAGCCTGATCACATTATCGAACATAATTAAGGAACAACCAATATAAACAGTATGCTACTCCCCCTCTAGCAACTAATAGCTGATAGTGATATATTTAACATAAGCTGATTAACTAATCACTTAAACCAGCCTAGGTGAATAGACTATTTGGGCCCTACAACCTGGATACAAAGTACTGTACAATAGACATTCTTACAAGTATAGACACATAGATGACTTAATTTTCACAATTAACAATGGGACTGAGCCCTAGAAAGCACACAATAGGAAAGACACACAATTGTGTATTCTGTCTACTAGACAAGTCATCTGTCAGGGCTGGGATCAGCCTTTTCTTCTCTGAGATGGCCGCTCAGCTGTCGGCTAATTGCCAGCTCCTATCTCTCTCCACAGTTACTCAGCTGTTGATGATATTCTGCTCGTCAGTCCAGCCTACTTAAGCCGTCTAGCCCAGAGGATCTCTGCCTTTGCCTTGGTCACATCACAGAAGCTCCAGAACCTGCTTGCTGTTCCATTACATTGATCCCTGACTTCTAGCTTGGCTGACTATCCCTTCATGTTACTGTTCATGTTACTGTTACTGAAATTTGGCTATGTTTTGATTATGTTTGTTCTTTTTACTTTTATTATTAAACAAGTGTGATTCAACTGTACTTCTGAGTCCGGTGTGGTTATACGGTGAGTCTGGTTAGGGCAGACCAGACTGTGCTTCTCGGTCACCCTGTGCCCCTAATAGACACAGGGTAACTTACACATAAGAGGGGTAAGCATTGTTACAACCCTTTGGAGAGTAGGTATAATACCACTAGGATGTTGGGTTCTTCCAGCCAACAATCCGTGAATGGATGCTCTGACTATCTCAAACCGATCCTCGTTTACAGCAGCCTGACTTTGTTTTTTACAAAACAGAGGCTCCTGTGTAATCTCTGCGTCAGGGGTGTATGAGCAGCAATCACACCACTAGAGGTTCTTCTGTGGCTCCATTATTCCTAGCTGTGACGGGAGTCATTTTGGGCGGGGGGGGGGGCCGTGAATCCCAGCTTACCTTAGAGAGGTTTCAGCTCCCCAGAAAGATGCCAAAGGACTGGACTACCTTTTTCAAGATCTGAGTAAGTTAATCTGCCCTGAGACAACAAGGCTTTGCCAAGTTGAGTCCCAACAAAAAAGCCCAGATTGTGTGGAAATTTGTTCAGAAAAGTCCATTCTTCTAACTAATGGAGACTCAGGGGCTGATTTACGAACCGTTTGCGCCATGAGTTGAGTCGCACGGCAAGGCGCAACGTACGTTTTAGTATTTACAAAATGTTTTCGCCGGTAACACAGCGCTATTTCCTATTAACTATAGTAATATCGGCGCACGGGAGGAGGCGATTGGTGCGCCACTATGGACATGGTGCAGGGCATCTTCAACTCAAAATTAAAAGAAGCTGGAAGTGCCAATATTATGGGGGTGATGTGAGGAATTATAGTAATAACTGCCCAAGTGACAAATATGCCCAAAATAGAATGAGAAAGTAACTTTTTCTGAACAAGCCTGCTGTGCCTGCAAGTACGTTTAGAACTGCGTGAGATCAATTTATGCACTGCGCATGCGCAAGCGGCATTTGCGCTCGTTTAAATGCGTTGGCTCACTGCACCAGCAAAATCTTAGTAAATGTCAAGCAACGTAAATGCATTTGCGTGGGTTGAACGGGTACAGCTCTAAACTTGTGAAAGATAGTACTCAAGCGCTGGTGTGACTAACTAAAAATAGATAAAATGATAAAAGCTGCAAACAAAAAAACAATGATCTCTCACTAGTGCAGTGTTAAAATAGTTATATGAAATGGTGCGCTAATATCACAGTGCTATGAATAAAATACAAAAATAGATATTGTGTAATTTGTGATCCCTCTATATATCACAACCAATGTATAAAGTGCATAGTGTAAAAACGCAAACCTTGTGTACCAAAACAAATATTGGTATGTTATTACATGTGCACTAAAAGTGCTAAGTGTCCACAATAAAAACACAATGAAAAGGGCAAACTAGGAATGGTGTAAGAAAATTATATAAATGCTTTAAACACGTCCCATCCAGTATGGTTACTGCTAGCAATATGAAGCTGAAACCAGGTGTGTGAGCATTGACAAAAATGAATGAATAATCCTCCAGCCATTAGCTACCAAAATCAGTTGGTTCGCAGCTCCAGTGATAAGACAAAACAGCTGATCCAGCCACCCCCTTCTTGTCCTATTCTTTAAGGCTTCAGGAACTCAGACATGAAACAAAAGAAAAGGCAATAGTATAATACTGTTCAGATAGAATCAACAGACTAAAGCCGATGCACTCACAAACGCCAGGAGGGTATAAGCGTGTTAGTATAACAGTCAGGCTCACTCCTCCTCACAGCCAAATTTGTGTGGCCGTACACTCATGGCTGATGTCACTGGCTCCTCCATCCGACGCGTTGCGTCACATGTCACGTGACATTCTCAAGGGAATGAAGCCTTGTGACGAACGTGAAGGATTTTATAGCTGCATTTTGTTTGTGGGTTGCCATAGTGACTTCAGTATCATTGTAACATCATGCTGTTTTGTTTGAATCGCCATTGCAGTCTCTTGGCAATCAATATTGATACTTAAAATTGCATGGATAATATACTTCTTGTTACAATGTATGCTTTTATCCTAGGCTGTTTAACAAACAAATTGAAAAAAGCACCTTTAAACTTGACATTTTTTTTAATGTGTGGTTTTTATGTGTTTTTTTAATGTTTTTTTTAATGTTTTTTTTAAGGATATTTGCACACAGGTCATGTTAGCATGTTACGTTGCCAACATGTGACATGTACCTTGTTAAAATTATGTAAAAAGACTCTCACTACTCTAGCTCCTCCTAAAAGGGCATTTAACCTTCCCCTCTAATGCATATGATTTCCTTGGGCTAGCTTTTGCTTTTAAAGGGGAACTCCACACTCCATTCTCCAAAGGCTGTGAGATGCCTTCACCAATCCAAACCACATCCTTTTTCAGAGCAAACAACAGGGCCGGTTAGGGAAGGGGTGAGAAGAGCGATTGCCCAACATAGCTGGCTTCCTTTGGGGCATGTTGGGCTCAGCCCAATACCAACCACAAAGCACCCTGTACACACTAGTTTAAAGGGGCTTTCTACATTCTGTAAAGCCCCCCTGTCTGCAGCCTCCCACAACTCCAGCCTAGGGTTGTGTGGAAGAGGCCTTTGTCCCCCTGAATATGGGAACAAGGTGGTTGACTTTTGGGGTGCCCAAGCCCCTTCTGCTGGTATTTTTCACGCGGGGGTTCTCATTTTAAGCCTTTACAGCCCCAAATGGCCTTGTATGTATTGGGGGGCAGGCTATTTTTGGTTTTGTGTTAAAATCTTGCAGCTGTAATGTTGATTTGTATGTTTTCTCTAAAGCCGTACATCTTTGAAGCAGCATTTTGGATACATGCTACAGATGCACCACTTTACAGGCAGAGTAACCCCCCTCCAAGTTACTAGCTTTAGGGCTAGTTTACTCCATAGAAACGCAGTCCAGATGCATGTGCATTTTTGATGCGATCCAGTGTGTTTATGATAAGTTTTTGGTGCATTTTTGATGCGGTCCAGTACCTTTTTACAACTTCTTTTTTCTTAACCTTAATTAAGGACATGCTGAATGATGTGTTTAATTTTGGGCGAGGGGGTGGCTTATGTTGTGCTAGCTACATTTCGGTTGGTCTGGGCATGCTCAGAGACTTTTCTTTTTTTCCTGTGCCTTTTGGTGTGTGAAATGCATTTGGGTTGGTCTGGGCATGCTCAGAGACTTTAGGGTTTTTTTGTGCTTTTTGTGTGTGAACAGCACTTGGATGTTTCTGGGCATGCTCAGAGAGTGTGTTTTTTGGGTTAGTAATTTAAGGACATCCTTAACAGGTGTACCCACTTTGAAGTTCTGTCTCTAGACATTGGTAGGGTTTTATCAGGGTTGTAGACATCCCCAAAAACTGACAAGGCTTCTAATCCCTCTGTACTCTATCCCCAAGCAAAAATAAGAGGATTTCATTTAGTTTAACTTTGCAAAAACTTATTCCTAAGTACAACTGTGATGCATGTCAATGGCCCATTTAGACCTTGTTTAATAGATAACACCAGTTGCCTTTTACTAGAAACATTTGTTAGTCCAGTCCTGGAAATCTGCATTTGCTTTACTATTATTTTCCATAAAAATTGGGCTTCTGCTGCTAGATGTGCCAAATGCATCTAGATACGCAACTGCTGTGTATGTGAGATGGGCAACTGCTGTGTGCGCACAGGTATGCGCATATGTGGTTCTTGGAAAGCGGTGGCCAGAATGACATCACGCCCCTACAGAAAGTTGCTTGTACTGCTGCTAAGTTCTATGAGGAAGAGATTATTCTTATTTGCACATTAAGAAAAAAAAAAAAAATTTTTAACATGGGGTGGTGTTTGTGTGGGTGCCTAACACACATTCATACATATTAGGGCCAATTTAGACAGGATCCGATTTACAGCATGTTTTTAGATTGTGGGAGGAAACTCACGTAGGCACAGGGAGAAAATGTAAACTCTAGACAGTTGGTATCATGGTCGGGATTTGAACCAGTGACCCTTTTTGCTGCTAGGTTAAAGTGCGAACCACTACACCACTGTGCTGCACAAATACGTACCTATAGATGTAGGTTCTTGTGTCCACTTGTGAAAATACAAGTGGGTCATGGCACATCTACATTCCAAATTTGGCACTTAAGATGGTCATGCACAATGCAATCTGATTGGCCAATCCCTGTACAACTTGATATTTCTGCAATATACAGTAAGTGACCAGGATATTGTGTCAATCTCGCCTCTGTTATCGGCGAGATTTGACACCTGCAAGCCCCGTCGCCGGAGCCAGCGCCAAGCTGGCTCGCTCATCGGGAATGGAAAACTGTTTTTTTCCTTTCGCGATGAGCAAAGGGCAGTGCTGACAGCTCTCTGGTTTGAATCATTAGGGGGAACGGCGCGCCAAATTTTAAATAAACAACAGGCATGGGTTCCCCCCCAGGAGCATACCAGGCCCTTAGGTCTGGTATGGATTCTAAGGGGAACCTCCTACGTCGAAAAAACAGCATTGGGGTCCCCCCAAATCCATACCAGACCCTTATCCGAGCACGCAGCCTGGCCAGTCAGGAAAGAGGGCGAGGACGAGCGAGCGCCCCCCTCCTGAACCGTACAAGGCCCCATGCCCTCAACATGGGGGGTGGGTGCTTTGAGGAAGGGGGGCACCCTGTGGCCCCCCACCCCAAAGCACCTCGTCCCCATGTTGATGAGGACAAGGGCCTCTTCCCGACAACCCTGGCCATTGGTTGTCAGGATCTGCGGGCGGAGGGCTTATCGGAATCTGGGAGCCCCTTTAATAAGGGGGCCCCCAGATCCCGGCCCCCCACCCTATGTGAATGAGTATAGGGTACATCATACCCCTACCCATTCACCTTGGAAAAAAGTGTAAATAAAAAAAACACACTACACAGTTTTTTAAAGTAATTTATTAGTCAGCTCCGGGGGTCTTCCAACTTCGGGGGTCATCTTCTGACTTCTCTGCTCTATCCGGCCTCTTCTCCCGGTGTCCGGCCTCTTCTCCCGGTGTCCGGTTCTTCTGCCGGGCTCCTCCGCTATCTTCTGCTCTTTTGCCGGCTCTTTTGCTAGTGGTGGCCCGG
Source organism: Aquarana catesbeiana (assembly GCF_042186555.1). Taxonomy (NCBI): domain Eukaryota; kingdom Metazoa; phylum Chordata; class Amphibia; order Anura; family Ranidae; genus Aquarana; species Aquarana catesbeiana. The sequence continues at coordinate 18,968,501 of NC_133330.1, read as the reverse complement.
TCATCTCCGCCGTCTTGTTCCTTCTTCTCTTCCGATGTTGACATGACGCTCTCTCCCGCTGTAATGCTGTGTGAGCGGTGCGTAACTTATATAGGCATTGGGCGTGGTCACCGGGTGATGTCACCCAGTGACCCCGCCCCCTATGACGTCACAGTCCCATCATGCCCCGGGACTGTGACGTCATAAGGGGACGGGGTCACGCCCTATGTCTATATAAGTCATAGCGCACCGCTCACACAGCATTACAGCGGGAGAGAGCGTCGTGTCAACATCGGAAGAAGAGAAGAAGGAACAAGATAGCAAAGAAGACCGGGCCACTGCTAGCAAAAGAGCCAGCAAAAGAGCAGAAGATAGCGGAGGAGCCCGGCAGAAGAGCGGGAGAAGAACCGGACACCGGGAGAAGAGGCCGGAGAGAGCGGAGAAGTCGGAAGAAGACCCCCGAAGTCGGAAGAAGACCCCTGGAGCTGCCTAATAAATTACTTTAAAAACCTGTGTAGTGTGTTTTTTTTTTATTGACACTTTTTTTCCTAGGTGAATGTGTAGGGGGTACGATGTACCCCCTACTCATTCACATAGGGTGGGGGGCCGGGATCTGGGGGCTCCCGAATTCCGATAAGCCCTCCGCCCGCGGACTCCGACAACCAATGGCCAGGGTTGTTGGGAAGAGGCCCTTGTCCTCATCAACATGGGGACAAGGTGCTTTGGGGTGGGGGGCCGCAGGGCACCCCCCTTCCCCAAAGCACCTACTCCCCCATGTTGAGGGCATGCGGCCTGGTACGGTTCAGGGGGGGGGGGCGCTCGCTCGTCCCCACCCCCTTTCCTGACCGGCCGGGCTGCATGCTCGGATAACGGTCTGGTATGGATTTTGGGGGGACCCCAACACCATTTTTTCGGCATAGGGGGTTCCTCTTAGAATCCATACCGGCCCTAAGGGCCTGGTATGCCCATGGGGGGAACCCATGCCGGTTTTTTATTTAAAATTTGGCACGGCGTTCCCCCTCATGATTCATACCAGACAGCTTCAGCACTGCCCGTCGCTCATCGCGAAAGGAAAAAACAGTTTTCCTTTCCCGAGCCAGAGCGACATGCACAGTACCCTGTCGCCGAGAACCAGCGCAATGGTATCGCGCTGGAATCACAATCTCGTGGTCAGGTACTGTAGGTAATAGGAATACGCACTTGAACAATTGATTCAAATTTTTGGAAATCAAACAGGCTCTTGCACTAAATCTAATTTGTCTAATTTTTTTAAGATTGCAGTGTGTGGTCACCTTTACAGATCAAGATCTGAAAATATAATTTTTTTGAGTTTAGAAACACTTTTCTATTCTTTGTAATGTATTGAAATATTTGTGTAAAAAAAAAAAAACATTTCAAAGATATATTAGAAGTAATAGGAATGAGATTAGCATCAAAAGGGTTAATTAAATGCGAACACCTACTAATTATCTAACAAGACAGACCAATGAGATGGGCGTGCGCTATTATCAATGAGAAAAGAGCAGTTACCCTGCCACCAGTCGCCGTTTACATATCTATTATCGCTTTGCACGTCTGTATGCACCGGTTAACATGCCCAATCAATGGTTTATCCGGCGAACCAAATAAGGTATGAACCGGCGCAATGCACTGTTCTTAGTAAATCAGCCCCTCAGTCTCTAGTTACTGCACAGATGCAGAGTAGAGATGAGCTCAGACATCCCCCTAACTCAAACTCCAAGCTCCCACTTATTTGTACTCCCATGAATTGCGGGGGAATGACTTGGCTTACAAGTACAATAAATTTGGAGTCCAAAGTTTGAATTATAGATGGATTTTGAGGAGTGTTTAGTTGCATTGAAAATAAAAATATGGCTTTTGAGCCAACAAAATGGCTGAAGTTCGAACTTAGGGCTATTTCCTGGGACAAAGCTGAAAGTCAGGAATGATTTTGAGACACTGTACCTAGACAGACCAGCAATAGAACTGACATTACTGAGACCAGTTTAGATCCCCTGAAATCAAAACCATAACATTTTCCTGTAAACATTACCAACCTTAATATTTCTTTCATATTCAAGTGTCACTAAACCCACATCATAAAAAATAATAATAAATGTTGTATTACATCAGGGGTCTCAAACTGGCGGCCCTCCAGTCCCATCATACCTCTGCCTGTGGGAGTCATGCTTGTAACTGTCAGCCTTGCAATGCCTCATGGGACTTGTAGTTTTACAACAGCTGGAGGGCCACCAGTTTGACACCCCTGTATTACATGCTGTTCATACTCACTAATGCCCCGTACACACGGTCGGACTTTGTTCGGACATTCCGACAACAAAATCCTAGGATTTTTTCCGACGGATGTTGGCTCAAACTTGTTTTGCGTACACACGGTCACACAAAGTTGTCGGAATTTCCGATCGCTAAGAATGCGGTGACGTCAAGCACGTATGACGAGAACAGAAATGGCCAGTTCAGAACCAAGCGCGGCACCCTTTGGGCTCCTGTTGCTAATCTCGTGTTAGTAAAAGTTTGGTGAGAGACGATTCGCGCTTTTTCAGACTCGTGGCTTTCAGATCGTTTTCTGCCGTTCAGTTTGTGCTTGTGGGTTTGTATCTGCTCTTCAGTGCGTGCAAGCAAGTTCCGCATGACTTTAATTAGTCATTGTATTCTTGTTCCTTCGTTACTGTTTTTCAGGTCGCTCTTCACAGGCCTTTCTAGCCATGTTGCTTATGCGTACTCCTCGTAGAGTTCGTGCTGTGCGGGGGCTTGGTGTTGGGGTCCTTACCTTGACACAAGTCCAGTCCATGAACAGGGTGGGGAGGAGTTCATGGACCAAGAATTGGTTGCTTCAGCGTGACCAGTTCTGTCATATGCCTTTGCTCCGTGAGATCCGTGAGAATAATCCTGATGATTTCAGGAACTTTCTCAGGATGACGGACCCCGTGTTTCACCGTCTGTTGGCTTCGCTGACCCCCTATATTAGCAGGCAGGATACCAGCATGAGGCAAGCCATCACTGCGGAGCAGAGGCTCGTCGCTACCCTGCGGTATTTGGCGACAGGGAGAAGCCTGCAGGACTTGAAGTTCTCGACAGGCATCTCCCCCCAGGCTCTGGGTATCATCATCCCAGAGACCTGTTCTGCCATCATCCAGGTCCTGCAGAAGGAGTATATGAAGGTAAGATATTTATCCTTTAATATCACATTTTATTGTATTGAATGGTTGCTAATATCTTGTATTTCTTTCCTCATTCCCTAATTACCATGATTGGAATATGCTGTGAATGTCCCCTTTGTCCTCATGCATGCTGGATTTTTATGTCATTATTTTTTTTAGGTCCTTCATACAGATTGGCCTTCAATAACCTCCCCAGCATGTTCTCTCCTGCCCCTATATTCACTTCATGTAGTCACTTAACAATGTATTTTATCAGCTCCATAGTAGTGCTTTACCCCAAACACCCCCTAAAATGTTTTGAAATGCTATTTTAGCTTTAAATTCAGGCAGAGTGTCAGAGGCTTTTTTTATGTGGTGTCCCCAAATCATTTTTAGTAACCCTCCCTCCCCCAACTGGTAAGTCAGCTGATCCCAATTCTCTATCTATCCTCAATCATCTATCTGCTGACTTTGCCCAACCCATACACACTATACCCATCTCTTTTGTGCTCAGATGTATGGATGAATTCCCCAAAGCATGTAGTGCAAGGGCCTGCCTGTATACTTTCAAATGGTACTGTTTAAAGTTTTTGTATCCTATTATTATCTTGACAGGTAATATCAGAATGTCCAAATGTCCTCAAATGTGTACAGTGTGTATTTATATCTTTGTATTATGACACTTCTTACCTGTCCAGTGGGCTGCCAATAGTGTAACTAAGGAGGGGCTGTTCCAAGTAATACCCTGTATTTAGCCATTCATCTCTCAATGAAGTGAAGAGGGTTACCTGTCCAAGATCCCTTAATCCCTGTCCAAGATCCCTTAACACATCCCATAATGTTAGAAATGGCCCATGAGAGGGGGGAGGGGGAATATGATAGGTGTACCTTATACTTTGGTGTTGTTAAATTCCCCTTAATAAATGCTATCTGGAGGTTGCCCCATAATGTTTGTGCCTAATCTGCTTGCCATGTTTCTGAGCAAAAATAGTAATTATTTTTTTTTCCCTCAACAGTTTCCTTCCACGCCACAGGAATGGCAGACTGTGGCCTCCCACTTTGCCCAGCGGTGGGACTTTCCTAACTGCGGAGGGGCAATTGATGGGAAACACGTCCACATCGTCCCACCACCCAACTCGGGTAGTACTATTTCAACTATAAGGGGTTCAATAGTATTGTGATGTTGGCGGTGGTGTCGGCTAATTACGACTTCTTGTAGGTGGACATGGGGAAGAATGGCCGGATGTCCGATGGTGGAGTCATCGCCCAGACGGAGTTCTACAGGCGTCTCCAGAATGGCAGCTTGGACTTGCCAGCTCCAGAGGACAATGTGGAAGGAATCCCATTTGTGTTTGTGGCTGATGAAGCGTTTGTGCTGGGGGACCACCTGATGCGGCCATTCCCGATGAGGACCCTCACCCCGGAACAGAGGGTTTTTAATTACCGGCTGGCCAGAGCCCGAAGAGTGGTGGAGAACACATTTGGGATCCTGGCCAGCCGGTTCCGCCTATTTCTGACACCTATTCATATGGCGGAGTATAAACTGAACCATATTATACTGGCGTGCTGTATTCTCCATAACTTTTTAAGGAAACATTCGGCCAACTATGCTAGCTCAGTTGGGCCTGAGGCCGGAATCATACATGAAACCACACTGACGGCGCTTGAAAGCGGCCGTCCTGGCTTGCCCTCCCTGAGTGCCCGTGATGTCCGGTTACGATACCTGGAGTTCTTTGCGGGTAGGGGGGCCATCAATATGCCAGCAATTCTGTGAAGCCTTTTTATAATAAAAAAACAAAAAAAACATTCTTTGTGGACATTTACTGCTTGTGTTTGTTTTAGCTGACCCTGACAGAAATGTGTTAATTCCAGAAAATGGCGTGATTGTGTAACCTTATACAAAGCACTGTTGGCTGTTATTTACTAAATGCAAAGACACATTTCACTACAAGTGCACTTGCAACTGCACTGAAACTGCACTTGTAGTGCCAAGAGGATTTGCCCTTAGTAAATAACCCCCATTTTCTCTTAAAACAGCAATCTTTCTGTACTGCTCATGTTCTCTTAATTTGAGGTCCAACCACCGCTTCCTGAGCTGATCTTTCGATCGTCGTACCCCGAATTTCCGGTGCAGACTCCTGACCACTTTCGCCATGATCTTGGCCTTTCTGATATTGGGGTTGGGGTAAGGTCCATACTTTCCGTCATAGTCGGCGCTCTTCAGGATGTCCACCATCTCCAACATTTCCCCAAAGGACATATTTGAAGCCTTAAATCTCCTTCTGGATCGGGACGTCTCCGGATACGGGCTTTCCCCCTCCTCCTCGTTGCTACAATTATCACGATCCTGCTGTGTATCCGCTATGTGCTCTTCCCCCACTGCGCCGAACGAAAAGGGGCGGGGAATAGACTAGAAAGAACGTCAGGGGTGGGCGGAGTTACACGCATGCACAGTGTGTATAAAGCGTAACACGCGTGCGTCTTACGTACGATCTGTGAGTGGAGGAAGGAGCATCAGAGGCACCGATCGTGATAACGAAGGTAGGATATAAACTTGGGCCTATACTGCTTTGAAATGGAAGCCTATATTGTAACAAGATTAGGGGAGTTTGGCCTGACCTTGGGGTTTGTCTTGTGTTGTGTCTTGCAGAGAAAATGGATGGGTTCAACGACCACAATTTCCTCCCCCTGTTCACAGACAAGTACAGGGAGCTGCCCTGTCTAGCAGGTGAGACACCCCCATTATAATCATAAACAAAAGAGGCAGGCAGCGCTGGAGACACTACTGGAGTTGGTGAAGCCGGTGGTCCCCACAGCAACCATCCCTTATTTAAAAACCAAAATTGGTGGCCTGAGGAGCACTTATCTTAGGGAGCGCAAGAAGGTCACGGATTCCCAGAGGTCCGGAGCTGCAGTAGATGACGTTTATGTCCCCAGGCTGTGGTACTGAGAGACTGCGGTTTCTGTCAGACCACACTGAAGTCAGGGAATCCCTCTCCACTCTTCCTTCCACTCTTCCTTCCACCCCAGCTGAGCCTTCCGATGTCCAACCTGGGCCTTCCAGCCAGGAAGAAGTGGAGGAGCCCAGCTGGAGTCAGGTATAGCATTCTTCTACAGATTTCCGGTCAAAAAATAAATTATGTTTATTAGATTTTATTATTGATCACTAATTGGTGATTGCAAAAAGTGTTTTACATATCAATAGACAGTAGTGGGCACCCAAAATTGGGACAAGAATGAAAAATGCTGGGCTCAGAATGATAGTCTGTTATATTTGTTAACATTCAATTTGCATCAGTCATGAGATGAAAATTGTGTGTGATTGATGAATAAAATACTAAAACTATGTCCCTTTTTCATACACAGGAAGACCTCAGCCAGGAGGAGGTTGTGGAATGTGGCAGCCAGGAGGAGGCGGGGATTAGTGGCAGCCAGGAGGAGGCGGGGCTAAGTGTCAGCCAAGAGAAGCCTGGGACCAGTCGCAGCCTGACTGAATCGCAGGTTCCTCCCCTCCGCCTTCCATACAAAAGGGCGAGGAAGATGATTCCCGTGCATGATTCTGCGCTCAGGCTGATTCAGGAGGCTTCTGCGTCCCTCCGAGCCTTACCCACTCCTGAAGAGGCCTTTGCCTGCATGGCTGCCACAAAACTGCAGGGCATGCAGGAGGGTCAACGCAAGCTCTGTGAGGACCTTCTATATAAAGTCCTAATTAAGGGGGTGAGTGGGGAACTAACACCCAAGACCGACGTGATTGAGTTGGACCATCCTCCTCCTCCTCCTCCTCCTGCTGCCACAACTCCACCACCAGAGCCACCACGTGGAAGGAAGCGTGGAAGGAAGACAAGAGAGTGATGACCCTGGGTTCAGTCTGGTCTGACAGAAGCTGCAGTCTCTCGTATGACCACAGCCTGGGGACACAGATGTCATCTGCTGCTTTCCGGATCTCTGGGACTTCTGGACCAGACTGCCCTCCCTTAGATAGGGACTCCTCAGGCCACCAATTTAGCTTGAAAATAATTGATGTCTGCCCTGGTGGTCCAAGGCTTCACCCACTTCTGCTGTTTCTCCAGCGTTGCCTCCCTCTTTGTTTAGTTGTGACCCCTTTTAATAAAATTTTTTTAGGGAAATTCTACTCTCCTGTGTGTGTTTTCATCCAAAAAGGACAGTTTGTTGTTGACGATTCTGGTATATTTCTAACATAAAATGTGAAATTAACAAGGGACACCAACACCAAACAATCTCCTACAATAGAACAACATATCAATGGTGTTGTGGTAACTTGACACAAAAAAACACACAAACATTTTCAGGAGTACAAATAAAAAAAATAAATAAAAAAATAACACCCTTCAAAAAAATACAAACACAAAAAAAGAATCTACATTAAAGCCAAACCAAAAAAAAATACAACAAAATTATGTTGTCAGATGTGAGAAATCAAAATATATTGAGGGAATCCCGATAAATAGTAAAGAAATAAGTTTGTGAGAAGTGTGTGTGAATATGAGCAGCAAAACTACTTAATTCTTGTCACATTATAAAGAAGAAGAGAGTGCGCTGTATTAAATCATTTTTAACATTGCAGCATGACGAAAGTGCTGTATCCATTGCGAACGCTAATTTTACCAGACCGAGCTGTCCCGTGTCGGAATTTCTTCTGAGCATGCGTGGCACTTTGTGCATCGGAACAGGCCACACACGGTCGGAATTGACGCGATCGGATTTTGTTGTTGGAAAATTTTATCTCCTGCTCTCCAACTTTGTGTGTCGGAAAATCCGATGGAAAATGTCCGATGGAGCCCACACACGGTCGGAATTTCCGACAACACTCTCCGATCAGACATTTTCCATCGGAAAATCCGACCGTGTGTACGGGGCATAAGACATTATGAGATATATTTTTGGCACAAAACCTGGTTGATCCTGCTGCTCTCTATCTCCCCCTCCTGTCCATGTCCTCACTGCAGTTGGGGATTTATCAGAGCAGTGTTGGCAGCTCTGCACATACTCAGTTTTCAGTGAGTTTCTATGCTAAGCATTTCCCCTATCACATCTGAGCAGCCAATGTGACTATAGAGTCACATATGTGGGAGTATACACAGTGGTAAATGACAGCCCACTCCCTCCTCCTCCATGCCCACTAACCAGCTAAATACAATGGGGGTGGAATATTATATGTAGATTAATGGTGGCTTCATCTCCCTTTTATTCTAAGACACAGGCTGCAGGGGCGAGACACAGCCTGTGACTGGCAGAAATCTGCCCATGCCATGTTATTGCCAAAAAATAATAAAGTTTTGATTTAAATATATATTTGTATGCCAATTTAAAACCGTTTATTGATATTAATTATCATTTTTACTTTGTGTTCCAAAGGCTTTTTAGTATCATAAGGATCTACAGTGGAACCTTGGATTACGAGCATAATCCGTTCCAGGAGAATGCTTGTAATCCAAATCACTCGCATATCAAAGAGTTTCCCCATAGAATTCAGTGGAAACAAAGATAATTCGTTCCACATTGACTTCTATTGTATGCAGTACAGCATGTGGCCTAAGGTGGGGGGGGCGCCGTAGAGACTCAGAAATACTCAGAGTTCACTCGGAGCCGCTCGGATGCACTTGGAAACTCTCGGAAAGGCTCGGAAACACTTGGGAACCGAGTGTTTCTGAGTGTATCCGAACGGCTCAGAGTGTCGCCGGCGCTCCCGCACCTCTGGCCAAATGTGGGACTGCACACCGCAGAGGCTTGAATCCTGCTAGTTTTTTTTTTTTTTTTAAATTCTTTATTTACAAAGAGGCATGCAAACAGCAATATACAAACATCAATAGAACGGGCACATCAATTCTCCACATTTTACATACAGTTCTACTGATTAATCCTTACTGACTAGCAATATAACCTGATAACGTGTATACTCCTATTCAATTTCACCCTAGTTGACCGGTTTACAGTTCAAGGAGGCCCGCTGTGCCAGGTTTACTATTACGTATTACCTCTTGTTGTATTTTCTTTTCTTAATTTTCTATGTTCTCCCTCCTTTTCCTTTATCTGCATACCGTAGTATGCGAACCAAGAAAGACTAAGAACGGAAAAAGAAGGAGACAAGGAAAGTATAGAGAGCGAGGGGAAGAGGGATGAGAAAGAGAGATAAGAGAGCGAGAGGGAAAGAAAGGAAAGGAAAAAAAAAAAAAAAAAAAAAAGGGGGGGGGGGCGGGGGAAGTGGGAGAGCCCCCCCTCTCCAGCCACACCCGCAGTGTCTCCACCTTCAATTTCTCCAACTTACTAAATATCTAGGCCGCCAGCCTTGCATACTCTTCTGAGTAGAAAAACTGGAGCCAATAATACCACTTCTTAGAGAACTGTTCACTACGTCCCTGGTCAATGGCCACAAGGTCCTCCATTTTGTGGATATCAACTATCTTTTTCAACCATACCGCAATACCCGGGGGCTCCGTCTTTTTCCAGAATAGGGGAATACAACTTTTCGCCGCCGTAATCAATGAGGGCAGGATTGATTTCCTGTATGCTTTGCTTGGTATTTCATGATGGTGTAATAAAAAGAATTCGGGGGTCCTGGGCAGCTCCCTATCTGTAAACTTCTGTGTGATCCGGTGTACTTCTGACCAAAAAGGTGCAAGAAGCCTACAAGACCAGAATATGTGAAGAAGAGAGCCCTCTTCCTCCCCACACCTCCAACAAATATCCGTGCTCTGAGGAAACATCCGATGCACTCTGTCTGGTGTGAAATACCAATGTGATAGGACCTTGAACCCCGCTTCCTGTTGGGCCGCACAGATCGAAGTCTTATAGGTAAAGAGAAATATTCTCTCTGCCTGTCTCTCATTTAGCTTTATTCCCAAGACACGTTCCCACTTAGCCAGATAAGGAGGTCTAAATCCCTCGGGGGGTGAGATGAGGAGCTGGTAAGTTAATGAAATGGCATGGCGCAACGGCTCCTGCTCCGAACAAAGAAGTTCGAATGCTGTCAATGCTCGCAAGAAGGTGCCGGTGAGGGCTGTGCTCTAAGAAAATGCGCTAATTGGACCTTTTGCCAAAAAGAAAGACTCGCCAGGAGGGGATCATCCATTAGTTCCTCCCTGGTCATCCATTTCCCATTCCTAATGAAGTGACGGAGCTGCGATCTGTTACACCCCTTAAGAGCTTGGAATCTGGATTCGTTCACTCCTGGGCTAAAGGCAGGGTTATCCGTTACTGGGGTTAGCGGTGAGGGAGCGGGCACAATCGAGTGTTCTCTCAATATTTTTTGGGCCATTTGCCACGTCTCACCCACTGTAGGATGATCCGTTATGCGGACTGGTAGATTCTGCTGACACCACGGCAGTCCCTCTAGCTCCATACCCGTCAAGCACTTCTCAATTTGAATCCATTGTTTTAGTGTCCCATGGCGACACCAGTCGATTATTCTTGTCAAATGGCAGGCTGAATGATAGAGAGCCACATCTGGAAGAGCAATTCCACCGAGCATTTTTGGCAACCGTAGGATTGATTGAGCGAGCCGCGGGGGCTTTCTGGCCCAAATAAACAGGGTCAACTCCCTATTTGCTGCTCTTAGGAAAGCCTTTGGGATCCTAATGGGTAGAGTCTGGAGATAGTATAGAATGCGGGGCATAACATTCATTTTTACTATGCTACATCTACCAAACCAGGAGAACAAACCCGATTGCCACTTCTGCAGATCTTTTTTAATGTCTCTCAGCAAGGGGGGAAAATTAAAAGTGAATACGTCTTCCACCTTCTTTGGTAGACGGATGCCCAGGTATTTGATACTGGAATCCGCCCACTTAAAGGGAAAGTCTGCTTGCAGCAGTTTAGCCAATGAGTTTGGCATGGATATGTTTAGGGCTTCCGATTTTTGGAAATTAACTTTAAAATTAGATAATTTACCGTATGCCCTGAGCTCTGACATCAAGTTAGGTATGGAGACTAGGGGATTAGATATAAAAAAGAGCAGGTCGTCCGCGAAGGCCGCTATTTTGGGAGACAATGAGTCCCCCAGGTGTATCCCTGATATGTTGGGATTGTCTCTCACTGTACGGAGAAAGGGCTCCAATGCTAAGATAAATATTAAAGGGGACAAGGGACACCCCTGCCTCGTCCCGTTGGTAATATCAAAAGGGGAGGACAACAGTCCGTTTACTTTCACCTGAGCCGATGGTCTGGAATATATAGCTAACATCCAGTTCATCATCCTCTGTCCCAGTCCTATGTGATACAGGGTCTCGGTCAAGAAGGGCCAGTTCACCCTATCGAACGCCTTTTCGGCGTCGGTAGAGAGAAGTAGCATCGGGATTCCCTTCGTTCGTGCTGCGTGAATAAGGTTGATAGCTTTCGTGGTGTTATCCCTCGCCTCTCTGGAGGGCACAAATCCGACCTGATCTGAGTGGATAATTGACGGGATCCATTCCGATAATCTCATGGATAGAATTTTGGTAAAGATCTTTAGATCCACATTAAGGAGGGATATAGGCCTATAATTCTGGCAGTGCAACGGATCTTTCTCCTCCTTTGGAATCACCGAAATGAATGCCCGTAATGAATCCTGAGGGAAACTCGTCCCCTCCCCAGTGTCATTATAGGCCGCAAGAAAGTGTGGTGTCAGGATACCCCCGAATGTCTTATAGTATGTCAGCGAGTATCCGTCTGGGCCCGGGGCTTTACCTTTTTGCATACGGGTGATGGCCAATGCTACCTCCTCCTCCGATATAGGTTCCTCCATAGTTGCTAACGCCTCATCAGGCAGCCGAGGGAGACCTGACTTCTGGATGTATTGTCGTATAGCCTCCCTTTCTCTTATTTTATCACTAGCCGACAATTGTTGTGGAAGGTTATATAAAGAGGTATAATATTTGCGGAACTGTTCCGCAATGTCCTCCGTAGTATGTACTTTGTGGCCCTGTTCTCCCATGAGCTCAGGTATGAACGTTTGTGCCCTCTGGGCTCTCAAGGCCCTTGCTAACAATTTACCACATTTGTTGCTGTGCTCGTAGAAAGTGCGTTTGCATTTCGCGATCACTGCCTTAGCTTTGAACATCGCCAGTGATCTCAATTGATTTCTCAGAGTTGTAAGTTCCACAAGCGCTTGAGGTGCAAGGGATTGTTTGTGTATGGATTCCAATACCCTAATTTTATCTAAGAGTTCAAGGATTTGCTGAGACCTCGCCCTCTTGAGGCGAGTACCAATTTTAATTAGTATTCCTCTGATAGTGCACTTGTGTGCCTCCCAGATCATCTGAGGTGTACTATCCGGACCTATATTATCTGAAAAAAAGTTTCTAAGTTCCCTCGCCACCTCCTCCACCACCTCAGGTTCTTGAAGTAATGAGTCATTAAGCTTCCACTGCCATTGTCTAGGTACATGTGGTATGAGGTCTATGTCAACAAAGACTGGCGCGTGGTCTGAGAAAGTGATGGGCCCTATAGTTGCCGATCTTACCCTAGATAGCATGGACTGGGGAAGCATAAAAAGATCGATTCTCGTATAGGAATCATGAGGGTGAGAATAGAAGGTGTAGTCCCTCTGTGTCGGGTTCAGCACCCTCCACACGTCAACCAAGTGAAAGGCATGAAAATTCCTTTTTAAGCGCTTGAGTGCTGCATAAGAGATTTGGGAAGTTTGCCTCGACGCGTCTAGGTGTGGGTCCATAGTGAAGTTGAGGTCTCCTCCCAACACCACTGCTCCCTCAGCAAAGTCTTGTAGTTTCGTCAGGATAGACTCAAAGAATCTAATCTGACCAGTGTTGGGGAAGTACAAATTCACTAGAGTTACCAAGGAGCCGCCCAAGGTTCCCTTCACCAGTAATGCCCGTCCCTCATTGTCATTCCACTGTTCTTTCAGTGTCCACGGCGTTGCGGCACGTATTATAATGCTAACCCCCTTTGACTTAGATTCGGGCGAGCACCCATGGTATGCGGTTGGGAAAAAGCGGTCTTGAAGTCTTGGTATTGCATCGGCTCGAAAATGAGTTTCCTGTAAAAAGCATATATGGGCCTTCGCTTGTTTCAAATTAGCCAAGACCATAGATCTTTTCTCAGGGGTATTAAGTCCCTTGACGTTGATAGACATTAATCGGAGAGTATCCCTGGAGTCCATGATGTGGGTTAGGCCTAGGAAAGGGGTACAGAAAGAGAAAAAAAAAAAAAGGGGGGTAAGTAGAAAAAAAGCAGAAAGAGAGGGCAGAAAAGTGGAGAGTGGGTCACTAAAGTATCAGTGCACCCAAAAAAAAAAAAAAAAAAAAAAAAAAAAAAAATGGGTGGAAGAAGAAACTAAAGAAACTAAAACGCCTATAGCGTTTGGGAGACTTAGTCTCAGAACACCCTTAGGACTACTAAATCAAGCCCCAGAGGGGTGTTGTCCTAATTGGGGTAGTGGCTGAACACAACCGTGGTCGAGAGCTCCCCAACCAGACCCATATGTAAAAAAAGAACAAATATAAGACAAGTGAACCATCCTGCACTAGCATATATTACTAGAAAAATTGAAACTGGAAAACGAGAAGTTCTCATGAACCTGCATATAAGCATCAGTATCTTGGACTTTTATCCTGCTATCTATATGACAAGCTACAGATTGAAAACTATGACTTAGGGGGAATGCCTCTGTCGCCCGCTACACCCCATTGCTTGCAATCAGTTAATTACATTCCAGTGATGTCACACTGGGAAACCCTTGTATCCGTCCAACTATATGAGTGTGCAGCAGGCGAAATTCAACACCCCCTAGAGCGCCGATGAGGCAAAACAGTGTAATAACCAGCATAACTTAGAGCATATCTGTGTTAAAGGGACCATACATTTATAACAGTAACAGATTCCCCCCCTCCCCCCCCCCCATGCGTCATTCACTGGTTTCCCTGGTGCAACTGGAATCTGACGTGCAGCCCCGCAACAGCCATCTTTCTGAGCGTGTTCCCTTTCCCGGCGTGACTCTCACCGGGAGGGTGCATCATCTCTGACCATGGCGACACAAGGGACCCCCCATTAACAGAAAGCCCCTGTGTCAAGCCGTTATTCACTAAGAGGCGGTGCAACGCTGCACGTCTACTGCAAATACGCATCCTGTTCCCCACTTCCTGCTATGTTCTAGACACCCCTCATCCCTCCCCTTCAGTGCCTCCACCTCCAAAGCACACACTACCTTCCATATGTTTATTCCTAGCCGTCGAGAGGGGGTTAGAGTCCTCTCAATTTGCTATGTGAAAAAAAAAGATTTGTTAGTGGTTGTCCTCTTAACCTGTGACGAGCATTTTCAAACTTTTGCTGTAGTTTATGGCTCATGTTGTCCCAGGGCAACCACGCCACCCCATAAGACCGCTACCTCCTCTCCGCCGGAGTCTCCTATCTACTTGGTGATATGGTTGCGTATCGGGTGGAACACTCCATGGCATACCCCGGGAGAGGAGGGATGTAATATTTCTAGTATGGTCACACATCACAGTCCTGGAGAGGAGAGGGGATCGGCAGTACTACTCTCCTGATCACAAAAGAAAAATGTAATGGGCAGAGGAGGGATACTATCGGGATCGGAGCGGATCCCCAAAACAGTCGGCTTCCAGAGGGGAGGGGAAAAAGTTCAGTATCCCTGAGCCCGTTGATTACCAAGAAAAACATTACGAGTCCCGTAACACAGTCACCTCTCGCTGTCAGTCACTTACATGTATGGGATCTCTGGTCTCACGGCTCCGGATCCCTACTTCTTATCGGAGTATGCTCTCTTTGTCTGCGCCTTGTCGATCGACGAGGGAGACCCAATGATGCGCTCTGAGGGGCTGGACGGAAATCCCTGCTCGGTATGGGACCAAGCCAGTCCCGCAGCAGAACCGGCTCCATTCCCAGGAAGGCAAAAAGGTCCGGGAGTTCGGCATGTCGGCGTAGAGTAAAGGATTCATTTCCTTTCCGGACGGTCAGTTGTATAGGGAATCCCCATCGGTATGACAGTCCTGCTCGGCTTATTCTCTCCAGCAATGGCTTCAGCATTGCTCTCCTCAAGAGGGTTGCACGGGACACATCTGGATACACTGAAATCTGTGCACCGTCAAAGTCTACCGGGCCCTTGAGCCGCGCTGCGCGCATGATCTGTTCCTTATGACTGTACCGGTGGAGACGGCATAACACATCGCGGGGACGTTCCATGTCCGTATGTTTCGGGCCAAGCGCTCTGTGTACCCTGTCGAACTCCAGGGAGGCGGGAAGGGCACCATCTAGTATTGTGTGTATTAGTGCCCTCACTGTTTCTATTAGATTCTCCGGGCCGGTGGCTTCTGGTATGCCTCTAAACCGTATGTTTTGGCGCCGGCTACGGTTCTCCAAGTCTTCAGCGTGCAACTGTACCTCTGCTAGCTGTTCCAGATATCTCTGCTGCGATCTCTCCAGTAGTGTTACTCGAGTCTCCAGAGCCCCCATTGAGGCCTCCTCTTTAGTTAGCCGTTCATCAATCTCTTGTACCTCTGCCCGGACCTCCTGCAGGTCACGACGGTGCTGCTCCTCTACTCTCAGTACAAGTGCCTCCATGTCCGCCTTGGTGGGGAGAGCTTCCATGTCTGCTTTAGTGGGCAGAGCCCTCAGCAGTGCTCTAATGTCGGAGTCATCGCTAAGTAGCTGCACAGACGGGCCTGTTGCCGGTTGGCTGATCAGCGATGGGTTTAGCAGATTCGGGATCCCCGTGAGGGCCTGTGAACTTGTACTCTGTGAAGCCGCCATGCTGTCAGGTGATGCAGATGGCGAGCAGGCCTCGCCACGTGTTATCCCAGCACGATCCTCCCGGCCTGAGCTGGACTTTTCTTTTAGATATCGGTCGATTTGTGCCGCCGGATTTGGCTTGAGAGATGCCTTGTACTTGCCTCTTTTTCGATAGCTCATGGCCGGGTAGGTAGAAGCTGGTGGAATGGCATAACGGCTTCGTTCGCTCGATCTGGGGTCAGGAGCTGATCTTGCAGAGTCAATGTGTGAGGTATCCCCCCCTTCCTTTTCAGATGCACTGGCAGATACAGGGGATGAGAGGGCACTGTCTAGATGGGGACGGCAAAGCCACAGTCCATGTGCACAGCTCAGATATATGGGGTAGGTGTGCCAAGATGGCCGCCGGTCACCCTGTGTAGGCTCAGGCTGCAGACTAGGCCGGTTGTGAGCATCAGTCTCCCCGGGCCCCTGATGGGTACACAAGGTAGCAGACAGAGGGAAGGGTGCAGCCCAGTCCTCCCAGAAGGCTGTATAGTAGCTGGGTACCTGTGTGGTGTGGAATGCTTCAGGCAGGGCCGTCAGTAAGGAGGACCAAGATGGCCGCGGCCTCCGGTAGTAGGCCGAAGCCGCGGTCTCGATTTATATTGCCGCCGAGCGGGAGATCGCCGCTCCGCTCGAGACGCCGAACGTTCCTCCCCCTCAGGGGTCAGATTCTTCTGTCCCAGGTGGTCCGGGGAGACAGTCCAGCCGGTTGCCCAGTGCAGGAAGCTCAGG
Source organism: Aquarana catesbeiana (assembly GCF_042186555.1). Classification (NCBI taxonomy): domain Eukaryota; kingdom Metazoa; phylum Chordata; class Amphibia; order Anura; family Ranidae; genus Aquarana; species Aquarana catesbeiana. The sequence goes on along the minus strand of NC_133330.1, from coordinate 18,951,888 downwards.
ATTATGGCTTAATTAGGGGTACTGGCAGGAGCTCAGAGACCACACGTCTTACACCATGTTGCGTCAGGCCACGCCCCCCGAATCCTGCTAGTTTTGTGAGACAACACTCGCAAACCGAGTCAGGATTTTTAAAAAATAATAGCTCGTATTGTGAAACGCTCGTTAACCGCGTTATTCGAAATCTGAGGTATTACTGTACTGGCAACAAGCACTGTTTTTAACTGACTTGCTTCACACTCAGGAACTGAAGGGATGAAGATGATGAGGCTTTAGAGGAGGAGGAGCAGATATCTATAATAGTTCTAAAATGCTCTGTATTAATTTAACACAAAAAAATATTTATTTAAACAGAATAGTCTATGTTCCTATGGATAAGCACGTTGGTATTACTAGGCCTATGAATAAGCACATTGGTATTATTACTGCCCAGTGTTTAATTTGGAGCTTGGGTGGGGCGGGGGGGATATAGGAGACAGGGCAGGAGCCTTTTTCAGACCATGGGAAAGAGAAAGGATCCAGAATGTAAACTAAATATGGATAGGGGAGGCAGAAGAGGGGTGGGATAGAGGCAGAAAGGTAACTGTTTAAGATCCAGGGTATATTAAGGAGGCAGAATGGACCTGTTTATGTCAGAGTATAGAAGTGATAGTGGACAGACAGCCAAGCATGGAACCATAGGCGTGCGCAGGGGTTGTGCCGGGTGTGCCTAGGCACAATCTAATCACTACTTGCGGATTCACCCTACTGCCCAGGCGTCCCCCATGTTGCACCTTTTCCCCTAGCAGTGATGCTGGTTTCCCTCCTCTCCTCTCCATCCAGTTGCTGTGGAGGATGTTTCAGAAGTGAGAGCGGGGGAAGGGGCTAGTAAAGATATAATTTTCCTGTGGGAGTGGGTCCACTCAACACCTGGGTGTGGTGGAAGTTGGAAAGAAGACATCACTTTTTGAAAGACTTTATCACAATAACCAAATGAACATTTTTTGCTGTAAAATTTTTTTTTGTCTTGGATTAGATCCTTGCAAATTAATGAGTTGCAGTGGAAATATTTTTGTGTGGAATTTAAAAAAAAAAATTTTTTTTTGTATAACTCAATATATGATTTTCACTTATCACCTGGTGTTCACTATATATATATATTCCACATGTTGTTCACACTTTATTTTACACGTTACAGAAGAAAACACTTTGCTTAATTTTTCACATAAAGTGGCAGCTATAGTTAGGTATCTGCATCAACACTCTTCACAAAATATTTTGTGTATACTCTGAGGCGCAGTGGAGGGTAACAAGGTATAGGTGGGCAGTGATACTTTGTAGACCAATTGGTGGTGTGATACTATAGACACCCCCAGATCCGAAATTTAAAGGGATATTACACTTTTATTGTTTGACTTTAAGCATTATTAAAATCACTGCTCCCGAAAAAACGGACGTTTTTCAAACTTTTTTTTGCATTGATCCATGTCCCCTGGGGCAGGACCCAGGTCCCCAAACACTTTTTATGACAATAACTTGCATATAAGCCTTTAAAATTAGCACTTTTGATTTCTCCCATAGACTTTTAAAGGGTGTTCTGCGGCATTCGAATTTGCCGTGAACACCCCAAATTGTTCGCTGTTCGGCGAACTGGCGAACGGCCGATGTTCGAGTCGAACATGAGTTCAAACTCGAACTCGAAGCTCATCCCTAGTGCTGGGGAAGTGTCAGCCCAAAACTTTGGAAAGGGTCAGATCTGAGGAGACACACAGACTTTCCTGCTACATTTATTCCTAGTGGCAGAAATTTCCATCAGTGGAAGGGAAAGGTAACCACTCTATAAATGACAGGGTGGAGGATTGAACTCACCCGGTCAGGACTGTAATTTGTATGTTAAGGCAAGCTGGTTGGCCTGATACCCAGTGAAAAGATGATGTTATGTACAGTATAATCCTTTTATTAGCTTGTAATATATTTAAAGAATATAGGATATTATAGAATTTGGTGTATATAATAGGAAGGAATGATAGAGTATATGAAGGATTATGTTATATAACATCACTGTACCTTCATTAGTTTATACATTTATTACCAGAACATTTCCATGGCACCCCTTGGTGCCATTGGTATTTCCTATTGCATGCTTCAAATTGTCAAGCAGGAGTCACCCATGAAATGTTGGTACCCTTCATAGCAGAGGCGTAGCTTGTGGGCCCCAATGCAAAAGTTGACCTGGCCCCCCCCCACTACTTCCAATGTGTGTGCAGATACATCCACCGCATGCCAAGATACTCAAAGTGGCTTAAGAGTTTTGAGTTCCCAGAGTCCCTCTTTACATCAGAGGACAGGGATCACTGCTGGAGAATCGGAGGACAGGGACCCCTGGCAGGTCACTTGGCAGAGCTCCTTTCCCATCCCAGCACTGTATACAGCTCCCCCCACACTACACAGGGCTGAAATCACATTCCTTTACACAGTCTGTCAGTCTTCACAGGGTGTATCTGGCTTTTATTTTGCCCTTCTGACCTGTGAAATTCTCTGGTCAGAACTGCAGTGTAGTTGCAGTAGGCAAATACACCCTATGCAGATCGAGGCTGACTGGCTGTGTTGTAAAGGAATGTGATTTCAGCCCTGCGGAGGAGGAGCATTAAAGAGTGCTGTACTGGGAAAGCTCAGCAGCCGGGCATAGCATGCAGGGTGGAGGGGGTGGTCAGGGGGCTAAGTTGTCAGGGGGACAACTTAGATCTGGGGGGGAAAGCCATGTGACACGAAATCAGGAGCCTGTAGCCCTTCAGGCCCCCCCCCCGGGGGGGTGTTAAGGGTTTTGTTTTAGCAATTTCTGAAGGTTTCTCTCAGTGTTGGGGGAAGGTCACCTCCCGGAGGTGTGTGTCTTTTCCCCAGTTGTCAGAGAAGTGGGGTAAGTAGACATCCCCGGGTAGGGGGGGAGTACAGAGAATCCCAGCTGGTGACCAGGAGATACTGAGCAGTGTCATACCTCACCAGTGACATTGATCCCATCGTGGCTAAAGGACGGCACTCTCCTCCTCTTGCCCTGCTGAGTTTGGTTACCATTCCATGGTGCCAGCACACAGCACAGACACTTCCCCATCCTGGGCTGTTCTCACCCCATGCTCCTCTCCATTCATGAAATGGCTTACAGCTTCTCCCCAGCCAATGGGGAAAGGGTGTGGACTGTGGAAGGCAAAGTAGAAGCCCAGTACTGGAGCGTGGCTGTGGGGCCCTAGGGCAGATCAGAGCTGGATTTTGTGGAGGATATGATAATATGACAGAGAGGCTGCAGGGGCCCCCTGGAGCTAGGGGCAGGGTTGCGATTATGACCCCTGCAACCCCTTATGCTACGCCCATGCTTCATAGTATAAGTACTGCTGTTTGAGATGACAGGTGGGGAGAGGTCACCTCCCAAGGGACAATAACCACAGAGTCTGACTCTCACTGATCAGACTCTGCATGGGGTTTGGTTAGACTCAGAGAACAACTCCACAGTACACCAACTGCAAAAAAAGCAGTTATTAGGGCTCGGCAGAAGTTAAATATAATACATTTTGTGGCACATATATTTATATAATAAGTAAATACAAATATTTAATAATATACACTAATTTTATCACTACAGTATTATACAACACTTCTTCCAGACTTTTATCATTTTGTGAGTGAGCACCTACACCTGGGACCAGGAATGCCCTGAATGTTCACAAAGTACCCTGAGATAGACACCCAGCCATTGGTTGGACCGAAATGACCACCACTGCTGTGAGTCCTGTTGATGAGTACAGGGTCACCATTCACATTATAACAACATCTCCCTAAAATGGGAATACATTATTATATTTTGTAACAAGTTTGTATTTTGTAACAGGTTTGTAGGATGTTCTTGAATAAAATTCTATTTAAGTTTGGTTTCCCTTCTTGATGAAATTTCACTTCCTTTCAGGCTTTAAATTCTGATTCTTGTTCCAAACCACCAAAAATGAAAAAGAAGAAACTCAGATATTTTCAGCTGCTGTCCATCGAGTGAAAATTGTAAACATACATATAATTATTTTATTGTCTACCCAGAAGTTATCTGTAAGACCTGCCGCCAAGGGGACTGTGCCAAATGTTCTTGAGAACACATAGTTTTTATGGATGACAAACATACAGTATATGGTTGTTTCTGTATTGTAAGTTAAGATGTGATGTTCACTTAGGTTTACTATCAATATATTCATTGTTAATTGTAGACCTCAATATACTATGTTATGATTCCTTGTAGTGTGAACAGGTACTCTACTCCCCTGAGGAAGACGTTTGAAGCATGTTGGCATGGTAGAGATGACTGTACAGCAGCATTTGATCTTGTACCAACATAATGTCAGGCTTTATGTATATGTATGTATAACTTTTTTGTGTGAGAATACCTTTAATAAATATATACATTTTAATTGGGTGTATTTATATATTGAATGCCTAAATATTCCCATCCAGAATGGTCTTTATTGGGTATAGCTATTAAAGGGATGTCGACATTCCCCTTTGGGTAAAATCACTTCCATAAACATATTTTAATCTCATAGTAGAGTCAGTAGGTCTTGTTCTGAAATGTCCTCTGTCTGGTGCTACTTATGTACAGTATCTCACAAAAGTAAGTACTCCCCTCACATTTTTGTAAATATTTTATTATATCTTTTCATGTGACAACACTGAAGAAATGACACTTTGTTACAATGTAAAGTAGTAAGTGTACAGCTTGTATAACAGTGTAAATATAACAGTGTAAAGTTGTTGTCCCCTCAAAATAACTCAACACCCAGCCATTAATGTCTAAACCGCTGGCAAAATTGAGTACACCCCTAAGTGAAAATGTCAAAATTGGGCCCAAAGTGTCAATATTTTGTGTGGCCACCATTTATTTTCCAGCACTGCCTTAACCCTCTTGGGCATTGAGTTCACCAGAGCTTCAGAGTTTGCCACTGGAGTCCTCTTCCACTCCTCCATGATGATATCACAGAGCTGGTGGATGTTAGAGACCTTGCGCTCCTCCACCTTCCGTTTTGAGGATGCCCCACAGATGCTCAATAGGGTTTAGGTCTGGAGACATGCTTGGCCAGTCCATCACCTTTACCCTCAGCTTCTTTAGAAAGGCAGTGGTCATCTCGGAGGTGTGTTTGGGGTCGTTATCATGTTAGAATACTGCCCTGTGGCCCAGTCTCCAAAGGAAGGGGGATCATGCTCTTCTTCAGTATGTCACAGTACATGTTGGCATTCATGGTTCCCTCAAGGAACTGTAGCTCTCCAGTTCCGGCAGCACTCATGCATCCCCAGAACATGACACTCCCACCACCATGCTTGACTGTAGACAAGACACAATTGTCTTTGTACTCCTCACCTGGTTGCCGCCACACACGCTTAACACCATCTGAACCAAATAAGTTTATCTTGGTCTCATCAGACCACAGGACATGGTTCCAGTAATCCATGGCCTTAGTCTGCTTGTCTTCAGCAAACTGTTTGTGGGCTTTCTTGTGCATCATCTTTAGGAGAGGCTTCCTTCTGGGACAACAGCCATGCAGACCAATTTGATGCAGTGTGCAGCGTATGGTCTGAGCACTAATAGGCTGACCTTCCACTCCTCTAACCTCTGCAGCAATGCTGGCAGCACTCATCCGTCTATTTCCCAAAGACAACCTCTGGATATGATGCCAAGCACGTGCACTCAACTTCTTTGGTTGACCATGGCGAGGCCTGTTCTGAGTGGAACCTGTCCTGTTAAGCCGCTGTATGGTCTTGGCCACTGTGCTGCAGCTCAGTTTCAGGGTCTTGGCAATCTTCTTATAGCCTAGGCCTGTGATGGCTAACCTTGGCACCCCAGATGTTTTGGAACTACATTTCCCATGATGCTAAACTACACTGTAGAGTGCATAAGCATCATGGGAAATGTAGTTCCAAAACATCTGGGGTGCCAAGGTTAGCCATCAGTGGCCTAGGCCATCTTTATGTAGAGCAACAATTCTTTTTTTCAGATCCTCAGAGAGTTCTTTGCCATGGGGTGCCATGTTGAACTTCCAGTGACCATGATGAGAGCACAGTGATAACACCAAATTTAACACACCTGCTCCCCATTCACACCTAAGACCTTGTAACACTAACAAGTCACATGACACCGGGGAGTGAAAATGGCTAATTGGGCCAAATTTGGACATTTCCACTTAGGGGTATACTCACTTTTGTTGCCAGCGGTATAAACATTATTGGCTGTGTGTTGTGTCATTTTGAGGGGATAGAAAATTTACACTGTTATACAAGCTGTACACTCACTACTTTACATTGTAGCAAAGTGTCATTTCTTCAGTGTTGTCACATGAAAAGATAGAAGAAAATATTTACACAAATGTGAGGGGTGTACTCACTTTCGTGAGATACTTTATATAAAGTATTTAAAAGTTTTTGTTTCTCAGGGAACGCCTGCTAAAAATGACTAGATTTAGCTAATAGCTCATACGCTATTGTGGTGGTCATTGAGAAGGATCCCTCCTTACATATAGCTAAAAAGATTATTGTTCTCAGTGGTTACTTATATGAGAGGCTCCAGGAACCCCTAGCAACCTTGTTTGGAGGAATCCTGTTTGAAGAAGGGTAAACTAGATTGACTGTGATTTGGTAAGCTGACCAGTGGTTCTCAACTTGGGGGTCGAATGACGATTTGCCAGGGGTCACTGAATCCTGGGTTGTTCCCGAAGCCTTTGCTGCTCTCCCAGCCTTTTCGCAGCCGCCCAGTAGGGCTGTTCCTGGAGACTGCGGCCGCCCACTCAGCCTCTTTGCAGCCACCCATTCAGTTCACGGCATGGTTGGGGGGCAGAGACTAGAGGTCAGCTGACTGGTGAGGAATGTGAAGTGGGAGGGGCTGGAGAAGACCCTATCTCCTGATTTCGGCATAGGTGTCACTGCTATGAGACACCACAAAGTCGGGACACAGTGAGTAACACTACCTGTGATTATAGTTGCCATTAAAATTCCCCACTACAGTTCTCAGCTCAGCAGATGACCTTGATCAAGAGCACCTAAGTTGGCTGATCAGAACATTGTCACTCATCCCAACTCCCTGCCAGCACTGCCACTCATCCTATCCCCACCAAGGAGTAAGAGAAGGAATAAAAATAGAGAATACATGGAAGGGAGAGGAAAAGAGGGGAAGGACCAAAGAAAAAGGGAGAGAAAGAATAAGAGAAAAAACAAAAAAAAGATGGCTAGAGAGAGGGATGGAGAAAAAAAAACAAGAAATTAGGATAGAGAGAGATAAAAAGAGAACAAAGAGAGTGGTACATCCTAAAATGTACCATAAGGGGTCTTAACACTGTACGAGTGGAAAGGAGTCAGGGAGTGCTAAATGTCCGTGGGTTAGGGGCGCAAATTACTTGTCTTGCCTTGGGTGCTGACAACCCACGCTACGAAAATAATTTTACTGTTAGGGGTCCCCACAACTTGGGAAATTTTACCAAGGGGTCACAGCACTAGTGCGGTTGAGATCCACTGTCATAGACAATAGTTTAATCCCATGGAAGGTGACAGGAGGATGGACAGGAGAACATCATGAAAGATCTGTATTTAATAGAAGGCACAGCAGACGAGGGTCATGGTAAATAGTGTTTATTATGGGGACACCACACACACAAAAAAAGTGCAAAACTCAGAGAACATCCTTTCAATCTTTGATTGTTTATATTCACCCTATTGGTAAGTATTTTAATGTTGGGATTAAATATATAGTTATTTATAAACCAGAACTTTATCGAATGGCCTTTGTGACACATGTGTAGCCAAGGGTTTGCTACTACAGTGGAACCTCGGATTACGAGCATAATCCTGGAACGGATTATGCTCGTAATCCAATGTACTCGCATATCAAAGCGAGTTTTCCCATTGGAGTCAATGGAAACGAAAATAATTTGTTCCGCATTGACTTCAATGGAATGCAATACCACATGCAACCAGAGGCGGGGGGCGCCGGAGAGCTTCAGAAACAGCCGAAAAGGCCCATGGAACACTTCGGCGGACCTCGGCCTGAATCCTGCTCGGTTTGTGAGACAACATTCGCAAACCGAGTTAGGAATTTTAGAAATACAGTGCTCCGTTTGGGAAACGCTTGTTAACCGCGTTACTCGCAAACCGAGGTTCCACTGTATAGTTATTACAGTTGATGTTATTTCAAATGAGTTTGGCTCCCTCTAGTGTTTGTTGGGCTCTGTTAGGATGTTTCCTTATTATTGAGAAGGAATGCAGCAAATTATTGTGGGAGATGTAGTTTGGAGGAGGAAGTGACTCTGTTAGTTGGATCAGCCCTGAACTACAATAGAGAATGCAAAGCAGGCAGCATTGCCTGCTGGGAGCAGTAATAAAAGGACCAGCACGGCCTGTTTTCAGCCTCTCGGGACGCCATTCAACACCTGCCAGCAGGAGGTCTGTGTGTGTGACCAGGAGTGAGAGACTGCGGCCTATACATCGGAGAGTCAAATCGCCCGCCTCTAAGGGAATTCAGAGCACAGCCTTGCCATCTTAGCAAGTGGATCGGCCTGGGCTACAGAGCAACTTGAAGCTCCCCCTGCACTTCAGACCATCGGGAGTTGCAGAGCTGCGCGGCGGCGCCATTTTCCCCAGACGGAGACACCCGGAGGGGATTCCGGACGGAGCCCTACAACCAGTGGAATCCATTGTGGTGAGAGGGCACCTGCCCATTTCCGTAGAGAGTACAGTATTGCTGTGTGAGTTTTTCCTACAGACTTCTGGTGAGACTTGTGGTTCCACAGAGGGGAATCTACTTCTTCACAAGCATCATACAGTTGAACTTTGAGACCTTGTTTGTTTCCCTGCGCTGTAAGGTCATTACTGTATTACACTCACACATAAGGAAGAATCTACAAGCGGTCATCAACATACCATTTATTCTACAGCCATTTCTTTTTTCCCTGTGATTTGTGGATTACAAATACTGCAGTTTGAACATCAGGCTAGCTGAAGATATCTGGAGTTAAAGAACTTTTACCATCTTCTTCTTTTTACCAGCATTGCTGCTTTACCTATAGGTTGAACTCTGAATTACAGCATAGGGGGAGCCATTGAGTACCTGTTATGCCGCGTACACACGGTCGGACTTTTCGTCTACAAAAGTCCGACGGACGCCGCCGGACCAAATCTGGCGGACAATCCGACCGTGTGTGGTCTCCATCGGACTTCCGACGGACCGTTTCGGTCGGAAATCCGACGTACTTTAGATTTGAAACTTGCTTCAAATCTTTACGTCGTAACTCCGCCGGACTCAGTTCCTGACGGAAAGCCCGTTCGTCTGTATTCTGGTCTGACGGACCAGATACGATGGAAGGGCGCTCGCTGCAATAGGAAAAACAAATTTTCCTATTGCGGCGAGCGCGGGGGGGCATACCAGGCCCTTAGGTCTGGTATGGAACTGTAAGGGGAACCCCCTATGCCAAAAACTGGCGTGGGGGTCCCCCAAAATCCATACCAGACCCGATCCGAGCACGCAGCCCGGCCGGTCAGGAAAGGGGGTGGGGACGAGCGAGCGTACCCCCCCTCCTGAACCGTACCAGGCCGCATGCCCTCAACATGGGGGGTGCTTTGGGGGAGGGGGCCACCCCAAAGAACCTTGTCCCCATGTTGATGAGGACAAGGGCCTCTTCCCGACAACCCTGGCCGTTGGTTGTCGGGGTCTGCGGGCGGGGGGCTTATCGGAATCCGGGAGCCCCCTTTAATAAGAGGGCTCCCAGATCTTGGCCCCCCACCCTATGTGAATGAGTATGGGGTACATGGTACCCCTACCCATTCACCTAGGGAAAAAGTGCCAATAATAAAACACACTACACAGGTTTTTAAAATAATTTATTAAACAGCTCCAGGGGGTCTTCTTCCGGCTTTGGGGCTCTTCCTCCGGCTTCGGGTCTTCCTCCAGCTTCGGGGGGTCTTCTGCCGGCTTCGGGGGTGCCTCCGGTTCCTCTTCTCCCAGCGTCTGGTTTGTTCTTCTCCGCTCTCTCTGTCCTCTTCTCCCGCTGTTCCAGTTCTTATGCCGGTTCCTCCGCTGTCTTCGTGCTGCTCTCTTGCCAGCGGAGGTCCGGACTTCTGGACTTCTGGGCTTCTTGTCTTCTCCCCTCTTCTCTTCTCCAGATGTTGACACGACGGTCTCTCCGGCTGGACTGCTCTCTGAGGGCTCCGTTGTGACTTATATAGGCGGAGACCCCGCCCCCTTATGATGTCACAGTCCCTGGGCATGCTGGGACTGTGACGTTTTAGGGGGCGTGGTCACCGGGTGATGTTGACCACGCCCCCTAAAATGTCACAGTCCCAGCATGCCCAGGGACTGTGACATCATAAGGGGGCGGGGTCTTCGCCTATATAAGTCACAACGGAGCCCTCAGAGAGCAGTCCAGCTGGAGAGACCGTCGTGTCAACATCTGGAGAAGAGAAGAGGGAAGAAGACAAGAAGCCTAGAAGTTCGGACCTCCGCTGGCAAGAGAGCGGCATGAAGACAGCGGAGGAACCGGCCGAAGAACTGGAACAGCGGGAGAAGAGGACAGAGAGAGCGGAGAAGAACAAACCGGATACTGGGAGAAGAGGAACCGGAGGGACCCCTGAAGCCGGAAGAAGACCCCCGAAGCTGGAGGAAGACCCCCGAAGCTGGAGGAAGAGCCCCGAAGCCGGAAGAAGACCCCCCCGGAGCTGTTTAATAAATTATTTTAAAAACCTGTGTAGTGTGTTTTATTATTGACACTTTTTCCCTAGGTGAATGGGTAGGTGTACCATGTATCCCATACTCATTCACATAGGGTGGGGGGCTGGGATTGGGGGCTCTCTTATTAAAGGGGGCTCCCAGATTCCGATAAGCCCCCCGCCCGCCGACCCCGACAACCAACGGCCAGGGTTGTCGGGAAGAGGCCCTTGTTATCATCAACATGGGGGCAGGGTACATGTTGAGGGCATGCGGCCTGGTACGGTTCAGGGGGGGGCGCTCGCTCGTCCCCACCCCCTTTCCTGACCGGCCGGGCTGCGTGCTTGGATCGGGGTCTGGTATGGATTTTGGGGGGACCCCCACGCCGGTTTTTCGGCGTAGGGGTTTCCCTTGCAGTTCCATACCAGACCTAAGGGCCTGGGATGCCTGCGACGGGGCTCGCAAGGTTTCAATCTCGCCGATAAAAGCAGCGAGATTGGCTTCCTTTTCTAGTCCCGTCGTACCCGAGTCACGTTCAAAATGAATGGACTTGTCCATGTGTGGGAAAGTCCGTTCATTCTGAAAATCCGGCGGAAGTCCGTCAGGAAGACCGGATTCCGGAAAGTCCGGTCGTGTGTAGGCAAGTCCGTCTGTTCAGAAAGTCTGGCGGCAAGTACGTCGGACCTAGCTTCCCAGAAAGTCCGACCGTGTGTACGCGGCATTATGCCCCGTACACATGGTCGGACTTTGTTCGGACATTCCGACAACAAAATCCTAGGATTTTTTCCGACGGATGTTGGCTCAAACTTGTCTTGCATACACACGGTCACACAAAGTTGTCGGAAAATCCGATCGTTCTAAACGCGGTGATGTAAAACACGTACATCGGGACTATAAACGGGGCAGTGGCCAATAGCTTTCATCCCATTATTTATTCTGAGCATGCATGGCACTTTGTCCATCGGATTTGTGTACACACGATCAGAATTTCCGACAACGGATTTTGTTGTCAGAAAATTTTATATCCTGCTCTCAAACTTTGTGGGTCGGAAAATCCGATGGAAAATGTGTGATGGAGCTTACACGCGGTTGGAATTTCCGACAACAAGGTCCTATCACACATTTTCCGTCGGAAAATCCGACCGTGTGTACGGGGCATTAGAGTTTATACTGTATTCTTGAATTAAGGAATACTATATTGCAATTTGGTCTGTATTTTGAGGCCCCAGTGGGCAGGTATCTAATATATGTTTCAGCGATATTGAGTACTTATCCCATTGTACACCTGTTCACATATACTCCCAGAAGTATCTATAGGGTTATAAGTTTTGCATTTCTGAATTAAGTGATACAAATTGTCATTATCACTTGTGTTTATTCATATTGTTCATCGTGTTCCATTATTCACTCTGTTAAACTTTCTGAGTGGTTCAGTGACACTGGTGTGAGTTTCTCATTGCTAACATCATATTGCAGAATAGAACCCAAGGTGTCAGAGGTAAGAGAGGATCTGCCAAGTCAGGGTAGCCAGTGGGGTATAGAGTCAATCAGCAGCCCTCACTACCGCTACATTTGGAGGTCCCAGCGAGATATCCCATCTGGGGTACCCAAGCAGATCAGTTGATGCGTCCCGGGTAGAAGAAGTTATGGAACCAGCCACTGTCACCGCATGGAGCCAGGAGTATGGGAGCCAGTTGGAACAAACTACAATTCTGAGGCTACCAGGTGTCCAGTGGTTTGATAGAGACCTGCCACACGTTGCAAATTATCCACTTGCCACGTCACCTGCCACAAGTTGCGGATTGTCACCTGCCACAAGTTGTGAATTGTCACTTGCCACGTCACCTGCCACACGTTGCAAATTGCCCACTTGCCACGTCACCTGCCACACATTGCGGATTGTCCACTTGCCACGTCACCTGCCACACATTGCGGATTGTCCACTTGCCACGTCACTTGCACAAGTTGCGGATTGTCACCTGCCACATGTTGCAAATTGTCCACTTGCCACGTCACCTGCCAAACATTGCGGATTGTCCACTTTCCACGTCACCTGCCAAAATTGCAGATTGTCCACTTGCCACGTCACCTGCCACACATTGCAAATTATCCACTTGCCACGTCATCTGCCACACATTGCGGATTGTCCACTTGACACAAGTTGCGGATTGTCACTTGCCATGCGTTGCAAATTGCCCACTTGCCACATCACCTGCCACACATTGCGGATTGTCCACTTGCCACGTCACCTGCCACACACTGCTGATTGTCCACTTGCCACGTCACCTGGCACACATTGCGGATTGTCCACTTGCCACTTCCTGTTTCCCAGTCTGAGTCAGGCAGCAGAGAGATGATGTAATCTCTCTGCTGCCTGCACAGTGAGTGAGGGTGGAACTGCTGGGATGCAGGATGGGCCCCGGGCAGTCAGAGATGATGTCATCTCTCTGCTCCGCCACCTGCTGATTGGCCAGTCCACCCACTGAGCCTCCCAGCTGGCAGCATCCATACGTTCCCTCACCCGCCCGCCAAGCCGCCCAGCTGCGTCCGCTCGGACAGTCAGTGTGACTGTACGAGTGCCGAACGGACGGGCAGCTCGGCCGCTCACTTGCACGCCGACTCACGGGGCCCTACTCGGCTTCGGGGCCCCATATGGGTCGCTATGGTGGTAGTTCCGGCACTGCTCTGCTCCATTCTCTGATCAGACCACTTCCTGGTGATCTCTGTCTGTAATGATTCTCATATACACCCCCCGTCACCTCATCAGGCACCATCACATATAATAATGAGAGTCGGAGAGTATGAAATATCTGGAATTCTGCATCTTCTGCTTGTATGACACTGAATAGTCTGTGAAGCCGCTTCTGGGCAGAATGTATAGATATTTCCTCCACAGAGACAGTCATTATCTATGGAGGAGGCAGTAGTGAATACTCATTAACACTTTACTTTATAAGTGTTTCCTGGCCGTTCTCAGTTCACACTCTCACTCCACACACTCCGGATCTGATAGGAGATCACACACTCATCTCAGAGGACTCAGAGTCTGGGAACACCTCTATTCAATAATGACCTGCGGGAATATTACATACCGCCCATATCCCACAAGTCCTATGGAATAGCTCATTGTTGTCAGGCAGAAGGTGTCTGTATATATATATATATATATATATATATATATATATATATATATATATATATATATACAGGGGTTTAACTAGAAATAGCAGGGCCCTATAGCAAAATGTTGTACGGGGCCCCCCTGCAAACAGCCCCCCCCACAGCTGCCCCAGTGTCAATACAGCATGATCTGTGCCACATATAGCGTGACCTGTGCCCAATGCAGCGTGACCTGTGCACAATGCAGCGTGACCTGTGCCCCATACAGCGTGACCTGTGCCCAATGCAGCGTGACCTGTGCCCCATACAGCGTGACCTGTGCCCAATGCAGCGTGACCTGTGCCCCATACAGCGTGACCTGTGCCCCATACAGCGTGACCTGTGCCCCATACAGTGTGACCTGTGCCCCATACAACGTGACCTGTGCCCCATACAACGTGACCTGTGCCCCATGCAGCGTGACATGTGCCCAATGCAGCGTGACCTGTGCCCAATGCAGCGTGACCTGTGCCCAATACAGCCTGGTCTGCCTGTGCCCCATACAGCCTCACCTGTGCAGAGGAAGAGGCAAGCCACCCGGATCAGCAGAGAGCAGGATTGCCCGCTGTAATAGCTTTCATTTGAATTTCCCGTCTTCCCGGGGCTCATTGTCACATAGCCCCACCTTTTGGCCTGGCGCCTTTGATGACGTCACACGTCCCGCATTGGATTGGCGTTCTGTCTATCAAAGGCACCAGGCCAAGAGGTGGAGCTATGTGACGTGAGCCCCAGGAACACTGGAAGTTCTAATGAAAGCTATTACATCGGGCAATTCAGCTCTCTGCTGATCCGGGTGGCTTGCCTCTTCCTCTGCACAGGTGAGGCTGTATGGGGCACAGGCAGACCAGGCTGTATTGGGCACAGGCAATGCTGTATTGGGCACAGGTCACACTGCACTGGGCACAGGTCACAGCTCGCCTCTTCCTTTCCTCTCTCTTCCCCTGGCTGGGAGACTGTGCCGGCGGTGCTCTCATCCTCACTGGGCCCCACTTGGCTGCGGGACCCATAGCGCCCGCATGGGTCGCTATGGTGGTAGTTACGCTCCTGTATATATATAAAAAAAAATCTGTCCTAAAGCCTCAACTGTCATGAATAATGCCCATAATCTGTCTAATATTTATTTCTTATGATTGTCAGCTCCATCTAGTGGCCATAATGTAGTATTTACCTAAAATACTTTAATCAGGAAAATAGCACATTATGACCACTAGATGGAGTTAACGATCATAGGAAATGAACACAGTAGACATTTTACAGGGATTATTCATGAGGTATTCTCTTGATTTTTTATAAATAAACGCCTTAACCCTACAATACCTGATGCTGATATACCGTGATACCAATGAGCATAGATTGTCATTAAACCCTCCATGTGTAATAGGCCAGGAATTCAAAAGGCAATAACAGTCCACTAAGATGAACTCTCCTATGATAATGTGAACGAATCATGTTACTTCACTGTTGTTTCCTTACTGCAGATGACCCCACCCCGTGTGATATGTATGGTGGGGTCAGAGGCCGTGTAGAGGACAGTGATGTCCTATGGGTGGGAGTGGAGGTGTATTTTCTGCAGGGCTGTCTTTAATGCAGGGCAAACGAGGCATCTGCCCAGGGCCCTGCTATTGTTGGGGGCCCAAAGCAGCTGCCTCTGGAGCCCATGCTGAACACCGGCTTTTTTCAGCTGAGTTCCTCCACCTCAACGATCCAGCGCTAGCTGCTGAGCTGCTCACTACTGTCACTCAATGGCGTCCCTAGGGGGGCCCAGAGGGGGCCCTGACCCCCCAACATTATGCTGTGCCCCACCATGTGCCCCCCCATTACATTTTTTTTTTTTTTTTACAAAAAGGCAATGTCTAAGAGGGAGAGCGTCCCCAGTCAGCTCCTGCGGGTGATTCCTCCCCCCCTCTGCTCACTGACACTGCATAATGCGAGTGCTCACACAATCATGGCCACCCGATCTGCTCCTTCCCCTGCAGAAGCGATGCTTCTGTATTTACAAGTGACAGCGCTCTCCTCCCGACGGCCAATTAGAACCCTCTCTGTTCTGCAAAACAACTTGTCTATCTATCTCTATATGAGAGCAGAGGGGGAGGGGAGGGGGATGTACACAGGCAGAAGCTGCTCCACGGACATGCAGTAAGTTACAACTTCTCTTCTGCAGCCCCACTCTGATGTTATTTAGGTGGTCAGAATGCTCAGTATTGGAAGGGGGAGGAGGGGGGATTGATGCCAGAGGAATGCTGTGTATTGATGGGGGGTGGGCTTCAAACTGGAATCTGGGGAGAGGAGAGCTCTGTTCTTGGGGGGGACTTGGATGTACACAGATCACCCCTAAACCCTGCAATCTGTACACAGATCACCCCTCAATCCTGCACTCCATACACAGATCACCCCTAAACCCTACACTCTGTACAAAGCTCACCCCTAAACCCTGCACTCCATACACAGATCACCCCTAAACCCTGTCATCCGTACACAACTCACCCCTCAATCCTGCGCTCGGTACATAGCTCACCCCTCAATCCTGCACTCTGTAGATAGCACACTCTTGAACCCTGCACTGTGTATACTCTGTAGCTCACCCCTCCACACTGCTATACGGCAGGCGGGATGACTTGTTATTTATTTTTGGCAGTCTATCCTCAGAGATACTTCTCCTATTGGGCTCTGTTTCTAGCTGCACTCAGTTAACCTTCATAGCTGTGTGTGCTTTGCTCTGCTCATTGCTAATAACAAGATCTAGGAGTTTTTTGTCTATTGGCGTGTTCCCTCACCTCCCCAGTCCATGGTGTGAAGGCAGTGAGAAGATGATGTGCTGTAACCTTCAGCAACCAATCAGTGAGCTGTATTGATGTGCTGTGACCTCTAGCAGCCAATCACTGAGTGGTAATAATGTGCAGTAACCTCTTGCAACCAATCAGTGAGCGGTAAGCATGTAACCTCTAGCAACCAGTGAGCAGTAAGGATGTGCAGTAACCTCTAGCAACCAATCGGTTAGCAGAAGTGATGTGCTGTAATCTCTAGCAACTAGTCGATGAGTCGTAATGTGTGCTGTAACCTCTAGCATCCAGTTAATGAGCAGTAATGATATGCTGCAACCTCTGGCAACCAATCGCAATTGCTGCCTGATCTGATTTTGAGTGTAGATGCTATTTATTGTAGGTCTCAGAGGGGGGGCTTGTTTTAAGCGGGGTGGCCCAAAGAAAGTGTTTGCCCAGGGTCTAATCAATATTAAAGACGGCCCTGATTATTATTGTTTACTTTTAATTATTTTATTTGTTACATTTGTATCTTTCCATCTCTTGGATCCCGTTACATCATACTTTTTCTAGTTCTGTATTCAGTAATGTATATCTCATAGCTTATCACAACATAACTCCAACCTTCTTTTGTGGGGGGTGGATTGAAGGCGTTTTCCAACCCTGGTGCCCAAACTACAGCCGAGGTCCACATTTGGCCCTTTACTGTTTTCAGTGCGATTCTCGGGCCCCAGCACTCAGTAGTAGGAACATTTATGATATGTAATAGCAGTCATCTCTAGCAGCCTCAGGTAACATTTCCTGAGTCTCTGACCGTTTCCTGCCGCATGACTCCACTCTGCAACCACCGCTGTAGTATGTCCGCGGTCTCTGAACATCTTCTCTTCAGTCTCTGACAGTCTTCTGTAGCATTATATGTCATGAATATTATATTTGGCCCCAATGGCAACATCAGGGGCCACAGTTGAGGCCACATATACCTCATAAATTGTTAACCACCATTGTGTCTTAATTGGTTCCCATATCCCTAATGGGGAGATTATCCTTCCCTTTCTATTCCAGCTCCACCCTAAACACATAGTGTGTCACCAGAACAGGAAGTGATAGAAAATACCCCCCAATGGGACACTCATACAGGTTTCAATCCTTCTCTGCTGTATCTAAAATTAGAAAAAATTTTGTATAGTGTTCCCCCTTAACCACTTAAAGTGTTACTAAACCCACAACAGTAAAATCTGTCTGTATATACAGTAAAGCATGCCTGTTATACTCACTGTGGAACCTAAGGGGTTAACCCTCTGCATTGTGTAAAAAGGCTGTTTGATCCTGTCTTTTCTGATCCTCCCCACCCTGCATTGTTGCCCTTGTAAAATCCGAATTAGACAGAGCCTTTGGAGTCAGACTGCACATGCTCAGTTTGGTGTGAAATTGCTAGGGAGTGTTTATTTTTTTTTTTGGGGGGAGGGTGCATGTGATCAGCACAGGGCCAATCAGCACTGTCCAGACAGAGGGTCAGGGGTCCTGCAGCCTCATAGGATAATCAGAGAATGAAAACTCCTCCTACAAGCTTTAACCAGACACTGATAGAAGTCACAAGACTGCTATATACTGTTGATGAGAAAATGTATTTAGCAGTTTATATTTACTAAAATAATTGCATTTCCATGTTCTGTGTACTGTGGGAGACCAGATATAGTGACTGCAGGCTCCTGGGTTTAGTAATACTTTAAGGGCCACCCTATAGCAGTTTTACTGCTACAAGGTGGTAACTCTGTGCTGGATCATGTATATAAATGTGATCCAGCTCTTCTGGGTAGGGCATGCACGCTGCCAGCAGCATTCTCCTGCTGTGATCACACACAGCCAGCACCCAATGATCGTTCAGCAGAGAGGCAGATCGGTGGTCTGTCAACAGGGAAAGCATGGATCCTGTGTTCCTGCAAAGCAGAGATGAGGATTCATGTCTTCCCCTAGTCAAAGCACCTTCCACGCTGTAGTAAAACACTGGCTAGGCACACAGTTAACCCTTTGATTGCCCATGATGTTAACCCCTCCCCAGCCGGTGTCATTAGTACAGTGACCGTGCATATTTTTTAGCACTGATCCCTGTATTCGTGTCACGGGTCCCCAAAAAGTGTCAGTTAGTGTCTGAATGTCTGCCGCAATATCGCAGTCCTGCTATAAGTCACTGATCGCTGGCACTATTAGTAAAAAAAAATATATATATATATATATATATATATCCCATAGTTTGTAGGCGCTATAACTTTTGCGCAAACCAATCAATATACGCTTATTGGGATTTTTACCAAAAACATGGAGCAGAATACATATCGGCCTAAATTTATGAAGAAATGTGTTTTTTTACATTTTTTTATTGGATGTGTTTTATAGCAGAAAGCAAAAAATATTGTTATTTTTTTTCAAAATTGTCTTTTTTTGTTTATAGCACAAAAAATAAAAACCGCAGAGGAGATCAAATACCACCAAAAAAAGCTCTATTTGTGGGGGAAAAGGAAAATAATTGTATTTATGTACATTGTAGCACAACCGTGCAATTGTCAGTGTAAGTAACGCAGTGCCGTAACACAACAAATGGTCTGTGATTGGCCCACAGTAATCACATGGTACCTGGCACCCTGTACCATGTGATTAGCTGTAGCCAATCACAGCATCACGATAGTAAGCAAGCTGTCATGAATGAAAGCCATTCATGACAGTTAAGACTATTGCTTATAACAGTGTTTATCACTTTTATAAACAATAAGAGTGTAAAGAAAAAGAAAAAAAAATCCCTGATCATTCCTACAAAATAGCACAGTGTTAACATGGTGACACTGAACTACTTGGATGACAGTATGTAAAAAAGATAGTAAAAAAAGAATAAATGTTATATAAAATTGAACAAAAAAAATGATTTATGGTAATTTCTTTTTTTTGCATGCTGTCACCAGTCAGTGTCCCTGATCACTGCCACACCAGTTACTGTATATGATGATGCCTTTACTGCATTGGTGACAGTATGTAAAAAAAAATGAAAAAAAAATTACCTAATTTCTAAATGTTTCCAAAAAATTGTGACAAAAACACACCATGCCTCTTACTAAATACCTTGGACTATCTACGCTACAAAAAGGGGTCATTTGGGGGATATTTGTACTGTCCTGACATTTTTGGGGCCTCCAGAAATAAGATCCTCCTCCCCAAACTCGCTCATCCATGTCTTTATGGACCTTGCTTTGTGCACTGGTGCGCAGTCATGTTGGAACAGGAAGGGGCCGTCCCCAAACTGTTCCCACAAAGTTGGGAGCATGAAATTGTCCAAAATGTCTTGGTAAGCTGACGCCTTAAGAGTTCTCTTCACTGGAGATAAGAGGCCAAGCCCAACCCCTGAAGAACAACCCCATACCATAATCCCCCCATCACCAAATGATTTGGACTAGTGCACAAAGCAAGTTTGGGGTGGAGGAACTTGACTGGCCTGCGCAGAGTCCTGACTTCAACCCGATAGAACACCTTAGGGATGAATTAGAGGGGAGACTTCTCATCCAACATCAGTGGCTGACCTCACAAATGTGCTTCTGGAAGAATGGTCAAACATTCCCATAGACACACTCCTAAACCTTGTGGACAGCCTTCCCAGAAGAGTTGAAGCTGTTGTAGCTGCAAAGGGTGGGCCAACTCAATATTGAACTCTACAAGCTAAGACTGGGATGCCGTTAAAGTTCATGTGTGTGTAAAGGCAGGTGTCCCAATACTTTATAGTGTATCTCTTACTGTATGTGCGATCAGAAGGATCACCAAAAAAGACATTAAATGACCCCGTCCCACATGTTTATTTTTTCTGATGAATTATCAGTCTGTTCGGAGTAAATATTCGCTGTACAGAAGAATGACGCCATATATGTGGTCTCAGCACCTCCTCTATGGAATGACACTGTATAGCTCCATCTCCTGAAAACACGGGGAAGTTGGCATCCTCCGGATGTCTCTGTGCTGGAAGTACGTATAGTGCTGGTTCTCCATACTGTACAGGGAAATGTCCGGACACTAAAAGTAAGAAAGATGCAACAAAATTATGTCACAGAATGGAGAGATTCGATATTCCCATCACTCTTATAGGAAATAATGACTGATACTGAGCAGACATAGCACTTGACACTGACCAGACACAACAACTGACAGCTAGGGACATCAGCACTGTGGCACAGACAGACATGTCAATGACGTTGTTTCCCTTTGTGGTATTGAAGGCCACTGTGTCCAGTTCTGGAGTGTCCCATATTGGTGGACGAGTGATAACTCAAACTCTAATTCATGGTTCTGGTCCTCCCATTGTACAGAGAGCCTGGACTATGGAAATGTCCTTTGGTGGTATAAGGTTGAGGATGCAGGATGAATCAACACATGACGGCCTTACTGCAAATCTCTCTGACAGGAGACAATAAGCTGCTCAAACTCTACACCAAAGAAGAAGGTGCCAATATACTGTATATTCCATATCTGGTCCTTCCCCAGAGGACCGCTCATCAAGGAAGGACAGGGATCTGGCAGGGAGGCCTCACTGAGGCTCCAAGCCATGAAATACATACAACGACAGACCCCTGGACACAGCGGCTGCTCTCAGGTTCTCTGCTTGTATCCCTTGATAGAGGTGATGACACTGAGCAGTGACTGTGTGGGGCTTCTCACACTCCATCGCACTTCCCATACACTGAAGAATGACAATCTGCATAGTTGTTTACCTGCTTCTATGGCCAATCACTGGCACTGTCCATCACCCTAAGAGGACCTGTAGAGCGTGGACACCAGCCCCTGAGGTTATAGCTCACACCAATCTCCTGAGGTGATCACACACAATTCCACAAAATTTTCCTTTCCCTCTCCCATCTCATCTCTGTCATGAGCCTCTGTGAGCCATGTAAAGAGGTCCTGTCACCTCCTAACAGTGCTAATTATAGTCAGGGCCAAAAACATTGGCATAAACCCAGAAGCATGCTTCACGGCATATGAGTCAAACAAATATCCCATTGCACTGCTAAAAGAACAACCAAAATTGAGGCTTTAATACAGCAACATGGCATCCTGACCAGGATGATCATACCAACCAGAGTATCCAACAATGAAGATACTAATACCAACCCACACTGAGGATTCACTACTGGAATATGTCACCCAACATGTTTGATATCCTAAACATGATAAAACCAGTACGATCCAATATTGAGACTTCCATACAGCAACAGGACATCCAACATCTATGAGATCCAACCTCTGTGAGATCCTACCCATGATGATGACAATGCCAAGCAACAATGAGGCTTCACGACAGCAAGAAATCTTACCGGCTGTTCCTGTGGTGTGGATCTGGTGTGAGCTGCATCTGTGGACCCTAATAGAGAAAAGGATGACATGGTGCAATCATTTATAGAAATTGATGAATTATGAAGTATTTATGACGTAGCAGCATATATGGAGTTGGGAAATGGAATGTCGGATGACAGAACATTATATTCAACTTCTCTCAGAGAATTCAAATATCATTAGTGATGACAATGTGTTTATTTATCATAAAATATAATTACCAAAAGATTGCCTTCACCTTCTACTTGTATCAGGGAGTTTCCCAGAGTGGGTGTAGATCACCATTGTTGTATTATTATTATATGGGTGGAATGTCTCATATCAAATATTTCTATTTCTAGTTGGTGTATCTTCTGCATGTGTTATGTGGATGAGATAATTAATACATCACCCACTTCCAAAATGGACTCATTTATGAACAGCTCACTTTTCTCATATATAATAACTGAAGAAATAGTTTCTTACTTTGTTTCATGAAGTCGGTGTAGATGATTGGACCTCTGCAACACAATGCAAGACATCAGTAACCTAAACCACATGTATATAGGTCTGCTTTTTATACAGTAGATTCTTTAAAGGAGCATTTCTCAATCATTTTACCCAAGAGGATACTTTGAAATAATTTTCAGGTTTTGGGGAACCCCTACTAAAACCAACTCATTGGTAATCAGTGGGAAGAATGTCCCTTACATTGGTGATCAGTGGGAAGAATGCCCCTTCCATTGGTTGTCTAGGGGAAGATTGCCCCTTACAGTGGTGG
Source organism: Aquarana catesbeiana (assembly GCF_042186555.1). Taxonomy (NCBI): domain Eukaryota; kingdom Metazoa; phylum Chordata; class Amphibia; order Anura; family Ranidae; genus Aquarana; species Aquarana catesbeiana. The sequence continues at coordinate 18,929,156 of NC_133330.1, read as the reverse complement.
TGAGAATGGCACCCTTAGGCTCACCATACGCCATACGCCACCTCATTTATATCTACTGGCATGTATGTAGTGCAATAGTCGCCTTGGTTGGATAAAGATTGATTGGATAGATTAGGTAGGTTCTCATATTGTATAGTTTTTAGTAAATCTAAAGTTGATTATACAGAGATTATACATTCAGATTGTAACCTCTATGGTAAGCCCTACAGACAGCGAAAAAGATAATTGGTGTCATGGTGCTGACTCTGCCGATTGGTATTGGCTCCAGAATTATGGATATACCATCAAATAGGAGGTCAATCAGCCATAGTTCAAGGAACCCCCTAACAATTTCTGGAGGAACCCTAGGAATTCCAAGAAAACCCTAGTTGACAATGGCTGCTTTAAAGTGGTTGTAAACCCTTACAATCCACTTTTTACTACATGTAAGCCTATAATGAGGCTTACCTGTAGCTACCGTGGATATCTCTTAAACCTGGTTTAGGAAATATCCCTTTTATTAGCATGTGTCAACGTCTTCGGCACATGTACGTTGAAACAACGACTTGTTTGTGCCATTGCTTCAGCTGATGTGCCGCTATCGGTCAGTAAACATAATGCATCTGGTCAGTCTGTGCCGAGGAGGACAAAGTGTAGAGGAAACTCCAGGGGGACATTGTGTGTATTACAGTGGAATCTGTTCACCCGCTATTCTTCCACATCTGTATGATTGGGCAGATACTTGATTTGTTGTAGCCGTATTGGGCAGATACAAATTCCTACCATCATATGATAATGTAGTCCTCACTGGTAGTACCTACCATGTTTGGTGTACACACAATATACAACTGCTGACAAGAGCGACAGAATGAGGACCCCGCCAACAATTCTGCCCATGTACCAGGACAGGGGAGCTTTAGGTCTTGATCCTTTATTTGCAGAAGCTAGTACAAAAGCAAAAGGTTTCTTTTATTTTCTTGAAGAAAAGCAAGATACATGATAGTAATTAAGCAGAAGATATACATTTGTTGGTCTGTAGATACAAAGAGTGAAAACTAAACAAATCTCACAGACAGTCCAGAAACACACAGGCCTCCTCACTTCATTCTGCTTCTTTTCTCACATTTCTGATTCCTTTCCCTTCTGGATCTGTTATTGACATCTGCTCTCCCTGAACATGTCCAGGCTCTGTTCACAATAATCTGGTTATAATGTCTTGTATGGGATACATAAGCGATTTTCCTCATTTAAGTAAAATGATAACTAATTAAGGTGTATTTATCTCCTATCATCCTGAGCTCCATCTAGTGGCTGTAATGCAGTATTTTCTCAATTCACTCTCTGTTCATTATGAATTAACCTACCTTTACTACTGTCCATAATATTTGAAGAACATTTGACCAGAAGAGAAAATAACCTAAAAACATTTGATTCTGACTCCTGCCCTCAGAACCCCCTCCCCTCTATATGAATAAGTAGAGGATACCCCTACCCATTCACCAAAAAAAGTGTAAAAGTGAATAAAGACAGTACAAGAGTATTTGACAATTCCTTTATAATAAAAGATAAAAAAACAATGTTCCCCAAAGTAGATCCATCGTCAATCACAACGCCACCGCCGATCCGGAAAAAGAAATGCTCTGCCATCAATGAAGGCTAACCGCCTACTGCAGGCTCCACTTTTTGACAGTTCTTATCAGTGGCGGCCCGCCCATAGGGGTGCCTGGGCGACGCCGGACACAGTGCACTTATGGGAAGCGCCACGTGTAGGCAATCACGAGATTGCAGACGTGGCGCTGCATTTGTGGGCATTTAGCCCGCCTTGCGACGTTTTCTAAAGCGCCGAGTAGCTTCCGCCCGGCCATAGTAATATATACTACAAGCGCCGGGTGGAATCTACTCGGCGCTTTAGATTTGATTGACATCTGACCTGAGTTTGATGTCACTTCCTGTTTCTTTCTTCTATTGCGTCTGAGAGAGGAAACAGGAAGTATGCTGCTCCATCGCCGCTGCCAGTCTGAAGGAGACACCGCAGGAGAGGAAAACAGCAAGGTAAATACTGCTGTGCAGAGAACGGGACGGGGGGTTTGAAGTGACAGAGGCTGCATTTAATGGGACACAGGCATGCTGCATTTGGGGGGGCAGAGGCTACATTTGGGGGGGCAGAGGCTGTATTTGGGGAGGGGACAGAGGCTGCATTTGGGGGGGCAGAGGCTGTATTTAGGGGGGCAGAGGCTGCATTGGGGGGGACAGAGGCTGCATTGGGGGAACAGAGGCTGCATCGGGGGAACAGAGGCTGTATTTGGGGGGGACAGAGGCTGTATTTGGGGGGGACAGAGGCTGTATTTAATGGGACACAGGCATGCTGCATGGGGGAACAGAGGGTGCATTTGGAGGGGGACAGAGGCTGCATTTGGGGGGGACAGAGGCTGCATTTGGGGGGCAGAGACTGCATTTGGGGGAACAGAAGCTACATGGGGGGACAGAGGCTGCATTTGGGGGGGACAGAGGCTGCATTTGGGGGGGACAGAGGCTGCATTGGGGGGACAGAGGCTGCTTTTGGGGTAACAGAGGCTACATTTGGGGGGGACAGAGGTTGCATTTGGGGGGATAGAGGCTGTATTTGGGTGGATAGAGGCTGCATTTGGGGGGGGGACAGAGGCTGCATTGGGGGGGCAGAGGCTGCATTTGGGGAACAGAGGCTGCATTTGGGGGGGACAGAGGCTGCATTTGGGGGGGACAGAGGCTGCATTTGGGGGAACAGAGGCTGCATTTGGGGGAACAGAGGCTGTATTTGGGGGGCAGAGGCTGCATTTGTGGGGAAAAAGGCTGCATTTAATGGGACACAGGCATGCTGCATTTAATGGGACACAGGCATGCTGCATTTGGGGGAACAGAGGCTGCATTTGGGGGGGACAGAGGCTGCATTTGGGAGGGGGCAGAGACTGCATTTGGGGGAACAGAGGCTGCATTTGGGGGGCAGAGGCTGCATTTGGGGGAACAGAGGCTGCATTTGGGGGGACAGAGGCTGCATTTGGAGGGGGACAGAGGCTGCATTTGGGGGGGAACAGAGGCTGCATTTGGGGGGGGACAGAGGCAGCATTTAGGGGAACAGAGGCTGCATTTGGGGGGACAGAGGCTGTATTGGGGGGCACAGAGGCTGCATTTGGGGGGACAGAGGCTGTATTTGGGGGGGCAGAGGCTGCATTTGGGGGGACAGAGGCTGCATTTGGGGGGACAAAGGCTGCATTTAATGGGACACAGGCATGCTGCATTTAATGGGACACAGGCATGCTGCATTTGGGGGAACAGAGGCTGCATTTGGGGGGGCAGAGGCTGCATTTGGGGGGGACAGAGGATGCATTTGGGAGGGACAGAGGCTGCATTGGGGAGGGGGGCAGAGGCTGCATTGGGGGAACAGAGTCTGTATTTGGGGGGGACATAGGCTGTATTTGGGGGGGGGGCAGAGGCTGAATTTGGGGGGACAGAGGCTGCATTTGGGGGAACAGAGGCTGTATTTGGGGGGGACAGAGGCTGCATGGGGGGGCAGAGGCTGCATTTAATGGGATACAGGCATGCTGCATTTAATGGGACACAGGCATTCTGCATTTGGGGGTGAACAGAGGCTGCATTTGGGGGGGGGAACAGATGCTGCATTTGGGGGGCAGAGGCTGCATTGGGGGAACAGAGGCTGCATTGGGGGGGACAGAGGCTGCATTTGGGGGAACAGAGGCTGCATTGGGGGGACAGAGGTTGCATTGGGGGGGACAGAGGCTGCATTTGGGGGGGACAGAGGCTGCATTTGGGGGGGACAGAGGCTGCATTCGGGGGGGGCAGAGGCTGCATTTGGGGGGGACAGAGGCTGCATTTTGGGGGACAAAAGCTGCATTTAATGGGACACATGCATGCTGCATTTAATGGGACACAGGCATGCTGCATTTGGGGGAACAGAGGCTGCATTTGGGGGGGACAGAGGCTGCATTTGGGGGGGCAGAGGCTGCATTTGGGGGGGGCAGAGGCTGCATTGGGGGAACAGAGGCTGTGTTTGGGGGGGACAGAGGCTGTATTTGGGGGGCAGCGGCTGCATTTGGGGGGGACAGAGGCTGCATTGGGGGGACAGAGGCTGTATTTAATGGGACACAGGCATGCTGCATTTAATGGGACACAGGCATGCTGCATTTGGGGGAACAGAGGCTGCATTTTGGGGGGGACAGAGGCTGCATTGGGGGGGACAAAGGCTGCATTGAGGGGCAGAGACTGCATTTGGGTGAAAAGAGGCTGCATGGGGGGACAGAGCCTGCATTTGGGGGGGACAGAGGCTGCATTTGGGGGGGGCAGAGGCTGCATTTGGGGGGAACAGAATCTGCATTTGGGGGGGACAGAGGCTGTATTTGGGGGGGACAGAGGCTGCATTTGGGGGGACAAAGGCTGCATTTAATGGGACACAGGCATGCCGCATTTAATGGGACACATGCATGCTGCATTGGGGGAACAGAGGCTGCATTTGAGGGGGACAGAGGCTGCATTTGGGGGGCAGAGGCTGCATTTGGGGGAACAGAGGCTGCATTTGGGGGAACAGAGGCAGCATTTGGGGGCAGAGGCTGCATTTGAGGGGACAGAGGCTGCATTTGGGGGAACAGAGGCTGCATTTGGGGGAACAGAGGATGCATTTGGGGGGGGCAGAGGCTGCATTTGGGAGAGGGGACAGAAGCTGCATTTGGGGGGGAACAGAGGCTGCATTTGGGGGGACAGAGGCTGCATTTGGGGGGGCAGAGGCTGCATTGGGGGAACAGAGGCTGCATTGAGGGACAGACGCTGCATTTGGGGGGGACAGAGGCTGCATTTGGGGGAACAGAGGCTGCATTAGGGGGACAGAGGTTGCATTTGGGGGGACAGAGGCTGCATTTGGGGGGGATGGAGGCTGCATTTGGGGGAACAGAGGCTGCATTTGGGGGGGGACAGAGGCTGCATTTGGGGGGGGACAGAGGCTGCATTCGGGGGGGCAGAGGCTGCATTCGGGGGGACAGAGGCTGCATTTAGGGGAACAGAGGATGCATTTGGGGGGTGGACAGAGGCTGCATTTGGGGGGACAGAGGCTGCATTTGGGGGGACAGAGGCTGCATTTGGGGGGGCAGAGGCTGCATTTGGGGTGGGACAGAGGCTACATTTGGGGGGGAACAGAGGCTACATTTGGGGGGGACAGAGGCTGCATTTGGGGGGCAGAGGCTGCATTGGGGGAACAGAGGCTGCATTGGGGGGGACAGACGCTGCATTTGGGGGGGACAGAGGCTGCATTTGGGGGAACAGAGGCTGCATTGGGGGGACACGGGTTGCATTTGGGGGGACAGAGGCTGCATTTGGGGGGGACGGTGGCTGCATTTGGGGGAACAGAGGCTGCATTTGGGGGGGACAGAGGCTGCATTTGGGGGGGCAGTGGCTGCATTTGGGGGGGACAGAGGCTGCATTTAGGGGAACAGAGGCTGCATTTGGGGGGGGCAGAGGCTGCATTTAGGGGAACAGAGGCTGCATTTGGGGGGGTGGACAGAGGCTGCATTTGGGGGGGACAGAGGCTGCATTTGGGGGGGCAGAGACTGCATTTGGGGGAAAAGAGGCTGCATGGGGGGACAGAGCCTGCAATTGGGGGGGACAGAGGCTGCATTTGGGGGGGGGGCAGAGGCTGCATTTGGGGGGAACAGAATCTGCATTTGGGGGGGACAGAGGCTGTATTTGGGGGGGACAGAGGCTGCATTTGGGGGGACAAAGGCTGCATTTAATGGGACACAGGCATGCCGCATTTAATGGGACACATGCATGCTGCATTGGGGGAACAGAGGCTGCATTTGGGGGACAGTGGCTGCATTTGGGGGGGCAGAGGCTGCATTTGGGGGAACAGAGGCTGCATTTGGGGGAACAGAGGCTGCATTTGGGGGAACAGAGGCAGCATTTGGGGGCAGAGGCTGCATTTGGGGGGGACAGAGGCTGCATTTGGGGGAACAGAGGCTGCATTTGGGGGAACAGAGGCTGCATTTGGGGGGGCAGAGGCTGCATTTGGGAGAGGGGACAGAAGCTGCATTTGGGGGGGAACAGAGGCTGCATTTGGAGGGAACAGAGGCTGCATTTGGGGGGGCAGAGGCTGCATTGGGGGAACAGAGGCTGCATTGAGGGACAGACGCTGCATTTGGGGGGACAGAGGCTGCATTTGGGGGAACAGAGGCTGCATTGGGGGGACAGAGGTTGCATTTGGGGGGACAGAGGCTGCATTTGGGGGGGGGGACAGAGGCTGCATGGGGGGGACAGAGGCTGCATTCGGGGGGGCAGAGGCTGCATTTGGGGGGGACAGAGGCTGCATTTAGGGGAACAGAGGATGCATTTGGGGGGTGGACAGAGGCTGCATTGGGGGGGACAGAGGCTGCATTTGGGGGGACAGAGGCTGCATTTGGGGGGGCAGAGGCTGCATTTGGGGTGGGACAGAGGCTGCACTTGGGGGGGACAGAGGCTGCATTTGGGGGGGCAGAGGCTGCATTGGGGGGGACAGATGCTGCATTTGGGGGGGACAGATGCTGCATTTGGGGGGGACAGAGGCTGCATTTGGGGGAACAGAGGCTGCATTTGGGGGACACGGGTTGCATTTGGGGGGACAGAGGCTGCATTTGGGGGGGACGGAGGCTGCATTTGGGGGAACAGAGGCTGCATTTGGGGGGGACAGAGGCTGCATTTAGGGGGGGGCAGTGGCTGCATTTGGGGGGGACAGAGGCTGCATTTAGGGGAACAGAGGCTGCATTTGGGGGGGTGGACAGAGGTTGCATTTGGGGGGACAGAGGCTGCATTTGGGGGGGATGGAGGCTGCATTTGGGGGAACAGAGGCTGCATTTGGGGGGGGACAGAGGCTGCATTTGGGGGGGACAGAGGCTGCATTCGGGGGGGCAGAGGCTGCATTCGGGGGGACAGAGGCTGCATTTAGGGGAACAGAGGATGCATTTGGGGGGTGGACAGAGGCTGCATTTGGGGGGACAGAGGCTGCATTTGGGGGGACAGAGGCTGCATTTGGGGGGGCAGAGGCTGCATTTGGGGTGGGACAGAGGCTACATTTGGGGGGGAACAGAGGCTACATTTGGGGGGGACAGAGGCTGCATTTGGGGGGCAGAGGCTGCATTGGGGGAACAGAGGCTGCATTGGGGGGGACAGACGCTGCATTTGGGGGGGACAGAGGCTGCATTTGGGGGAACAGAGGCTGCATTGGGGGGACACGGGTTGCATTTGGGGGGACAGAGGCTGCATTTGGGGGGGACGGTGGCTGCATTTGGGGGAACAGAGGCTGCATTTGGGGGGGACAGAGGCTGCATTTGGGGGGGCAGTGGCTGCATTTGGGGGGGACAGAGGCTGCATTTAGGGGAACAGAGGCTGCATTTGGGGGGGGCAGAGGCTGCATTTAGGGGAACAGAGGCTGCATTTGGGGGGGTGGACAGAGGCTGCATTTGGGGGGGACAGAGGCTGCATTTGGGGGGGCAGAGACTGCATTTGGGGGAAAAGAGGCTGCATGGGGGGACAGAGCCTGCAATTGGGGGGGACAGAGGCTGCATTTGGGGGGGGGGCAGAGGCTGCATTTGGGGGGAACAGAATCTGCATTTGGGGGGGACAGAGGCTGTATTTGGGGGGGACAGAGGCTGCATTTGGGGGGACAAAGGCTGCATTTAATGGGACACAGGCATGCCGCATTTAATGGGACACATGCATGCTGCATTGGGGGAACAGAGGCTGCATTTGGGGGACAGTGGCTGCATTTGGGGGGGCAGAGGCTGCATTTGGGGGAACAGAGGCTGCATTTGGGGGAACAGAGGCTGCATTTGGGGGAACAGAGGCAGCATTTGGGGGCAGAGGCTGCATTTGGGGGGGACAGAGGCTGCATTTGGGGGAACAGAGGCTGCATTTGGGGGAACAGAGGCTGCATTTGGGGGGGCAGAGGCTGCATTTGGGAGAGGGGACAGAAGCTGCATTTGGGGGGGAACAGAGGCTGCATTTGGAGGGAACAGAGGCTGCATTTGGGGGGGCAGAGGCTGCATTGGGGGAACAGAGGCTGCATTGAGGGACAGACGCTGCATTTGGGGGGACAGAGGCTGCATTTGGGGGAACAGAGGCTGCATTGGGGGGACAGAGGTTGCATTTGGGGGGACAGAGGCTGCATTTGGGGGGGGGGACAGAGGCTGCATGGGGGGGACAGAGGCTGCATTCGGGGGGGCAGAGGCTGCATTTGGGGGGGACAGAGGCTGCATTTAGGGGAACAGAGGATGCATTTGGGGGGTGGACAGAGGCTGCATTGGGGGGGACAGAGGCTGCATTTGGGGGGACAGAGGCTGCATTTGGGGGGGCAGAGGCTGCATTTGGGGTGGGACAGAGGCTGCACTTGGGGGGGACAGAGGCTGCATTTGGGGGGGCAGAGGCTGCATTGGGGGGGACAGATGCTGCATTTGGGGGGGACAGATGCTGCATTTGGGGGGGACAGAGGCTGCATTTGGGGGAACAGAGGCTGCATTTGGGGGACACGGGTTGCATTTGGGGGGACAGAGGCTGCATTTGGGGGGGACGGAGGCTGCATTTGGGGGAACAGAGGCTGCATTTGGGGGGGACAGAGGCTGCATTTAGGGGGGGGCAGTGGCTGCATTTGGGGGGGACAGAGGCTGCATTTAGGGGAACAGAGGCTGCATTTGGGGGGGTGGACAGAGGCTGCATTTGGGGGGGACAGAGGCTGCATTTGGGGGGGGCAGTGGCTGCATTTGGGGGGACAGAGGCTGCATTTAGGGGAACAGAGGCTGCATTTGGGGGGGTGGACAGAGGCTGCATTTGGGGGGGACAGAGGCTGCATTTGGGGGGACAGAGGCTGCATTTGGGGGGGCAGAGGCTGCATTTGGGGTGGGACAGAGGCTGCATTTGGGGGGGACAGAGGCTGCATTTGGGGGGGACAGAGGCTGCATTTGGGGGGGCAAAGGCTGCATTTGGGGGACATAGGCTGCATTTGGGGGGACAGAGGCTGCATTTGAGGGGACAGAGGCTGCATTTAATGGGACACAGGCATGCTGCATTTAATGGGACACAGGCATGCTGCATTTGGGGGAACAGAGGTTGCATTTGGGGGGACAGAAGCTGCATTTGGGGGGGACAGAGCCTGCATTTGGGGAGACAGAGGCTGCATTTGGGGAGACAGAGGCTGCATTTGGGGGGACAGAGGCTGCATTTTGGGGGACACAAGCTGCATGTAAGGGGGGACTCCACTGGGGGCACCTGATGTAAGGACAGACTCTGCTGGGGATGCCTGATGGCATCTGGTTGTAGGCGACGTGGCTAGTGACACGCTCAGGGCTCCCGCTTATTCTGCATTATGGTGAGTTGAATGATTTAATTTTATATTACAATGTAATAATAGAAATAATGCGCTTCAATCATCCTGACACCATAACAACCATGGTGCCGGGATGATTGAAGTGCTAACACCAGGTGTTTGGAGTATCTTTATCTGCTGATTGTTAAACTTTCTAGAATACACATATTTCTATTGTTGTGTAGGATCTGGGCCTGCTGTCCCTCTCTCCCTCTCCCTCAATCCCTCGTTCATCTCAGACGCTAACCACACCACTTTAGAGCCACACCCACTATTTTGCTGAAACAATGCCCATTTTCACCAAGTGGGAGGGGTCAAAAAGGAAGGGCGGGGTCTGGCGCCCCCATCCTAAAACTTCACCAGCCGCCATTGGTTCTTATATAGGTAAGGGGCGGAGCTCCTGGTGACATCACCTGGTGGCACCGCCCCTTGTGACATCCCCAACTGGTGCATGCTGGGTCGGTGACATCACTAGTTAAAACGGCGGAGCCTGCAGTAGGCGGTCAGCCTTCATTGACGGCGGAGCTTCTTTTTTTTGGGGGGGGTCCAGTGGTGGTGCTGTTGTGGTTGACGATGGATCTACATTGCGGGACATTGTTTTTTTATTTTTAATAATGGGATTGACAAAAAATCTCTATGTGTTTTTATTACATTTTGACACCTTTTTGGTGAATGGGTAGGGGTACTATGTACCCGATACTCATTCACATAGGGGTGGGATCTGGGGGCCTTCTTGTCCAAGGGGGCTTCAAGATTCTGATAAGCCCCCTGCCCACACAACCACAGCCCAGGGTTGTTGGGAAGAGGCCTTTGTCCCCATCAACATGGGGACAAGGTGCTTTGGGGTGGAGGGAGCCCCTTGCCCCAAAGCACCCCGCCCATGTTGAGGGCATGTGGCCTGGTATGGTTCAGGAGGGGGGTGCTCGCTCGCCCCCTTGACTGGCCTGCCACTGCATCCTCAGGTAAGGGTCTGCTGTGGATTTTAGAGTGGTATGGGTATGGATGGGGGGAACCTCACTCCGTTTTTTTTTTCATATTTTTCTATTGCCGGCAATTTAAATGTCATTTTTTTCTTTATAAATGTAATTATTGCTGCAGCAGGTTCTATACACGGTACAGATGCACCACTTTACAGGCAGACTAAGGGGACCCCACAGGCACTATATTTAAAGGAATTTTTAATTTTTATTGTTTCACTTTAAGCATCATTAAAATCACTGCTCCTTTAAAAACAATTTTTTTTAAAAAACATTTTTTCATTGATACATGTGCCCCAGGGCAGTACCCAGGCCCCCATACCCTTTTTATTGCCAATAACTTGAATACAAGCCTTCAAAATGGGCACTTTTGATTTTTCACGTTCAGGTCCCATAGACTTCAATGAGGTTCGATGTTCGGGTTTAAACTTTTGCAATGTTAGGGAGATCTGGTGTGAACCAAACTGAGGGGTGTTCGGCCCATCTCTATCAATAAATAGAAAAGTCCTAAATGCCTCCAAAGGTGAAAGAAATTGTTTCAAGTGGTTTCTTCAATCTGGAGCTTCAGGTGTGTGCAGGGCGGCTGATAGAAATGATGGGGCCCCGTACAGCCTACCTGACAGGGCCCCCTCCTCCAAAAATATCAAAATAATATTTTTGTTAGAATACAATGCTCGTGATGCTATGTGAATAGCGGCATGGAGGCAATATTTGCACCCCCACAGTGAGCAATCTGTACGCCCACACCCCACACAGTGATCAATTGGTACCGATAGCGCACTGTGTTCATTGAGGATGGTAAGCTCCCCCACTCCCCCGCTCACCATTCTGAGGTAACCCACCTGGGTGACCTCAGCAGCTGCAGGGAAAACGGCAGCACTGTGGGGGTAAGGGGCCAGGGCCGGATTAAAATAGGGGCTGGTGGAGCTGCAGCTCCAGGCCCCTCCCTCAATATAGGCCCCTCCCTCAATATAGGCCCATGGCAGTGGCTTATTAATATCTGTGTGCCTTCCTGAAGGAAGAGGAGCCCTCCGTGCACACATGGAGGAGACAAGAGTCAGTGCAGCCGAGTCCTGTCTCTGCCAATGCCTGACCCCTATCACAGGATCTGTTCCACTCACACTCAGTGTCTGGGAGGTGTCTGGGGAGGGGCGCTGATGTTCTCCTAACCAGCAGGAGCCCGGGAGGAAGGAAATCTTACATGCTGTTATGATAAGGTCAGTACATTTGTTAGAGAGATGTTGTGTAATCATTGTGCTAGGGGACAGACTGCTGCTTCCCCCATGTAATGTGCTCTCTTGTGCCCACCATGTCATGTGCTGTACATTGCAGTGCCCTCCATGTAATGTGCAGTGCCCACCATGTCATTTGATGTGCCATGCAGTGCCCACCATGTCATGCACTGTGCCCACCATGTAATGTGCAGTGCCCACCATGTCATGTGATGTGCCATCCAATGCCCACCATGTCATGGGCTGTGCCATTCAGTGCCCCCTATGTAATGTGCAGTGCCCACCATGTCATGTGCTGTGCCTTGCAATGCCCGCTATGTAATTTGCAGTGTCCACCATGTCATGTGCTGTGCCATGCAGTGATCCCACCATGTAATGTGCAGTGCCCACCATGTAATGCGCAGTTCCCACCATGTCATGTGCTGTGCTGTGCCCACCCTGCCATGTGTTGTGCCCAGCATGTAGTGTGTTGTGCCCACTGTGTAATGTACTGTGCTGTTCAGCAGTGCCCACCATGTCATGTGCAGTTCCTAACATGTAATGTGCAGTTGCATTGCCCACCATGAAATCTGCTATGCCATGCAGTGCCCACCATGTAATGTGTTGTGCCCACCATGTGATGTGCTGTGCCCACCATGTAATGTGCTGTGCCCACCACGTCATGTGCTGTGCCATGCAGTGCCCACCATGTAATGCGCTGTACCCACCATGTACTGTACTGTGCCATGCAGTGCCCACCATATAATGCACTGTGCCCACCATGTAATGTGTTGTGCCATGCAGTGCCCACCATGTCATGTGCAGTGCCCACCATGTAAATTGCTGTGCAGTGCCCACCATGTCATGTGCTGTGTTGTGCCCACCATGTCATGTGCTGTGTTGTGCCCACCATGTCATGTGCTGTGTTATGCCCACCATGTTATGTGTTGCACCATGCAGTGCCTACCATCTAATGTGCTATACTCACCATGTAATGTGCTGTACATTGTCCACCATGGCATGTGCCGTGCAGTACCCATAATGGAATGGGCTGTGTGGGGCTCACCATGTCATGTGCTGTGTCCACCATTTAATGGGCTGTGCTAACAATGTAATGTGCTGTGTCGTGCAGTGCCCACCAATGTGCCCAATGGAATGTGGTGTGCAGGGCTCACCATGTCATGTGTAGTGTCCACCATTTAATGTGCTGTGCTCGCAATGTAATGTGCTGTGTCGTGTAGTGCCAACCATGTCATGTGGTGTCATGCAGTACCCACCTTGTCATGTGCTGTGCAGTGCCCACCATGCCATGTGCAGTACCCACCATATAATATGCTGTGCCCACCATATAATGTGCTGTTTAGTGCCCACTTGTAATGTGCAGTGCCCACCATGTAATGTGCTCAGCTGTGCCCGCGATGTCATGTGCTGTGCCCATCATATAAGGTTCTGTGCCCACCGTGTGTATGTGCTGTGTTGTGCCCACCATGCAATGTGCTGTGTTGTGCAGTACCAACCATGTCATGTGCTGTGTCCACCATATAATGAACTGTGCCTACCTTGTAATGTGCTGTATTGGGCAGTGCCAACCGTGTAATGTGTAGTGCCCACCATATAATATGCTGTGCCCAACATATAATGTGCTGTTTAGTGCCCCTTTGTAATGTGCAGTGCCCACCATGTAATGTGCTCAGCTGTGCCCGCGATGTCATGTGCTGTGCCCATCATATAAGGTTCTGTGCCCACCGTGTGTATGTGCTGTGTTGTGCCCACCATGCAATGTGCTGTGTTGTGCAGTACCAACCATGTCATGTGCTGTGTCCACCATATAATGAACTGTGCCTACCTTGTAATGTGCTGTATTGGGCAGTGCCAACCGTGTAATGTGTAGTGCCCACCATATAATATGCTGTGCCCAACATATAATGTGCTGTTCAGTGCCCACTTGTAATGTGCAGTGCCCACCATGTAATGTGCTCAGCTGTGCCCGCCATGTTATGTGCTGTGTTGTGCAGTACCAACCATGTCATGTGCTGTGCCGACCATATAATGAAATGTGCCTACCTTGTAATGTGCTGTATTAGGCAGTGCCAACTGTGTAATGTGCTGTGCCCACCATGTAATGTACTGTGCTTTGCTTACCATTAAATGTGCTGTATCCATGTATCCACCATATAATGTGTTGTGCCAACCATGTAATGTACTGTGCTATTCCCCCCCCCCCGTGTTATGTACTATGCTGTGCCTCCCACAGACTCACCCCCTCACTCCCACCCCCCTCTCTCTTTTACCCCCTCTCTCTCATCCCCTCTCTTTCATCCTGTTCTCTCTCTCACCCCCTTCATCCCTTACCACCCTCTCTCTCTTTCACCCTCTCTCTATTCCCCTTTTTCTCACCCCCTCTCTCTTGTCCCCTCTCTCTCACCCCCTCTCTCTCATTCACCCCCTTTCTCTCTCTTTCCCCCTCCCTCTCATCCCCTCTTTCAACCCCCCATCTCGCTATCACCCTCCCCCCCCTCTCTCTCTTAACCACTCTCTCACACCCCTCTCTCTCTTTAATTTAAATTTAACAAAAATTGTTTGCGTTTTCATTTTATTTATTTCCATAAAAAGGCCCACCAAAATCCTTAGCACCAGGCCCATGTTGCTCTTAATCTGGCCCTGTAAGGGGCACACAGGGGTTCTAGACTGCAGGGGTAAGGGGGCAAAGTTACTAGAACTGATCCTCCTTCAGAGCAGTTGGAGGAAGAAAAGAAAAGTAGAAGCCGGCAGCACTGCACAAGAGTCACAAGTGTCAGCAATAAGGCAGTACAGCCGGCCCTCCTGCTCATCAGGTGCCCGGGCCCCCCTTTTGAACTGATGAGGCCTGGGCCCATTACAGGAGGGCTGGCTGTACTGCCTTATCAGCGGCCCTGGGTGTGTGCTCAAAAACACCCAGTGCATTCCATGCACTAGATGGATTTACCAGAATTTATTGCTGGTAGAATAATAAATTAGCAACAACGAATTACTGAAATAATCTGCAGCCAATGTCTCCAACTCAGTCTCTCTCCCTCCCAGGGTCATTAGTACTCATTTAGAGGGCTCTGGCTTGCCTTAGGCCATCTGTGTCTAGTTCACAACTTCTTGCATTTAGTTCCTGAGACAGGATCAATGCAATTCACCTCTGGCTTCAGTACACATCACCCAGGTCCTTCAGGCAGACAACCTCCCTCCGGGGAACACTTGGCTTGGCCTAAAAGGCCTTTTCCACCCCTGTGGGCTGGTGGGGCGGTGGTGTGATTGTTTGTCACATCCTCCATGTTTTCCCCCTGAACTTATTGGGCACCACATACTGGGTCACATGGACCCACCCCATGTGGGTTCTTCTGAGCTACATTAGGCACCTTGCACAGGGTCACTCCACACACACACATGGGGTATCTCTACTTTGTGCTGATTTCATCAATGCCCTGGGACAAGGCTGGGGCTGGGGAAATACTCAACCTTTAGGCAGACCTCTACACTTAGAGATGAACCTACACTCTGTACATTGGATGCAACTGTTCTCCAGTTAACTCTCTGTTCCCTGTGACAATGCACACTTTCACAGTAACTTGCAGTCTGGAGGGACACGCTGAGCCACAGCCACCTGTTCATAGTTTTCTACTACTACTCCCAAGTAGCGGGCTCTGCATGTGCACTTCATTTAACTCTTTAACTCCATACTCTGTACAGGATGGGAACCTCTGCAGTGCAATCCACTCCCGTTGCTATGGGAGACAAACCGCTGGTGGAAGGAGTGCAACATCTCCCTAATTACTAGAGGCCATGTCATCTATAACAGGTAAACGCTATCGACAGGCTGCTTGTTACACTTCCGTTACTCTAGGTAACCACATGTGTCTTCATATTACTCCATTTTACACCAATGTTTTCATACCCCAAAGTGTTAAGGCCCACTGGTTGACTGTGTGTGCTGGTTATTTATGATACACCTCTTTAGTAACTTCAGACCAGGCAAGGACAACATTTCAATACTTTAACTGGCAAAAGTGCAAAAATAGACATTTGACAGTCCAACAGACAAGACACGATACTTTCCTACTCCTAACTATAACTTTAGGCTAAGTGCTGCCCCGGCATTCCTGCAAAAGTGTAGTCCAGTATTAATAGTCCTTCTCCAGCATTGGTGTCTTCATGGTGAACCCCAAGTTAAAAGACCATGACAGACTACATTCTCCTACTTCTACGGGTCTCTTCATCCATCTTCATCCCTTACAGCCCTCACATCTCCCAGCTGCGCTGGTACTCTCATTTCTGTAAGCCTCTGAGAGAATCTCTCTTACTGCCCCATGGGCAAGTGGACCTGACCCAGAGCAGTACCCACCAAAAAGACCAAGGAAGCAGAACAAAAACTAACCCTCGCCTTCCCCGGCCAGGACAGGAGCTAACTAACTAGTTCAACCTGCCCACAACCTGCTCTGGCCTCCACCACCATAAGAGACAGGATGACTACAGCTGGCATTTCTGAGTGCAGAACTACCTGACCCTGTCCTCCAGCCCTGTCCAGGGCCTCCACTTAGCTGATTACATCTGCATGCTGGTGGGGTATCTGGCTCCCATGCCCCAACTGCACTAAGGCTCCTCCCAACCTGGCTTATATGTGGGCACTGACACACTCATTACATCACTATTAGGGGAGGTCTCTAACTAATAGGGACAGTATTCTCTGTTACCACTCTCTATTCTGGGACAAAGCCACCCAGTGGCAGACTAGCTAACTGCACCTGCTTACTGTACATGGGGAAGGTCGGTATGTTGTTGGCCCCTCAGCAACGCTGTATACTGGCCTAGGTCAACAAGGCCCAGGCCTAGGGCAGCACTTTGCAGGGGGGCAGCATGGAGAGAGTACCCCCTGGCTTGCGCTACAATTTATTCCACACATTCGTACACACGGTCGCATTTTCCGACGGAAAATGTGTGATAGGACCTTGTTGTCGGAAATTCCCACTGTGTGTAGGCTCCATCACACATTTTCCATCGGATTTTCCGACACACAAAGTTTGAGAGCAGGCTATAAAATTTTCCGACAACGAATTTCCGATCGTGTGTACACAAATCCGACGCACAAAGTGCCACGCATGCTCAGAATAAATAAAGAGATGAAAGCTATTGGCCACTGCCCCGTTTATAGTCCCGACGTACTTGTTTTACGTCACCGCGTTCAGAATGATCGGATTTTCCAACAACTTTGTGTGACCGTGTGTATGCAAGACAAGTTTGAGCCAACATCCATCGGAAAAAATCCATGGATTTTGTTGTCGGAATGTCCGAACAAAGTGCGACCGTGTGTACGGGGCATTAGTGTACCACCAGTCTTATAGGGCGGACTGGGCTGAGAGGCAAATTAGTCTAGCACTCCCATAAAATGGCCTCACTGCTTCCGGTATGTAGGTGGCTGGCATTCCTCAACTGGGGGGGGGGGGGCGCTTCTAATTTTGACTGTCTTCTCATCCTGGACCACAAACCTTCCTCACTGTGTTATATGTTTTCTGCTGCACCATTGGTATGGTTATATCTTTTTAGTCCTCTCCATAAAATTATCAGAAATTTGTGCTTAAAGTAGAACTATAACCACTTCAGCCCCGGAAGGATTTACCCCCTTCCTGACCAGAGCACTTTTTACAATTCGGCACTGCGTCGCTTTAACTGCTAATTGCGCGGTCATGCAATGCTGTACCCAAACGAAATTTGCGTCCATTTCTTCCCACAAATAGAGCTTTCTTTTGATGGTATTTGATCACCTCTGCCGTTTTTATTTTTTGCGCTATAAACGGAAAAAGACTGAAAATTTTGAAAAAAAATGATATTTTCTACTTTTTGTTATAAAAAAAATCCAATAAACTAAATTTTAGTCATACATTTAGGCCAAAATGTATTCGGCCACATGTCTTTGGTAAAAAAAATGTCAATAAGCGTATATTTATTGGTTTGCGCAAAAGTTATAGCGTCTACAAACTAGGGTACATTTTCTGGAATTTACACAGCTTTTAGTTTATGACTGCCTATGTCATTTCTTGAGGTGCTAAAATGGCAGGGCAGTACAAAACCCCCCCAAATGACCCCATTTTGGAAAGTAGACACCCCAAGGAAATTGCTGAGAGGCATGTTGAGCCCATTGAATATTTATTTTTTTTGTCCCAAGTGATTGAATAATGACAAAAAAAAAAAAAAATTTACAAAAAGTTGTCACTAAATGATATATTGCTCACACAGGCCATGGGCATATGTGGAATTGCACCCCAAAATACATTCAGCTGCTTCTCCTGAGTATGGGGATACCACATGTGTGGCACTTTTTGGGAGCCTAGCCGCGTACGGGGCCCCGAAAACCCAGCACCACCTTCAGGATTTCTAAGGGCATACATTTTTGATTTTACTCCTCACTACCTATCACAGTTTTGAAGGCCATAAAATGCCAAGATGGCACAAACCCCCCCAAATGACCCCATTTTGGAAAGTAGACACCCCAAGCTATTTGCTGAGAGGCATGGTGAGTATTTTGCAGCTCTCATTTGTTTTTGAAAATGAAGAAAGACCAGAAAAAAAATTTTTTTTTTCTTTTTTCAATTTTCAAAACTTTGTGACAAAAAGTGAGGTCTGCAAAATACTCACTATACCTCTCAGCAAATAGCTTGGGGTGTCTACTTTCCAAAATGGGGTCATTTGGGGGGGGTTTGTGCCACCTGGGCATTCCATGGCCTCCGAAACTGTGATAGGCAGTGAAGAGCGAAATCAAAAATTTACGGCCTTAGAAAGCCTGAAGGCGGTGATTGGTTTTCGGGTTCCCGTGCGTGGCTAGGCTCCCAAAAAGTCTCACGCATGTGGTATCCCCGTACTCAGGAGAAGCAGCAGAATGTATTTTGGGGTGTAATTTCACATATTCCCATGGCATGTTTGAGCAATATAACATTTAGTGACAACTTTGTGCAAAAAAAAAAAAACAAAAAAAAAAATTTGTCTCTTTCCCGCAACTTGTGTCACAATATAAAATATTCCATGGACTCGACATGCCTCTCAGCAAATAGCTTGGGGTGTCTACTTTCCAAAATGGGGTCATTTGGGGGGGTTTGAACTGTCCTGGCATTTTATGCACAACATATAGAAGCTTATGTCACACATCACCCACTCTTCTAACCACTTGAAGACAAAGCCCTTTCTGACACTTTTTGATTACATGAAAAAATTATTTTTTTTTGCAAGAAAATTACTTTGAACCCCCAAACATTATATATTATTTTAAAGCAAATGCCCTACAGATTAAAATGGTGGGTGTTTAATTTTTTTTTTCACACAGTATTTGCGCAGCGATTTTCAAACGCATTTTTTGGGGAAAAAACACACTTTTTTAAATTTTAATGCACTAAAACACACTATATTGCCCAAATGTTTGATGAAATAAAAAAGATGATCTTAGGCCGAGTACATGGATACCAAACATGACATGCTTTAAAATTGCGCACAAACGTGCAGTGGCAACAAAATTAATACATTTTTAAAAGCCTTTAAAAGCCTTTACAGGTTACCACTTTAGATTTACAGAGGAGGTCTACTGCTAAAATTACTGCCCTCGATCTGACCTTCGCGGTTATACCTCACATGCATGGTGCAATTGCTGTTTACATTTGACGCCAGACCGCCGCTTGCGTTCGCCTTAGCGCGAGAGCAGGGGGGACAGGGGTGCTTTTTATTTATTTATTTTTTTTCTTTATTATTTTTTTGCTTTTTTATCTTATTTTTAAACTGTTCCTTTCATTTTTTTTTTTTAAATCATTTTTATTGTTATCTCAGGGAATGTAAATATCCCCTATGATAGCAATAGGTAGTGACAGGTACTCTTTTTTGAAAAAATTGGGGTCTATTAGACCCTAGATCTCTCCTCTGCCCTCAAAGCATCTGACCACACCAAGATTGGTGTGATAAAATGCTTCCCCAATTTCCCAATGACGCTGTTTACATCCAGCGAAATCTAAGTCATAAAATGCTCGTAGCTTCCGGTTTCTTAGGCCATAGAGATCTTTGGAGCCACTCTGGTCTCTGATCAGCTCTATGGTCAGCTGGCTGAATCACCGGCTGCATTCTCAGGTTCCCTGTTGAGACAGGAGAGCCAGAGAAAAACACGGAAGACGGTGGGGGGGGGGGCATTCCCTCCCACTGCTTGTAAAAGCAGTCTAGAGGCTAATTAGCCGCTAGGATTGCTTTTACATGAAAGCCGACCGCTGGCTAAAAAGAATGATACCAAGATGATACCTAAACCTGCAGGCATCATTCTGGTATAACCACTCAAAGTCGTGAATGGCGTACCTGAAGACAAAAAAATGGTTAACAATAAAGCACAGTAAACGGTAAAGTATAAAAAATTGCATACCTGAAAAGCAAACATGATAAAACATAATAACAATAAAACATTGCAGAATAGAATACAGTAAAAAAGAGCAGAACAATAGAGAGAGAATAGAGAGAGAGAGAACAATAAAACGACAACTATTTTTTTTTATTTTTGTTTGTGTTTTTTTTTTTTTTTTACACTTTTTTTTTGTAACTGTAACTTTTATAACTGTAACCGGTTCCAGGTTCGGGTCTCTCAAAATGCGATGGCATCTTGGGAGACCCTGTGAAAGTGTGTCCTAGTCTGTGCAATGCTGTACCCTACGCTAATACTCAACTAGTGTATGGTAGCGTTCAAAACATTCACCAATGCAAAGACCAGGATTGTCAGGACAGGAGGGACAATAATAGCGGGTGTCACGCCTATATCCGCGCTTGCTGCAGACACAACATCTTTTTTGGGGGGGTTCGTTGGGTAGGGGTACTCGGGAGGATATATAAATGCCTCTCATGCAGCCGACTGCATTTGGTTGGGGATGTGAATGGGGGAAGTACGGGCGCTGCAGAAGTGGTGGGTTCCCAATTAGGATTGGCGAATGCAGCAGGAAGGGCATTATGGACACGACGGGCCTGTGTTTGTCTTCTTGGTGGCAGCGGGACACTACTTGTGCTTGCCACCTCACCAGCTTGAACTGCACTTATGGGACTCGCCACGTCACCAAGTGTTACTGCAGTGCTGGTTTGACTACGACCGGGGTGTACTAGGCTGCTGGTGCTTGCCAGTTCATCAAAACGCTACAAAAAAAAGTGACAGTGATCGATTGATACTGCACTTGGGTGGGCTGGACTGGGCTGGGCCGGGCGGAGGGGCAAAACGCAGGTGCTAGCAGGTATCTGGGCTGATCCCGCTAACACTGCGTTTTTGGGAACCCTAAACTGCTGGGGACGCTAGTATAGATCTGATCGGATCAGATATTGATGCGTTCAGATACTATACCACTAAGGGAGGTGTACGGTGCGTGTACGGTGCGTGCGTGGGTGTTCGCGGTACTGGCGCTAATCTGACGCTGCCTAGGGCGACGCATATCACCGCCGGGCGATCAGGGGGCTAAACCTTTATTCGGTAATAAACGGCGGGTGCCCTGACACTATAAAAAATAAACAAACTAACCAGCGTCACTCGTAACGGTTATACGGTGATCAGTGGTGAAAGGGTTAACTAGGGGGCAATCAAGGGGTTAAAACATTTATTAGATAGTATATGGGGGTCCCTGTCGCTATAAAACGCTGACGGTGAACCTAAATATTTACGTCCCTAACTAGCATCACCAGCGACACTAATACAGCGATCAGAAAAATGATCGCTTAGCGACACTGGTGACAGGGGGTGATCAAGGGGTTAAAACTTTATTAGGGGGGGTTAGGGGGGTACCCTAGACCTACAGGGGGCTAATACTAACCGTCCTACCACTGCTAACTGTCACAAACTGACACCATGCAGTAATCAGGAAAAAAAAAAAAAAAAAAAAAAACCTGCTTGGTGTCAGTTTGTGACAGGGGGGGGGTGATCGGGGGTGTAATGTATGCCTGGTATGTTCTACTGTGTTGTGTGTGTGTGTTGGTGCACTTACATGTCATCTCTCCTTGGCGCTGGAACGGAAACTGGCCAGCCGAGGAGAGATGACATCACATCCTCTGCCTCTGTGTACTATACAGAGGCAGGGGATGTTTCTCATTGGCTGGGAGCGATCGCGAGGGGGGGGCCACGATCGGATGGCCTCCCCCTCGTCTCTCATCGCTCCCAACCAAATGCCGACCGCAGCTGGCACCGGGGGGGGGGTCCGATCGGACCCCCCACCCGCGGGAAGGCAATCACGTTCCAGGTACGTGATTTTGCCTGCCCGTGCCGCTCTGCTCACGTATATAGGCGTGAGGCGGTCGGCAAGTGGATAAGCAACACTTTTTTTTTTCATTTTGGATAGAGTAAGGGAGGGTTATAACCCCTGTCAGTTTATTTTTTACAATCCCTGTCCCATTGCAGAGATTTCCCTTCACTTCCTGCCCCATAGCCAAACAGGAAGTGAGAGGAAATCTATGCAAATTAAGGGAATCCATTGCCCCCCCCCCAGGCCCTCAGAACTAGTGTCCCCACTTGAAAATTTCAGGGCGGGTCTTAAACAGCAAGGGGTGTGGCCTTGACAGGAAGGGGTGGGTCCTATTTAAACTAGGGGGTGCACCAGTTTGGTCAGGCCTAGGGCAGCACAAAACCTAAATACACTACTGCCCTTCAGGGAGCCTTCAGCTGATCTCTGAATGGGATCTTTCATGTCTATGGAAAGGTTTTTCATAAGAAATTTAGCTTTGTAATTATATTGATAATTATACAACCAGGACAGTAAATACAGATCTCACCTGTCACATTGAGGAAAGTCCCATTTCCTTCTCCGGATATTTGTTGACCGATCTGAAATGTAACTTCACAGTAATACATCCCGGAGTCTGCCAACACCACAGGGTACAGGGTAATGGCGGCCGATCGTCCATGGAAGAATTGATCTTGGTTCACTCTGGAGAGTCTTCCTAAGAAATTCGTATTATTCTCAGAGACCTCCACCCCTCACCATGTGTCTGTACCACTTGTAGAACCCGATGGAAGAGTTCTCTCCGATGATTCTGTAGTCACACGGTAAGGTGACCTTACTGCCCTCTGTGGCCCATATAATTGGAGTCTGCCATACATGGATTGTCTGCGTATTGTTGACTGTCTGTAGTAGAGATCCTGACAGAGAACAGAGACCAATACCTGTAACTTGTCAGTTTCACATACAGGAGCACAGACTACATGAATATGTTCTGAAAAATAAAAAAAGTTCCAGAAGGCAGCCCCCCCCACTATGTACAGAGTGGGAACACCCTGTCCCCACATACAGACCCCCAATAGAGTTGTAACATCCAGTCTACATACACAGAACTACCTGTGCTATAGGGTGATTACGTTTTTGGTAGATACATTTTTAACGAATTATGCCAGTCTAGAATTGTATTTTAGGACATGGCAGTCCACTGTTTAAAATGAAAAGCACATTTCTCCAATGGTAAAGTGTGACCCGGAGGAAAATCTAGACGAGGGTCGGCATGACTATGGGAGGAACAGGTCGGCAAGGGTTAAGTTTTTACTGAGTTAGTTGGGGAAAAGGGTAGCTTACCTTATTGGAGGAGCAAGTCAGGTGTTTGGGTGGAGCTGGAAAAGGGTTGGGATGTTGCACAGGCTGTTGGGAAATCATTCCAGGATTTCCTCGTTGGTAGAAGTTCTGTCGGCCCCTGCGGAGAGAAATACAGGCAAGATGAGCGATTTGGAGGCCTTGTGGGAGCAGGTCAGGGCTGCAGCCTCTACACGGGGTCCTCAGTGGCTCCAACAACAGCTATTGGGCATGTTAGGGGGGTCGGGGGTTGATCCATCTCCTCCTGGATCTCCCCCTTCATCTAAGCGCGCTAGGAGGGTTCGCCCTCCTGAGCGGTTGAGCCCATCACATACCCCCCGGGTCCGGCGGCCGCATGGGAGCTCCACTCGGAACCCTTCAGTGTCCCCTGCTGGGCCATCAGCTTCTGGCTCCAGCGGAGGGCCTGGGAGGAATCCCCAGCATCGGCGGGACCTGCGGGAGGGGGGGACGCTGCGCTCTCTTCCCCCCTCCTCCCCCTCTACAGTGACACAGGACCTTGCGGCCGGCTCTCCTGCTGATGTGCCTAGCAGGAGGCCGGCCCAGCGCGGGAGACAGTCGGATGCAGGGAGGGGCGGGAGCCCTGTCCCTTCTGGAGCGGTGGGCAGAGCGGACCTTGTGTGCCAGGAGGTCCGGTACCTGCGATCGTCAGCCGCTTCATCTGCAGGCTCAGCTACCTCTCCTGTGGCTGGAGCGTCGGCTCGGCGTGGGAAGGCTAGTGAAACAGGCAGCAGAAGGCAGTTGGCGCCCTCTGCTGCTTCTACTCAAACATTACAGTCATCTTCAAGCAATGTGAGAGTGACAGCTGCACGGGGGAGTGGCCAAGGTCAATTAAAGGGCCGGCGACCCCCTTCCACAGCTGGGGGTGCACGTGAACCCCGCAGCTGTCAGATGGAGGCGGATGAGGATGCTGATACGCCGGGGCGTGCGGAACCGGAAGAATCGAGGGGAAGGACGCCTGCGGCACAGTCCGTGCGTGAGTCGTCAGCAGAATCCGGCGAGGTGTCCAGCGATGACGGCGATGGGCGATCACCGACCGTGCGCCCTACTGTGCGGAGTCAGCTGGGATCCGGATGTGCGGCTGCTCGGGATTCGGCGCGCAGGCAGCCTGGTGAGTCCAGTTTTATTTCTGCTACTTCTGTGGGGCAAGGGGGTGGGTTCACGGCGGGCGGACAGGAGGGGTCACGGGGCAGGGAGCAAGCGGGTCAGTTAGGTAGGGAACCTGGTGTGGCAGGTCTGGCGGAATTTTTTGCGGGTTTTCGGGAATTGTTGGACCGTTGCGCCCCGCCTGGGCCCTCAGGACCAGTGGCGGGGCCGACGGGGGCGTGGGTCCCTGCCGTGACCGCGTCGGATGGTTTGGGCCGTGATGCCCCCGTTGTGCGTAGTTCTATGCTGTCGCCGGCGGTGAGCACGGCGTCACAGTGGGAAGGCCAAACGGATACAGAGATCCCATTATCCTCGATGGTAGTTGAGTCTGCTTCTCAGACGGTGAGGGCCAGTGGCACGGAGTCGCGTAAGGCTAAGGAGTCGGGGGACGATGGGGTTCGTTTGGGTGATAGAGCGCATGGTGAGGTTTATGTGTGCTTCGAGGGTCCGTTGGGGGTGCACCTCAAGCCCGAAGTTAGGGAGAGGATTTGGCGGGGGGAATATGTGGAGATATTCTCCCTCTTGCCGCTGGAGAAATTTAATATAGAGAAAGGTAAAGCAGATGAGAGTAAAAAGGAGGAGGAGGAAAGGCGACGTTGGCGGCTTATCCCTAGGACTTTTTCTAACTGGCTGCAAGCCTTTGCGATATTGGCCAGCGTCATAGGTGAAAAGGAGCCGGAGAATTGTTCTCCGCTTTTTTGCTATTTAGACGCGATTGGGGAGGCTTATAGAGTATATGGGGGACTGGCATGGCTTCGCTATGATGAACAGTTTCGCCAGCGAAAAGCTGTCAGGCCTCAGCTAAGATGGGACCATAAGGATATTGGGCTTTGGATGAAGCTCATGGTGCAGGCTCGGGCTTCGGGCCAGCCCTTTCCAGGGGGGGCCGGCGGTTCAGGCACTGGGCAGCCGGCCTCACAACGAAGAAACTACTGTTGGCAGTTCAACGAAGGAGCGTGCCGCTTTGGCACGACCTGTCGGTTCCGTCACGAGTGCTCCGGATGCGGAGGCTCCCACGGTTTTGCCAAATGCTTCAAAAAGGGGAAGCCGCAATCTGGTGAGTCCGCTTCAAAAAGGGAAGACGCCGGTAAATCTGTCCGAGATGCTGCCGTACCTAAGTAGGTATCCCAGAAGGGAGGCGGCGGTTTTTCTTGCCGAGGGCTTTGCCCATGGTTTTCACATTCCTTGTTCGCTACCCTTGTCTGGGAATTCGGTGCCCAAGAATCTGAAATCTACTTCTCAGTTTCCTCAGGTGGTGACGGATAAGTTAGCTAAGGAGGTGGAGATGGGTAGAATGGCTGGCCCATTCGATCGCCCACCCATACCTGGGTTGCATGTGTCTCCTTTGGGGGTGGTGCCTAAGAAGGAACCACATAAATTTCGGCTGATACATCACTTGTCGTATCCTAAGGGATCTTCGGTGAATGATGCAATAGAGCCTGACTTGACGTCGGTGTCCTATACGTCATTTGATACGGCCGTCAGTTGGGTTCAGAGATATGGGCAGGGGGCATTATTGGCTAAGACGGACATTGAGTCCGCTTTTCGTTTATTACCGGTTCACCCGGATAGCCAGCCGTTGCTGGGTTGTTTTTGGGGTGGTCAGTTTTTTGTGGATCGTTGTCTTCCCATGGGTTGTTCTATTTCTTGTTCCTATTTTGAGACGTTTAGTACCTTTGTCGAATGGGTGGTTCGGGAAGAGTCACAAGTGCGCTCGGTTCTGCACTACCTTGATGATTTTCTTTGTATTGGCCCCCCAAAGTCCACGGTTTGTTCGGTCTTGTTACGAACATTGGAAGACGTGGCGTGGCGTTTCGGGATTCCCCTTGCGCCAGAGAAGACGGAAGGGCCTTCGACAGAAATCCAATTCTTGGGTATCATCATTGATACACAGGCAATGGAGTGTCGCTTGCCGACGGCTAAATTGGAGGACTTGCGATTGTTGGTGAGGGCGGCCTTACAGGCGAAGAAAATTAGGCTGAAGCAATTACAGTCTTTGCTGGGGAAGCTTAATTTCGCCTGCCGCATCATGCCGATGGGGCGCATTTTTTGCCGTCGCCTGAGTGCCGCCACTTCTGGGGTTCGAATGCCACATCATTTTATTCGGCTTTCGGCTGAACACAGGGCTGATCTGCGGCTATGGGAGGAATTTCTGGCCACATATAACGGGAGATCCTTGTGGATGGCTCCGGTGGTGTCGGCCTTTGATTTCGATTTGTACACGGATGCAGCGGGCAGTTGGGGTTTCGGGGCGTACTGTCAAGGGGCATGGTGCGCAGAGGCGTGGCCGGAGGAATGGCGTGTCGCGGGCTTCTTGAGTAATCTGGTGTTATTGGAGCTTTTCCCCATTGTGGTGGCACTGGACATTTGGGGGTCTCGCTTTCAAAATCGGCGAGTTTGTTTTCACTGTGATAACATGGGGGTGGTGGCAGTTGTGTCTAGTCTGTCTGCTTCGTCTCCGCCCGTAGTGCGTTTATTACGTTTTTTGGTCCTTCGTTGTTTGAGTTTGAATTGTTTTGTAAAAGCTGTACATGTACCAGGTGTGGAGAATTCCATTGCTGATGCCTTGTCTCGTTTTCAGTGGGACAGGTTCCGGAAGCTGGCGCCGGCGGCGGAGCAGAGGTCGGTTCCTTGTCCTACGCATCTGTGGAGACTGGCATTAGAATAGCGGGTGGCCTGGTACAGCGTTCGGTGAGTGCGGGAACATGGGCGGCTTACTCTTCGGTTTGGCGTGAATGGGACGAACTGGTAAGTTCCGTGGGGGGTTGTGTTTCGGATCAGGACAGGCTCTCCCTGTTGTTGTATGTGATTGGGATGCAGTTTTCCAAGGGAGAGTCGGTATCGAAAATGAACCGGAGATTGGCTGCGTTGGCTTTTCTTCATAAGCTACAAGGCCTGCGGGATATTACGAAGGACTTTATGGTGCGTCAGGCCATGAAGGGTTTCCGGCGCGGACGCGTGGTAAGAGACACCAGGCGCCCTGTGTCCTTTGGGCTGCTACAGGATATGGTAGGAATCTTGCCCAGGGTTTGTTCCTCGCCTTATGAGGTTCAACTGTTTACGGCTGCCTTTTCTTTGGCTTTCTTTGGAGCCTTGAGGATTGGGGAGCTGGTGAGCAAAAATAAACGCGGTGTGGGGGGTTTGATGTTTTCGGAGGTACAGATCAATGCGGATAGCGTTCAGCTCCTTATCAGTAGATCTAAAACTGATCAATTGGGCAAAGGGGTTTATGTGACGTTATTTAAGGTGCTTCCGGAGGCAGTGTGTCCGGTACTTTCAGTTCAGCGCTTCGCTCAGGTTCGGAAGGGCGTGCAAGGGTCTTTTTTACAGCACGAGGATGGTTCATCCTTGTCGCGTTTCCAGTTCGTGGCAGTTTTTAAGCGCTGTTTGTTGACGGTTGGAATGCCAGCCTCTCAATTTAATACTCATTCTTTTCGGGTAGGGGCAGCTACGGAGGCAGCTCGTTGGGGTTTGAGTCCACAGATGGTTATGCGCATAGGGAGGTGGGAATCTGATCGTTTTAAAATTTATGTACGTCCGCACATGCTATAATGTTTTTCATGATGTTATTGATTTGTTGGAGTTATGTTTTGGGCTATATGTTTTTCTTTGGTTGTCTGTTACAGGTTTTCCCCAAGGCCTGGTGTGGATTCTGGGCGACTCTTATGTCTTCTGGGGGGCGATCAGAGCGGATGCGCGGCCTGAAGGGAGACAGCTTGGAGTTCCCCGGAGTGAAGCAGTATGCAAATGGTTGGGAGTTAGAGGCATGATGTGGGGACGGGTTCTTCCGGAATTCCACTATTATTCTAGAGTGGACAGGCCTCCTGATGTTTTGGTGCTCTCAGTGGGAGGAAATGATATGGGGGTCCGGGCAGCTAGGGACATTGTTCGGGATGTAAAGTTTGACATTCTGCGACTGATGCGTGACTTCCCTGGGGTCATCATAGTGTGGTCAGACATAGTGGCACGACACACTTGGCGACATGCGCGTTCCGTTGAACGCTTGAATAAAGCACGGATAAAGGCCAACAGGGAGATCGGGCGTTTTGTGTCTCGCCTTGGGGGTGTGGTGGTTCGCCATCGGGATCTGGAAGACCTATCTATTAGGTATTGGAGGGATGACGGTGTACATTTGAATGCGGTTGGAACCGATTTTTGGTTTTTAGGATTGCAGGAAGGGGTTCAGAGGGCTCTGCAGGTGTGGAGGGACTCGCTTTAGTGAGGTGTCACTCAAGCTCGCATGGCGGGTCAGGGGGTCTTTGGGGGGTCAAGAATTGAAACAGTTTATTAAAGTTTGGGGGACCCATACAGGGTATGGGATCCCACCTTGGTTGGTTGTTGGTGGTTCTCCCAGGACTTAGGTCCCAAGGGAAAGAGAAATTTGGAAAGTCGCAATGTCCTCGAGCCGGCTGGGGCACAGCTGAGGTCACAGTTGTTATTGAGCAAAATGGGACCCCAAAGACCCCCTCCTGGTGTTAAGAATTGTTATGTTTATGGTTATATTTATTTTGGTTAATAAAAGGCTGTTGTGGCCATTAAAACCCATGTCACGCAGCGTTGTGTGGTTATTATAGGTTTAAGATATGTGCAAGACCGCAGTTGACGAATCCTATAGTCAAGTGTGACCCGGAGGAAAATCTAGACGAGGGTCGGCATGACTATGGGAGGAACAGGTCGGCAAGGGTTAAGTTTTTACTGAGTTAGTTGGGGAAAAGGGTAGCTTACCTTATTGGAGGAGCAAGTCAGGTGTTTGGGTGGAGCTGGAAAAGGGTTGGGATGTTGCACAGGCTGTTGGGAAATCATTCCAGGATTTCCTCGTTGGTAGAAGTTCCCTCCCTCCCGCCCTACATTGGGTTATGGGTTTTTCTTTTTATAAAAAAAAAAAAAAAAAAACAAAGAGAGAAAAAAGGGAATAAAAAAAAAAAAAAAAAAAAAAAAAAAATGTATACATATATATATTTATAGTTTTTATTGAAAAATTTGTCACAGCAGCTGGCGGGTCAGGGGGTCTTTGGGGGGTCAAGAATTGAAACAGTTTATTAAAGTTTGGGGGACCCATACAGGGTATGGGATCCCACCTTGGTTGGTTGTTGGTGGTTCTCCCAGGACTTAGGTCCCAAGGGAAAGAGAAATTTGGAAAGTCGCAATGTCCTCGAGCCGGCTGGGGCACAGCTGAGGTCACAGTTGTTATTGAGCAAAATGGGACCCCAAAGACCCCCTCCTGGTGTTAAGAATTGTTATGTTTATGGTTATATTTATTTTGGTTAATAAAAGGCTGTTGTGGCCATTAAAACCCATGTCACGCAGCGTTGTGTGGTTATTATAGGTTTAAGATATGTGCAAGACCGCAGTTGACGAATCCTATAGTCATGTTGTCCACATAGGGGTTCCTCTCCAACAGAACACAATAACCTAAACATACCAAGCCACCTGGCTACACTTTAGCAGCACCACTGCTCTCAGCTCCCAAATTTCTGCTTCTTCAGGCTCACTCAGCCTTAGTTGCAGCACCTAAATGCACAGGCCCACTCCTGGCCTCTAAATAGAGTTCTCTTTCCGACCGGAGTCACCAGTTGCCTCAGCCTTCCCAGTCTTCCATTTCTTGGTCTCCCAGACTCATGTAGCTGTCCCGACATTCCCAGTCCTGTGGCAAGGAATCCCCCCAACATGGGGTGCAGTCTAAGGCAGGAACACACAGCTCTCCTGATATGGGTCTGTTTCCAAAATGGGAGCCCTGAGTAGGGTTGCCACCTGTCCGGGATTCACCCGGACAGTCCGGGTTTTGAATCATGTGTTCGGGTTTCAGGCGGAGTGAAACCCGGACACATTATTCAGACCAGGCTGTGGCTCCCCAAGTAACCAAGATAGTCACACACAAATCTGGTGCCTTCCGGGAGCTGTGGGCTGCTATCTGGGGGCAGGTTTGGCATCAATGGGGGGCAGGGCAATGATGTCAGCAAGAGCAATTTGGCCACACCCACTGTTCGCTGTGGCATGCTATGCTCACTGCATTTCTGCTCTCTTTAACGGCACCCAAAGTTGTCCCAGGCTGCTAAATTGTTCGGGTTTGGCTTGAAGAAAAGGTGGCAACACTAGTCCTGAGATATCCCCAAACTTTGCTTATTACGAACCATCACACCTGTGCACTCACACTACACATGTGCAGAACAGAAAAACTTATTTTGTTTCAAATACATTTGTTATGTTACTGAGCCCACGTTCACATCAGGCCGATGTGGCATGCGATTTGACATGTCAAACCGCATGCCAAATCGGCGACTATTGCAGGCAATGGCACCGGCCAAATCGGTGCAACGCCAGTGTTCTGACATAAACTGTCCTGCTATCGGATAGTGTCCGCCCCGTACTGCGCAAGCGCAGCGCTTGCGCAGTACGGAGGAGAAGGAGATGCTGAAAGTGTCCGAAGTTTATCAGCTGACCATCAGCTGTACACGGCGCTTGGGCACTTCTTAGCGATGGCTTTGTAAGAGGGCCCCTCGCGGGCTCGCTTCGCTTGCCACGCTTTGGGCGCGGCCTCGCTGCGCTCGCCACGCCTCGGGCACGGCCTCGCTTCGCTCGCCACGCTTCGGGCACGGCCTCGCTGCACTCGGCATCTATTTATTCTAACTATGTCCACTTGGATAGTAGGGAATGAACCTGGACATAGGGTGAGAATAAAAGCGCAGGCGCCGTGTACAGCTGATGATCAGCTGTTGAACTTCGGAGACTTTCGGAGTCTCGTTTGTCCTCCGTACTGCGCCTGCGCAGTACAGGGCGGACACTATATGATAGGGGACTGTATTCGACAAGACACCGGCTTCGCGGTACAGAACTGATTCCCAAAAGTAGTTCCTGCACTGCTTTTGGCGACTTCAAGGGAAATTTGAATAGACACCTGTGCATGAACCCACACAGATGTCTGTCAAATTGCCCCCGAAGTCGGACCGCATTGCCGGATGGAAATCGTACGAGTTCAGCTGAACTTTCAAACCCGCCCTCAGTGTGAACCTGGGCTAATTTTGTTTCGTTGCTTCATTTCAGAATTTGTTTAGTTCAGTCTTATTTAGTTTCATTTAATTTTTGTTTGTTTATTAACTTTCTAACACATTTTCGGAACAATTTGAATTCGGATTGGTCGAAAAATGATATACCAATTCAAATTCTGTGTAAAGAATAGCTGGTTGTTAAAGCAGAACTTCAGTCATTTTTTCAACATTCCATCTATTAAATATTCTGCTCTTGTTGTTTTAAAGTGGATATAAACCCACTGTCATCAATTTGAAAGCATTAGCAGAGTTAATATATATAAGGCTTTACATGACTCCTGCATGTATCCTAATATTTAAATCATCAACCCCTCACCTGCTAGGAGCCCCACAATCTTCCCGATTCTGTGGGCGTTTTAATTCTTGGCGCTCGGTGGGCCGAGTCGTGACGACACCTCCGCCCACCACTAAACTTCCACGACCAGTGAGGACGAGCCTCGCGCCTGGTGAGACTCGCATGCATGTGCAGGAGTGAAAGAGCGCATTCTGTGATGAAAGCAGAGCGCGCTCATGTTACTCCTGCGCATGTGCAGACCAGGAAGCACGAGAAGGAGAGGCAGAGAGGCAGAACCATTGGAAATTGTTGTACATCCAATCCTTGCAAAGCAGCAGAAGAAAGGAGTGGGGGTGGGAATTAAAAACTAATGCATGTGTCTTAGGCTAGTGCACGAGATGTAAATCACCTGTCACTCACAGCAAGGGGGAGGATTTGACAAAGTTTTTCTCTGTTTGTCAAGTTTTATCTCACTGAACAATAAAAGAGGATTGCTCAGAGCTGGATTGACTCTTTGTGGCAAGACTGGGCTCAAATGATAGGAAATCTTATGCCGTGTACACACGAGCGGACTTTTCGACCGGACTGGTCCGACGGGACGAATCCGTCAGACAATCCGACCGTGTGTGAGCTTCATCGGACCTGCAGTGGACTTTTTCAGTCGAAAATCAGACGGACGTTAGATTTGGAACACGTTTCAAATCTTTCCGACGGACTCGAGTCCGGTAAAAAAATCCGCTCGTCTGTCTGCTAGTCCGACGGACGAAAACCGACGCTAAGGCAGCTATTGGCTACTGGCTATGAACTTCCTTATTTTAGTCCTGTCGTATGTCATCACGTTCGAATCCATCGGACTTTGGTGTGATCGTGTGTAGGCAAGTCCGTTCATTAGAAAGTCCGTCAAAAGTCCGTCGGAAGTCTGTCGGAAGTCCATCAGAAAGACTGTCGGACGTTTGATGCTGAAAAGTCAGCCCGTATGTACACAGCATTATACTCTACATTATTACATCAAAAAAAAAAAAAATTGGGGTTTACATCCACTTTAAATTTGGATGGACCCTTGTGTAGAGTGGGAGCACCTTGCCCCTGCATACCGACCCCATATTAAATAGGAACAATCTATCCTTTGTCTATGGCTTAGATGCCTGCACAATATGGGAACAACCTGCCCCCTCATGCAGACCCCAAAAAGAGTAGGGTGCCCAGCTCTTTGTGCGCAGATTCCCATGTAGGGGGAGAACACTCTGCTCCCACCTACAGACCCCCAGGTAGAGAAAAAAACAAGCTACCCCGGCATAGAGACCCCTATATGTTGTAGGAACACCCTGCCAAACATGCAGACCCTCAAATATAGTTTGAACACCTCACCCCCATACACAGACCCCCGGATCTCACCTTGCAGCACCCCCAGGATCAGCAGCACATGCACAGCCCCCATCATCTCTGCACACAATAGTAGACATGCACACTCCTCGCACTGGCCTCTGCTCAGGAAGTGGTGTTAGGAAGAAATTACGATATGAGAAGTCACCTGCCCCTAATGCATGAGGAGGCGTCTGCTTTACAACAAGACCAAAATCTATTATTATCATTATTATTTCAGAAATCCTTCCGATAATTCCTCTGCACAGTACAGAGCTGCCAGCCGCAACGTATAAATCTGCATCCAATCACTTCCAGGTATGCCGTCATACTGTTGTGCCCTAATTTTAGCTGTTTAGTATGGTATCTTCCAGTTTAGCGTTGCTCCAGAATTTTCCCCGGTTGCACTGTGTGCCATCCATTCATTGCCGCCGGTAGAAATCATGTGGCCCCATAAAGTCTACCTGACAGGGCTCCTTCCCTACTCACACTTGTTACATGTTGTGTAAAAAAAAGGAAAGCTTTGTCTTCAAGTGATATTTATCTTTCTCCAGCATGTTATACAACAAATTATTCAAGAGAAATAATGTCTTCAGAGGACAACCAACCACTTTTATATGAGGGTTGTACCAAAAAGTAATGCAAAAGTGGGCATAACTTTTCTAACTTACATAGGTCATTCAAATTTTACATGTTGGTAGAGTAACACTTCCTCTATAGTAACTCTTCTTCTTCTTTTTCATTTCAGGTAAATAATGGATTCCAAGCAGAAGCAACATAGAGTTCTTAATAACCGGACATAATGACTGACACAGACCAGACATAATGACTGACACAGACCGAACGTAATGACTGACACAGACCGGACATAATGACTGACACAGACCGGACGTAATGACTGACACAGACCGGACATAATGACTGACACAGACCGGACGTAATGACTGACACAGACCAGACATAATGACTGACACAGACTGGACGTAATGATTGACACCGACCTGGACATAATGACTGACACAGACCGGACATAATGACTGACACTGACCGGACATAATGACTGACACAGACCGGAAATATTGACTGACACAGATCGGACATAATGACTGACACAGACCGGACATAATGACTGACACTGACCGGACATAATGACTGACACTGACCGGACATAATGACTGACACAGACCGGACATAATGACTGACACAGACCGGACGTAATGACTGACACAGACCGGATGTAATGACTGACACCGACCGGACATAATGACTGACACAGACCGGACATAATGACTGACACAGACCGGACGTAATGACTGACACAGACCGGACGTAATGACTGACACAGACCGAATGTAATGACTGACACAGACCGGACGTAATGACTGACACAGACCAGACATAATGACTGACACAGACTGGACGTAATGATTGACACCGACCTGGACATAATGACTGACACTGACCGGACATAATGACTGACACAGACCGGAAATATTGACTGACACAGATCGGACATAATGACTGACACAGACCGGACATAATGACTGACACAGACCGGACATAATGACTGACACAGACCGGACATAATGACTGACACAGACCGGACGTAATGACTGACACAGACCGGATGTAATGACTGACACCGACCGGACATAATGACTGACACAGACCGGACGTAATGACTGACACAGACCGGATGTAATGACTGACACCGACCGGACATAATGACTGACACAGACCGGATGTAATGACTGACACTGACCAGACATAATGACTGACACAGACCGGACGTAATGACTGACACAGACCGGACATAATGACTGCCACTGACAGAATGCAATGTCAGCACTGTGGCACAGACAGAAATTTGAATTCAGTTGTTTCCCATTGTGGTACTGAAAGCCACGTGGTTGGTTTTAGCGTGTCCCATGTTAGTGGACGAGTATTAACCCAACGGTCTGCTCCTCAAATTGTATAAGGAGCCTTGACTGTTGGAAAGTCCTTCACCTTCAGTGGTATTAGATGGAGGTTGCAGGATGGATTAACACATGACGGTCTTACTGCAGATCTCAAAACAGATATCACAAGCTGATTGAACTCTGTACAAAGTAGAAAGCGCCATATACCTTCCACATCTGGTCCTTTCCCAGAGTACAACTCTGTAGGGAAGAACAAGGATTTGGCAGAGAGGCCTGTTCAGGCTTCAAGCCATGAACTACATAGGATAGAACTCTAGATACAGCAGCTGTTCTCTCGTTTTCTGCCGGTATGACAGGTACCCTTGACAAAGTTGATGTCACTAAGCACTGACTGTATGAGGCTTCTCACACTCCATCACAATTCCCATAACCTGCAGAATGAGAGTCTGCATAGGTTTGTACCTGCTTCTATGGACAATCACTGCCACTATCCACCCCCCTGCAGGAACCTGAAGAACATGGATGCCAGCTCCCCATATAGGGGAAACCCACATCAATCACTTGAGGTGGTCACAAATACAAGTCCTCTACATTTTCTCTGCTCCACCCCTCTGTGTCACGAGCCACTGTGAGCCATGTAAGGAGGTCCTGTCACCTCCTTACAGTGATAATTATAATCAGGGACAAAATGTTTGATCAAAATCTAGGGGCAAGCTCCAAAAACTACAAAGAAATGCGCCATTGCACCAAATAAATGGCACGTGTGTCGCCTAAAACACAGGTGAGGAGGACCATCCTAGTACCTTGCAGTATTGCTGTGGCCCAGGAAGTTAGCACTGAGAGGATGTCCTCCATCTGTTGGTCATTCATCCATCTTCTCATGACTGCATTGCTCCACTCACCCTCCTCACCAGCACCAAATGACTACTAGTCTCCTCTCTGAATGGCTGCTGGTGTTTCATCTCCTACATTTCCAGAATGCACCAAGCAGGGCCTTCTTTAATATTGATTGGACCCTGGGCAAACATTTTCTTTGCCCCCCCCACCAATGCAATTTTGCTCTCTACCTGCTTTGAAACATACAGTAAATAGCAGCTAAACTCCAAATCAGTTTAGTGCAGCAGATCAGGCAGCAATTGTGATTGGTTGCCAGAGGTTAAAGCGTAACATTACGTCTCACTGGATAGTTGCTAGAGGTTACAGCACATAATTTCTGCTTGCTGATTGGTTTTGGTTGCTAGAGGTTACTGCACATCATTACCGCTCACCCATTGGTTGCTGGGGCTAGGGGGGTGTGGGCAGTGGTGGTGGTGAGGGGTGGATTGGTATCAGTGGCATTGGGGGGAATGGAGGGTGTGATCATTGTAAGTGGGGGGTTAGAGAGAGAGAGAGAAAGAGAGGGTGAGCTAGAGTGGTAAGAGAGAGAAGTGGGTGAAAGAGAAAGGGGTGAGAGAGGGGGTGAAAGAGAGGGGGTGAGAGAGAGTGTGGTGTGAGAGAGGGGGTGAGAGAGATAGAGAGAGGTGTGGGAGAGAGAGATGGAAGAGATAGGGTTGCTGAGTTGAGCTGGATGAGTGAAAGAGAGAGAGGGGGTGGGTGAAATGGAGAGGGGATGAGAGGGGTGGGATTGGGGATGACAGGGGGGGTGAGTAAGAGAGAGGGGGGATTGGGATGAGAGAGGGGGGATTGAGGATGAGAGAGATAGGGGGTTGGGAAAAAGAGAGAGGGGGGATTGGGGATGAGAGAGGGGGGATTAGGGATGAGAGACGGGGGTTGGGGATGAGAGAGAGGGGATTGGGGATGAGAGAGAGAGAGGGGGGATTGGGGATGAGAGAGGGGGGATTGGGGATGAGAGAGAGAGGGGATTAGGGATGAGAGAGATGAGGGATTGCGGATGAGAGAGGGGGGATTGGGGATGAGAGAGAGAGGGGGGGTTGGGGATGAGAGAGAGGGAATTGGGGATGAGAGAGAGAGGGGGCATTGGGAATGAGAGAGAAAGAGGGGGGATTGGGGATGGGAGAGAGAGGGGAGATGACAGAGAGAGGGGGGATGAGAGAGGGGGGTTGGGGATGAGCTAGAGAGAGGGGGGTTGGGAATGAGAGAGAGGGGATTGGGGGTGAGGGAGAGAGAGGGGAATTGGGGATAAGAGAGGGGGGATTGGGGATGAGAAAGAGGGGATTGGGGATGAGAGTGAGAGGGGCGATTGGCAATGAGAGAGAGGGGATTGGGGATGACAGAGAGAGAGAGGGTTGGGGATGAGAGAGATAGGGGGATTGGGAATGAGAGAGGGGGATTGGGGACGAGAGACGGGGGATGGGGATGAGAGAGAGGGGATTGGGGATGAGAGAGAGAGGGGGGGATTGGGGACGAGAGAGGGGGGATTGGGGACGAGAGAGGGGGGTTAGGGATGAGAGAGAGGGGATTGGCGATGAAAGAGAGGGGGGATTGGGGATCAGAGAGAAAGAGGGGGGATTGGGGATGGGAGAGAGAGGGGGTGAGAGAGGGGGGGTTGGGGATAAGAGAGGGAGGATTGGGGATGAGAGAGGGGGGTTGGGGATGAGAGAGAGAGAGAGGGGGGTTTGGAATGAGAGAGAGGGGATTGGGAATGAGAGGGGGGGATTGGGGATGAGAGAGAGGGGATTGGG
Organism: Aquarana catesbeiana; assembly: GCF_042186555.1. Lineage (NCBI taxonomy): Eukaryota > Metazoa > Chordata > Amphibia > Anura > Ranidae > Aquarana > Aquarana catesbeiana. The sequence goes on along the minus strand of NC_133330.1, from coordinate 18,891,639 downwards.
GATTAGAGAGAGAGAGGTGGATTGGGGATAAGAAAGGGGGGATTGGGGGTGAGAAAGAGGGGATTGGAGATAAGAGGGAGAGGGGGGATTGAGAATGAGAGAGGGGTGAGAGGGGAGGATGAGATAGAGGGGCCCTTAGCCCTGGGTGCAGTCCCTTCTGTGCACTCCCTGTCACAGTCTGTGTATTGGTGTGTATGATGCCTGGTACCTCCTTCCATAGGACGTCCACTCTGGCCAGCAGCGGGCAGGGCCCTCCTGGGTGGTGAGGATGGGGATGCTCTGCTCCTTCCAGTGGATACTTCCTAGACCGCGGACTGTCCCGGGGAGCATTAGCAGTCCTTGGCTGCATGCACCCCCTGCCGGTTTTCAGGGGGGCGATCCGCCTGTCCTCCGGGCCGCTGCTGGAGCTTTAAGAGGAGGTTGGAGGAATCCAGCCTCTGGGTGACGCCCGTGCATCAGGGTTGCACCTGCCGCTCACCTTCTGGTGGTCAGGGAGCTCTTTTCCCTCCCGGGCTCTCGCTTCTCCTTGATCCCAGGCCAGGGCTAACCATGCCAAGGGGCTCAAGGGTCAGTTGCATTGGGCCCCTCGACAATGACAGGGCCCTGGGCAGCTGCCCCTTTTTCCCCGCGTTAAAGATGGCCCTGCTGGGTATGGTGTGTGCTGTGTACACTGTGCTGGGTATGACAAATGCTGTGTACACTGTGTTGGGTATGATATGTGCTGTGTACACTGTGCTGGGTATGATAAATGCTGTGTACACTGTGCTGGGTATGATATGTGCTGTGTACACTGTGCTGGGTATGTTATGTGTTGTGTACACTGTGCTGGGTATGATATGTGTTTCCTCTACCTGTGTTGCTTGGTGTTCAGTCTTTCTATTCGGTGGATCCCGGTACTGACACATCAACATTTTTGAATATCATAAATTTTATTTTTTATTATTATTTACTTTTAGTTATTTTATTTGTTTTCATTTGTATCTTTCCATCTTTTGGATCCCGTTACATCATACTATTTCTAGTTCTGTATTCAGTAATGATTTCTCATAGCTTATCACAGCATAACTCCAACCATTTTTTGGGGGGTGGATTGAAGGCATTTCCAATCCTGGTGCCCAAACTATAGCCCAAGTTCCACATGTGGCCCTTTACTGTTTTCAGTGCGACTCTCGGGCCCCAGCACTCAGTAGTAGGAACATTTATGATATGTAATAGCAGTCATCTCTTGCAGCCTCAGGTAACATTTCCTGAGTCTCTGACCGTTTCCTGCCGCATGACTTCACTCTGCAACCACCACTGTAGTATGTCCGCGGTCTCTGACCATCTTCTCTTCAGTCTGTGACAGTCTTCTGTAGCATTATATGTGTTGTGAGTGTGATATGGAATCTTAATACTACATATGGGGAATTACATTAAGATCTCAGCGTTTTGTTTTTTTCAGTGCCTCCAACCTTACGGTAAAATTGTGAACTTTGTTCAGATAATCAATAACATACCACAATAATTTCCTGAGTTCGCTAATCTATGGGGAATTCTTACCAATGTATAAATATCTCCAAAATAATTTACAAGTATAGTTACACAATTTCATACAGAACTACATACAGAATTTCATACATTTCTGGTGATTAACATTTTACACACATTATCAAATACATCAACACGGCAATAAAACTATTCTTTTTAACCACTTGCCGACCGCCTCATGCCTATATACGTGAGCAGAATGGCACGGGCAGGCAAAATCACGTACCTGGAACGTGATTGCCTTCCCGCGGGCGGGGGGTCAGATCGGACCCCCCCCCCGGTGCCAGCGGCGGTCGGCATTTGGCTGGGAGAGTTGAGAGACGAGGGGGAGTCCATCCGATCGTGGCCCCCCCCCTCGCGATCGCTCCCAGCCAATGAGAAACATCCCCTGCCTCTGTATAGTACACAGAGGCAGAGGATGTGATGTCATCTCTCTTCGGCTCGGGAGTTCCGTTCCAGCGCCGAGGAGAGAAGACATGTGAGTGAGTGCACAACACTACACAACACAGTAGAACATGCCAGGCACACTAAACACCCCCGATCCCCCCCGATCGCCCCCAGATCCCCCCCCAATCATCCCCCCCCCTCCTGTCACAAACTGACACCAAGCAGGTTTTTTTTTTTTTTTTTTTTCTGATTACTGCATAGTGTCAGTTTGTGACAGTTAGAAGTAGGGCAGTGAGTGTTAGCCCCCTGTAGGTCTAGGGTACCACCCTAACCCCCCCTAATAAAGTTTTAACCCCTTGATCATCCCCCGTCACCAGTGTCGCTAAGCGATCATTTTTCTGATCGCTGTATTAGTGTCGCTGGTGACGCTAGTTAGGGAGGTAAATATTTAGGTTCGCCGTCAGCGTTTTATAGTGACAGGGACCCCCATTATACTACCTAATAAATGTTTTAACCCCTTGATTGCCCCCTAGTTAACCCTTTCACCACTGATCACCGTATAACTGTTACGAGTGACGCTGGTTAGTTCGTTTATTTTTTATAGTGTCAGGGCACCCGCCGTTCATTACCGAATAAAGGTTTAGCCCCCTGATCGCCCGGCGGTGATATGCGTCACCCCAGGCAGCGTCAGATTAGCGCCAGTACCGCTAACACCCACGCACGCAGCATACGCCTCCCTTAGTGGTATAGTATCTGTACGGATCAATATCTGATCCGATCAGATCTATACTAGCATCCCCAGCAGTTTAGGGTTCCCAAAAACGCAGTGTTAGCGGGATCAGCCCAGATACCTGCTAGCACCTGCATTTTGCCCCTCCGCCCGGCCCAGCCCAGCCCACCCAAGTGCAGTATCGATCGATCACTGTCACTTACAAAACACTAAACGCATAACTGCAGCGTTCGCAGAGTCAGGCCTGATCCCTGCGATCGCTAACAGTTTTTTTTGTAGCGTTTTGGTAAACTGGCAAGCGCCAGCGGCCTAGTACACCCCGGTCATAGTCAAACCAGCACTGCAGTAACACGTGGTGATGTGACGAGTCCCATAAGTGCAGTTCAAGCTGGTGAGGTGGCAAGCATAAGTAGTGTCCCGCTGCCACCAAGAAGACAAACACAGGCCCGTCGTGCCCATAATGCCCTTCCTGCTGCATTCGCCAATCCTAATTGGGAACCCACCGCTTCTGCAGCACCCGTACTTCCCCCATTCACATCCCCAACCAAATACAGTCGGCTGCATGAGAGGCATTTTCTTTATGTCCTTCCGAGTACCCCTACCCAACAAACCCCCCCAAAATAGATGTCGTGTCTGCAGCAAGCGCGGATATAGGCGTGACACCCACTATTATTGTCCCTCCTGTCCTGACAATCCTGGTCTTTGCATTGGTGAATGTTTTGAACGCTACCATTCACTAGTTGAGTATTAGCGTAGGGTACAGCATTGCACAGACTAGGCACACTTTCACAGGGTCTCCCAAGATGCCCCCAAGAGAGACCCGAACCTGGAACTGGTTACAGTTATAAAAGTTACAAGTTTGCAAAAAAAACACAAACAAAAATAAAAAAAAATAGTTGTCGTTTTATTGTTCTCTCTCTCTCTATTCTCTCTATTGTTCTGCTCTTTTTTACTGTATTCTATTCTGCAATGTTTTATTGTTATTATGTTTTATCATGTTTGCTTTTCAGGTATGCAATTTTTTATACTTTACTGTTTACTGTGCTTTATTGTTAACCATTTTTTTGTCTTCAGGTACGCCATTCGCGACTTTGAGTGGTTATACCAGAATGATGCCTGCAGGTTTAGGTATCATCTTGGTATCATTCTTTTCAGCCAGCGGCTTTCATGTAAAAGCAATCCTAGCGGCTATTTAGCCTCTAGACTGCTTTTACAAGCAGTGGGAGAGAATGCCCCCACCGTCTTCCGTGTTTTTCTCTGGCTCTCCTGTCTCAACAGGGAACCTGAGAAAGCAGCCGGTGATTCAGCCAGCTGACCATAGAGCTGATCAGAGACCAGAGTGGCTCCAAACATCTCTATGGCCTAAGAAACCGGAAGCTATGAGCATTTTATGACTTAGATTTCGCCGGATGTAAACAGCGCCATTGGGAAATTGGGGAAGCATTTTATCACACCGATCTTGGTGTGGTCAGATGCTTTGAGGGCAGAGGAGAGATCGAGGGTCTAATAGACCCCAATTTTTTCAAAAAAGAGTACCTGTCACTACCTATTGCTATCATAGGGGATATTTACATTCCCTGAGATAACAATAAAAATGATTTAAAAAAAACTGAAAGGAACAGTTTAAAAATAAGATAAAAAAGCAAAAAAATAATAAAGAAAAAAAAAAAAAAGCACCCCTGTCCCCCCTGCTCTCGCGCTAAGGCGAACCCAAGCGTCGGTCTGGCGTCAAATGTAAACAGCAATTGCACCATGCATGTCAGGTATCACCGCGAAGGTCAGATCGAGGGCAGTATTTTTAGCAGTAGACCTCCTCTGTAAATCTAAAGTGGTAACCTGTAAAGGCTTTTAAAGGCTTTTAAAAATGTATTAATTTTGTTGCCACTGCACGTTTGTGCACAATTTTAAAGCATGTCATGTTTGGTATCCATGTACTCGGCTTAAGATCATCTTTTTTATTTCATCAAACATTTGGGCAATATAGTGTGTTTTAATGCATTAAAATTTAAAAAAGTGTGTTTTTTCCACAAAAAATGCGTTTGAAAAATCGCTGCGCAAATACCGTGTGAAAAAAAAAAATGAAACACCCACCATTTTAATCTGTAGGGCATTTGCTTTTAAAAAATATATAATGTTTGGGGGTTCAAAGTAATTTTCTTGCAAAAAAAAATAATTTTTTCACGTAATCAAAAAGTGTCAGAAAGGGCTTTGTCTTCAAGTGGTTAGAAGAGTGGGTGATGTGTGACATAAGCTTCTAAATGTTGTGCATAAAATGCCAGGATAGTTCAAACCCCCCCAAATGACCCCATTTTGGAAAGTAGACACCCCAAGCTATTTTCTGAGAGGCATGTCGAGTCCATGGAATATTTTATATTGTGACACAAGTTGCGGGAAAGAGACAAATTTTTTTTTTTTTTTGCACAAAGTTGTCACTAAATGATATATTGCTCAAACATGCCATGGGGATATGTGAAATTACACCCCAAAATACATTCTGCTGCTTCTCCTGAGTACGGGGATACCACATGCGTGAGACTTTTTGGGAGCCTAGCAGCGCACGGGACCCCGAAAACCAAGCACTGCCTTCAGGCTTTCTAAGGGCGTAAATTTTTGATTTCACTCTTCACTGCCTATCACAGTTTCGGAGGCCATGGAATGCCCAGGTGGCACAAACCCCCCCCAAATTACCCCATTTTGGAAAGTAGACACCCCAAGCTATTTGCTGAGAGGTATAGTGAGTATTTTGCAGACCTCACTTTTTGTCACAAAGTTTTGAAAATTGAAAAAAGAAAAAAAAAAAATTTTTTCTGGTCTTTCTTCATTTTCAAAAACAAATGAGAGCTGCAAAATACTCACCATGCCTCTCAGCAAATAGCTTGGGGTGTCTACTTTCCAAAATGGGGTCATTTGGGGGGGGTTTGTGCCATCTTGGCATTTTATGGCCTTCAAAACTGTGATAGGCAGTGAAGAGTGAAATCAAAAATTTATGCCCTTAGAAATCCTGAAGGCGGTGCTTGGTTTCGGGGCCCCGTACGCGGCTAGGCTCCCAAAAAGTCCCACACATGTGGTATCTCCATACTCAGGAGAAGCAGCTGAATGTATTTTGGGGTGCAATTCCACATATGCCCATGGCCTGTGTGAGCAATATATCATTTAGTGACAACTTTTTGTAAATTTTTTTTTTTGTCATTATTCAATCACTTGGGACAAAAAAAATAAATATTCAATGGGTTCAACATGCCTCTCAGCAATTTCCTTGGGGTGTCTACTTTCCAAAATGGGGTCATTTGGGGGGGGTTTGTACTGCCCTGCCATTTTAGCACCTCAAGAAATGACATAGGCAGTCATAAACTAAAAGCTGTGTAAATTCCAGAAAATGTACCCTAGTTTAACTATAACTTTTGCGCAAACCAATAAATATACGCTTATTGACATTTTTTTTACCAAAGACATGTGGCCGAATACATTTTGGCCTAAATGTATGACTAAAATTTAGTTTATTGGATTTTTTTTATAACAAAAATTAGAAAATATCATTTTTTTTCAAAATTTTCGGTCTTTTTCCATTTATAGCGCAAAAAATAAAAACGGCAGAGGTGATCAAATACCATCAAAAGAAAGCTCTTTTTGTGGGAAGAAAAGGACGCAAATTTCGTTTGGGTACAGCATTGAATGACCGCGCAATTAGCAGTTAAAGCGACGCAGTGCCGAATTGTAAAAAGTGCTCTGGTCAGGAAGGGGGTAAATCCTTCCGGGGCTGAAGTCAACGCTGTATCCTGGCCTAGGCCAACAAGGCCCAGGCCTAGGGCAGCACTTTGCAAGGGGCAGCATGGAAAGAGTCCCCGTTGGCTTGCCCTACACTGTTAGTGTAGCACCAGTCTTATGGGGCAGACTGGGCTGAGAGGCCGCACTGCTTCTGGTATGCGGGCGGCTGGCATTCTGCAACTGTGGAGGGGGCGCCGCTTCTAATTTTGACTGTCCTCTCATCCTGGACCAAAACCTTCCTCACTGTGCTATATGTTTTTCTCTGCACCATTGACATTGCTATCTTCTTGGTCCTCTCCATAAAATTATCAGAAATTTTGTGCTTAAAGTAGAACTATAGGCAACGCTTTTTTTTTTTTTTTTTTTTTTTTTTTCATTTTGGATAGAGTAAGGGAGGGTTAAAACCCCTGTCAGTTTATTTTTTACCATCCCTGTCCCATTGCAGAGATTTCCCTTCACTTCCTGCCCCATAGCCAAACAGGAAGTGAGAGGAAATCTATGCAAATTAAGGAAATCCATTGCCCCCCCTGGCCCCTAAAACTAGTGCCCCAATCAAAAATTTCAGGGCGGGTCTTAAACAGAAAGGGGTGTGGCCTTGACAGGAAGGGGTGGGTCATATTTAAATTGGGGGATGCACGAGTTTAGTCAGGCCTGGGGCAGCACAAAACCTAAATACACTACTGGCTGAAGTGGTTAATATATTACAAATAACTCAGGAGAGTCCAAATGGTTCTGTTAGAAAAATATTTGCGGTAATCATGCCTTATGTTCAAGAACACAATATCAGTATCCCTTGTTGAAACAGTCCTCTGATTTTCTCTGGCCGGAAGGAATCCAAAGTATGTCTTGCGGAGTCAACAGATAGATATTGTCAATTTGAAAGAAATATTAATCCAACAGAGTTACTAATTTGAATGGAGCGATAAAAACTTTTCCTGGGACCACAGTAATTTAAATTGTTATAATACAGGTCTTATATCTGAATTCCCCCAAACACGGCTTCAATACACACAGCCCAGACAATCAATATGGGAAAATTATTAATTATAAATCTACCCTACACACAGTATATGATAAGGTTACCACATAAACTGTAAAATGCAATCCCTACAATTTTGAGAGAAAAAGATTAATTAATATTCGTATGATCTGTATCTTACCAACAGTTTAAAAGGGGAAGATATCCAACAAATTATAAGTACTTTGAGTAGTTCCAGTAACAAGGTCCAGCAAGATGGGGAGTGGTCAATTATCAGCAGGCTTCTTGATCGTCAAGGGGGTGTATCCGGCGTGTGGGTCTGTGATCCTCTCTCTATGACCCTCACATACTTTATACCATCTGGGACAATAAGCTCATAAAATTATCATAAGCTCAGCCCAGAAGGTTTGGCTTATTCTCCATTGGTTGGAGAACTCTAATGATTTACCTGGTGAGCTCAGGTAATATCATCCTCAGCCACTAGGTGTGTCTGAGGGCAGAAAAATGTGTTCTAAACTATTTGTTAAAAGAAAAATATATGTTCTCTTTCATGATGGGCATCTACCTATATATTGGGGCGGATGAATATATATCTATATTATTCAGGGACTCCGTCAACTGGTACAATATACAATACCCTAAGTATACTTCTAATTAATCAATATCACACAAAATGATTGTCTATATGGATAAATGTGTAATGAAGACTATGAAGACTTATTAATCTTGGGACGACACGTATATGGGTATTTTTATGTAGATGTGGTTATGATTTATATGTCTTTATAACAATGATGGGTATCTTAACACAATTCTTAATTTGTTCTATATCAACATATTATATTTCTACCTTATGACAGATTACTCATGGGGTCAGTGGATACTAAAATCATAGTAGTATCTATGACCTGGGATCTAATATAGAGTTTGAATTACTTATAATCACATATATTTAAAATACCACATGTACACAGGATTAAAAATGTTTTCCTAAAGCATTTGAAATTAACCTTGGACAAGCTCAACTGAGATTTAGATAAGGGTTTAGCTGTATAAACAATTCCTGGAGTTTAGACAATGGGTTGTTATATATCAGCATAGGTGGTGGGATTTTCAATAAACAATTGTTCTATCCATATTATCAAAATGTCATAATAATAGGCATTTTTAGGCACAAATTGATTATCGACTGTTCAGAAACTTGTGACTGTTTTCACAAGTCTCTGAACAGTCGATAATGAATTTGATGTATCATTAACCTTGCATCTCAGTCATTGTTTGAGGGAAAGCTAGGTCAACATTGGGTTCTTACTATGGAGGAGATCTCACCCTTTGAAACAATGGGGTTATTTAAATTAGCTTTTCCTTTAATTAAAGGCTTTGTTATTTAGATCTTCAAACCAAATTTGACAATTGCCAGCTGGTTTTGTGTAAGGTGGCATCCTTGTTCAGTTTACTCTGTTTCAACATAAGTTTTGTCTCTTGACTTCAGCTCTCCACTTGATAGGATAAGTTAATCAGCCTTCTCTGTTGGGGGTGGGGGGTGGGGATTGCTCTCCTGGAGTGACGACTCCCCAGCTGAAGGCTACATAAAAAATTGAATATTTTGATGTATCTCGGCCATGATATATGTAATGAATATTATATTTGGCCCCAATGGCAACATCAGAGGCCACATATACCTTATAAATTGGTAACCACCATCGGGTCTTTATTGGTTCCCATATCCCTAAAGGGGAGATTATCCTTCCCTTCCCATTCCAGCTCCACCCTAAACACATAGTATGTCACCAGAGATGAGACACTCATACAGGTTTTAACCCTTCTCCGCTGTATCTAAAATTAGAAATATTCATTTTGTTTGGTTGTCCCCGATTCGGGGCTGATGTCAACATTTTTGAGAAGATGGACCGGCTGCCAGGTGAGGTGCCACCAATACCTGTTCTGTTCTATGAATATTGATGACAACTCATCTCCAAACAAGAGCTCCACCTGTAAAGTACATCTTTAATTGGGCAGCACAGTGGCTCAATGGTCATGATTTCTGGGGTCCTCAGTAGAGGCGAGCTCAATATTCAATCTGAACCAAGCTGCATGCTCAGATAAGGGTTTGGTATGGAATTTTTGGGGAGACCTCTCACTGTTTTGTTTTTTTTTTTCTTGATTTTTGCATAGTGCTCCCCCCTTAACCACTTAAAGTGTTACTAAACTCACAACAGTAAAATCAGTGTGTATATACAGTAAAGCATGCCTGTTATACTTACTGTGGAACCTAAGGGGTTAACCCTCTGCATTGTGTAAAAAGGCTGTTTCATCCTGTCTTCTCTGATCCTCCCCACCCTGCATTGTCCCCCTGGACATATCCAGATAATACAGAGCCTTTGGAGTGAGGCTGCACATGCTCAGTTTGGTGTGTATTGCTGGAGAGTTTTTTTTTCTTGGGAGGGTGCATGTGATCAGCACAGGGCCAATCAGCACTGTCCAGGCAGAGGGTCAGGGCTCCTGCAGCCTCATAGGATAATCAGAAAATGAAAACTCCTCCTACAAGCTTTAACCAGACACCAGGGCTGGACTGGGATAAAAATTTGGCCCTGGACTTCATCCAGACCGGCCCACTTTATTTGTGCAAACAAGCACAAAAACAGTATATAAACTTTACGCAATTGTGCAAAAAAAACATAAGTAGCATAACATAAGGAGTCCTCACTAACCTCTTTTACTATTTCACTTATTCTCCTCTGTATTTTTCTCATCTTTCTCACATCACTGTGTGAAGTTGAGGGCCAACCAAGAAAGCCATTACTTTGACAGGCTGTCACTGAAACCAGCCCACTGAGCCATCGGCCCACCGGGAAACTCCCTGTAGTCCCGATGGCCAGCACAGGCCTGCCAGACACTGATAGAAGTCACAAGACTGCTATATACTGCTGATGAGAAAATGTATTTAGCAGTTTATATTTACTAAAAGAATTGCATTTCCATGTTCTGTGTACTGTGGGAGACCAGTTATAGTGACTGCAGGCTCCTGGGTTTAGTAATACTTTAAGGGCCACCCTATAGCAGTTTTACTGCTACAGGGTGGTACCTCTGCGCTGGATCATGTATATAAATGTGATCCAGCTCTTCTGGGTAGGGCGCGCCCATGCACGCTGCTGGCAGCATTCTCCTGCTGTGATCACACACAGCCAGCACCCACCGATCGTTCAGCAGAGAGGCAGAGCGGTGGTCTGTCAGCAGGGAAGGCATGGATCCTGTGTTCCTGCAAAGCAGGGACGAGGATCCATGTCTTCCCCTAGTCAAAGCACCTTCCACACTATAGCAAAACACTGGCTAGGCACACAGTTAACCCTTTGATTGCCCCTGATGTTAACCCCTTCCCAGCCAGTGTCATTAGTACAGTGACCGAAAGGGGGTCTCCTATGTGGTGGACTTTTAAGGCACACTAGTTTTTCAAAAGATTTTCAAAGATTTTTGTTAAGAGTTGTAAAAGTTTCAAGAAAACATTGATTTAGAAATTATATAGAAGAGTATGTATATAAAATTAAAAACATGGAATGTTTTGACACATCTGCAATTTTTACACCATCGATACAGAGGTATACAATACAGTTTATGGTGGCCTCCTTCCTCAGGGGTATAAGCAAGAGGAAAACATATTTCTAGAATAGAACAATACAGAAATCAATGCATGATAGTATTTGATAATATAAAGTGTGGTTGAAATGCAATAATTTGAAAGAAAACTTACAGGTGTTCATAACAGTATGGTTGACATTCCATATCTATACTGGATATGTATGTATTTTAGAGCCGTGACTACACTGCTTTCATCTGCTCCATGTAGAAACCACTCCATCATCAACAGGTACAAAATGTGTCTAAACAGTTTTTTATATTTATAATATCCACATTAGATCCATATACTTTCATGGACTTTTTGTCTATACTTTACAGGGTTTCCCCCTTTTTCCCGACCCCAGTGTGTCATCGGGCCTCCCCGCCCCCCTGTTCAGGCATCCCTCCCTTGACGGAGGAAAGGGTATCTGGGTCAGCGGTTAGCCTCTTCCCAGGTCTGCACACACCTACACCGTTGGGGGTCTTTTGAAGGGAAAATTGAGAGGCATATATATTCTTGCATGTTTTCAAAGATGCAAAAAAAAATTTTTTGGCATGTCAACCATACTGTTATGAACACCTGTAAGTCTTCTTTCAAATTATTGCATTTCAACCACACTTTATATTATCAAATACTATTATGCACTGATTTCTGTATTGTTCTATTCTAGAAATATGTTTTCTTCTTGCTTATACCCCTGAGGAAGGAGACCACTTAGTGCTCTGAAACGCGTCGGGTGCAAGAAACCATAAACTGTATTGTATACCTCTTTATCGATGGTGTAAAAATTGCAGATGTGTCAAAACATTCCATGTTTTTAATTTTATATACATTCTCTTCTATATAATTTCTAAATAAATATTTTCTTGAAACTTTTACAACTCCCAACAAAAATCTTTGAAAATCTTTTGAAAAACTAGTGTGCCTTAAAAGTCCACCACATAGGGCACCCCTTTCTTTCTTCTGTTTAATACTGGATGTGGCACCACCCATTGCTCAAAGTCACTGACCTAATAAAAATTCTTTCTTAGTACAGTGACCGTGCAATTTTTTTAGCACTGATCCTTGTATTAGTGTCACTGGTCCCCAAAAAGTGTCAAAAGTGTCAGTGTCTGAATGTCTGCCTGCAATATCGCAGTCCTGCTATACGTCGCTGATCGCTGGCACTATTAGTAAAAAAAAAAAAATAAATAAAAATTCCCATAGTTTGTAGATGCTATAACTTTTTCCCAAACCAATCAATATACACCTATTGGGATTTTTACCAAAAACATGGAGCAGAATACATATCGGCCTAAATTTATGACGAAATTCGTTTTTTTACATTTTTTTATTGGATGTGTTTTATAACAGAAAGTAAAAAATATTGTTTTTTTTTTTTTCAAAATTGTCACTCTTTTTTTGTTTATAGCACAAAAAATAAAAACCGCAGAGGAGATCACATACCACCAAAAGAAAGCTCTATTTGTGAGGAAAAGGGACAATAATTGTATTTATGTACATTGTCGCATGACCGCGCAATTGTCAGTTAAAGTAATGCAGTGCTGTATCACAAAAAATTTACCTGTGATTGGCCCACAGTTATCACATGGTACCTGCCACCCTGTACCATGTGATTAGCTGTAGCCAATCACAGCATCATGATAGTAAGCAAGCTGTCATGAATGAAATCCGTTTATGACAGTTAGACTCCATTCACACAGAGGCAACTTTGGATCCGACTTCAAGTCACCCCTAGTTGCCTCAAGTCGCGCTACATGAAAAAATCAATGTAAGTGGATGGATTGGTCTTAATGCACACTACTGCAGTCACTTCGACTTCAGAAAAGGTTCCTGTACTACTTCAATCTGACTTTTAGGTGACTTGTAACCATTGATTTCAATAGAAGTCGCCTCCAAGTCGGATCCCTGTTCATAGTGAGGCAACTTTACTGGAAAAGAAAAGAATTTACCCAGGAAGAGTTACCGCTATATGCCAGCGCTGAGCTGGCTCACTCATCGGTAAAGGAAAAATGTCTGAGGCCCCCAGATCCCGGCCCCCCACCCTATGTGAATAAGTATAGGGTACATCGTAACCCTACCCATTCACCTGGGGGGAAAAAAAGTGTCAATAAAAAAACACACTACACAGGTTTTTAAAGTAATTTATTAGGCAGCTCCGGGGGTCTTCTTCCAACTTCGGGGGTCTCTTCCAACTTCTCCGCTCTCTCCGGCCTCTTCTCTGCTCTCTCCGGCCTCTTCTCCCGGTGTCCGGTTCTTCTCCCGCTCTTCGGTTCTTCTGCCGGGTTCCTCTGCTATCTTCTGCTCTTTTGCTAGCGGTGTCCCGGTCTTCTCCGTCGTCTTCTTCCCTCTTCTCTTCTACCGATGTTGACACAACGCTCTCTTCCACTGTAATGCCATGCAAGCGGTGCACAATGACTTATAAAGGCATGGGGCGTGGTCACCAGGTGATGTCACCCGGTGACCCCGCCCCTTATGACGTCACAGTCCCGGGGTATAATGGGACTGTGACGCCATAAGGGGCGGGGTCACTGGGTGACATCACCCGGTGACCACGCCCCATGCCTTTATAAGTCATTGTGCACCGCGTACATGGCATTACAGTGGAAGAGAGCGTTGTGTCAACATCGGTAGAAGAGAAGAGGGAAGAAGACGACGGAGAAGACTGGGACACCGCTAGCAAAAGAGTGGCAAAAGAGCAGAAGATAGCGGAGGAGCCCGGCAGAAGAACCGGAGAGCGAGAGAAGAACCGGACACCGGGAGAAGAGGCCAGAGAGAGCGGAGAAGTCGGAAGAGACCCCCCGAAGTTGGAAGAAGACCCCCAGAGCTGCCTAATAAATTATTTTAAAAACCTGTGTAGTGTTATTATTAAAAGGGGCTCCCGAATTCCAATAAGCCCCCCGCCCGCAGACCCCGACAACCAATGGTCAGGGTTGTCGGGAAGAGGCCCTTGTCCTCATCAACATGGGGACAAGCTGCTTTGGGGTGGGGGGGCCGCTTCCCCAAAACACCCACCCCCCAACGTTGAGGGCATGCGTCCTGGTACGGTTCAGGAGGGGGGGGCGCTCGCTCATCTCCACCCCCTTTCCTGACTGGCCGGGCTGCGTGCTCGGTTAAGGGTCTGGTATGGATTTTGGGGGGGACCCCCACACCGTTTTTTCGGTGTAGGGGGTTCCCCCTAACATCTATACCAGACCTAAGAGCCTGGTATGTTCAGTTCCCTGTCCTGGAGGCGACTTCAAGTTGTGTTGTAAGTCGCGCTGAAGTCGCCCCAAGTCGCGCTGTGATTCATACTCAAGTCGTGTCCAAGTTGCCTCCCAAAGTTGCGCTGGAAGTCGTGTTGGCCCTGTGTGAATGGGCTCTTAAGACTATTGCTTATAACAGTGTTTATCACTGTTATAAACAATAAAGCCCTGTACACACGGTAGGATTTTCCAACAACAAAACGGTGGATTTTTTTCCGAAGGATGTTGGCTCAAACTTGTCTTGCATAGACACGGTCACACAAATGTCGGAAATTCCAAACGTCAAAAACGCGGTGACGTACAGCACGTATGACAAGCCGAGAAAAATGAAGTTCAATAGCCAGTGCGGCTCTTCTGCTTGATTCCAAGCATGCGTGGACTTTTGTGTGTCGGACTTGTGTACACACAACCGGAATTTCCGACAACAAGTTTTGTTGTCGGAAAATTTGAGAACCTGCTTTCAAACATTTGTTGGCGGAAATTCCAACAACAAATGTTCTATGGAGCATGCACGCAGTCGGACTTTCCGACAACAAGCTCACATCGAACATTTGTTGTTGGAAAATTCTATCGTGTGTACGAGGCATAAGAGTGTAAAGAAAAAGAAAAAAAAATCCCTGATCATTCATACAAAAAAGCAGAGTGTTAACATGGTGACACGGAACTACTTTGTTGACAGTATTTTAAAAAGATAGTAAAAAAAGATAAAGTGTTAAAGAAAAAAAAAGAAAAAATGTTATAAAAAATTGAACAAAAAATGATTTAATTTCTTTTTTTGCATACTGTCACCAGTCAGTTTCCCTGATCACTGCCACACCAGTTACTGTATATGATGATGTCTTTTCTGCATTGATGACATTATGTAAAAAAAAAAAGATATGAAAAAAAATATTTAATTTCTTAATTTTCCAAAGAATTGTGACAAAAAAGTACAACTTCCAAAAACACGCCATGCCTCTTACTAAATACCTTGGACTATCTACATTCCAAAAAGGGGTCATTTGGGGAATATTTGTACTGTCCTGACATTTTTGGGGCCTTCAGAAATTAGATCCTCCACCCCAAACTCACTCATTCATGTCTTTATGGACCTTGCTTTGTGCTCTGGTGTGCAGTCATGTTGGAACAGGAAGGGGCCATCCCCAAACTGTTCCTACAAAGCTGGGATCATGAAATTGTCCAAAATGTCTTGGTATGCTGACACCTTAAGTGTTCCCTTCACTGGAACTAAGGGGCCAAACCCAACCCCTGAAGAATAACCCCCACACCATAATCCCCCCTCCACCAAATGATTTGGACTAGTGCACAAAGCAAGTTTGGGGTGGAGGAACTTGACTGGCCTGCACAGAGTCCTGACCTCAACCCGATAGAACACCTTAGGGATGAATTAGAGTGGAGACTGCGAACTAAGCCTAACCTGACCTCATAAATGTGCTTCTGGAAGAATGGCCATAGACACACTCCTAAACCTTGTGAACAGCCTTCCCAGATGAGTTGAAGCTGTTATAGCTGCAAAGGGAGGGCCAACTCAATATTGAACCCTACGGACTAAGACTGGGATGCCATTAAAGTTCATGTGTGTGTAAAGGCAGGTGTCCCAATACTTTTGGTATTATAGTGTATCTATTACTGTATGTGCGATCAGAAGGATCACCAAAAAAGACATAAAATGACCCCATCCCACATGTTTATTTTTTCAGATGAATTATCAGTCTGTTCGGAGTGAATATTTGCTGTACAGAAGAATGATGCCATATCTGTGGTCTCAGCACTGCCTCTATGGTATGACACTGTATAGATCCATCTCCTGATAACACGGGGAAGTTGGCATCCTCCGGATGTCTCTGTGCTGGAAGTACGTATAGTGCTGGTTCTCCATACTGTACAGGGAAATGTCCGGACACTAAAAGTAAGAAAGAGGCAACAAAGTGAGGTCACAGGATGGAGAGACTCGATATTCCCATCTCTTCTCCTTAGTCACACATTACATTTATAAACCTGGAGGAAATGATTCCTCTTTAACAACCAATCAGATGTTTCAGTGTATCTCCCATCTGCCACTTTAGGGATGGCAGCCGGGATCTGATTGATCAGAGAGCATTTCCTCCTGGCTACCCTTCAGAGAACTCAGAGACTACTGACATTGACCAGATATGACCACTGACACTGACTGGACATAATGAATGACTGATTGGATATGATGAGTGACATTGACTGTAAACCATGACTGACAATGACAGGAAATAATGACCGATACTGAGCAGACATAGCACTTGATACTGACTAGACACAACAACTGACAGCTAGGGACATCAGCACTGTGGCACAGACAGAAATGTGAATGTCGTTGTTTCCCTTTGTGGTTTTGAAGGCCACTGTGTCCAGTTCTGGAGTGTCCCATGTTGGTGGACGAGTGATAACTCAATCTCTAATTCATGGTTCTGGTCCTCCCATTGTACAGAGAGCCTGGACTATGGAAATGTCCTTTGGTGGTATAAGGTTGAGGATGCAGGATGAATCAACACATGACGGCCTTACTGCAAACCTCTGACAGGAGACAACAAGCTGATCAAACTCTGCACCAAAGAAGAAGGTGTCAATATACTGTATATTCCATATCTGGTCCTTTCCCAGAGGACAGCTCATCAAGGAAGAACAGGGATCTGGCAGGGAGGCCTCACTGAGGCTCCAAGCCATGAAATACATACAGCGACGGGCTCCTGGACACAGCGGATGCTCTCAGGTTCTCTGCTTGTATCCCTTGATAGAGGTGATGACACTGAGCAGTGACTGTGTGGGGCTTCTCACACTCCATCGCACTTCCCATAAACTGAAGAATGAGAATCTGCATAGTTGTTTACCTGCTTCTATGGCCAATCACTGCCACTGTCCACCCTAAGAGGACATGTAGAGCGTGGACACCAGCCCCTGAGGTTATAGTTTACACCAATCTCCTGAGGTGATCACACACAATTCCACAAAATTTTCCCTTCCCTCTCCCCTCTCATCTCTGTCATGAGCCTCTGTGAGCCATGTAAAGAGGTCCTGTCACCTCCTAACAGTGCTAATTATAGTCAGGGCCAAAAACATTGGCATAAACCCAGAAGCAAGCTTCACGACATATGAGTCAAACAAATGACCCGTTGCACTGCTAAAAGGACAATGTGGTTGTGGCCTAACACACGGGTAAGGAGAGCCATCCCACCACCTTACAGTATGGCTGTGGCCCCAGGCCTAGTGCTAAGAGAACGCCCGATGTCTGCTGGTCACTTACCTGTCTCTCTCCAGCACCAAATGACAGCTAGATTGCTTTTTAAATGACTGCAGGTGTGTCATCTTCTAAATTCCCAGAATGCACCAAGATCATAGGAGTAGAGTGGGCAGTACAGTGTGGCAGTGAGAGGGACCCACAGACAGGTAGAATGGTGGCCATATATGACCTTGCTGTACCCAGCAACATGGTATCCAACATCTGTGAGGCTATGACCAGGATGATGATTATATCAACCAACACAGAGGCTTCAATACAGCAGCATGGCATCCAACATCTGCGAGATCCTGACCATGATAATACCAACCAATGCCAAGGCTTTAATAACACAACATGGCATCCAACAAAGATGATACCAATGCCAACCCACAATGAGGCTTCAATACAACAAAATGGCATCCAACATCTGTGAGATTCTGATCATGATGATAACACAACATGGCATTCAACATTGATGATACCAGTGCCAACCCATGACCATCATAATATCTACCAACAATGAGACTTCAATACAGCAGCATGGCATCCCACATCTATGAGTTTCTGACCATGATGGTAATACCACCTAACACTGAGGCTTCAATACAGCAACATGGCATCCAACATCTTCAAGATCATGACCATGATAATACCAATCAACATCTACAACATGGCATTCTACAATGATGATGACAATACAGTACCAACCAACACCGAGGCTTCAATACAGCAACATGGCATCGAACATATGTGAGATTCTGACCAGGGTGATGATGATGATATTAACTAACAAAGAGGCTTCAATACAGCAACATGGCATATAGTATCTTTGGGATCCTGACCATGATAATGGCAATACCACTCAACACTGAGGCTTCAATACAGCAACATGGCATCCCACATCTGTGAGATCCTGACCAGAAT
This sequence comes from Aquarana catesbeiana, assembly GCF_042186555.1. Classification (NCBI taxonomy): domain Eukaryota; kingdom Metazoa; phylum Chordata; class Amphibia; order Anura; family Ranidae; genus Aquarana; species Aquarana catesbeiana. Next base: position 18,873,216 of record NC_133330.1, on the reverse strand, counting down.
GATGAAAATACCAACCAACACTGAGGCTTCCTTACTGCAATATGTCATCCAATATCTGTGAAATCCTGAGCAGGATGATCATAATAGCAACCAAAACGGAGGCTTCCATACAGCAACATGGCATCCAACATCTGTGAGATCCTGACCATGATTATACCAACAAAAACCAACACTGAGGCTTCAATACAGCAACATGGCATCAAACGATGAAGATACTAATACCAACCCACACGAGGGTTCAATACAGCAATATGGTATCCAACATTGGTGAAAACCCAACCATGATAATACAAACAAAAAACTAAATTGAGGCTTTAATACAACAACATGGCATCCAACATACAGTATGTGCAATCCTGACCAGGATGATCATACCAACCAGAGTATCCAACAATGAAGAAACTAATACCAACCCACACTGAGACTTCTCTACTGCAATATGTCACCCAACATGTTTGATATCCTAAACATGATAATACCAGTAAGATCCAATATTGAGACTTCCATACAGCAACAGGACATCCAACATCTATGAGATCCAACCTCTGTGAGATCCTACCCATGATGATGATAATGCCAAGCAATAATGAGGCTTCACGACAGCAAGAAATCTTACCGGCTGTTCCTGTGGTGTAGATCTGGTGTGAGCTGCATCTGTGGGCCCTAATAGAGAAAAGGATGACATGGTGCAATCATTTATAGAAATTGTTGAATTATGAAGTATTTATGACGTAGCAGCATACAGTATATGGAGTTGGGAAAAGGAATGTCAGATGACAGAACATTATAATCAACTTCTCTCAGAGAATTCAAATATCATTAGTGATGACAATGTGTTTATTTACCATAAAATATAATTACCAAAAGATTGCCTTCACCTTCTACTTGTATCAGGAAGTTTCCCAGAGTGGGTGTAGATCACCATTGTTGTATTATTATGTGGGTGGAATGTCTCATATCAAATATTTCTATTTCTAGTTGGTGTATCTTTTGCATGTTATGTGGATGAGATAATTAATACAACACCCACTTCCAAAATGGATCCATTTATGCATACCTCCCAACTTTTTCAGATGGGAACGAGGGACACCTATTAGCAAAAGTATGTAGGCATAGGACATACCTCCTGCCACGCTCCCTTAAAGGAGAATTATACAAAAAATCGATTAGATAAATCCACAAGTGCTTTTGTTTACCTCTACTATTTCTTTATAATGGCTTTTGAAATGTACAAATGCAGCAATTTAGAAATTGGATGAAAGGTTTAGCACTGGGAAAAACTTTTTGAAAGATAAAAAGGGCATTTTATATACAACTATATAGATCAGACCAAAATGAGGGACAAATGAGGAGGAAAGAGGGACAGAGGGACTTTGTTCCAAATCAAGGACTGTCCCTCGAAATCAGGGACAGTTGGGGGCTATGATTTATGAACAGCACACTTTTCTCATATATAATAACAGAAGAAATAGTTTCTTACTTTGTGTCATGAAGTCGGTGTAGACGATTGGACCTCTGCAACACAATGCAAGACATCAGTAACCTAAATCACATGTATATAGGTCTGCTTTTTATACAGTAGAGTCTTTAAAGCAGCATTTCTCAATCTTTTTACCCCAGAGGATCCTTTGAAATAATTTTCAGGTTTTGGGGAACCCCTACTAAAACCAATTCATTGGTGGTCAGTGGGAAGAATGTTCCTTACATTGGTGATCAGTGAGAAGAATGTTCCTTACATTGGTGATCAGTGAGAAGAATGTTCCTTACATTGGTGATCAGTGAGAAGAATGTTCCTTACATTGGTGATCAGTGGGAAGAATGCTCCTTACATTGGTGGTCAGTGAGAAGAATGTCCCTTACATTGGTGATCAGTGAGAAGAATGTCCCTTACATTGGTGGTCAGTGGGAAGAATGCTCCTTACATTGGTGGTCAGTGAGAAGAATGTTCCTTACATTGGTGATCAGTCGGAAGAATGCTCCTTACATTGGTGATCAGTGAGAAGAATGTCCCTTACATTGGTGGTCAGTGGGAAGAATGCCCCTTACATTGGTGGTCAGTGGGAAGAATGCCTCTTACATTGGTGGTCAGTGGGAAGAATGTCCCTTACATTGGTGGTCAGTGGGAAGAATGCCCCTTACATAGGTGGTCAGTGGGAAGAATGCCCCTTACATTGGTGGTCAGTGGGAAGAATGTTCCTTACATTGGTGATCAGTGGAAAGAATGTCCCTTACATTGGTGGTCAGTGGGAAGAATGCTCCTTACATTGGTGGTCAGTGGGAAGAATGCTCCTTACATTGGTGGTCAGTGGGAAGAATGTTCCTTATATTGGTGAGCAGTGCGTGGAATGCTTCTTACATTGGTGGTCAGTGGGATGAATGTTTCTTACATTGGTGGTCAGTGGGAAGAATACCCCTTCCATTGATTGTCTAGGGGAAGATTGCCCCTTACAGTGGTAGTGAGAATGGCACCCTTAGGCTCACCATACGCCCTACAATCTGTGTAACCTCATTTATATCTACTGGCATGTATGTAGTGCAAGAGTCGCCTTGGTTGGATAAAAATTGATTAGATAGATTAGGTAGGTTCTCATATTGTATCATTTTAGTAAATCTAAAGTTGATTGTACAGAGATTATACATTCAGATTGTAACCTCTATGGTAAGCCCTACAGACAGCAAAAAAGATAATTGGTGTCATGGTGCTGACTCTGCCAAGATGTATTGGCTCCAGAATTATGGATATACCATCAAATAGGAGGTCAATCAGCCATTGTTCAAGGAACCCCCTAATAATTACTGGAGGAACCCTAGGAATTCCAAGAAACCCTGGTTGAGAATGGCTACTTTAAAGTGGTTGTAAACCCTTACAATCCACTTTTTACTACAGGTAAGCCTATAATGAGTCTTACCTGTAGCTACCGTGGATATCTCCTAAACCTGCACCTTGACATCATCGGCACATGTGCACTGAAGCAACGGCTTGTTCGTGCCGTTGCTTCAGCTGACGTGTCGTTAGCAGGGGCTCGCATGCACGGGAGTGACGTAATCGCGGATCCGCCCAATCACATCACCGGACCCCGCGGTACCCGGAAATAACTCCGGGAACGATGTCGCCGGCCAGAGCAGTGTACGGGGACTGCTGCGGGGGCTTCGCTCTAAGGTAAGTATTTCAGTATTTCATAATGAGCTAGTATGCTATGCATGCTAGCTAATTATACCTTTGTCTTGCAGGTTTATATTTTTTGTGTGCGTTTACAACCATTTTAAAGTGTCAATTTTGGGTGGATGCTGGGGAATCACAGAAGAGCATAGGCTCTCATATACGTAATATAAGGAAGAAAGGCAGAACTTACACATCCTGGATGGAGGAGGATACTGTGAAGAAGAGAAAGGCACAATGTTATTGAATATGAGAAGCTGCGTTATTCCTTATACTGTATGTATACTACATAGAATACAGACCCCCATATATCTACAATGATCCCTCTATGACCATCTACTGTGCCTGTCCATACATTGAAGACATGGAACATGAGAATCTGTTATACCCTATATATGCTATATAGAATAGAGACCCCCCCATTTAGATACAATGACCCCTCTACGACCATCTACCTGTCTATATACTAAAGGCATGTAACATGAGAAGCTGTTATATCCTGTATATACTATATAGAATACATACCCCCCATATATCTACAATGACCCCATTGTGACTATATACCTGTCTGTGCACAGAAGACACAGGACATGAGAAGCTGTTACATCTTGCATATATTATATAGATCCCCCCCAATATATCTACAATGACCCCACTGTGACCATCTACAGTACCTGTCAGTAAACATAACACAACTGGTTAGTCTGTGCCGAGGAGGACAAAGTGTTGAGGAAACTCCTATTGAGGAAACGCTATTCTTCCTCACCTGTATGATTGGGCAGATACAAATTCCTACCATCATATGATAATGTGGTCATCACTGGTAGTACCTACCTTGTTTGGTGTACATATAATATGCAACTGCTGACAGAAGGAGGACCCCGCCAACAATTCCGCCACTGATGTACCAGGGCAGGTGACTTTTAGGTATTGGTCCTTTATTTGCAGAAGCTAGTATAAAAGCAAAAGGTTTCTTTTATTTTCTTGAAGAAAAGCAAGATATATGATAGTAATTGAGCAGAAGATATACATTTGTTTGTCTGTAGATACAAAGAGTGAAAACTAAACAAATCTCACAGACAGTCCAGAAACACACATGCCTCCTCACTTCATTCTGCTTCTTATCTCACATTTCTGATTCCGTTCCCTTCTGGATCTGTTATTGACATCTGCTCTCCCTGACCATGTCCAGGCTCTGTTCACAATAATCTGGTTATAATGTCTGGTATGGGATACATATGCGATTTTCCTCATTTAGGCAAAATGATAACTAATTAAGGTGTATTTATCTCCTATGATCCTGAGCTCCATCTAGTGGCTGTAATGCAGTATTTTCTCAATTCACTCTCATTTTCTCAATTCACTCAATGAACCTACCTTTACTACTGTCCATAATATTTGAGCAACATTTGACCAGAAGAGAAAATAACCTAAAAACATTTGATTCTGCCCCCTGCCCTCAGATCCTGCCCCCCCCCCATGTGATTGAGTATGGAGTATCTACCCATTCACCAAAAAAGTGTAAAAGTGAATAAAGACAGTACACAAGTATTTGACAATTCCTTTATTAAAAAATAAAAAAAACAATGTTCCCCAAAGTAGATCCATCATCAACCACAACGCAGCCGCCGACCTGGAAAAAGAAATGCTCCGCCGTCAATGAAGGCTAACCACCTACTGCAGGCTCCACTGTTTGACAGTTCTTATATAGGTAAGGGGCAGAGCCACCTGGCGACATCACCTGGTGGCACCGCCCCCTTGTGACATCACTGACTGGCGCATGCTGGGTCAGTGACATCACTAGGGGGCATTGCCACCAGGTGATGTTACTAGGTGGCTCCGCCCCCTACCTATATAAGAACTGTTAAAACAGTGGAGCCTGCAGTAGGCGGTCAGCATTCATTGACGGCGGAGCTTCTTTTTTTGGGGGGTCCAGTGGTGGTGGCATTGTTGTAATTGATGATGGATCTACATGAGGGGACATTGTTTTTTTATTTTTAATAAAGGAATTGACAAAAAATCTCTATGTGTTTTTATTACCTTTTTGGTGAATGGGTAGGGGTACTATGTACCCGGTACTCATTCACATAGGGGCAGGATCTGGGGGTGACCCGACAAGGGAAGGGGGTGTGCGTGGGTAATTGGCTGTGCACTGTTTGCCTCCCCACTAAAAAAAATACCACCGGCTGCCACTGCCATGTAGTATACTGTATGTGGGGGTGGATTTCACAGGATGTTTTTAACCACTTCAGCCCCGGACCATTTGGCTGCCTAAAAACCAGAGGTCTTTTTCCAATTCGGCACTGCGTCGCTTTAACTGCTAATTGCGCGGTCATGCAATGCTGTACCCAAATGAAATTTGCGTCCTTTTCTTCCCACAAATATAGCTTTCTTTTGATGGTATTTGATCACCTCTGCGGTTTTTATTTTTTGCGCTATAAACGGAAAAAGACCGAAAATTTTGAAAAAAAATGATATTTTCTACTTTTTGTTATAAAAAAAATCCAATAAACTCAATTTTAGCCATACATTTAGGCCAAAATGTATTCGGCCACATGTCTAAAAAAAATGTCAATAAGCGTATATTTATTGGTTTGCGCAAAAGTTATAGCGTCTACAAGCTAGGGTACATTTTCTGGAATTTACACAGCTTGTAGTTTATGACTGCCTATGTCATTTCTTGAGGTTCCCTGTTGAGACAGGAGAGCCAGAGAAAATCACGGAAGACGGTGGGGGGGGGGGGCATTCCCTCCCACTGCTTGTAAAAGCAGTCTAGAGGCTAATTAGCCGCTAGGATTGCTTTTACATGAAAGCCGACCGCTGGCTGAAAAGAATGATACCAAGATGATACCTAAACCTGCAGGCATCATTCTGGTATAACCACTCAAAGTTGTGAATGGCGTACCTGAAGACAAAAAAATGGTTAACAATAAAACACAGTAAACGGTAAAGTATAAAAAAATTGCATACCTGAAAAGCAAACATGATAAAACATAATAACAATAAAACATTGCAGAATAGAATACAGTAAAAAAGAGCAGAACAATAGATAGAGAATAGAGAGAATAGAGAGAGAGAGAACAATAAAACGACAACTATTTTTTTTTATTTTATATATATATATATTTTTTTTTTTACACTTTTTTTTGTAACTAACTTTTATAACGGTAACCGGTTCCAGGTTCGGGTCTCTCAAAATGCGATGGCATCTTGGGAGACCCTGTGAAAGTGTGTCCTAGTCTGTGCAATGCTGTACCCTACGCTAATACTCAACTAGTGAATGGTAGCGTTCAAAACATTCACCGATGCAAAGACCAGGATTGTCAGGACAGGAGGGACAATAATAGCGGGTGTCATGCCTATATCCGCGCTTGCTGCAGACACGACACCTTTTTTGGGGGGGTTTGTTGGGTAGGGGTACTCGGGAGGACATAAAGAAAATGCCTCTCATGCAGCCGACTGCATTTGGTTGGGGATGTGAATGGGGGAAGTACGGGCGCTGCAGAAGTGGTGGGTTCCCAATTAGGATTGGCGAATGCAGCAGGAAGGGCATTATGGCACGACGGGCCTGTGTTTGTCTTCTTGGTGGCAGCGGGACACTACTTGTGCTTGCCACCTCACCAGCTTGAACTGCACTTATGGGACTCGCCATGTCACCAAGTGTTACTGCAGTGCTGGTTTGACTACGACCGGGGTGTACTAGGCCGCTGGCGCTTGCCAGTTCACCAAAACGCTACCAAAAAAACTGTTAGCGATCGCAGGGATCAGGCCTGACTCTGCGAACGCTGCAGTTATGCGTTTAGTGTTTTGTAAGTGTCAGTGATCGATCGATACTGCACTTGGGTGGGCTGGGCTGGGCCGGGCGGAGGGGCAAAACGCAGGTGCTAGCAGGTATCTGGGCTGAATCCGCTAACACTGCGTTTTTGGGAACCCTAAACTGCTGGGGACGCTAGTATAGATCTAATCGGATCAGATATTGATCCGTTCAGATACTACACCACTAAGGGAGGTGTATGCTGCGTGCGTGGGTGTTAGCGCTACTGGCGCTAATCTGACGCTGCTTGGGGCTGGTGCTTACCAGTTCACCAAAATGCTACCAAAAAAACTGTTAGCGATCGCAGGGATCAGGCCTGACTCTGCGAACGCTGCAGTTATGCGTTTAGTGTTTTGTAAGTGTCAGTGATCGATCGATACTGCACTTGGGTGGGCTGGGCTGGGCTGGGCGGAGGGGCAAAACGCAGGTGCTAGCAGGTACCTGGGCTGAATCTGCTAACACTGCGTTTTTGGGAACCCTAAACTGCAAAACGCAGGTGCTAGCAGGTATCTGGACTGATCCCGCTAACACTGCGTTTTTGGGAACTCTAAACTGCTGGGGACGCTAGTATAGATCTGATCGGATCAGATATTGATCTGTACAGATACTATACCACTAAGGGAGGCGTATGCTGTGTGCGTGGGTGTTAGCGGTACTGGCGCTAATCTGACGCTGCCTGGGGCGACGCATATCACCGCCGGGCAATCAGGGGGCTTTATTCTGTAATAAATGGCGGGTGCCCTGACACTATAAAAAATAAACGAACTAACCAGCGTCATCCGTAACGGTTATACGGTGATCAGTGGTGAAAGGTTTAACTAGGGGGCAATCAAGGGGTTAAAACATTTATTAGATAGTATATGGGGGTCCCTGACGCTATAAAACGCTGATGGCGAACCTAAATATTTACGTCCCAACTAGCGTCACCAGTGACACTAATACAGCGATCAGAAAAATTATCGCTTAGTGACACTGGCGACAGGGGGTGATCAAGGGGTTAAAACTCTATTGGGGGGGGTTAGGGGGGTACCCTAGACCTACAGGGGGCTAACAGTAACTGTCCTACCACACTAACTGTCACAAACTGACACCATGCAGTAATTAGAAAAAAAAAAACAAACTGCTTGGTGTCAAAAGTCACACTCTTAGGCATGCATTGTTTATGTAAAATTCAAATAAAAGAAATATAGTGCTCTCCGTTTGTATAAAAAGACACAAATTTAATGAATAAAAATATTACTCACAAACACGGCACTGAGTCCCAGTGCTTGGATACAAGACATGTAAAGTGCAGATAGAACCAGGTAGGTGGCTGTACTGACGTCACGTAGTCCCCCGCACGCGTATCATCCATGGGTAAGGAATTCCTCAGTGAATAAGTTGGGGACCCCCTATGTTATGAATCCCATAAAAAGCTCTGGTGCAACCAATTACCTTCAGAAGTCACATAATTAGTGAAATGATGTCCACCTGTGTGCAATCTAAGTGTCACATGATCTGTCATTACATAGACACACCTTTTTGAAAGGCCCCAGAGGCTGCAACACCTAAGCTAAAGGCACCACTAACCAAACACTGCCATGAACACCAAGGAACTCTCCAAACAAGTAAGGGACAATGTTGTTGAGAAGTACAAGTCAGGGTTAGGTTATAAAAAAATATCCAAATCTTTAATGAACCCTAGGAGCACCATCAAATCTATCATAACCAAATGGAAAGAACATGGCACAACAGCAAACCTGCCAAGAGACGGCCGCACACAAAAAACTCACTGACCGGGCAAGGAGGGCATTAATCAGAGAGGAGCACAGAGACCTAAGGTAACCCTGGAGGATCTGCAGAGTTCCACAGCAGAGACTGGAGTATCTGTACATAGGACAACAATAAGCCGTACGCTCCATAGAGTTGGGGTTTATGGCAGAGTGGCCAGAAGAAAGCCATTACTTTCAGCAAAAAACAAAATGGCACGTTTTGAGTTTGCGAAAAGGCATGTGGGAGACTCCCAAAATGTATTGAGGAAGGTGCTCTGGTCTGATGAGACTAAAATTTTACTTTTTGGCCATCAAAGAAAACGCTATGTCTGGGGCAAACCCAACACATCACATCACATCACCCAAAGAACACCATTCCCACTGTGAAACATGGTGGTGGCAGCATCATGCTGTGGGGATGTTTTTCAGCAGTCGGGACTGGGAAACTGGTCAGAGTTGAGGGAAAGATGGATGGTGCTAAATATGATGTGGCAAGCTCATAAAGACTTAGCCAAAGCAACTTGGAGCTGTGATAGCCGCAAAAGGTGGCTCTACAAAGTATTGACTTTAGGGGGGTGAATAGTTATGTACATTGACTTTTTCTGTTATTTTGTCCTATTTGCTGTTTGCGTCACAATAATAATAAAAGAAATAAATCTTTGAAGTTGTGGCCATGTTCTGTAAATTAAATGATGCAAATTCTCAAACAATCCATGTTAATTCCAGGTTGTGAAGCAACAAAACACAAAAAATGGGGTGAATACTTTTGCAAGCCACTGTATATACCGTCTACAGAATTATTGTTGCTAATGTTCTAATAGCAGCAAGGCTCACCATATCCTAACTATGGAAATCCAATATTGCTCCCAACCTCTCTGATGTTATATTAAGATTAAACACTCAGGCCCGCTATGAACTAATGTTGGCTCACAAGAACTTCACCACTACAAAATGTAAAAAGATTTGGCAAGCCTGGTTGGTAAAACCGAAAGCTTAAAATTATCTGAAGGACTTTAATAAACGTTGATCCTACTCTCTTTACATGTTGTAGTATGAAAGTAGCTTCCTTACTCCTACCCTCCAGCTCCCCTCCTTCCCTCTTCTTTATGATTAGGAACAATCCCTATTGACAATATGGTCCCATTGGGGTCGATAGAGTCTACCACCAAGCTCATTATCAGCATTTTATTGTAGATTTGAATGCTAATACCTATATATTCAGTTTATATATGTTTTTCTTCTCTGTAACTAACAGCAATACTAAGAAACATCTGTTGTATATTTAATATGGTAATAAAAATTAAGAGTTGAAAGAAAAAAAGGAAACATTGTATAACAAAACCCAAAACTTCACACAGGAAACAAACAAGAAACCTCTAAACTATTTACATCTCCTCAGATTATAAATAGGCTCAACCTCACACCTATTAGATGTAATGATCAGGATCCTCATACTTCCTGTCCTCTATTAGATGTAATGATCAGGACCCTCATACCTCCTGTCCTCTATTATATGTAATGATCAGGACCCTCATACCTCCTGTCCTCTATTAGATGTAATGATCAGGACCCTCATACCTCCTGTCCTCTATTGGATGTAATGATCAGGACCCTCATACCTCCTGTCCTCTATTAGATGTAATGATCAGGACCCTCATACCTCCTGTCCTCTTTTAGATGTAATGATCAGGACCCTCATACCTCCTGTCCTCTATTGGATGTAATGATCAGGACCCTCATACCTCCTGTCCTCTATTATATGTAATGATCAGGACCCTCATACCTCCTGTCCTCTATTAGATGTAATGATCAGGATCCTCATACCTCCTGTCCTCCATTAGCAGTAATGATCAGGACCCTCATACCTCCTGTCCTCCATTAGATGTAATGATCAGGATCCTCATTACATCTAATGGAGGACAGGAGGTATGAGGGTCCTGATCATTACATCTAATAGAGCACAGGAGGTATGAGGATCCTGATCATTACATCTAATAGAGGACCCTCGTTGTTATGTTCTCTATTAGTAGATACTGTATATATGATCTCTTTGTTGTAGTGTATGGTACTCTGGAATATGTTGACCTTGTACAAGTGAAATACTGTTTATTACAAATAACTGATTGTGTTGATGTTGTTGTACAGCTGCCCCCAGATGGAGGGGTTCTGGAAGGATGTCCATCCTGATTCTAGTGGTCGGTGTGTCTCATGTGTCTGATGTTGGATCTTTGGTATAAATTGAATGTAAATCTCCTGTGTTGGTTACAAGTTAAATGAAAGACGGAGCGGGCTGATCTTGTGTGTGTACGGTTGGATACTTTTTAGTGAGGATTTATTATAGTTCAGTTGATAAATTCTGTATATATAGTTGAGGATAAAATTCTGATATGTTTGCAATTCTTTTAACTTTTTGAGGTTAGAGGTGAATACAATCAGTGTAAAATGTATGATAATGTATATTCTCTCCAGTATCTCTGATTATCAATATACGAGGCAGACTTTTCCTCTCACTGGTTGTCATGTATTGGGAGTTTCAAGGACTGAGTGGGGTCAGTGTACAGTCGGATGGGTGTAAGGTGTCCTGTAAGGCTGTGTGTTGGTGACTTTGATTGACTGCCACGGGAGCCAATGGCACCGCTGCTGTGTCTCAGCCAATCAGGAGGAGAGTCCCGGATGGCTAAGACACTCGTGGACATCGCTGGAGAGAGAAGGGGCTCAGGTAAGTAATTAGGGGGGCTGAGGGAGGCTGTTACACAAAAGGTTTTTTTATCTTTTTTCATCTTAATGCATAAAATGTATTAAGATGAAAAAACCTTCTGCTTTTAAAACCCCAATAACCTTCTGCCATACTGTACCCATCTCCATGCCACAGGCCTTCCCACAACATTCCCAGCCATTAGTCTTTATATACAGCAGAAAGGAATGTCCACACAAAGAAAACAGAGTTGCTGCACTGTACCGAGGTTACTTCAAAGTTTTACATTCACAGTCACATCAATTTAGACATACTAGCCGAGGTCACTTGACAGTAACTTCACATATAGTGGACGATCTGCAGCAGTCACATGTGAAAGCATTAAAAAAGAATCAGACAACGCAAAACCAATACTAACAGTATGCAGCTGAAAACTGAAAGTCAATATAAAACAATACTTCAGTCAAACATAGATAAAAAAGCAGTGCAGCGCTCAGATGAAACTACTACTAAAGCGCAGAACAACAGAAAGTCTCAGAATGTAAATGTTTCTTGACGCAAAAAGGTGTCATCAGCCGATAAACCAACAGGAAGAAAGAAGACTCCTTGATAGTGAACAGGGTGCTTGAAAACAGTATTAACCACTGTGCATCCACTTCAGTGTTATCCACCACCAGAGGTACAGGCCGCTCACCTTAATGAATGGACCTCTGAACTAACAGATAGGTCATTCATGCAATCCCTTAACAAGGGTAATAGTAACAGTTGAGAGTGCTGACTTCCTGTATAGTCCTTCAGTCGATCTCCACATCCGTTCGATAACCAAAAGTCACACTCTTAGGCATGCATTGTTCATGTAAAATTCAAACAAAAGAAATATAGTGCTCTCCATTTGTATAAAAAAACACTAATTTAATGAATAAAAATATTACTCACAAACACGGCACTGAGTCCCAGTGCTTGGATACAAGACATGTAAAGTGCATATAGAACCAGGTAGGTGGCTTTGCTGACATCACGTAGTCCCCCGCACGCATATCATCCATGGGTAAGGAATTCCTCAGCGAATAAGTTGGGGACCCGTGAAAACAGAGTTGCTGCACTGTACTGATGTTACTTCAAAGTTTTACATTTACAGTCACATCAATTTAGACATACTAGCAGAGGTCACTTGACAGTAACTTTGTCAATCACATATAGTGGACGATCTGCAGCAGTCACATGTGAAAGCAGCATACACACTCAAGTCATCTCCCCTTTACTCAGTCTCTCTTCCTCCCAGGGTCATTAGTACTCATTTAGAGGGCTCTGGCTTGCCTTAGGCTATCTGTGTCTAGTTCACAACTTCTTGCATTTAGTTCCTGAGACAGGATCAATGCAATTCACCTCTGGCTTCAGTACACATCGCCCAGGTCCTCCAGGCAGATAACCTCCCTCCAGGGAACACTTGGCCTGGCTTAAAAGGCCTTTTGCACCCCTGTGGGCAGGTGGAGCGGTGGTGCGGTTGTTTGTCACATCCTCTATGTTTTTTCCTTTAACTTGTTGGGCACCACGTACTGGGTCACATGGACCTGCCCCACGTGGGTTCTTCTGGGCTACGTTAGGCACCTTGCACAGGGTCACTCCACACACACACATGTGGTATCTCTACTTTGTGCTGATTTCACCAATGCCCTGGGAGAAGGCTGGGGCTGGGGCAATACTCAACCTTAAGGCGGACCTCTACACTTAGAGATGAACATACACTCTGTACATTGCATGCAGCTGTTCTCCAGTTAACTCTCGGTTCCCTGTGACAATGCACACTTTCACAGTAACTTGCAGTCTGGAGGGACACGCTGAGCCACAACCACCTGTTCATAGTTTTCCACTACTACTCCCAAGTAGCGGGCTCCACATGTGCACTTCATTTAACTCTTGAACTCCATACTCTGTACAGGATGGGAACCTCTGCAGTGCAATCCACTCCCGTTGCTATGGGAGACAAACCGCTGGCGGAAGGAGTGCCGACAACATTTCCCTAATTACTAGAGGCTATGCCATCTATAACAGGTAAATGCTATCGACAGGCTGCTTGTTACACTTCTGTTACTCTAGGTAACCACATGTGTCTTCATATTACTCCATTCTACACCAATGTTTTCATACCCCAAAGTGTTAAGACCCACTGGTTGACTGTGTGTGTGCTGGTTACTTACGATACACCTCTTCAGTAACTTCAGACCAGGCAAGGACAACATTTCAATACTTTACTTGGCAAAAGTGAAAAAATAGACATTTGACAGTCCAACAGGCAAGACACGATACTTCCCTACTCCTAACTATAACTATAGGCTAAGTGCTGCCCCGGCTTTCCTGCAGAAGTGTGGTCCAGTAATCATAGTCCTTCAGAGGCATTTCTCCAGCATTGGTGTCTTCATGGTGAACCCCAAGTTAAAAGACCATGACAGACTATATTCTCCTACTTCTACGGGTCTCTTCATCCATCTTCATTCCTTACAGCCCTCACATCTCCCAGCTACGCTGGCACTCTCATTTCTGTAAGCCTCTGGGGGAATCTCTCCCACTGCCCCATGACCCAGAGCAGTACCCACCAAAAAGACCAAGGAAGCAGAACAAAAACTAACCCTCACCTTCCCCGGCCAGGACAGGAGCTAACTAACTAGTTCAACCTGCCCACAACCTGCTCTACCCTCCACCACCATAAGAGACAGGATGACTACAGCTGGCGTTTCTGAGTGCAGAACTATCTGACCCTGTCCTCCAGCCCTGTCCAGGGCCTTCACTTAGCTGATTACATCTGCATGCTGGTGGGGTATCTGGCTCCCATGCCCCAACTGCACTAAGGCTCCTCCCAACCTGGCTTATATGTGGGCACTGACTCACTCATTACATCACTATTAGGGGAGGTCTCTAATTAATAGGGACAGTATTTTCTGTTACCACACTGTATTCTGGGACAAAGCCACCCAGTGACAGACTAGCTAACTGCACCTGCTTACTGTACATGGGGAAGGTCGGTATGTTGTTGGCCCCCCCGGTTACCATTCAGCTGATCTCTGAATGGGATCTTTCATGTCTATGGATAGGTTTTTCATAAGAAATTTAGCTTTGTAATTATATTGATAATTACACAACCAGGACAGTAAATAAAGATCTCACCTGTCACATTGAGGAAAGTCCCATTTCCTTCTCCAGATATTTGTTGGCCGATCTGAAATGTAACTTCACAGTAATACATACCGGAGTCTGACAACTCCACACTGTGCAGGGTGATGGCGGCCGATCGTCCATGGAAGAACTGACCTTGGTCCACTCTGGAGAGTCTTCCTAAGAAATACGTATTATTCTCAGAGATCTCCACCCCACTCCTCACCATGTGTCTGTACCACTTGTAGAACCCGATGGAAGAGTTCTCTCCGATGATTCTGTAGTCACACGGTAAGGTGACCTTACTTCCCTCTGGGGCCCATATTACTGCAGTCTGCCATACATGGATTGTCTGCGTATTGTTGACTGTCTGTAGTAAAGATCCTGACAGAGAGCAGAGACCAATACCTGTAACTTGTCAGTTTCACATACAGGAGCACAGACTACATGAATATGTTCTGAAAAATAGAAAAAGTTCCAGAAGGCAGCCCCCCCACTATGTACAGAGTGGGAACACCCTTTCCCCACATACAGACCCCCAATAGAGCTATAACATCCAGCCTCCATACACAGAACTACCTGTGATATGGGGTGATTACGTTTTTGGTAGATACATTTTTAATGAATTATGCCAGTCTAGAATTGTATTTTAGGACATGGCAGTCCACTGTTAATTAAAATGAAAAGCAAATTTCTCCAATGGTAATGTTGTCCACATAGGGGTTCCTCTCCAACAGAACACAATGACCTAAAAATACCAAGCCACCTGGCTACACTTTAGCAGCACCACTGCTCTCAGCTCCCAACTTTCTGCCTCTTCAGGCTCACTCAGCCTTAGTTGCAGCACCTAAATGCACAGGACCACTCCTGGCCTCTATATCTGACTTCTCCATCCAACTGGAGTCACTAGTTGCCTCAGCCTTCCCAGTCTTTCATTTCTTGGTCTTCCAGACTCACATAGCTGTCCCGACATTCCCAGTCCTGTGGGACATGGGGTGCAGTCTAAGGCAGGAACACACAGCTCTCCTGATATGGCTCTTTCCAAAATGGGAGCCCTGAGATATCCTCAAGCTTTGCTTATAATGAACCTTCACACCTGTGCACTCACACTAGACATGTGCAGAATGGAAAAAGTTATTTAGTTTCGGATAGATTTGTTACGTTTACTGAGCCCACATTCACATTGGGCCAATTTGGCATGTGATTTGACATGTCAAATCGCATGCCAAATTGGCGGCTATTGCTGGCAATGGCACCGGCCGACTTTGCAGCACAGCACCGATTCCCAAAAGTAGTTCCTGCGCTACTTTTGGCGACTTCAATGGTGATTTGAATAGACATCTGTGCATGAACACAGATGTCTGTCAAATTACCCCCGAAGTCGGACTGCATTGCCAGTTTGAAATCGTGCGAGTTCAGCTGAACTTTCAAACCCGCCCTCAGTGTGAACCTGGGCTAATTTTGTTTTGTTGCTTCGTTTCAGAATTAGTATAGTCTTATTTAGATTCATTTAACTTTAGTTTTGTTTATTATTTTCTAACAAATTTCAAATTTTCAAAAAATAATACACCAATTCGAATTCTGTGTAAAGAATAGCTGGTTGTTAAAGCAGAACTTCAGTCATTTTTTCAACTTTCCATCTATTAAATTTTCTGCCCTTGTTGTTTTAACTTTGGATGGACTCTTGTGTAGAGTGGGAGCACCTTGCCCCTGCATACAGACCCCATATTAAATGGGAACAATCTATCCTCTGTCTATGGCTTAGATGCCTGCACAATATGGGAACAACCTGCCCCCTCATGCAGACCCTAAAAAGAGTGGGGTGCCCAGCTCCTCGTGCGCAGATCCCCAACTCTGCTCCCACCTACAGACCCCCAAGTAGAGAAAAAACAAGCTACCCTGGCATAGAGACCCCTATACGCTGTAGGAACACCCTGCCCCCAGATACAGACCCCGTATAGCGTGGAAACACCCTGCCAAACATACAGACCCTCATATAGAGTGGGAACACCTCACCCCCATACACAGACCCACAGCTCTCACCTGGCAGCACTCCCAGGATCAGCAGCACATGCACAGCCCCCATCATCTCTGCACACGATAGTAGACATGCACACTCCTTGCACTGGCCTCTGCTCAGGAAGTGGTGTTAGGAAGGGAAATTACGATGTGAGAAGTCACCTGCTCCTAATACATGAGGAGGCGTCTGCTTTACAACAAGACCAAAATCTATTATTATCATTATTATTTCAGAAATCCTTCTGATAATTCCTCAGCACAGTACAGAGCTGCCAGGAACGTATAAATCTGCATCCAATCACTTCCAGGGATGCCGTCATACTGTTGTGCCCAAATTTTAGCTGTTTAGTATGTTATCTTCCAGTTTAGCGGTGCTCCAGGCAGGGGCGGATCCAGAGCCTAGTCTCGGGAGGGGCACTGCCAGATAATACGTTTTATTGGGGGCAATTTATCGGGGAAATGGCTGGTGTTGGCACTTCAATCATCACGGCACCATGGTTGTTATGGTGTCAGGATGATTGAAGCGCATTATTTCTATTATTACATTGTAATATAAAATGAAATAGTTCAACTTACCATAATGCAGAATCAGTGGGAGTCCTGAGCGTGTCACTTGCCACGTCGCCTGTCACCAGATGCAGATTGTCACTTGCCACGTCACCTGCCACACGCTGCGGATTGTCATTTGCCAAGTCACCTGTCACCAGATGCAGATTGTCACTTGCCACGTCACCTGCCACATGTTGCGGATTGTCATTTGCCAAGTCACCTGTCACCAGATGCAGATTGTCACTTGCCACATCACCTGTCACACGTTGTGAATTGTCACTTGCCATGTCGCCTGTCACCAGATGCGGATTGTCATCTGCCACATGTTGCGGATCATCATTTGCCACGTCACCTGCCACACGTTACGAATTGTCACTTGCCGGCAAATTGTCGGCCGCTGGCTCCCTGATTGGCCAGCAGCCCGCTCACACACCGAGCCGCCCAGCTGCCCTACCGCTCTCTCACCTGCCCGCTCACCGACCGAGCTGCCCGGCCCGTCCGCTCTCTCACTCGCGGAGCCACCTGCGCTCTCACCCGCGGAGCCGCCCACTCACTCATCCGCATTCTTGGAGGGGGCAATTGCCCTGTTGACCCCCCCGGATCTGCCCCTGGCTCCAGGATTTTCCCCGGTTGCACTGTGTGCCATTCATCCATGCTGCTGGTAGAAATCACGTGTCCCCATAAAGTCTCCCTGACAGGGCCCCTTCCCTACTCACTCTTGTTACATGTTGTGTAAAAAAAAGGAAAGCTTTGTCTTCAAATGATATTTATCTTTCTCCAGCATGTTATACAACAAATAATTCAAGAGAAATAATGTCTTCAGAGGACAACCAACCTCTTTTATATAAGGGTTGTACCAAAAAGTAATGCAAAAAAGGGCATAATTTTATTAACTTACATAGGTCATTCAAATTTTACATGTTGGTAGAGTAACACTTCCTCTACAGTAACTCTTCTTCTTTTGCATTGCAGGTAAATAATGGATTCCAAGCAGAAGCAACATACCATCATTGAGCTCTTGATGGAGGGGTGCAGGCTGTCCGACATCCACAGAAGGCTACAGAATGATTATAGAGATGACACCATGGACTAGAGCAATGTGCACAGATGGCTGAAGACATGTAAAGAAGGGGAAACCAACACTGAAGACGAGGTGAAAGTGACTGTGAAGAAGTTGGTGCAAAAGACGCACACCTGCATTTTTTTAAGAGGATTTAAAGTGTTTGTTAACCCAAACAAAAAAAAATATTGATCCGGTTTCTTTAAAGCATGTTATACAGCACAGTGCATGTGCTGTGTAATTTTGCCCCCTGTAACACCTGTAATACTGGCTGATCCTGCCTGGTTATACCCTCCCATCTGTAAACTGACCACAATAATCAGGGCTGCTGAGCCCTGACACAGTGGTCATAGTATGTGCCCCCGTCATCTGCAGCCTGCTCTCCTGTGTCTGTGTCTCTGCACTAAAAATAACAGCAATTTTCTTTTATGGTTCCCTCTGATATATAACACTAAGCTCCCCAGTGGATGTCCTTTATAAAAAATATGCTGTATAATAGCTTACTTCAGAGTGCCGCTTGGCGCTCATGTGACTGCCTGCCGGTCTCCTCCTCTCCTCCTCTGGGCTGACATCAGCGAGGACTTCCCTGCACCTCCCCCTGCAGCTATCGCATCCGGAGGGGAGACCAGCGAACAGTCAGCCGAAAGGCGCTCTGAAGTAAGCTATTATACAGTATATTTTTATAAAGGGCATCCACTGGGGAGCGTACTGTTCTATATCAGAGGGAACTATAGCAGAAAAAGTTTTACCTTTATAAACACTTTAAGAGTTGTCATCTACTAACGACCATTAATTTATAAAAAAAAAAAAAATTAGGGAAATTTAAAAAAAAATGGAAAGCAATATTGACAAATCAGATCCCTTTAAATAAAGACGTGCCAGAGTACATAAAACCTTTTTACTATTTTAATTATATGGAGTGCTGTGTAGCACGACTGGAAGCCCAGGAGTTGTCAGCTTCTGGGCTTAGCACTAGACTGCAGCTTTCATGGACAAAACCCGCAATTCCAGGGCTAAATCCAGTGGGGGCCACAGAAGCTGCAGAGCCTAGGCGCATACCTCCCAACTTTTTGAGATTGGAATGAGGGACACCTATGAGCAAAAGTAGGCAGGCATAGGACACACCCCCTGCCACACCCCCTTAAAGGAGAATTGTACATTGTACAGATTACAGCCTTGTACACACATTCACTTGTATGGGAAGATGCACAGGGCAACATGGCACCAGTGGTGCCCCAGGTGCAGCAAACTGCCTGTAAGTTTAAGCCCAGAACACAGTGGAGGATAGATTCTCCCTCACCCTGACAGCATCTGTGAAAACAAACTCTGGCCACTAATGCTGCTAAAGTGGCCTAAAGTAAAATACTGTTTCAGGGCTTGTAATGTAGCTGTGTATGAAGAACCTGCTCCCAGGGTTGAGAAACTGAGTTTTCTGACCCTAACGAGTTAAGGAGGATGGCCCTCTGTCTCTCAGGTGAGGCTCCATCCAGACCAGATACTAGTAAGTAGATTGAAAACTGTTCAGATCAGAGATCTCAGGTCATTGCAGGCTGAAGAATCTTCTCTGGAGGCTACACACAGGGATCAGGTGTCCTCATCTCCACTGTTGTGTCTCAACAGTGCAGCATACCTCCCAACTTTTGAACTTCAGAATGAGGGACACTTGAGGAAGGATGTAACCTTACATAGTGCGCTGCGGCAAATGTGGGTGTGTTCAAACGTTTGACAGTGGGAGGAGCTTAAGGGGTTTCATTAAACAAAGCTCGGGCTTCCTTGTACCTATAAAATATGTTTTTATTATTGTTCTGCAAGCAAGAGTCTCATGGATACATACAAACCCCAGCACATTCATTAAAAAAAGGATAAAAGTATGCAGGGTTTGGAGTGCATTACATACAGAGTGTAGGGTTCTGGGATAAGCTATATACAGAGTGCAGGGTTCTGGGATGAGCTATGTACAGAGTGCAGGGTTCTGGAATGAGCTATGTACAGGGTGCAGGGTTCTGGGATGAGCCATGTACAGAGTGCAGGGTTCTGGGATGAGCTATGTACAGAGTGCAGGGTTCTGGGATGAGCTATGTACAGAGTGCAGGGTTCTTGGATGAGCTATGTACAGAGTGCAGGGTTCTGGGATGAGCTATGTACAGAGTGCAGGGTTCTGGGATGAGATACGAATGCAGTGTAGGGTTCTGAGATGGGCTATGTACAGAGTGCAGGGTTCTGGGATGAGCTATGTACAGAGTTTAGGGTTCTGGAATGAGCTATGTACAGAGTGCAGGGTTCTGGGATGAGTTTTGTACAGAGTGCAGGGTTCTTGGATGAGCTATGTACAGAGTGCAGGGTTCTCGGATGAGCTTTGTACAGAGTGCAAGGTTCTGGGATGAGCTATGTACAGATTGCAGGTTTCTGGGATGACATACCTACACAGTGCAGGGTTCTGGAATGAGCTATGTACAGAGTGCAGGTTTCTGGGATGAGATACCTACACAGTGCAGGGTTCTGGGATGAGCTATGTACAGAGTGCAGGGTTCTGGGATGAGCTATGTACAGAGTGCAGGGTTCTGGAATGAGCTATGTACAGGGTGCAGGGTTCTGGGATGAGCTATGTACAGAGTGAATGGTTCTGTGATGAGCTATGTACAGAGCGCAGGGTTCTGGGATGAGCTATATACAGAGTGCAGGGTTCTGGAATGTGCTATGTACAGAGTGCAGGGTTCTGGGATGAGCTATGTACAGGGTGCAGGGTTCTGGAATGAGTTATGTAAAGAGTGCAGGGTTCTGGAATGAGCTATATACAGAGTGCAGGGTTCTGGGATGAGCTATGTACTGAATGCAGGGTTCTGGGATGAGCTATATACAGATTGCAGGGCTCTGGGATGAGCTATGTACAGAGTGCTAGGTTCTGGGATGAGCTATGTACAGAGTGCAGGGTTCTGGGATGAGATAAATACACAGCGCAGGGTTCTGGGATGGGCTATGTACAGAGTGCAGGGTTCGGGGATGAGCTATGTACAGAGTGCAGGGTTCTGGAATGAGCTATGTACAGAGTGCAGGGTTCTGGGATGAGCTATGTACAGAGTGCAGGGTTCTGGGATGAGCTATGTACAGAGTGCAGGGTTCTGGGATGAGCTATGTACAGAGTGCAGGGTTCTGGGATGAGCTATCTACAGAGTGCAGGGTTCTGGGATGTGAGCTATGTACAGAGTGCAGGGTTCTGGGATGAGCTATGTACAGAGTGCAGGGTTCTAGGATGAGCTATGTACAGAGTGCAGGGTTCTGGAATGAGATACAAACTCAGTGCAGGGTTCTGACATGGGCTATGTACAGAGTGCAGGGTTCTGGGATGGGCTATGTACAGAGTGCAGGGTTTGGGGATGAGCTATGTACCAAGTGCAGAGTTCTGGGATGAGCTATGTACAGAGTGCAGGGTTTGGGGATGAGCTATATACAGAGTGCAGGGTTCTGGAATGAGCTATGTACAGAGTGCAGGATTCTGGGATGAGCTATGTACAGAGTGCAGGGTTCTGGGATGAGCTATATACAGAGTGCAGGGCTCTGGGATGAGCTATGTACAGGGTGCAGGGTTCTGGGATGAGCTATGTACAGAGTGCCCCACTGTTGCTGACAGTGGGGGGAATAATGCCCCAAGGATCGGATAAAAGCAAAAAAAGGGCTACATCCAGCCCCCAGACAACAGTTTGGAGACCACTACCATAGAGTGTAAAATCAGGTCTGGAAGCGCTCTCTAATAAATCAACACAAAATAACAACAGAAGAGGAAATGTAAATAAAAACATGTATCAGAGTGAGTAGATGTAATAGCAATACTGTAATGTAATGTAATAGCAATATGTGGGGTTAGTAGTTGTCAAACAAAACTGCTGCAAAAAAAATTGAAAAGGGACCAAAATAAAATGACTGTTAATCACAGGAGCAGAACAGACATAGAACAACAACCACCACTACTGATACCAGAGAAAATGATATATATATACAAAAATAATTATTGCATGAAAAAGGATTACAAAAGCACTATAAGTTATTTAAAGGGAAAGCAAGACAGAAGTTGTTTATTAGGCATTGTATTTTAAAATCTTGGATGGAGCTGTTCGGAGTGATGAAACAGTACCACTGCTTTGGAAGGGGGGGGGGGTTCCTGTAGGGTTCAGCTGCAGCTATTCTCTAAAGTAAACAATGGACTTTTTGCAATATAGCCCCAAAGGCCGGAAAAATGTGAATGGATATTTATTTTATGTTTTAGTTCTGAACGCAAGGCTACTTTCACACTGGGGTGGGCGGGCACCGGCGGTAAAGTGACGCTATTTTTAGCGCCGCTTTACCGTCATTTTAGCGGCGCTATTTGTCCGCTAGCGGGGTGGTTTTAACCCCTGCTAGCGGCCGAAAAAGGTTTAAAACTGCCCACAAAGCACCGCTGCAGCGCTTTGCCGGTGTTTTGGCGGCGCTGCCCCATTGTTTTCAATGGGCAGGGGCGCTTTAGGAGCTGCAAAGAATGCGCCCCCCTGCCCCAAAGCACCCACCCCCCACATGTTGAGGACATGCGGCCTGGTACAGTTCAGGGGGGGCGCTCGTCCCCACCCCCTTTCCTGACTGGCTGAGCTGCATGCTCGGATAAAGGTCTGGTATGGATTTTGGAGGGACCCCCACGCCGTTTTTCGGCATAGGGGGTTCCCTTTAAAATCCATACAAGACCCAAGGGCCTGGAATGCTCTTGGAGGGGGAACCCATGCTGGTTTTTCATTTAAAATTTTCAGTGGAATTCCGCCTCAAGATCATCAGACCACAAGTCGCATGCCAAAGTCGGATCAGGCAAGACGGCATTCCGACTTAGATCCGACTTCAATAATATTCAATGTGCTGAAGTAGGATCAAAGTCGGACCAAAGTAGTGCAGGGATCATCTTCAAAGTCGGATCGACATGTGTCGGACCAGTTAAGACGGCTCCCATAGGGAAACATTGATTTTCACACGTCATGCGACATGAGCTCCTAATGTCGGAGCGTTTGTCGAACCAGTGTGAACCCGGGCTAAGGCTGGGTTCACACTGGTGTGACACGTTAGCTGTCCTACTTTGGATCCGACTTTGCCCTGCGACACGAAGCCGGCATGTGTCCGACTTTCAATGAACGGGGATTCGACTTGGATCCCCGCCAATGCCCGGCACTGTGTTTGGTATGAATCTTAAGGGGGAACTCCGCGCCAGAGAGCATTCCAGCCGGAGAGAGCGTCGTGTCAACATCCAAAGAAGAGAAGAGCAAAGAAGGCAGAAGTCTGGGCCACCGCTAGCAAAAGAGCGGCAGAAGATAGTGGAGGAGCTGGCAGAAGATCAGGACACCGGAGAGACCCCCGAAGTCAGAAGAAGACCCCCGAAGTCAGAAGAAGACCCCCGAAGTCGGAAGAAGACCCCGGAGCTGCCTAATAAATTGCTTTAAAAACCTATGTACTGTGTTTTTTCCTTGACACTTTTTTCCCTAGGTGAATGGGTAGGGGTACCATGTACCCCATACTCATTCACATAGGGTGGGGGGCCGGAATCTGGGGGCTCTCTTATAAAAGGGGGCTCCCAGATTCTGACAAGCCCCCTGCCCCCAGACCCCGACAACCAACGGCCAGGGTTGTCGGGAAGAGGCCCTTGTCCTCATTAATATGGGGACAAGGTGCTTTGGGGTGGGGGGGCCTGCGGGGCGCCCCCTGCCCCAAAGCACACACACCCCCCATGTTGAGGGCATGCGGTCTGGTACGGTTCAGGAGGGGGGTGGCGCTTGCTCGTCCCCACCCCCATTCCTGACCGGCCGGGCTGCGTGCTCAGATAAGGGTCTGGTATGGATTTGGGGGGACCCCCACACAGTTTTTTCGGCGTAGGGGGTTCCCCTTAAGGTCCATACCAGACCCAAGGGCCTGGTATGCTCCTGGAGGGGGAACCCCTGCCGCTTTTTTATTTAAAATTCGGCGCGGAGTTCCCCCTCAAGATCATATGAGCACAAGTCGCATGCCGAAGTCGGATCATGCGAGACGGCAATCCGACTTTAATCTGACTTTAATGATAGTCAATGGGCTGAAGTGAAGTAGCATCAAAGTCGGACCAAAGCAGTACAGGGAGCATTTCTAAAGTCGGAACGACTTGTGTCGGACCAGTTAGGACGGCTCCCATAGGGAAACATTGAATTTCACATGTCATGCGACATGAGCTCCCAATGTCGGAGCGTTTGTCGGACCAATGTGAACCCAGCCTAAGGCAATAATTTTCTCTTGCACACCTGTGCAATAATCATGCTGTCTAATCAGCATCTTGATATGCCACACCTGCGAGGTGGATGGATTATCTCAGCAACGGAGAAGTGCTCACTAAGGCTACTTTTACACTGAGGCGCTTTACAGGTGCTAAAGCGCTAAAAATAGCGCCTGTATAGCGTCTGTAAAGTGCCTCTCCTGTGTCTCCAGTGTGAAAGCCTGAATGAGTGCGCTTGCAGGCTGGTAAAAAAAGTCCTGCAAGCTGCATCTTTGCAGCGCTATAGGAGCGTGTATTCACCGTTCCTAAAGCGCCCCTTCACATTGAAAATAATGGGGCAGCGCTGCAAACGCTCCGCAAAGCGCCGCTTTGCGGGCGGTTTTAACCCTTTATCGGCCGCTAGCAGGTTGTTAAAACTGCCCCGCTAGCGGCCGCTTTACCGCTGGCTCCCGCCCGCCCCGGTGTGAAAGTTGCCTAACACAGATTTAGACAGATTCGTAACCAATATTTGAGAGAAATAGGCCTTTTGCGTACATAGAAAAAGTCGCAGATCTTTCAGCTCATGATAAATAGGGGAGACCCAAAAGTGTTGCATTTATAATTTTGCTCAGTGTAAAATGCAAATGTTTTAGCTGACATGCTATGGAGAGAAGGAAACTAAAGGGGTATTATAATGCATTTTTAGAAATAAACAAGAACCCATTGAAAAAATGATTCCATCAAGAGGATACATTGTGATTTTGGATTATCTCGGCAAAGGAGAAGTGCTAAAAATAAATATTCTGCGCTAAGTGCCAAAAATGTTAAATAAATATCACATTTGAAACAGATGCGACTTTGGAAAAAAAACGCTAAATAGTCCCATGCAGATAGTTTGTTGCAAACATCAGTGACCTTGAAGCAATAAAAGTTCCAAATCCCAAGTAAAGTGCTCGTGCTCTACAAAGTGGATATGAACCCGTGCTTGATAAGTGCTTGATGTGTCCTCACAAAACGGTGCCCCCACATAGATGTGAACTCACCCCTGCAAGTGGACCAGTTATTTCTAGTTTGGTTACACACGCATGTGGGGCAGTCCTCGTGGATTTTCTGTGGGCTGATGTGGTAAGATAGTTGTTTCCTCATATGAATGGACGTAATAAAGAGTGCCTCATTCCTCTATGTACTAGCAATGTTTGGGGTAGATGTTCCTCATAAAAATGACAGAAAAAGCCTTATTGCGCAGCAACGTTTAAAACATTCATTCCAGATAAAAAAACATGGTATTAGACTCACATGTAAGGATGCCTAAAAGCCTGGCACCTGGTGTAAACAGCAGATAAGTTCCCAGGAAATCTGCCCATAAGCAGTGGTAAGCCGCCGCCGCAGTATACTGGTTGATTTCCGGGACCGGAAGTGTGTCCTGATGATGCGATAAAGCGGTTGGTCCATTACACAGGTTACAGGCATTTGAGCTTTTATTTCTCTGCCTATAAGCTTGAAGAAGTTTGTGCTTTTTTGTGCTCTTTTGCATGTTTTTATTGCGCTTTTTTGAGCTTCTTTGAGTTTCGAAAGCTCCTCTCAAAAATACAAGTTTGATGGGGTTTTTTTCTGCCTGTAAGAGCATATGCCTGTAAACTCCTGAAAAAGCCATAGTGTGCGTGGATACATTGGCTAACATGGAGTTAATTTTTCAGGCAGAAAAAATTTTAGCTCAAAAAAGCTCAAAAGCGTGTAGGAGCCGCTTCTTTGAAATGCAGTGTGCATGAGCCTATAACCACTTCGCGCCCGCGCTATAGCCGAAAGACGGCTACAGCGTGGACTCCAATTGCCGGGAGGGTGTCCCTGGACGTCCTCCTGTTTACTTCCGCGATGCGCGCTCCCGCATGCACGCATCGGGGAAATTCTGTGCTGGCCGGGTTCCTTGGACACAGCCGTTCACAGATCGCTGTAAATAGCCAATCACAGCGGCCGTTTACAGCGCGATCGGAGCTTCCAAAGAGAGATGATCATGATCTCATATGTAAACATATGAGATCATCTCTCATCGCTGGCTCTCCCTCCTCACACAGAGACAGCGTGTGAGCAGGGAGAGCGAACGGCTGCAGCGGTGTGTGTCCAAAAAAAAAACAAACGGAAAATAAAGTGACCACACTGCCATCTGTCCACACTGCCATCTGTCCACACTGCCATCTGTCCCCAGTGCAATCTGTCCCCACTGCAATCTGTCCCCAGTGCCATATGTCCCCAGTGCCATCTGTCCCCAGTGCAATCTGTCCTCACTGCAATCTGTCCCCAGTGCAATCTGTCCCCAGTGCAATCTGTCCCCAGTGCCATATGTCCCCAGTGCCATCTGTCCCCAGTGCAATCTGTCCTCACTGCAATCTGTCCCCAGTGCAATCTGTCCCCAGTGCAATCTGTCCCCACTGCAATCTGTCCCCAGTGCCATATGTCCCCAGTGCAATCTGTCCCCAGTGCCATCTGTCCCCAGTGCCATCTGTCCCCAGTGCAATCTGTCCCCAGTGCCATATGTCCCCAGTGCCATCTGTCCCCAGTGCCATCTGTCCCCACTGCAATCTGTCCCCAGTGCCATCTGTCCCCAGTGCAATCTGTCCCCAGTGCCATCTGTCCCCAGTGCAATCTGTCCTCACTGCAATCTGTCCCCAGTGCAATCTGTCCCCAGTGCAATCTGTCCCCACTGCAATCTGTCCCCAGTGCCATATGTCCCCAGTGCAATCTGTCCCCAGTGCCATCTGTCCCCAGTGCCATCTGTCCCCAGTGCAATCTGTCCCCAGTGCCATATGTCCCCAGTGCCATCTGTCCCCAGTGCCATCTGTCCCCACTGCAATCTGTCCCCAGTGCCATCTGTCCCCAGTGCAATCTGTCCCCAGTGCCATCTGTCCCCACTGCAATCTGTCCCCACTGCAATCTGTCCCCAGTGCAATCTGTCCCCACTGCAATCTGTCCCCAGTGCCATCTGTCCCCACTGCAATCTGTCCCCAGTGCAATCTGTCCCCAGTGCCATCTGTCCCCAGTGCAATCTGTCCCCAGTGCAATATGTCCCCACTGCAATCTGTCCCCAGTGCCATCTGTCCCCACTGCAATCTGTCCTCAGTGCAATCTGTCCCCAGTGCCATCTGTCCCCACTGCCATCTGTCTCCACTGCAATCTGTCCTCACTGCAATCTGTCCCCACTGCAATCTGTCCCCAGTGCCATATGTCCCCAGTGCCATCTGTCCCCAGTGCAATCTGTCCTCACTGCAATCTGTCCCCAGTGCCATATGTCCCCAGTGCAATCTGTCCCCAGTGCCATATGTCCCCAGTGCAATCTGTCCCCAGTGCAATCTGTCCCCAGTGCCATCTGTCCCCAGTGCCATCTGTCCCCAGTGCAATCTGTCCCCAGTGCCATCTGTCCCCAGTGCAATCTGTCCCCACTGCAATCTGTCCCCAGTGCCATCTGTCCCCACTGCAATCTGTCCTCAGTGCAATCTGTCCCCAGTGCAATCTGTCCCCAGTGCCATCTGTCCCCACTGCCATCTGTCTCCACTGCAATCTGTCCTCACTGCAATCTGTCCCCACTGCAATCTGTCCCCAGTGCCATATGTCCCCAGTGCCATCTGTCCCCAGTGCAATCTGTCCTCACTGCAATCTGTCCCCAGTGCAATCTGTCCCCACTGCAATCTGTCCCCAGTGCCATATGTCCCCAGTGCAATCTGTCCCCAGTGCAATCTGTCCCCAGTGCCATCAGTCCCCAGTGCCATCTGTCCCCAGTGCAATCTGTCCCCAGTGCAATCTGTCCCCAGTGCCATCTGTCCCCACTGCAATCTGTCCCCAGTGCAATCTGTCCCCACTGCAATCTGTCCCCACTGCAATCTGTCCCCAGTGCAATCTGTCCCCACTGCAATCTGTCCCCACTGCAATCTGTCCCCAGTGCAATCTGTCCCCAGTGCAATCTGTCCCCACTGCAATCTGTCCCCACTGCAATCTGTCCCCAGTGCAATCTGTCCCCAGTGCCATCTGTCCCCACTGCAATCTGTCCCCAGTGCCATCTGTCCCCAGTGCAATCTGTCCCCAGTGCAATCTGTCCCCACTGCAATCTGTCCCCAGTGCCATCTGTCCCCACTGCAATCTGTCCCCAGTGCAATCTGTCCCCACTGCAATCTGTCCCCAACGCAATCTGTCCCCAGTGCCATCTGTCCCCACTGCAATCTGTCCCCACTGCAATCTGTCCCCACTGCAATCTGTCCCCAGTGCAATCTGTCCCCAGTGCCATCTGTCCCCACTGCAATCTGTCCCCACTGCAATCTGTCCCCAGTGCAATCTGTCCCCAGTGCCATCTGTCCCCAGTGCAATCTGTCCCCAACGCAATCTGTCCCCAGTGCAATCTGTCCCCACTGCAATCTCTCCCCACTGCAATCTGTCCCCAGTGCCATCTGTCCCCAGTGCCATCTGTCAGTGCCATTTGTCCCCAGTGCAATCTGTCCCCACTGCCATCTGTCCCCAGTGCCATCTGTCAGTGCCATTTGTCCCCAGTGCCATCTGTCCCCAGTGCCATCTGTCCCCAGTGCAATCTGTCCCCAGTGCCATCTGTCCCCAGTGCAATCTGTCCCCAACGCAATCTGTCCCCAGTGCAATCTGTCCCCACTGCAATCTGTCCCCAGTGCAATCTGTCCCCACTGCAATCTGTCCCCAGTGCCATCTGTCCCCAGTGCCATCTGTCAGTGCCATTTGTCCCCAGTGCAATCTGTCCCCACTGCCATCTGTCAGTGCCATCTGTCCCCAGTGCCACAAATAAGTGCCATCTGTCATCAGTGCCACGTATCAGTGCCATCTGTCATCAGTGCCACCTGTCAGTGTCACATGCCATCTGTTATCAGTGTCACGTGTCATCAGTGCCACGTATCAGTGCCATCTGTCATCAGTGCCACCTGTCAGTGTCACATGCCATCTGTTATCAGTGTCACATGTCATCAGTGCCACGTATCAGTGCCATCTGTCATCAGTGCCATGTATTAGTGTCATCTGTCATCAGTGCCACGTATTAGTGCCATCTGTCATCAGTGCCACGTGACATCAGTGCCACGTATTAGTGCCATCTGTCATCAGTGTCACGTGTCATCAGTGCCATGTATTAGTGCCATCTGTCATCAGTGCCACGTATTAGTGTTATCTGTCATCAGTGCCACGTATTAGTGCCATCTGTCATCAGTGCCACGTGACATCGGTGCCACGTATTAGTGCCATCTGCCATCAGTGCCATCTGTCATCAGTGTCACGTGTCATCAGTGCCACGTATTAGTGCCATCTGTCATCAGTGGCACATATTAGTGCCATCTGTCATCAGTGTCACGTGTCATCAGTGCCACGTATTAGTGCCATCTGTCATCAGTGGCACATATTAGTGCCATCTGTCATCAGTGCCACGTGTCATCAGTGTCACATATTAGTGCCATCTGTCATCAGTGTCACGTGTCATCAGTGCCACGTATTAGGGTCGCAAGAAATGAGATAGGCTGTCAGTACATCAGGTGTGATCAATTTTTTATGATTTGCACCACAGCTTGTAGACACTGTAACTTTCACAAAGACCAAATAATATCCACTAATTTGGGTTATTTTTTACCAAGGATATGTAGCAGTATAAATTGTGGCCAAAAATTATGAAGAAAAATTAATCATTTGCAAAATTTTATCACAGAAACTAAGTAAAATGCGTTTTTTTCAAAATTTTTGATCTTTTTTCATTTTTCAATAAAAAACCCAGAGGTGATCAAATACCACTAAAAGAAAGCTCTATTTGTGGGAAAAAAAGGACAAAAAAATCATTTGGGTACAGTATGACATGACTGAGTAATTGTCATTCAAAGTGTGAGAGCGCTGAAAGCTGAAAATTGGTCTGGGCAGGAGGGGGGTTTAAGTGCCCAGTTGTCAAATGGTTAAGATGTAATGATCAGGACCCTCATACTTTGTGTCTCTCTCTCTATATACCGGTATATATAATCTGTTGGTTGTAGTGTAGTTGTAGGCTGACTTGTCTTTTATTGGGAGTTTCTGAAGGACTGATTGGGGTCAGTGTACAGCTGGATGGGCAGATGTTGGTATGTTGTTGGCCCCTCAGAGACCCTGGTTGAACTCTGAATAGGATCTTTTAAGTCTTTGGATTTTTTTTCCTTGGATATTTAGCTTTTTCTGTTAAATTGTTCATATTTCAATAATGAGACAGAGAGATGACCTTCCAGAAGATATCAAATATGAAATATATCTTCTGAAGGATCATCTTACTGTGTCATTATTAATCAGATATTGATAATTACACAACCAGGACAGTAAATACAGATCTAACCTGTCACATTGAGGAAAGTCCCACTTCCATCTCCGGATATTTGTTGGCCCATTTGAAATGAAACTTCACAGTAATACATCCCGGAGTCTGACAACTCCACAGGGTGCAGGGTGATGGCTGCCGATCGTCCATGGATGAACTGATCGGTGTTCACTCTGGAGAGTCTTCCAGAAAAATACTTATCATTCTCAGAGATCTCCACCCCACTCCTCATTATATGTCTGTACCACTTGTAGGACCCAATAGTAGCATTCTCTCCATCGATTCTGTAGTCACACGGTAAGGTTATGGAGTCGCCCTCTGTGGCCCATATTACTGGAGTCTGCCATACATGGATTGTCTGTGATAGAAATCCTAACAGAGAGCAGAGACCAATAACTGTAACTTATTGATTTCACATACCGCAGCAGAGACTACACGATTATATTTTTGAAAGCATTCCAGAATGCAGAAAACCCCAAATACAGAATGGAAACATACCGCCCCCAAATACAGACCCCGTATAGAGTTATATGTTCTTGCCACCATACACAGACCTACCCTCCCCATATAGAAAAGGAACACTCTGTTCTTATGTATGACACTGTCCCCTGTAGAGAGTGGGAGCACCCTGCCCCCCCATACAGACCCCATATTGAATGGGAACACTCTGTCCCTTATGGCTTAGATCCCTGTATAGAGTAGGAGAAACCTGCCCTCACAAACAGACCCCGTTTAGGTTAGAAACACCCAGCCTCATGTGCTCAAACCCCTATAAAGAGTGGGAACACTCTGCCTTGAAAAACCCCTATATAGAGAGGAAACACCCTGCCCCACATACAGAACTCTATATAGGGTAGGAACACCCTGCCCCCATGTACAGGCCCTCATATAGAGTAAGTACACCCAGCCAACACATACAGACCCCCAGTACAGACTAAAAGCCCAGACCCCTATATAAAGTAGAAACACCTTGCCCCCACATGCCAATCAGAGTAGGAACACCCTGCCCCCTGGTATAGACCCACATATATGGTAGGAACAACCTGCTCACACATACAGACCCCCATATATAGTGGGAACACCCTGCCCCTTATACAAACTCCCATAGAGAATGGGAACACCTTACCCCCCACATTTGAATCACCATATAGAGTGGAAACACCCTACCTCTATGCAAAGACCCCCATAGAGAGTGGAAAAACCCTGCCTCCATATCAAGAACCCCATATAAATTGGGAATACCCTGCCTCCACATTCAGACCCCCATATAGTGGGGACGCCCTGTCTTCATGCACAGACCCCTAGCTCTCACCTGGCAGTGCCTCCAGGATCAGCAGCACATAAACAGCCTCCATCAACTCTGTATACGATAGCAGACATGCACACTCTACGCGCCAGCCTCTGCTCTGCTCAGGAAGTGGTGTTAGGAAGAGAAATCGCAAATGTGAGAAGTCACCTCCTGTATGACGTGACCTGTGCTTTACAACAAGACCAAAATCTATTATTATCATTATTATTTCAGAAGTCCTCAGATAATTCCTCTGCTTCACACAGCATAGACCTAGCTGCCAGGAACTTATACAACTGCATCCAATCACATCACATCTGGCCTCCTAATAATGTCACTTCCAGGAATGCAGCCATATTGTAGAGCCTAATTTTTGCTGTTTGGTATGGTCTCTTACAGTATAGCAGTGCTCCAGCATTTTCCCCAGTTATACACTGTGCCAGCCACTGTTCATGTGTCCAATATGCTGGTCTTGGAGTGTAACATGGGTTGACTGTCCATATTTAACAGTGTTAGCATGCTGTTTATAGAGATATAGGTGCAACAACCATTCTCATATGTTACATTGTAATACTAGTTCTGCCACTAGGTGGTAGTGTGTGTTATGTTTAATCCTAGTATAAAGTAATGTTTTTTTTCTAATGGAACTACATTGTGATGATGTAATTTCCTGTCTCTCTGTTCCTGTTGTTTCCATTAAAAAAAAGAAGAACTTAACTTTGCGTCCAGCATCATCTTGCCTGGTAAAAGTCATATCTGCAGAAGCTTTTCAACAAACAGTGGTCCAGTCACTAAGGAGCTAGTTCCCAGTGGTTTAGCTCAGATTTCACCGTTAAATATTTGGAGTGAGATGCTGGAAGGGACTTTGACTGTGGCCTGTTTTGGAGATCCTGGGTGTGGGTCCAAACCCTGACGGGAAAAACCTTCTGCGAATATTGTGCTCAATCTTTGACAGCCTCAGCTATAATAATCTTCTTAAGGGAAAGAAAGCTAGTGTGATGGAACCAACCAGCACCCCGCTTGAGTGCCTCCGTCAGTATACCGCTTCCTCCCATCTGGACATAGGAACCAGATATAATAGCTAACCATACAAGACTAGCCAGCAATAGCTTGTATGAGAACTGGAACTCTGTATTGAAAATTCACACAGAATTTATAGCGCACCAGGTCAAATGAGCCTGATCACATTATCGTATGCAAAAGGAAACTGTATACAGGAATATAATTAACATAATTAAGGAACAACATAAACAGTATGCTACTCCCCCTCTAACAACTAATAGCTGACAGTGATATATTTAACATAAGCTGATTAACTAATCACTTAAACCAGTCAATAGGGGTGAGCCGAACACCCCCCTGTTCGGTTCGCACCAGAACATGCGAACAGGAAAAAAATTCGTTCGAACACGCGAACACCGTTAAAGTCTATGGGACACGAATATGAATAATCAAAAGTGCTAATTTTAATGGCTTATATGCAAGTTATTGTCATAAAAAGTGTTTGGGGACCTGGGTCCTGCCCCAGGGGACATGGATCAATGCAAAAAAAAGTCTTAAAAACGGCCGTTTTTTCGGGAGAAGTGATTTTAATAATGCTTAAAGTCAAACAATAAAAGTGTAATATTCCTTTAAATTTCGTAGCTGGGGGGTGTCTATAGTATGCCTGTAAAGGGGCGCATGTTTCCCGTGTTTAGAACAGTCTGACAGCAAAATGACATTTCGAAGGAAAAAACCCATTTAAAACTACTCGCGGCTATTGCATTGCCGACAATACACATAGAAGTTCATTGATAAAAACGGCATGGGAATTCCCCACAGGGGAACCCCGAACCAAAATTTAAAAAAAAAATGACGTGGGAGTCCCCCTAAATTCCATACCAGGCCCTTCAGGTCTGGTATGGATATTAAAGGGAACCCCGGCCAAAATCTAAAAAAAAATGACGTGGGGTTCCCCCTAAATTCCATACCAGACCCTTCAGGTACACTTTTATTGTTTGACTTTAAGCATTATTAAAATCACTGCTCCTGAAAAAACGGCCGTTTTTCAAACTCTTTTTTGCATTGATCCATGTCCCCTGGGGCAGGACCCGGGTCCCCAAACACTTTTTATGACAATAACTTGCATATAAGCCTTTAAAATTAGCACTTTTGATTTCTCCCATAGACTTTTAAAGGGTGTTCTGCGGCATTCGAATTTGCCTCGACTCGAACTCGAAGCTCATCCCTACCAGTCAAGGTGAACAGACTATTTTAGCCCTACAACCTGGATACAAAGTACTGTACAATACACATTTTTACAAGTATAAACACAGAAATGACTTAATTTTCACAATTAACAATGGGACTGCACCCTAGAAAGCACACAATGGGAAAGACACACAGTTGCAATCACACCACTAGAGGTTCTTCTGTGGCTCCATTATACCTAGCTGTGACAGGAGTCACTTTTGGCGGGGGGGCCCGTGAATCCTAGCTTACCTTAGAGAGGTCGGGAAACTCCTTTTTCAGCTCCCCAGAAAGACGCCAAAGGACTGGACTACCTTTTTCAAGATCTGAGTAAGTTGATCTGCCCTGAGACAACAAGGCTTTGCCACGTTGAGTCCCAACAAAAAAGCCCCGATTGTGGGGAAATTTGTTCAGAAAAGTCCATTCTGATAACTAATGGAGACTCATTCTCTAGTTACTGCACAGATGCACAGTAGAGATGAGCTCAGACATCCCCCTAACCCAAACTCCCACTTATTTGTACTCCCATGAATTGCGGGGAATGACTTGGCTTAAAAGTACAAAGAATTTGGAATTTAAAGTTTGAGTTATAGTTGGATTTTAAGGATGTTTAGTTGCATTGAAAATAAAAATATAGCTTTTGAGCAAACAAAATGGCTGAAGTTCGAACTTAGGGCTATTTCCTGGGACAAATCTGAAAGTCAGGAATGATTTTGAGACACTGTACCTGGACAGACCAGCAATACAATTGACATTACTGAGACCAGTTTAGATCCCCTGACACCAAAACCATAAAGTTTTCTTGTAAACATTACCAACCTTAATATTTCTTTCGTATTAAAGTGTCACTAAACCCACATCATAAAAAATAATAATAAATGTTGTATTACATGCTGTTCATACTCACTTAGACATTATGAGATTAATTTTTGGCAAAAAACCTGGTTGATCCTACAGCTCTCTATCTCCCCCTTCTGTCTATGTCCCCACTGCAGTTGGGGATTTAGCAGAGCAGTGTTGGCAGCTCTGCACATGCTCAGTTTTCAGTGAGTTTTTATGTTGGGCATTTCCTCCCTATCACATCTGAGCAGCTCATGTGACTATGTGGGCGTATACACAGTGCTAAATGACAGCCCACTCCCTCCTCCTCCAAGCCCACTAACAAGCTAAACACAATGGGGGCGGAATATTAGATTAATGGTGGCTTCATCTCCCTTTTATTCTAAGACACAGGCTGCAGGGGTGAGACACAGCCTGTGACTAGCAGAAATCTGCCCACACCATGTTATTGCCAAAAAAAAAATAACATTTTGATTTCAAATATATATTTGTATGCCAATTTAAAACAGTTTATTGATATTAATGATAATTTTTACTTTGTATTCCAAAGGCTGTTTAGTATCATCAGGATCTACAGTGGAACCTTGGATTACGAGCATAATCAGTTCCAGGAGAATGCTTGTAATCCAAAGCACTCGCATATCAAAGCGAGTTTCCCCATAGAAGTCAATGGAAATGAAGATAATTCGTTCCACATTGACTTCTATTGTATGCAGTACAACATGTGGCCTGAGGTGGGGGGTGCGCCGGAGAGACTCAGAAATACTCGGAGTCCGCTTGGATGCACTTGGAAACTCTCGGAAAGGCTTTGGAAACACTTGGGAACCGAGTGTTTCCGAGTGTATCCGAACGGCTCCGTGTGTCGCCGGCGCCCCCGCACCTTGGGCCAAATGTGGGACTGCTCACCGCAGGGGCTTTAATCCTGCTCGTTTTGCGAGACAACACTCACAAACCGAGTCAGGATTTTTTAAAAATAATAGCTTGTATTGCATAACGCTCGTTAACCACGTTGTTCGAAATCCGAGGTATTACTGTACTGGCAACAAGCACTGTTTTTAACTGACTTGCTTTACACTCAGGAACTGAAGGGATGAAGATGATGAGGCTTTAGAGGAGGAGGAACAGATATCTATAATAGTTCTAAAATGCTCTGTATTAATTTAACACAAAAAATGTTTATTTAAGCAGAATAGTCTATGATCCTATGGATAAGGACGTTGGTATTACTAGGCCTATGAATAAGCACATTGGTATTTTTACTAGGCCTATGAATAAGCACATTGGTATTATTACTGCCCAGTGTTTAATTTGGAGATTGGGTGGGGCGGGGGGGGGGGGGGAGATATAGGAGACAGGACAGGAGCCTTTTTCAGACCATGGGAAAGAGAAAGGATCCAGAATGTAAACTAAATATGGATAGGGGAGGCAGAAGAGGGGTGGGATAGAGGCAGACAGCAACTGTTTAAGATCCAGGGTATATTAAGGAGGCAGAATGGACCTGTTTATGTCAGAGGATAGAAGTGATAGTGGACAGACAGCCAAGCATGGAACCATAGGCGTGCGCAGGGGGGTGTGCCAGGTGTGCCTAGGCACACCCTAATCACTACTTGCGGATTCCCCCTACTGCCCAGGCTTCCCCCATGTTGCACCTTTTCCCCTAGCAGTGATGCTGGCTTCCCTCCTCTCCATCCAGTTGCTGTGGAGGATGTTTCAGAAGTGAGAGCGGGGGAAGGGGCTAGTAAATATATAATTTTCCTGTCCTCTCCAATGTAAACTGTTAACTATGCTTCCGTTTCTGAATGAACAGGAAGCCACTCAGCACAGAGCACTTTCCATTCATTCACTGCCCCCTGCAGGTGAGGCTGCAGAGAAAGACATGTGTGTTTAAGCTTTGGGGTGCACACCCTAATGCAATAGGCTGGGCACACCTGTGCATTGAACATTGGGAGGGACAGAGAAAGCAGGGTAGGGGCTGACCAGAAAATAGAGGATGCAAA
The DNA here is from genome assembly GCF_042186555.1 of Aquarana catesbeiana. NCBI lineage: Eukaryota > Metazoa > Chordata > Amphibia > Anura > Ranidae > Aquarana > Aquarana catesbeiana. Next base: position 18,836,113 of record NC_133330.1, on the reverse strand, counting down.
AAATAGATGATCCTATAGACATGTGAATGGAGATAGAGTGAGAACTGATTGTTGATGATCTTTCAAATATGAGCATAAGCTGATCATGCCCTACTTGGAGGGGATGCAGAGGAGTAGCTAGTCAACCACCAGAAGAAAGAAAGAGGAGGCAGAATAGGAACCGGTAGTGAACCAGGAGTCATAGAGGAGGCAGAGAGGGAACTGATCATGGAACATTGGAGGAGAGAACAGGATAGAACCACAAGGGAAAGAGAGAAGAGGCCAAATGTGAGCTGATCATGTATCAGAAAGAGTAAGGGAGAGAAAGGAAAAAGTAGATGATCATAGATGGGGGAAGAGAAGAGGAAGAGGAGGGGATCTGATGATGGTAATGGGGAGAATAGGTAAAGTGGGAGCTGGTGGTGGACAAGGAAGAGAGGAATCAGAGTGACATCTGATGATGGACCAGGAGGAGAATATGTAGAGTGTGAGCTGGCGGTGGACAAGAAAGAGAGGAATCAGAGTGGCATCTGATGAAGGACCGTAAGCAGAATAGGTAGAGTATGAACTGGTGGTGAACAAGGGAGAGAGGAAGCAGATTGGGATCTGATGATGGGCCATGGGGAGAATAGGTATAGTTGGGCTAAGAAAGATTGGTGGCAGAGGACAAGAGGTTTGTAGCTAGGGGTGAGGAAGTAGACCATGAGCTGGTGATGGATAGTGGCTAGAGGAATCAGAGTGACATCTGATGATGGACCATGGGGAGAATAAGTAGTGTGTGAGCTGGTGGTGGACAAGGGAGAGAGGAAACAGAGTTGGATCTGATGATGGACCATGGGCAGAATAGGTAAAATTGGACTAAGCAAGGTTGGTGGCAGAGTTAGAAGAGGTTTGTAGCTAGGGGTGAGGAAGTAGACCATGAGCTGGTGATGGACAGTGGAGAGACGAGGCAGAGAGAGATCTGATGATGGACCATGTGGAGAATCGGTAGAGTGGGGCTAAGAAAGGTTGGTGGCAGAGAACAAGAGGTTTGTAGCTAGGGGTGAGGAAGTAGACCATGGTAATGGACAGTGGAGAGAAGAGGCAGAGTGAGATCTGATTGTTGTTGAAGGGTGGAAGAATTAGAGGATCAGTAACTGATCATGTTCTTCCAGGAGAGAAAACAGAGAAAAGACTTGTGGACTGGACTGGATGGTTGTGGACTGGATGGTTAAGATAGAGGAAGCTGACCATGGACAGGAATGAGGAGCCTGTCAATTCTCTCTTCTGATGTTTGCACTGTACAGGACACATTTCTGACAAAAGGTGGGTCTCAGAACGAAAGGGACAGGGGTTAGCAGATACAGAATTTCTGTGTGCTGGGAAAGTGTCAGCCCAAAACTTTGGAAAGGGTCTGATCTGAGGAGGCACATAAACTTTCCTGCTACATTTATTCCTAGTGGCAGAAATTTCCATCAGTGGAAAGGAAAGGTACCCACTCTATAACTGACAGGGTGGAGGATTGAACTCACCCGGTCAGGACTGTGAATTGTATGTTAAGACCAGCTGGTTGGCCTGATACCCAGTGAAAAGATGAACTTATGTACAGTATAATCCTTTTATTAGCTTGTAAAATATTGAAAGAATATAGTATAATATAGGATTTGGTGTATATAATAGGATATTGGAAGTAATGATAGGGTATATGAAGGATTATGTTATATAACATCACTGTACCTTCATTAGTTTGTACATTTATTACCAGAACATTTCCATGGCACCCCTTGGTTTTTCAGTGATAAAAACATCTTTCCTATTACATGCTTCAAATTTTCAAGCAGGAGTCACCCTGGAAATGTTGGTACCCTTCATAGCAGAGGCGTAGCTTGAAGCATGTGAGCCCCGATGCTAAAGTTGACCTGGCCCCCACCACTACTTCCACCGCACGACAAGATACTCAAAGTGGCTTAAGAGTTTTGAGTTCCCAGAGTTCCTCTTTACATCAGAGGACAGGGATCACAGCTGGAGAATCAGAGGACAGGGACCCCTGGCAGGTCACTTGGCAGAGCTCCTTTCCCATCCCAGCACTGTATACAGCCCCCCCCACACACACACACACACACACACACACTACACAGGGCTGAAATCACATTCCTTTACACAGTCTGTCAGTCTTCACAGGGTGTATCTGGCTTTTATGTTGCCCTTCTGACCTGTGAAATTCTCTGGTCAGAACGGCAGTGTAGTTACAGTAGGCAGATACACCCTATGCAGATCGAAGCTGACTGGCTGTGTTGTAAAGGAATGTGATTTCAGCCCTGCGAAGGAGGAGCAGTAAAGAGTGCTGTAATGAGAAAGAAGCTCAGCAGCCGGGCATAGCATGCAGGGTGGAGGGGGTGGTCAGGGAGCTTTGGGGGGGCAACTTAGATCTGGGGGGGGGCAAAGCCACGTGACACAAAATCTGGAGCCTGCAGCTCTTCAGGGGCCCCCTGAGGAGGTGTTATGGTTGGGGGAAGGTCACCTCCCGGAGGTGTGTGTCTTTTCCCCAGTCGTCAGTTAAGTGGGGTAAGTAGACATCCCCGGGTGGGGGGTGGGGGTACAGAGAATCTCAGCTGGTGACTAGGAGACACTGAGCAGTGTCATACCTCACCAGTGACATCGGTCCCATCATGGCTAAAGGACGGCACTCTCCTCCTCTTGCCTCGCTGAGATTGGTTACCATTCCATGTTGCCAGCACACAGCACAGACACCTCCCCATCCTGGGCTGTTCCCACCCCATGCTCTTCTCCATTCAGGAAATGGCTCACAGCTTCTCCCCAGCCAATGGGGAGGGGGTGTGGACTGTGGAAGGCAAAGTAGAAGCCCATTACTGGAGCGTGGCTGTGGGGCCCTAGGGCAGATCGGAGATGGATTTTGTGGAGGATATGATAATATGACAGAGAGGCTGCAGGGCCCCCCTGGAGCTAGGGGCAGGGTTGTGATTGTGACCCCTGCAACCTCTTATGCTATGCCCACGCTTCATAGTATAAGTACTGCTGTTTGAGATGACAGTCAGGTGGGGAGAGGTCACCTCCCAAGGGACAATAACCACAGAGTCTGACTCTCACTGATCAGACTCTGCATGGGGTTTGGTTGTACTCAGAGAAACACTCCACAGTACACCAACTGCCAAAAAAGCAGATATTAGGGCTCTTGGCAGAAGATAAATATAATACATTTTGTGGCACATATATTTATATAATAAGTAAGTAAATACAAATATTCAATAATATATGCTAATGTTATCACTACAGTATTAGACAACACTTCTTCCAGACTTTTATCATTTTGTGAGCGAGCACCTACACCTGGGACCAGTAATGCCCTGAAAATGTTCACAAAGTACCCTCAGATAGACAACCAGCCATTGGTTGGACCTAAATGACCACCACTGCTGTGAGTCCTGTTGATGAGTACAGGGTCACCATTCACATTATAACATAACATCCCCCTAAAATGGGAATACATTATTATATTTTGTAACAAGTTTGTATTTTGTAACAGGTTTGTAGGATGTTCTTGACTAAAATGCTATTTAAGTTTGGTTTCCCTTCTTGTTGATGAATCTTCACTTCCTTTCAGGCTTTAAATTTTGATTCTTGTTCCAAACCACCAAAAATGCAAAAGAAGAAACTCAGAGATATTTTCATCTGCTGTCCATCGAGTGAAAATTGTAACCATACATATAATTATTTTATTGTCTACCCAGAAGTTATCTGTAAGACCTCCCGCCATGGGGACTGTGCCAAATGTTCTTGAGTACACATAGTTTTTATGGATGACAAACATACAGTATATGGCTGTTTCTGTATTGTAAGTTAAGATGTGATGTTCACTTAAGTTTACTATCAATATATTCATTGTTAATTGTAGACCTCAATATACTATGTTATGATTCCTTGTAGTGTGAACAGGTTCTTTTCTTCTCTGAGAAAGACGTTTGAAGAACGTTGGCATTATAGAGATCACTGTACAGCAGCATTTGATCTTGTACCAACATTTTGTCGGCCTTTATGTTTTACTGTACAGTATATGTATGAATAACTTTTTTTTGTTAGAATACCTTTAATAAATATATACATTTTAATTGGGTGTATTTATATATTGAATGCCTAAATATTCCCATCCAGAAGGGTCTTCATTGGGTATAGCTATTACAGGGATGTCGGCATTCCCCTTTGGGTAAAATCACTTCCATAAACATATTTTAATCTCTTAGTAGAGTCAGTAGGTCTTCTTCTGCTATGTCCTCTCTCTGGTGCTGCTTATGTACAGTATCACACAAAAGTAAGTACACCCCTCACATTTTTGTAAATATTTTATTATATCTTTTCATGTGACAACACTGAAGAAATTACACTTTGCTACAATGTAAAGTAGTAAGTGCACAGCTTGTATAACAGTGTAAATTTGCTGTCCCCTCAAAATAACTCAACACACAGTCATTAATGTCTAAACCGCTGGCAACAAAAGTGAGTACACCGCTAAGTGAAAATGTCCAAATTGGGGCCAAAGTGTCAATATTTTGTGTGGCCACCATTATTTTTCAGCACTGCCTTAACCCACTTGGGCATTGAGTTCACCAGAGCTTCACAGGTTGCCACTGGAGTCCTCTTCCACTCCTCCATGACGACATCACAGAGCTGGTGGATGTTAGAGACCTTGCGCTCCTCCACCTTCTGTTTGAGGATGTCCCACAGATGCTCAATAGGGTTTAGGTCTGGAGACATGCTTGGCCAGTCCATCACCTTTACCCTCAGCTTCTTTAGCAAGGCAGTGGTCGTCTCGGAGGTGTGTTTGGGGTCGTTATCATGTTGGAATACTGCCCTGCGGCCCAGTCTGGAATATTGGAGTAGTTGGAATACTGCCCTGCGGACAGGGCCGGATTTCCCACAAGGCCACCGAGGCCAGGCCTCGGGGCGGCAGTGGTACAGGGGCGGCCCGGCGCCGCTCCTGCAATGACTTCTCGGCCGCCCCCACACTAACCTAGCAGCATGCAGCGCACCCGGGCACCAGAGAGGTGGGGGCGCTGAAGCGCTAGAGTGCTCCTCTCCCTCCTCCTACTCTCTGTGTCCAGACGCGGCTCCCTCCGCTCCCACCGCCGCCGCTGCTGTTTTTTTCGAGGCTTCAGCCCGTCCCCCCTCCCTCCTCCTGTCAGAGAAGGAGAGCAGCCGCCGGAGATCGGAGCGGCTGGTCTCTGTGCGGGGGGCGGGGGGGCGCGTGTTCTCTTGTGTCTCTCACTCCCGCCCAAGCCTGTCTCCATCTGTTCCATCTGTTCACTTATGGAGGGGGAGTTGTCCTGGGAGGGGGAGTTGTCCTGGGAGGGGGGGTTGTCCTGGGGCTCTGTACTAGTGAAGGGGGGGGTTGTCCTGGGGCTCTGTACTAGTGAAGGGGGGGGGGTTGTCCTGGGGCTCTGTACTAGTGAAGGGGGGGTTTGTCTGGGGGGGGTTGTCCTGGGGGGGTCTGTACTAATGAAGGGAGGGGTGGTTTGTCCTGGGGGGGTCTGTGCTAATGGAGGGGGTGGGGGTTGACCTGGGGGGGTTTGTACTAATGGAGAGGGGGTTGTCCTGAGGGGGGTTTGTACTAATGGAGGGGGGTTGACCTGGGGGGGGGGTTTGTACTAATGGAGGGGGGTTGTCCTCGGGGGTATGTACTAATGGAGGGGCGTTTGTCCTGGGGGGTCTATACTAATGAAGGGAGGGGGGTTTGTCCTGGGGGGGGGTCTGTACTAATGAAGGGAGGGGTGGTTTGTCCTGGGGGGGTCTGTGCTAATGGAGGGGGTGGGGGTTGACCTGGGGGGGTTTGTACTAATGGAGAGGGGGTTGTCCTGAGGGGGGTTTGTACTAATGGAGGGGGGTTGACCTGGGGGGGGTTTGTACTAATGGAGGGGGGTTGTCCTCGGGGGTATGTACTAATGGAGGGGCGTTTGTCCTGGGGGGTCTATACTAATGAAGGGAGGGGGGTTTGTCCTGGGGGGGGTCTGTACTAATGAAGGGAAGGGGGTTTGTCCTGGGGGGGGCTGTACTAATGAAGGGAGGGGGGTTTGTCCTGGGGGGGTCTGTGCTAATGGAGGGGGTGGGGGTTGACCTGGGGGGGTTTGTACTAATGGAGAGGGGGTTGTCCTGGGGGGGTTTGTACTAATGGAGGGGGAGTTGTCCTGGGGGGGTTGTACTAATGGAGGGGGGGGTTGACCTGGGGGGGTTGTACTAATGGAGGGGGGTTGTCCTGGGGGTATGTACTAATGGAGGGGGGTTGTCCTGGGGGGTATGTACTAATGGAGGGGGGTTGTCCTGGGGGGTTTGTACTAATGGAGGGGCGTTTGTCCTGGGAGGTCTGTACTAATGAAGGGAGGGGGGTTTGTCCTGGGGGGTCTGTACTAATGAAGGGAGGGGGGTTTGTCCTGGGGGTCTGTACTAATGAAGGGAGGGGGGTTTGTCCTGGGTGGGTCTGTACTAATGAAGGGAGGGGGGTTTGTCCTGGGGGGGTCTGTACTAATGAAGGGAGGGGGGTTTGTCCTAGGGGGGGTCTGTACTAAGGGAGGGGGTTTGTCCTGGGGGGATCTGTACTAATGAAGGGAGGGGGGTTTGTCCTGGTGGGGGTCTGTACTAATGGATGGGGGTTTGTCCTGGGGGGGGTCTGTACTAATGGAGGGGGGTGGTTTGTCCTGGGGGGGTCTACACCCAGGAAAGTACACCCAGGACTCCAGAGGGAGAGGGCAGTGCTGAGGGAACACCATCAGAGAGAGAACCCTGCTGCCCTGCGCCACCAGAGGGAAAGCCACACAGCCTGGCGCCATCCCTGGCAGAGAAAGGAATAGAGTCATTGCAGGAATACAGATCTGGGTGCTACCCAGCAGAGTCGCCACGGGCAATTCAGAGTGAGCTGACTCCTGATCAGAGGGAACCGTTGCTGTATCGCTGGGTCAGGTGAGAGGGCCTATCGGCCATTATCTACTAATGTCCATAGGAACTGCAGTCTCTGACCGTCTCCTGTATCATGTCTGCAATCTCTGACCATCTCCTGTACTATGATTGCAGTCTCTGACCATCTCTTGTATCGTGTCTGCAGTCTTTGACCGTATCATGTCTGGGGGCTCTTTCTGGTGGTGTGTGTGTGTGTGGGGGGGGGGGGGGCGGCATTGAAGGGCCCGGCCTTGGGGCGGCAAAGGGAGTAAATCCGGGCCTGCCTGCGGATCATGCTCTGCTTCAGTATGTCACAGTACATGTTGGCATTCATGGTTCCCTCAAGGAACTGTAGCTCCCCAGTGCCGGAAGCACTCATGCAGCCACAGAACATGACACTCCCACCACCATGCTTGACTGTAGACAAGACACACTTGTCTTTGTACTCCTCACCTGGTTGCCGCCACACACGCTTAACACCATCTGAACCAAATACGTCTCATCAGACCACAGGACATGGTTCCAGTAATCCATAATCTTAGTCTGCTTGTCTTCAGCAAACTGTTTATGGGCTTTCTTGTGCATCATCTTTAGGAGAGGCTTCCTTTTGGGATGACAGCCATGCAGACCAATTTGATGCAGTGTGCGGCGTATGGTCTGAGAACTAACAGGCTGACCCCCCACCCCTCTAACCTCTGCAGCAATGCTGGCAGCACTCATACGTCTATTCCCCAAAGACAACCTCTGGATATGATGCCAAGCATGTGTACTCAACTACTTTGGTTGACCATGGCGATGTCTGTTCTGAGTGGAACCTGTCCTGTTATACCGCTGTATGGTCTTGGCCACCGTGCTGCAGCTCAGTTTCAGTGTCTTGGCAATCTTCTTATAGCCTAGGCCATCTTTATGTAGAGCAACCATTCTTTTTTTTCAGATCCTCCGAGAGTTCTTTGCCATGGGGTGCCATGTTGAACTTCCAGTGACCAGTATGAGAGAGTGAGAGCGATAACACCAATTAATGTGGGTCAAATTTGGACATTTTCACTTAGGGGTGTACTCACTTTTGTTGCCAGCGGTAAAGACATTAATGGCTGTGTGTTGAGTTATTTTGAGGGGACAGCAATTTTATACTGTTATACAAGCTGTAAACTCACTACTTTACATTGTAACAAAGTGTCATTTCTTCAGTGTTGTCACATGAAAAGATAGAATAAAATATTTACAAAAATGTGAGGGGTGAGGTGTGACATACTTTATATAAAGTATTCAAAAGTTTTCGTTTCTTCAACAAAAGATTTCTAGTGATTAGACCAGCTTTTCTAAGCTTTTATAACATAGAGGAACCCTTAAAATAACTTTTAGGTCCCAGGGAACTCCTGCTAAAAATTACTATATTTAGTAATAGCTCATACGCTATTGTGGTGGTCATTGAGAAGAATCCCTCCTTACATATAGCTAAAAAGATTATTGTTCTCAGCGGTTACTTATATGAGAGGCAAAAATTGGTAATTGCTCCAGGACCCCCTAGCAACCTTGTTTGGAGGAACCCTGTTTGAGGAAGGCTAGACTAGATTGACTGTGATTTGGTAATCTGACATTTGGACCAATGTGAAAATCATCTCTTATGCCGCGTACACACGACCGGACTTTGCGGCAGAAAAGGTCAGATGGAACAAATCCATCGTGTGTGGGCTTCATCGGACCTTTTCTGACGCAAAATCTGACGGACCTTAGAAATAGAACATGTCTCAAATCTTTCCGACGGACTCGATTCCTATAGAAAAAAACGTTCGTCCGTATGCTAGTCCAACTGACCTAAAACGACGCAAGGGCAGCTATTGGTTACTGGCTATTGAACTTCCTCTTCTAGTCCGGTCGTACGTCATCACGTTCAAAACGATCGGACTTTGGTGGGATAGTGTGTAGGCAAGTCTGTTTCGTCGGAACTCTGTCGGAACTCAGTCGAAAAGTCCTTCGGGGTTCAGTCCGATGAGAAGTCCGCTCGTGTGTACACGGCATCAGGAGTCTCATAGGGGCCTACACACCACCAATCAGACCGGAAAAGGTTGTCTTACCTGACATGCACAGAACTATCATATCTTATAAGATTATCACAGCTGTAGCCAGCAGAACTGTCAGAACAGAGAAATGGGGAGCCAGCAAAACTTTCCCAACCACCCAGTCAGTCTGTTGAGTTCTGTGTTGTGGCATTCCCTCTAATGTCATAGACAGTGGTGGCTGGTGAAGTTTTAGGATAGGAGGGTGCCAGACCCCGCCCTTCCCGGTTGACCCCTCCCACTTCTCATAAGCCCCACCCCTTATAGAATCCAACCACTCCATCCCCTGTATTCCACTCATAGTGTCAGGAGTATACAGCTCAGCATCACAGGACAGAGTATATAGCCCCAGCTTCACAGCACAGAGTATATAGCTCAGCCTCACAAATCATGGTATATAGCATGTCTCACAAAGCCTGGTATATAGCATTTCTCACAAAGCCTGGTATATAGCATTTCTCACAAAGCCTGGCATATAGCATTTTTTCACAAAACCTGGCATATAGCATTTCTCACAAAACCTGGCATATAGCATTTCTCACAAAGCCTGGCATATAGCATTTCTCAAAAAGCCTGGCATATAGCTCTGTACATGTCTTGTACCCAGGACTGTCCTTATATAATGAGCTCTGTACATGTTTTGTACCCAGGACTGTCCTTATAATGAGCTCTGTACATGTCTTGTACCCAGGTCTGGTCTTATATAACCAGTTGCCGACCGCCGCACGACGATGTACGTCCACAGAGCGGCACGGGCAGGCAAAAGGGCTTACAGGTACGTCCTTGCCTGCCCGCGGGTGGGGGGTCTGATCGGACCCCCCCGGTGCCTGCGGCGGTCGGCAAATCCTCCCCGGCGATCGGTGGTGAGGGGGAGGCCATCCATTCGTGGCCCCCCCCCTCGCGATCGCTCCTGGCCAATCAAATCATTTCCCTGCCTCTGTATTGTACACAGAGGCAGAGGAAATGATGTCATCTCTCCTCGGCTCGGCATTTTCCGTTCCAGGGCCAAGGAGAGAAGACTGTAATGTGAGTGCACAACACACACACACACACAGTAGAACATGCCAGGCACACATTACACCCCCGATCCCCCCCCCGAATACCCCCGACCCCCCCCCCAATCACCCCTCTCTGTCACACTGACACCAAGCAGGTTTTTTTTTTTGTTTTTGTTTTTTTTTCTGATTACTGCATGGTGTCGGTTTGTGACAGTTAGTGTGGTAGGACAGTTAGTATTAGCCCCCTTTAGGTCTAGGGTACCCCCCTAACCCCCCTAATAAAGTTTTAACCCCTTGATCACCCCCTGTCACCAGTGTCGCTAAGCGATCATTTTTCTGATCGCTGTATTAGTGTCGCTGGTGACGCTAGTTAGGGAGGTAAATATTTAGGTTCGCCGTCAGCATTTTATAGCGACAGGGACCCCCATATACTATCTAATAAATGTTTTAACCCCTTGATTGCCCCCTAGTTAACCCTTTCACCACTAATCACCGTATAACTGTTACGGGTGACCCGCTATTATTGTCCCTCCTGTCCTGACAATCCTGGTCTTTGCATTGGTGAATGTTTTGAACGCTACCATACGCTAGTTGAGTATTAGCGTAGGGTACAGCACTGCACAGACTAGGCACACTTTCACAGGGTCTCCCAAGATGCCATCGCATTTTGAGAGACCCGAATCTGGAACCGGTTACAGTTATAAAAGTTACAGTTACAAAAAAAAAGTGTAAAAAAAAAAAAAAAAAAACCCACAAACAAAAATATAAAATAAAAAAAAATAGTTGTCGTTTTATTGTTCTCTCTCTCTCTATTCTCTCTATTGTTCTGCTCTTTTTTACTGTATTCTATTCTGCAATGTTTTATTGTTATTATGTTTTATCATGTTTGCTTTTCAGTTATGCAATTTTTTATACTTTACCGCTTACTGTGCTTTATTGTTAACTATTTTTTTGTCTTCAGGTACGCCATTCACGACTTTGAGTGGTTATACCAGAATGATGCCTGCAGGTTTAGGTATCATCTTGGTATCATTCTTTTCAGCCAGCGGTCGGCTTTCATGTAAAAGCAATCCTAGCGGCTAATTAGCCTCTAGACTGCTTTTACAAGCAGTGGGAGGGAATGCCCCCCCCCACCGTCTTCCGTGTTTTTCTCTGGCTCTCCTGTCTCAACAGGGAACCTGAGAATGCAGCCGGTGATTCAGCCAGCTGACCATAGAGCTGATCAGAGACCAGAGTGGCTCCAAACATCTCTATGGCCTAAGAAACCGGAAGCTACGAGCATTTTATGACTTAGATTTCGCCGGATGTAAATAGCGCCATTGGGAAATTGGGGAAGCATTTTATCACACCGATCTTGGTGTGGTCAGATGCTTTGAGGGCAGAGGAGAAATCTAGGGTCTAATAGACCCCAATTTTTTCAAAAAAGAGTACCTGTCACTACCTATTGCTATCATAGGGGATATTTACATTCCCTGAGATAACAATAAAAATGATTTAAAAAAAAAATGAAAGGAACAGTTTAAAAATAAGATAAAAAAGCAAAAAAATAATAAAGAAAAAAAAAAAAAAAAGCACCCCTGTCCCCCCTGCTCTCGCGCTAAGGTGAACGCAAGCGTCGGTCTGGCGTCAAATGTAAACAGCAATTACACCATGCATGTGAGGTATCACCGCGAAGGTCAGATCGGGGCAGTAATTTTAGCAGTAGACCTCCTCTGTAAATCTAAAGTGGTAACCTGTAAAGGCTTTTAAAAATGTATTTATTTTATTGCCACTGCAAGTTTGTGCGCAATTTTAAAGCATGTCATGTTTGGTATCCATGTACTCGGCCCAAGATCATCTTTTTTTATTCTATCAAACATTTGGGCAATATAGTGTGTTTTAGTGCATTAAAATTTAAAAAAGTGTGTTTTTTCCCCAAAATATGCGTTTGAAAAATCGCTGCGCAAATACTGTGTGAAAAAAAAAATGAAACACCCACCATTTTAATCTGTAGGGCATTTGCTTTAAAAAAATATATAATGTTTGGGGGTTCAAAGTAATTTTCTTGCAAAAAAAAATAATTTTTTCATGTAATCAAAAAGTGTCAGAAAGGGCTTTGTCTTCAAGTGGTTAGAAGAATGGGTGATGTGTGACATAAGCTTCTAAATGTTGTACATAAAATGCCAGGACAGTTCAAACCCCCCCAAATGACCCCATTTTGGAAAGTAGACACCCCAAGCTATTTGCTGAGAGGCATGTCGAGTCCATGGAATATTTTATATTGTGACACAAGTTGCGGGAAAGAGACAAATTTTTTTTTTTTGCACAAAGTTGTCACTAAATGATATATTGCTCAACATGCCATGGGAATATGTGAAATTACACCCCAAAATACATTCTGTTGCTTCTCCTGAGTATGGGGATACCACATGTGTGAGACTTTTTGGGAGCCTAGCCGCGCACGGGACCCTGAAAACCAAGCACCGCCTTCAGGCTTTCTAAGGGCGTAAATTTTTGATTTCACTCTTCACTGCCTATCACAGTTTCGGAGGCCACGGAATGCCCAGGTGGCAAAACCCCCCCCCCAAATGACCCCATTTTGGAAAGTAGACACCCCAAGCTATTTGCTGAGAGGTATAGTGAGTATTTTGCAGACCTCACTTTTTGTCACAAAGTTTTGAAAATTGAAAAAAGAAAAAAAAAATTTTTTTCTTGTCTTTCTTCATTTTCAAAAACAAATGAGAGCTGCAAAATACTCTCCATGCCTCTCAGCAAATAGCTTGGGGTGTCTACTTTCCAAAATGGGGTCATTTCGGGGGGGTTTGTGCCACCTGGGCATTCCATGGCCTCCGAAACTGTGATAGGCAGTGAAGAGTGAAATCAAAAATTTACACCCTTAGAAATCCTGAGGGCGGCGATTGGTTTTCGGGGCCCCGTACGCGGCTAGGCTCCTAAAAAGTCCCACACATGTGGTATCCCCATACTCAGGAGAAGCAGCTAAATGTATTTTGGGGTGCAATTCCACATATGCCCATGGCCTGTGTGAGCAATATATCATTTAGTGACAACTTTTTGTAATTTTTTTTTTTTTTTGTCATTATTCAATCACTTGGGACAAAAAAAATGAATATTCAATGGGCTCAACATGCCTCTCAGCAATTTCCTTGGGGTGTCTACTTTCCAAAATGGGGTAATTTGGGGGGGGGTTTGTACTGCCCTGCCATTTTAGCACCTCTAGAAACGACATAGGCAGTCATAAATTAAAGGCTGCGTAAATTCCAGAAAATGTACCCTAGTTGGAGGCGCTATAACTTTTGCGCAAACCAATAAATATACACTTATTGACATTTTTTTTTACCAAAGACATGTGGCTGAATACATTTTGGCCTAAATGTATGACTAAAATTGAGTTTATTGGATTTTTTTTAGAACAAAAAGTAGAAAATATCATTTTTTTTCAAAATTTTCTGTCTTTTTCCGTGTATAGCGCAAAAAATAAAAACGGCAGAGGTGATCAAATACCATCAAAAGAAAGCTCTATTTGTGGGAAGAAAAGGACGCAAATTTCGTTTGGGTACAGCATTGCATGATCGCGCAATTTGCAGTTAAAGCGACGCAGTGCCAAATTGTAAAAAGTGCTCTGGTCAGGAAGGGGGTAAATCCTTCCGGGGCTAAAGTGGATAATGATCTCTGTACATGTCTTGTACCCAGGACTGGCCTTTTATAATGAGATCTGTACATGTCTTGTGCCCAGGACTGCCCTTTTATAATGATCTGTGTAGATTTATACCTAGTACAGGCCTGATCCATGCAGCTTTTTACAGTCATACTTGTGGCAGGACTAGATGACAGGAAGGAGGAGTGCCGGGCTGTGGGCTCTTGCAGTGCTCAGCACCTGTTCTTAGTGTAATGAGTATAGGGACAGGAGGAAGGAAGTCAGGGACAGCTCTGCTAACCTGAGCCTGGCACAGTGCAGAGAGAATGTACTGGGAGCATGCATGATCCTTCTCCTCCACAGAGGACATATCTACAGAATGATGGATCTGTCAGCCAGGACCGGACTCTGTTACCTCCTGCTGTGTCTGCTCACCTTCACTCCAATAGAAGGTTTATCCTCCTCCGGGACCAGCAATCCAGGGGATCAGTCTACCTCTCTGGGTCACCCCTGCTGAGACTAGGCTGCCAGTCTTCACCCTGGACTACCCCCATGTGCAGATCCCCTTTGAGATCACACTGTGGATCCTGCTGGCTTCCTTGGCTAAGGTCAGTGAGTAGATCAATGTTTTCCTGCTTAGAAATGTATCCCCCCCCCCTTCTCTGCTTACCTTTCTGACTGTGTTGTCCTCTCCTCTCCTGCGGTGTCTCCTTCCAGCGGCGATGGAGGAGTCTGCTCCTCATACTTCCGGTTTTCTCTCTCTCTCGGGCGCAATGGGAGAGAGAAAACAGGAAGTGACATCTAACTCAGATGTCAATCAAACCGCTCAGCCGTAGTAATAGATACTACGAGCGCCGGGCTGAAGCTACTCAGTGCTTTGGGAAGCGCCGCAAGGCGGGACAAAAGCCCGCAAATGAAGTGCCGCGTCTGCAAATCTTGTGATTGCATTGACGTGGCGCTTCCCATAGTGCACTGTGCCCGGGCACCCCTTATGGACGGGCCGCCACTGGTGATAGACAATAGTTTAGTCCCGTGGAAGGTGACAGGAGGATGGACAGGAGAACATCATGAAAGATCTGTATTTAATAGAAGGCACAGCAGACGAGGGTCATGGTAAATAGTTATTTTGGGGACACCACACACACAAAAAAAAAGCACAAACCTCTTAGAAAACATCCTTTCAATCTTTGATTCTTTATATTCACCCTATTGGTAAGTATTTTAATGTTGGGATTATATATATAGTTATTGATAAACCAGAACTTTATCGAATGGCCTCAGTATACAGATAAATATATTCCAATCCATATACAGAATAAATGCCAATTTGTGGCACATGTGTAGCCAATGGTTTGCTACTACAGTTATTACAGTTGACGTTATTTCAAATGAGTTTGGCTCCCTCTAGTGTCTGTTGGGTTCTGTTAGGATGTTTCCTTTTTATTGAGAAGGAATGCAGCAAAGTATTGTCGGAGATGTAGTTTGGAGGAGGAAGTGACTCAGTGAAGTGATCAGCCCTGAACTACAATACAGACAATGCAAAGCGGGCAGCACTGCCTGCCCAGAGCAGTAATAAAAAGACCAGCGCTGCCTGTTTTCATTCTCTCTGGATGCCATTCAACACCTGCCAGCAGGAGGTCTGTGTGTGTGTGTGACCAGGAGTGAGAGTCTGCATCCTATATAGCGGAGAGTCGAATCGCCCGCCTCTGAGGGATTCCGGAGCACAGCCTTGCCATCTTAGCAAATGGATCTGCCTGCGCTACAGAGCAACTTGAAGCTCCCCTTGCACTTCAGCCTTTCGGGAGTTGCAGAGCGGCGTGGCGGTGCCATTTTCTCCAGACTGAAACACCCGGAGGGGATTCCGGACGGAGTCCTACAACCAGTGGAATCCATTGTGGTGAGAGGGCACCTGCCCATTTCCGTAGAGAGTACAGTATTGCTGTGTGAGTTTTTCCTACAGACTGCCGGTGAGACTTGTGGTTCCACGGAGGTGAATCTACTTCTTCACAAGCATCATACAGCTGGACTTTGGAGCCTTGTTTGTTTCCCTGCGCTGTAAGGTCAGTACTGCATTACACTCACACATAAGGAAGAATCTACAAGCAGTTATATTTCTTTAGTATAGCAGTCATCAACATATCATTTATTCTACAGCCATTTATTTTTTCCCTTTGATTTGTGGATTACAAATACTGCAGTTTGAACATCAGGCTAGCTGAAGATATCCGGAGTTACAGATCTTTTACCATATTCTTGTTTTTTACCAGCATTGCTGCTCTACCTATAGGTTGAACTCTGAATTACAGCATAGGGTGAGCCATTGAGTACTTGTTATGCCCCGTACACACGGTCGGATTTTCCGATGGAAAATGTCCGATCGGAGCGTGTTGTCGGAAATTCCGACTGTGTGTGGGCTCCATCGGACATTTTCCATCGGATTTTCCGACACACAAAGTTTGAGAGCAGGATATAAAATTTTCTGACAACAAAATCCGTTGTCGGAAATTCCGATCGTGTGTACACAAATCCGACGGACAAAGTGCTACGCATGCTCAGAATAAATAAAGAGATGAAAGCTATTGGCCACTGCCCCGTTTATAGTCCCGACGTACGTGTTTTACGTCACCGCGTTTAGAACGATCGGATTTTCCGACAACTTTGTGTGACCTTGTGTATGCAAGACAAGTTTGAGCCAACATCCGTCGGAAAAAATCCTAGGATTTTGTTGTCGGAATGTCTGAACAAAGTCCGACCGTGTGTACGGGGCTTTAGAGTCTACTCTATACTGTATTCTTGAATTAAGGAATATTATATTGCAATTTGGTCTGTGTGTTGAGGCCTCAGTGGGAAGGTATCTAATATATGTTTCAACGATATTGAGTACTTATCCCACTGTACACCTGCAGTTCACATATACTCCCAGAAGTATCTATAGGGTTATAAGTCTTGCATTTCTGATACCAATTGTCAATTATTGCTTGTGTTTATTGATATTGTTCATTGTGTTCCATTATTCACTCTAGTAAAGTTTCTGAGTTGTTCAGTGACACTGTGTGAGTTTCTCATTGCTAACATCATATTGCAGAATGGAACCCAAGGTGTCAGAGGTAAGAGAGGATCTGCAGAGTCGGGGTAACCAGTGGGGTATAGAGTCAATCAGCAGCCCTCACGGAGGTACTGCTACACATGGTATAACATTCTCTTACACTGCCATGATCAGAGGCAGCAAGTTTGGGGTGGAGGAACCTGACTGGCCTGCACAGAGTCCTGACCTCAACACGATAGAACACCTTCGGGATATATTAGAGCAGAGACTGCGAGCCAGGCCTTCTTGTCCAACATCAGTGTGTCATGGCCGAAATACATCAAAACTTTCATAATTCATGTAACCCTCAGCTAAGGAGTCGTCATTCCAGGAGAGCGCCCCCCCAACAGGAAAGGCTGATTAAATTGTCCTATCCAGTGGAGAGTTGAGGTCAAGATACACAACTTATGTTGAAACAGAGTGACCTGAACAATGGTGACACCTTACATGAAACCAGCTGACAATGATCAAATTTGTGTTTTAAGATCTAGATAACAAAGCCTTTGATTAAAGGAAAGCTAGGGTAAATAACCCCATTGTTTCAAAGGGTGAGATTGTTTCCCTAGTAAGAACCCAATGTTGACTCAGCTGTTCCCCAGACAATGGCAGAGATGCAAGGTTAATTTTTCACTAGAATGACACCAGTCACAACTATATGGACATTCTATAATAAATATGTGCCTAATATGCCTAAAAGGAATTACGGTATTACATTTTGGCTATATGGGTAGGACAATTGTTTATTGAAAAGCTTAGCATCTATGTTGATATCTAAACGGAACCCATTGTCTAGACCCTAGGAATTGTTTGTACAGCTAAACCCTTATCTAAATATTCATTGAGCCTGTCCAAAGTTAATTTCAAACACTTTAGGAAGACATTTAAATCCTGTCTACTCAGTGGTATTTTAAAATATAAGTAATTCAAATTCTATATTCGATTCCAGGTCATAGACACAATTATGATTTTAGTGTCTACTGACCCAAGGAGTATTCTGTCATAAGGTAAAAATACAATATTTTGATGTAGATCAAATTAGAAATAAGAATCGTGTTAAGATACCAATCATTGTTATAAAAGACATATAAATTGTGACTACATCTGCATAAAAATATGCATATAGCATGTGTTGTTCCAAGATAAATAGGTATTCGTAGGATGTGCAGGAGTTATGCGTCTATCCATATAAACAGTCATTTTGTGTGATATTGATTAATCAAATTTATACTGAGTGTATTGTATATTGTGCCGGTTGCCAGAGTCCCTGAATAATATAGATATATATTCATCAGCCCCAATATACAGGCAGATGCCCATTATGAAAGAGAACATATTTCTTTTAACAAATAGTTCAGAACACATTTTTCTGCCCTCAGACCCACCTAGTGGTTGAAGGTGATATTACCTGAACTCACCAAGTAAATCATTAGATTTTTCCCAACCAATGGAGAATAAGCCATACCTTCTGGACTGAGCTTATTATAATTTTATGAGCTTATTGTCCCAGATGGTATAAAGTAAGTGAGGGCCATAGAGAGGGGACCACAGACCCACACGCCGGATACACTCCCTAGACGAACAAGAAGCCTGCTGATAATTGACCACTCCCCATCTTGCTGGACTTTGCTACTGGAACTAATCGAGTGTACTTATAATTTGTTGGATATCTTCCCTTTTTAAACTGTGGTAGGATACAGACCATACAGATATTATTTAACCTTTTCCTCTCAATATTGTAGGGATTGTATTTTACAGTTTATGTTTTAACCTCATCTTGTACAGTGTGTAGGGTAGTTTTATAATTAATCATTTCCCCACATTAGTTGTCTAGGCTGTGTGTGTTGAAGCCTTGGTGAATTTAGGTATAGACCTGTATTACAACAATTTGGGCTACTGTGTTCCCAGGCAAAGTATTTATCGCCCCATTCAATCTAGTAGCTCAGTTAAATTAATATTTCCTTCAAATTGACAATATCTATCTGTTGACTCCGTGAGACATACTTTGTATTCCTTCCGACCGGAGAAATTCAGAGGACTGTTTTCCCGAGCGACAGGGGATATTGTGTTTTTGAACGTAAGGCGCGATTACCGCAAATATTTTTTTTTTAACATAGCCATTTGGGCTCCCCTGAGTTATTTGTAAAATATTAAGAAAAAATAGTGTTATTGCCGTGTTGATGTTTTTGATAAGGTGTATGAAATATTAATCACCAGAAATCCCGGTTCTGTATGAAATTGTGTAATTATACTTGTAAATTCATAAAATCAAATTATTTACTTATTAATTTTATTGGAAGATATTTATACATTGGTAAGAATTCCCTATAGATTAGAGGAATTCAGGAAATCATTGTGGTATGTTACTGATTATCTGAACAAAGTTCACAATTTTACCGTAAGGTTGAAGGCACTGAAAAAAAACACTGAGATCTTAATTTAAATTCCCCATATGTATAATTAAGATTCCATACCACACTCACAACATAAAATTGGAAAGCACTGCTGAGATATTTTGTAAGAGGGAATCTTACCACATTACAGAACATACTGGTGATTGTATTTGCATATACATTGTGAAAGATATCTGTTGTACACTAACATGGCAGGAAGTAATAATGAATTAAATTCATCTAGAAACAGCCGGGATGGTAATACCGCCCCAGCTGTAGCTACCACAAACCTGAAAAAAGGCTACTGGGCCTCAGGAAAACTTAAGTGGAGTCCTTGACTTTGGTGTAACCAAATATATTCAGAAAAGATTAGACCTAGGAGGCAATTTAGAGAAGTTTATCAAAGAGGAGAAAGAACAGGCCCAGAGGTTAAGTGATATTTTTTTTATTGAAGATGGTCGGGTTTACCAAATGATTATGGCTTTTACTAGCGCACAAGACACAAAAAACCGAGACTCATTATGGAGTCTTGGCCGATCTTGTGGTTTTTGTGTAATGAAGTTGCCAAACAAATGCCAGCCTTAAAGAAAGAATTGCTGGAAACCTGCACCACCTTAAATAACAAAACAGAGTAGATAGAATCCCTGTCACTCGAGATCCAACAGGCTGAGAGTAGACTCAGACAATCTAGAGAAGGTAAGGAAGAGTTAGTGGGCCAGATCCAAAATGCTCAGGCCTTATATGAAGAATCCCGTCACCTACTTAAAAAACTGCAAGAGAAATATAAAAAATGTAAACAAGAAATAGAACATTACAAACAAGAGAGAAAAGGCCCCATTGAAGCAAACTCTGCTGCTGGAGATACGCTGCAAAGATACTCCCCAGAATGTACAGAGGAGGAAGTAGAAAGAGCTTCATATGGGCAGAAAAGGAAGCCTAGGACCCTAGTTAAAAGGTATGACACCCCCAAAATGATAAAATTCTTAAAAGAAACTGTTCCTGTTTTTTCCAAGAAGGGATCCCCAACCATCACTGACCATCTAGGAACCTACGAACATACCTTAAAAATCTTAGACATTCAGGAACAATCGTACCAAAATTGAGTTACTGCCATGGATACTTGAAGAATAGTTCAGACAATTCTTTGAGTCATTACAGGCCCTATATGGTCAGTCATGGAGGGATATTAAACATAGGTGTCAAATGGAGTTTGGACCCTACAAAACTGTCACCGCTGCCAAAGCCGCGGCCTACAATTTTAAAAGTGGCCCTAATCAGAGTCCCACAGAATTTCTGGCCATATTGAGAAGCGCTTACTTTCTGACTGAAAAGGACCCCAATCCGTACCAGCCAGAATTTAAAACTCTATTTTATGAAGCACTACCTGCTTATATAAAATTAGGGCTGGCAAGGGATTTTAAGAAAGGACGTTCCCTGGATTGGTTAGTCAGAGAGAGTGATCACCTGTTCTCAATCCAGCATTCCAGCGAAGGTGGGGTGAAAAGAGAAGCCAAACCCAACCTTAAAACTGTAGCAGCCACTACTGTGACCCCCCAACCTTTTGGTTTGCAAACAGAGAGAAAATCATATTCTGAGGCAGTCTGAGATGGGAAACCCATGGGACCTCCCGGAGTTTCGCCCCAGCCACAGCAGATGATGGAGGACAGACAGAGGTTGCCAGGTTATGGTAGTGAGGGTGAAAGGGGCCCCCGGGCACAGAAATAGCCAGAGGGGATATCTGCAGGGGTCCCAGAACAACCAACATTCAAATTTGAACCAAGATCCCAATTCTAATAGGTACCCCTACTTTAACAGAAACCCTAACTTTAACAGGGACCCTAACTTTGACAGAAACCCTAATTATAACAGAGACCCCAACTTTCAAGGGTACCCACGCTTTAACAGAGACCCCAACTTCCAGGGGTACCCCCACTTTAACAGAAACCCCAACTTCCATGGGCACCCTGGTTATTATAGAAACCCCAGCTTTAACCGAGACCCCAACTTCATAAGAGACCCTAATTTTAATGAAAATCCCGATCATTGCAGGTCACCTCCCAATCAGGAACATGTCAATAACCCCAGGGTTGGTGTAGCTCCCCTAATTCCTGAAAATCAAAGGGAACCACAGGAACCCCCGAGAGAAAGGCCGCAGCATCAAGACCAGAGGAGTGGTGATGAGTCTGATGCATCTCTGCAGTCCCATCCTGAACGCAACCGGCTCAGGCGAAAAAGGGCAAATCACCAAAATGAAATAGGCAGGCGAATTGAACAGGTAGAGACCCAGATTAATCAAATGTGCGAACAAATGACACACCTGGTCCCCAATCCCAAATTTACCTTGGCAATAACTTACTGCATTGTTTTGCCGCCCAAATTGACCTGATAAATGACTGCTTATGGAGTTGACTAAAGGGGGACACCGAGGAATACCAGGATATGACCTCAGCCCTGAAATTCCAGCAACAGATGCCTTATGCTGTTGAAATTCAGGTAGCTCGAGAAATTATCATCCCCAGGGACATAAAAAATGTCTGACTCCCTATAAATGTAAAAAGGGGACAAAAACTGATGGGGTCAGGTGCACTAGTATGCCTGTCCCAGAGAATACAGGAGGAGGGAATAAAAATTACTCACGCACCTTTGATCAATACACATCAGTCTATAATATCCATCTACGTCCACAACCTCTTGAATCAGGACCTTAACCTAACCAATCGCACCCTTATCAGCCTTGCAGTAGAGACGGAGTATTATATGTTTGGAGTCACCAACCAAGTAATTGGACTCATACCAGATGAATATTTATCTGAGGAGAGATTAATTGAACAATCGTTCAATTCTCTACCCGAGGTTATGTTCACCATAGAGTGCATTCACCCCTTCAAATCTAAGGATGTTACCTGTAGAAGAGACGTCTCTCGTCTTTGATCAGCCAATCAAAGAACGAGCATACCCCAAGGGACCTGACTGGGAGAGAAATACACATCGCATACTCAATGACCTGACCACCAGGCTTGAAGAGGCCTATGAGATAGGGCAACCTGAAAGCTTTCCGGGATTCAAAGAGATAGTCGAGGAGATCAAAGCCCTAGCCGATGCCTGCACCAATGATCTTGAGTGACAATTTCTCCGCGAACTTCTCTTTGAATTCCAGGAAATCTTTGCTCAGGATTCTTACAATTGTGGAAGTAATGAACTCCACATCGCCAGAATCCAGACCGACCCTCAGGCCCCACCAGTATTTGTAAAGCAGTATAGACTTCCCCTAGCCTCAGGTAAGTCTCTCGCCAAGATCGTTAGGAAGTTACATGAACTGGGCATAATTAGGCCCATTCACAGCTCGTACAATCACCCCATCCTGGGAATTTTGAAACCCAACGGACAATGGCGCTTTTGCGCTGATCTCCGACAACTCAACAAGCATGTCTACATGTCAGGTTGGCCCATACCCTACATAGACCAGTGCCTTGCCCAACTCCAAGGGTCCCAGGTATTCTCGGCCCTTGACTGTGGCCAGGGGTACTGGACCATAAAAGTCAGTGAAGAAGATCAGTATAAACTAGCCTTCAGTTTTGGGAATCAACAGTACTGCTGGGTGCGTATGCGTTTCGGCTATATTTACTCTGGCCATGAATTTGCAGTCTTCATGCACAAGGCTATGCCAGATGCCTTAGAGCGAGGAACATTGGCATACGTCGATGACATCCTCATCAAAAGTACTGATATGACCAAGCACCTTACAGAACTCCGACATATCTTGGGCCAGTTATCCATTCAGAAAGCACAGTGGTGCCGCACCAGGGTACATTTCTTAGGCCATGAAGTTACCTCAAAAGGTTTAAATCACCAGAAGAAAAAGGTTGAGGCAGTACTTAACTGTAAGGTCCCTACTAATCTTAAAGAATTAAGATTGTTTCTAGGAATGGTTAACTATTCGTGTAAGTTCATCGAAAATTACACCGAGATTAGCAAACCGTTACTTCATCTGCTGAAGAAAGACACTGAATGGTCATGGGGCAAGGAACAAGCAGACGCTGTGAAGGAACTGAAGGTACGACTCACCCAAGCCCTCTGCTTTGCGTATCCAGAAGGTGGTAAACCTTTTTTCTTGTGTATTTACAAGTGACCGCGCTCTCCTCCTGACGGTCGCTTAGAACACTCTCTGCTCTGCAAAACAACTTGTCTATCTATCTCTATAGGAGAGCAGAGGGGGAGGGGGATGTACACAGGCAGAAGCTGCTCCACAGACATGCAGTAAGTTACAACTTCTCTTCTGCAGCCCCACTCTGATGTTATTTAGGTGGTTGGAATTCTCAGTATTGGAATAGGAGGAGGGGGGATTGATGCCAGAGGAATGCTGTGTATTGATGGGGGTGGGCTCCAAACTGGAATCTGGGGAGAGGAGAGCTCTGTACTTTGGAGGAGGGGGGGGGGACTTGGAAGTACACAGATCACCCCTAAACCCTGCACTCCATACACAGATCACCCCTAAACCCAGCACTCTATACACAGATCACCCCTAAACCCTGCACTCTGTACACAGATCACCCCTCAATCCTGCACTCTGTACACAGTTCACCCCTAAACCCTGCACTCTGTACATAGATCACCCCTAAACCCTGCACTCCCTACAGGGGATCACCCCTAAATCCTGCACTCCATACACAGATCACCCCTAAACCCTGCACTCTATACACAGATCACCCCTAAACCCTGCACTCTGTACACAGATCACCCCTCAATCCTGCACTCCGTACACAGATCACCCCTAAACCCTGCACTCTGTACATAGATCACCCCTAAATCCTGCACTCCCTACAGGGGATCACCCCTAAATCCTGCACTCCATACACAGATCACCCCTAAACCCTGCACTCTAAACACAGATCACCCCTCAATCCTGCACTCCGTACACAGATCACCCCTAAACCCTGCACTCTATACACAGATCACCCCTAAATCCTGCACTCCAGACACAGATCACCCCTAAACCCTGGACTCTATACACAGATCACCCCTAAACCCTGCACTCTGTACACAGATCACCCTTCAATTCTGCACTCCGTACACAGATCACCCCTAAACCCTGCACTCTGTACATAGATCACCCCTAAATCCTGCACTCCCTACAGGGGATCACCCCTAAATCCTGCACTCCATACACAGACCACCCCTAAACCCTGCACTCTATACACAGATCACCCCTCAATCCTGCACTCTGTACACAGATCACCCCCAAACCCTGCACTCTATACACAGATCACCCCTAAATCCTACACTCCGTACACAGATCAGCCCTAAATCCTGCACTCCGTACAAAGATCACCCTTAAACCCTGCACTCTGTACAAAGATCACCCCTAAATCCTGCACTCCGTACAAGGGATCACCCCTAAATCCTGCACTCCGTACACAGATCACCACTAAACCATGCACTCTGTACTCAGATCACCCCTACATCCTGCACTCCATACACAGACCCCTAAACCCTGCACTCCGTACACAGATCACCCCTAAACCCTGCACTCTATACATAGATCACCCCTCAATCCTGCACTTCGTACACAGATCACCCCTAAATCCTGCACTCCATACACAGATCACCCCTAAATCGCGATCCATTGAAAAATGGGGCCACACTCCATCCAAAACAAAATCCTTCTGTGCCCATACCTGGGTTTTACCTTTTTAATTAATGAAGACATGATGCTGAGATGCCGGTACAGTACTCTGACATTGGGCCTCATAATAATTATATATGGCCTTATATTGGCAAAATGTCCGTGGACATCTGGAAAACTCACTCACACATTCCATGTCTCATATCTGTGGTGGAGTCGGTCGGGTTTAGGGTTTTACTAAAGCATAATAAACATGTCATACTTACCTGCTCTGTGCAGTGGATTTGCACAGAGCAGCCCCGATCCTCCTCTTCTCAGGTCCCTCGCTGGTTCTCCTGGCCCCTCCCTCCTGTTGAGTGCCCCCACAGCCAGCAGCTTGCTATGGGGGCACCTGAGCCGAGCCACAGCTCCCTGTGTCCATTCAGACATGGAGATGCGGTTAGGCCCCGCCCCCTCTTTCCTCATTGACTAACTGACATTGGCTGATCAGGAGGGAGAGTCCCAGATGGCCGAGGCACCTCGTTTATATCGCTGGATCGAGAGGGGGCTCAGGTAAGTATTAGGGGGGCTGAGGGGAGGCTGCTGCACACAGAAGGCTTTTTATCGTAAAAGAGAAATATGTTTTTTTTTTTAACCCATCATACTTACCTAGTTGGACGGTGCATCTGTCCCCCACCACCTCTGCACTGAGAACCGAGTGATCAAACACCGCCGATGGCTCAGTTCTCTCACCTCCCTGAGCGGAGAGCTGGTGCCTGTCAGTCATCATCTCTCCTGCTTTGATTCTCCACGCTCATTGGAGCGCTGAGCTGTGGAGGGGCGGGGAGCGGCTCGCTGAGAGACTGAGATGGCTATCAGTCCAGGCAACTGGCGGATCCCGACTTCATTGTCGGGATGGCGCGGTGCCTGGACTGATTCCAGTGACGTCAGCAGAGAGCCAACTTCAGCCCACTCTCTGCAGAAAACGGGTCACAGGAGTGCAAAACGAACGTCATTCCTGTGACCCAGAGGAGAAGCCCAGACAAACGAGCTCAGGCTGGACTTCTCCTTTAATACATAGAATGCACCTTCTGTCTTTACAACCCCTTTAAAATAATGTCAATTTTTATAAGAAATTTACATTTCCTATCTGATATCCTCTGAAGGGTCATCTCACTGTCTCATTATTGATCAGATATTGATAATTACACAACCAGGACAGTAAATACAGATCTCACCTGTCACATTGAGGAAAGTCCCATTTCCATCTCTGGATATTTGTTGGCCAATTTGAAATGAAACTTCACAGTAATACATCCCGGAGTCTGACAACTCCACACTGTGCAGGGTGATGGCGGCTGATCGTCCATGGATGAGCTGATCGATGTTCACTCTGGAGAGTTTTCCAGAGAAATCCTTATTATTCTCAGAGATCTCCACCCCACTCCTCACTGTTTGTCTGTACCACTTGTAGGACCCGATAGAAGCATTCGCAGCATCGATTCTGTAGTCACACGGTAAGGTTATGGAGTCGCCCTCTTTGGCCCATATTACTGGAGTCTGCCATACATGGATTGTCTGTGATAGAAATCCTGACAGAGAGAAAAGACCGATGAGTGTGACAAGACTATAGAGGAGAAATTACTGTACAAAGATCTGTACTAGATATATAATCATAGATAGATAGATAGATAGATAGATAGATAGATAGATAGATAGATAGATAGATAGATAGATAGATAGATAGATAGATAAGAAAGAAAGATATCTTGACAGACAGCAAATACCAATGTCCAAGACTATAGAGGAGAAAGAAAGAATAAATACAATTTCCTCCTCAGACCTGGCAGGACCCCCAGCATACAGATCAGTCCAGTGATGGGGTTCATGCTGCTCTGAGGTTCTGGTCGGCTCCCCTGAATATTCGGTATTACTGGCAGGCAGGGGCATTGCTAGGTGGCAAAAAGACCAGGGGCTTCAGCCCGGAGTCCGGGGGGTGTTACCTACCTGACATACACTGACCTACCTGACACACACATGTCTGGTATATCAAGATTTTGGAGGTGTTTACTCCATATATATACACCTTAATGCCCATCCCCTTTTATAGGGCACATGGTGTATAGGGACCTACAATGTAAAACATGGTTGTATTTCCCTATCCAAGGAAAACACAACTGGGTACAATGCTCGGCAGGCTCCGTAGAAAAAAAAAAAAAATCCCCGATCAATTGCAGCCACTGTGCCCATCAAAGAGAGAGAGACACACACCAGTGACCAGAAGCACCTTTAATCTTCTCTCCTGTCCCAGCCACCACGGCCGTTATTCTATTCTCCTGCTGGCTGCTTTAGGCATAAACACAGCGTGACTGACTCCGGAGGGAGAAGGGGGCGTCGCTGTGCTGGCTCCATACATGCACAAATTGAGCACCGCCACTGTTCTCCTGCTGCTTTCCTCAGGTGCCATGTCACTCTGCCGGTAAATGTGCAGTGGGCCTCGCCGCAACAGCCTCATCACACAGAAGGTAAAATGCGGCTCCAGCTGCTGTCCATCCTTTCTCCCTTTCTCAAAGCTGGACCTGCTTAGACACTCGGGGCTATTGACCCCACATTTGGGGCTCCAGCCTCAATAGCCACCCTTTAATGACGCCTATGCTGGCAGGTCTCTGTGCTGGGCAGAGTGTCTGGGATGGAAAGTTCTCTCTGTGGTCACCTTATGAGATGTCACGTAGACCTCTGACCACTCTCTGATCAGACCACTTCCTGATGATCTCTGTGTATGGTGATTCTCATATACACCCCCGTCACCTCATCAACCACAATCACATATAATAATGAGGGTCGGAGAGTATGAAATATCTGGAATTCTGCTTCTTCTGCTTGTATGACACTGAATAGTCTGTGAAGCCGCTTCTGGGTGGAATGTATAGATATTTCCTCCACATAGACAGTCATTATCTACGGAGGAGGCAGTAGTGGATACTCATTGACACTTTGCTTTATAAGTGTTTCCTGGCCATTCTCAGTTCACACTCTCACTCCACACACTCCGGATCTGATAGGAGATCACACACCCATCTCAGAGGACTCAGAGTCTGGGAACACCTCTATTCAGTAATGAGCTGCGAGAATATTACATACTGGCCATATCCCACAAGTCCTATGGAATAGCTCATTATTGTCAGGCAGAAGGTGTCTGTATATAAAAAAAAAAATTGGTGGATTGAGGAAAATATCTATCACATATCTGAGGCTTGTACATCAGTCAAGTAACACGATTCGTTCACATTATCATAGGAGAGTTCATCTTAGTGGACTGTTATTGCCTTTTGAATTCCTGGCCTATTGCACACGGAGGGTTTAATGACAATCTATGCTCCTTGGTATCACGATATATCAGTATCAGGTAGTGTAGGGTTAAGGCGTCTATTTATGAAAAATCAAGAGAATACCTCATGAATAATCCCTGTAAAGTGTCTACTATGCTTATTTCCTATGATCGTCAACTCCATCTAGTGGTCATAATGCGTTATTTTCCTGATTAAAGTATTTTAGGTAAATACTACATTATGGCCACTAGATGGAGCTGACAATCATAAGAAATAAACATATTAGATAGATTATGGGGATTATTCATGAGGTATTCTCTTGATTTTTCATAAATAGATGCCTTAAACCTACACTACCTGATACTGATATACCTTGTTTCAATGAGCATAGATTGTCATTAAATCCTCAGTGTGCAATAGGTCAGGAATTCAAAAGGCAATAACAGTCCACTAAGATGAACTATCCTTTGATAATGTGAACGAATCGTGTTACTTGACTGATGTACAAGCCTCAAATATGTGATAGATATTTTCCTCAATCCACCAATTTTCCCAATCCTCAATCCATCATAATCGTTCCTTACTACACTCCATACACAGATCACCCCTAAACCCTGCACTCCATACACAGATCATCCCTAAACCCTGCACTCTGTACACAGATCACCCCTAAACCCTGCACTCCGTACACAGCTCACCCCTCAACCCTGCACTCCATACACAGATCACCCCTAAACCCTGCACTCCATACACAGATCACCCCTAAACTCTGCACTCCGTACACAGATCACCCCTCAATCCTGCACTCTGTACACAGATCACCCCTAGATTGCAATCCATTGAAAAATGGGGCCACTATGGAAGCGCTTCCACACTCCATCCAAAACAAAACTCTCCTGTGACCAGACCTGGGCTTTACCTTTATAATTAGTGAAGACATGATGCTGAGATGCCAGTACAGTACTCTGACATTGGGCCCCATAATAATTATACATGGCCTTATATTGGCAAAATGTCCGTGGACATCTGGAAGAGTCACTCACACATTCCATGTCTCATATCTGTGGTGGAGTCGGTCGGGTTTAGGGTTTTACTAAAGCAAGTTTTTTTTCTCCTATAAAAATAATAAACATGTTATACTTACCTGCTCTGTGAAGTGGATTTGCAAAGAGCAGCCCCGATCCTCCTCTTCTCAGGTCCCTCGCCGGTTCTCCTGGCCCCTCCCTCCTGTTGAATGACCCCACAGGCAGCAGCTTGCTATGGGGGCACCCGAGCCGAGCCACAGTTCCCTGTGTCCATTCAGACATGGAGAAGCGGTTAGGCTCCGCCCCCTCTCTCCTCATTGGCTAACTGACTTTGGCCGATCTGGAGGGAGAGTCCCATACGGCCGAGGCACCTCGTTTATATCGCTGGATCGAGAGGGGGCTCAGGTAAGTATTAGGGGGGCTCAGGGGAGGCTGCTACACACAGAAGGCTTTCTATCTTAAAAGAGAAGTATGTTTTTTTTTTTAACCCATCATACTTACCTTGGTGGATGCTGCATCTGTCCCCCACCACCTCTGCACTGAGAACTGAGTGATCGAACACAGCCGATGGCTCGGTTCTCTCACCATCCTGAGCGGAGAGCTGGTGGCTGTCAGTCAGCATCTCTCCTGCTCTGATTCTCCATGCTCATTGGAGCGCTGAGCTGTGGAGGGGCGGGGACAGGCTCGCTGAGAGACTGAGACTGCTATCAGTCCAGGCAACTGGCAGATCCCGACTTCATTGTCGGGATGACGCGGTGCCTGGACTGATTCCAGGGACGTCAGCAGAGAGTGGACTTCAGCCCACTCTCTGCTGAAAACGGGTCACAGGAGTGCAAAACGAACGTCATTCCTGTGACCCAGAGGAGAAGCCCAGACAAACAAGATCAGGCTGGACTTCTCCTTTAATACATAGAATGCACCTTCTGCCTTTACAACCCCTTTAAAATAATGTCAATTTTTGTATGAAATTTACATTTCCTATCTGATATCCTCTGAAGGGTCATCTCATGCCGCATACACACGGGTTGACTTTTCGCCAGACTTTCCGACGGACTTTTTGAACAAACGGACTTGCCCACACACGATCACACCAAAGTCCGACGGATTCGTACGTAATGACGCAAGACCGGACTAAAATAAGGAAGTTGATAACCAGTAGCCAATAGCTGCCCTAGCGTGGGTTTTCGTCCGTCGGACTAGCATACAGACGAGCGGATTTTTCGGCCGGACTCGAGTCCATCAGACAAATTTGAAACATGTTCCAAATCTAAAGCCGGACAGATTTTCGACCGAAAAAGTCTGCTGCAGGTCCGATGGAGCCCACACACTGTCGGATAGTCCGCCGGATTCGGTCCGTCGGACCAGTCTGGTCGAAAAGTCCATCCGTGTGTACACGGAATAAGTGTCTCATTATTGTTCAGATATTGATAATTACACAACCAGGACAGTAAATACAGATCTCACCTGTCACATTGAGGAAAGTCCCACTTCCATCTCCGGATATTTGTTGGCTGATTCCAAATGAAACTTCACAGTAATACAACCCGGAGTCTGACAACTCCACACTGTGCAGGGTGATGGCGGCCGATGGTCCATGGATGAACTGATAATGGTCCAATCTGGAGAGTCTTCCAGAGAAATACTTATAATTCTCAGAGACCTCCACCTCACTCCTCACCATGTGTCTGTACCACTTGTAGGACCCGATAGTAGCATTCTCTCCATCGAATCTGTAGTCACACGGTAAGGTTATGGAGTCGCCCTCTGTGGCCCAT
This sequence comes from Aquarana catesbeiana, assembly GCF_042186555.1. Lineage (NCBI taxonomy): Eukaryota > Metazoa > Chordata > Amphibia > Anura > Ranidae > Aquarana > Aquarana catesbeiana. The sequence continues at coordinate 18,805,318 of NC_133330.1, read as the reverse complement.
ATTACTGGAGTCTGCCATACATGGATTGTCTGCGATAGAAATCCTGACATAGAGAAAAGACCGATGAGTGTGACAAGACTATAGAGGAGAAATTACTGTACAAAGATCTGTACTAGATATATAATCATAGATAGATAGATAGATAGATAGATAGATAGATAGATAGATAGATAGATAGATAGAATATTAGGAAAGAAAGAAAGAAAGAAAGAAAGAAAGAAAGAAAGAAAGAAAGAAAGAAAGAAAGAAAGAAAGAAAGAAAGAAAGAAAGAAAGAAAGAAAGAAAGAAAGAATATACAAAACGAACGACATTCCTGTGACCCAGAGGAGAAGCCCAGACAAACAAGCTCAGGCTGGACTTCTCCTTTAATGCATAGAATGCACCAATTTTTATATGAAATTTACATTTCCTATCTGATATCCTCTGAAGGGTCATCTCACTGTCTCATTATTGATCAGATATTGATAATTACACAACCAGGACAGTAAATACAGATCTCACCTGTCACATTGAGGAAAGTCCCATTTCCATCTCCGGATATTTGTTGGCCGATTTGAAATGAAACTTTACAGTAATACATCCCGGAGTCTGACAACTCCACACTGTGCAGGGTGATGGCGGCCGATCGTCCATGGAAGAACTGATCTTGGTCCAATCTGGAGAGTCTTCCAGAGAAATTCTTATCATTCTCAGAGATCTTCACCCCACTCCTCACTATGTGTCTGTACCACTTGTAGGAACCAATACTAGCATTCGCTCCATCGATTCTGTAGTCACACGGTAAGGTTATGGAGTCGCCCTCTGTGGCCCATATTACTGGAGTCTGCCATACATGGATTGTCTGTGATAGAAATCCTGACAGAGAGAAAAGACCGATGAGTGTGACAAGACTATAGAGGAGAAATTACTGTACAAAGATCTGTAGAAAAGAAAGAAAGAAAGAAAGAAAGAAAGAAAGAAAGAAAGAAAGAAAGAAAGAAAGAAAGAAAGAAAGAAAGAAAGAAAGAAAGAAAGAAAGAAAGAAAGAGAATAGATAGATAGATATCACAACAGACAACAAATACCAATGACCAAGACTATAGAGGAGAAAGAAAGAATAAACACAATTTCCTCCTCAGACCTGGCAGGACCCCCAGCATACAGATCAGTCCAGTGATGGGGTTCATGTTGCTCTGATGGTTCTGGTCGGCTCTCCTGAATATTCGGTATTACTGGCAGGTCTCTGCGCTGGGCGGAGTGTCTGGAATGGAAAGTTCTCTCTGTGGTCACCTTATGAGATGTCACGTAGACCTCTGGTCCACTGTCTGATCAGACCACTTCCTGGTGACCTCTGTCTGTAATGATTCTCATATACACCCCCCGTCACCTCATCAGCCACCATCACATATAATAATGAGGGTCGGAGAGTGTGAAATATCTGGAATTCTGCATCTTCTGCTTGTATGACACTGAATAGTCTGTGAAGCCACTTCGGGGCAGAATGTATAGATATTTCCTCCACAGAGACAGTCATTATCTATGGAGGAGGCAGTAGTGGATACTCATTGACACTTTGCTTTATAAGTGTTTCCTGGCCGTTCTCAGTTCACACTCTCACTCCACACACTCTGGATCTGATAGGTGATCACTCACCCATCTCAGAGGACTCAGAGTCTGGGAACACCTCTATTTAGCAATGACCTGCAGGAATATTAAATACCGCCCATATCCCACAAGTCCTATGGAACAGCTCATTGTTGTCAGGCAGAAGGTGTCTGTATATATTAAAAAAATATTCTGTCCTAAAGCCTCAACTGTCATGAATAATCCCCATAATCTATCTAATATGTTTATTTCTTATGATTGTCAGCTCCATCTAGTGGCCATAATGTAGTATTTACTTAAAATACTTTAATCAGGAAAATAACGCATTATGACCACTAGATGGAGTTGATGATCATGAGAAATAAACATAGTAGACACTTTACAGAGATTATTCATGAGGTATACTCTTGATTTTTTATAAATAGACACCTTAACCGTACACTATCTGATACTGATATACTGTGATACCAATGAGCATAGATTGTCATTAAACCCTCCATGTGCAATAGGCCAGGAATTCAAAAGGCAATAACAGTCCACTAAGATGAACTCTCCTATGATAATGTGAATGAATCGTGTTACTTGACTGATGTACAAGCCTCAGATATGTGATAGATATTTTCCTCAATCCACCAATTTTCCCAATCCTCAATCCATCATAATCGTTCCTTTACTGCAGATGACCCCACCCTGTGTGATATGTATGGTGGGGTCAGAGTATGGTTGCCACCTCATCCCTTTAAACCCGAACACAAATTAATTAAACAGGTTCTGTGGCTGATTAAGGTGGTAATTAAACTCACTTGGTTCCTTATCTACATTTACAGTAATTAGCCTCAGAACCTGTGTAATGCAAAGGTGTTTGGATTTAAAGGGATGAGGTGGCAACTATAGGTCAGAGGCCGTGTAGAGGACAGTGATGTCCTATGGGTGGGAGTGGAGGTGTATTCTCTACAGGGCCATCTTTAATGCAGGGCAAACGGGGCATCTGTCCAGGGCCCTGCCATTGTTGGGGCCCAAAGCAGCTGCCTCTGGAGCCCGTGCTGCCTGCCAGCTTTTTTCAGCTGAGTTCCTCCACCTCAATGATCCAGCGCTGGTTGCTGAGCTGCTCGCTGCTGTCACTTGTAAATACACAAACGATGCAGACATCCCAACCTGCAAAAGCTCATTTCAGGGAGGTGACACTTCGTCCCGGCGCCGACCCCCCACCCCAATTAAATACAGCCTGATCAGTGCCAATTAAATGCAGCTATACCAGTGCAGACATCTCAAGTCTCCTGCGACTCGCAGGAGTCTTCCACATTTGACAGTGGGCTCACGAACAACCGCGAGTGCGGCACAATCTCCCAGCTGAGCCTGCCTGCAATGTCACTCACTGCCACAGGAGGCATTTGAACAGCGGCTGCGAACGAAGCTCCCGAGCTCGGCTCTCATTGGTCCATGGGCAGTGCCTGCGTCAGCGAAAGGAGGGAGGCGGGCCCATGCGGTAAAATCATTCCCGTGCGTGCGCCGCGATTGGTTGCTAGGCTCAGCTAAGTTGCCTAGCAACTGAGCGTATTGAGGCAGGGTCACGTGATGGTTCTACGCATGCACCGTGCAAGCGCAGTGTCGCTGATCCATCAGTGATCCATCCTCAAGACCCAGTAACCCAGAGGATTTTCGGTGGGAAAGGTGTCCAAGTCAGATCTTGCCCCTAGGTATTCCTGCACCATGTAAAACAGACGCTGGCGATGGTTGCTGGAACCAATCATACCTTGGGGCTGCGGACTAAAAAATGTCTGAATGCATCGGTCAGACGGCCACCTTCTCCACCGCTCCTTCTTTGACTGACCGAAGCCTCAGCAACACGTTGTCTAGGAATGGGAGTTTGTAACCTCCCAGTCTCTGGGAACGCATTGCACAGACCTTTCTGCAAGGCCTCCCGAAGATGTTTCATCCTCTGCTCTCGCTGCGACGGCAAGATAAGGTCCGCAACCTTACCCTTGTAACGTGGATCAAGGAGGGTTGCCAGCCAGTATTGATCCTTCTCCTTGATACCACGAATACGAGGATCCTTCTGCAGGCTTTTCAGGATCAGGGAGGCCATGCAGCGTAGGTTTGCTGAGGCATTTGGTCCGGAGTCCTCTGGGTCACTAAGGACGACATGATCCGCAGCCACCTCCTCCCAGCCACGTACAAGTCTATGGGTTTCTTGGGACTGTAAATGATCCCTTAAAGACTGCTGCTGATGCTGAGTGCCAGACTCCACCTCCATGCTGACACAATCCTCCTCTTCCTCCTCCTCCTCCTCGTCCTCTTCCTGTGTGATCGGCGGGCAAGCAGGAACACTGTCTGGATAAAGGGGGCCTTGAGAGCTAAGGAAGTGCTCTTCTTCCTGCCTCTGTTCTGCCTCAAATGCCCTGCCCATTATTCCACACAGCGTGTGCTCCAACAGGTGGACAAGGGGGACAGTGTCACTGCTGCATGCACTGTCACTGCTCACCATCCTCGTGGCCTCCTCAAATGGTGACAGGACAGTGCATGCATCCCTGATCATGGCTCACTGGCGTGGGGAAAAAAAACAAGCTCCCCTGACCCTATCCTGGTGCCATAGTCGCACAGGTACTCATTGATGGCCCTCTGCTGCATGTGCAGCTGCTGCAGCATGGCCAAGGTTGAGTTCCACCTGATGGGCATGTCACAGATTAGGCTGTTCTTGGACAGGTTAAATTCCTTTTGGAGGTCAGCCAGCCGAGCACTGGCATTATATGACCGGCGGAAATGCACACAGACTTTCCTGGCCTGCCTCAGGACATCCTGTAAGCCTGGGTACTTGCCCAAGAACCGCGGAACCACCAAGTTAAGGACGTGAGCCAAACAGGGCACATGGGTCAGTTGACCCTGTCGGAGGGCGGAGAGGAGGTTGGTGCCATTGTCGCAAACCACCATTCCTGCCTTAAGCTGGCGTGGCATCAACCACCTCTGAGCCTGCCCCTGCAGAGCTGACAGAATATCTACCCCAGCGTGGCTCCTGTCCCCCAAGCACGCCAGCTTAAGCACTGCATGGCATCCTTTGACCTGCGTACTTGCGTAGCCCCTTGAACGCCTACAGAGCACCGCTGGTTCAGAGGACAAAGCATGGGAAGAGACCATTGAGGAAGAAGAAGAGGAGGGGGTGGAGGAGAGAGGTGTGTCAGAATCACCAGTAGTAGCATTTTGGAGGCGTGGTGGCGGAACAACCTCCAACACTACTGCACCTTGTCCTGCATCCTTCCCAGCTGCCAGCAGAGTCACCCAATGCGCCGTGAAAGATAGGTAACGTCCCTGTCCATGCCTGCTGGACCATGAGTCAGCAGTAATATGCAACTTACTGCTGACCGCCCTGTCCAGCGAGGCCAAGACATTGCCTTCCACATTCTGGTAGAGAGCCGGAATCGCCTTCCGTGAGAAAAAGTGGCGTTTGGGAACCTGCCACTGAGGAACCGCACATTCCACAAACTCACGGAAGGGGGCAGAGTCTACAAACTGAAAAGGCAGCAGTTGAAGTTCTAGTAATTTAGCCAAGCTAGCATTCAACCGCTGGGCATGTGGATGGCTGGGAGCGAACTTCTTTCGAAGGTGCAGCAGCTGGGGCAGGGAAATTTGCCTGGTACAATCTGACGTAAGGTAAGATTGCAGATTGCCCGCAAGTACTTGGCTGTGACACACCTAATTCTACACCTTCATTCCTCTCAGTGCAGGTCTCAGAGAGTACTGAAGGTATAGTGGGGGTTGGAGATCCCAGCTGATGAGGAACAAGGAGAGGTCCTCTTTGTTTTTTGGTGTGGGTCTTTTAGGTACGCTTGTCAACGAACTGCATGGCAGGTCAACATATGTCTGGTCAAGCATGTGGTGCCTAAGTGGGTGATGTTTAGGCCATGCGAGATATGCTTGAGACATATTTTGCAAATAGCAGCGATGGGATCTGATGCACTCGTCTCAAAAAAGGCCCATACCAAAGAAATTTTGAAATAACGTGCAGAGACAGCAGCGCCCTGCACATACGGAGCTCTGCGGTGTGATGCACTCGGTGTGCTGCCCTTAAGCTGGCCCCTGGAGGGCATCCTGCCTCGCTGGTGATGTGCCTCCTCCTCTCTCCTATCAGGCACCCACATGGAGTCAGTGACCTCATCATCCCCTCCCTCCTCATCACTGGAGCAAACCTGCAAGTATGCTGCAGCTGGGGGAACATGACTGCCAGATTGCTGTCCTTTTTGGGCACCCCCTCTGTCTGGGCTCAGGTTACTGCCTTCCTCTAGCTGAGTACCATCATCGGAGCCTTCAAAACGCTGGGCATCCTCCTGGAGCATGTACCCAACACTGTGGTCAAACAGTTCAGGGGACTCCTCAGGAGGACATGGTGGGGCTAGGGAAGGAGTCACTGATGCCATTGAGCCGAGGGAAGAGGCCACGTTGGCAGCTGCTTTGCCCTGAGCCTGGGTGAAAGAGGATGAGGAGGATGAGGACGGCTTGGTTATCCACTCTACCAAGTCTTCCGCATGTTGCGGCTCAACACGGCCAGCTGCCAAAAAAAAGACAAGCGTGTCCCACGGCCACATGCTGATGAGGATGCACGGTGTCCACGACCAGCACTCACTGTTGCCTCTAGACACAGAGCCTGCTTGCCCTCTTTTATTGGCTTGTGACTGTCTGCCTCTCCTTGTTGGCCTTCCAGACATACTAATGACCTGCAGTGAGATGTAGCTGCACAAAATTGGGTTGTATATATATATATATACTGATTATACTGCAGCTATCAGAATGCCTGCCTGTGGTATTAATAGGATCAGAACAACACCAGCACTTGTCTTCAGGTAGCTATAGGTGCAACTGTGCAGGAGTACACAGTATACTAACTGTAAATACTTCAAGTTGCCTGCCTGTGGTATTAATAGGATCAGAAGAAGAACAGCACATGTCTTCAGGTAGCTATAGGTGCAACTGTGCAGGGTACACAGTACACTAACTGTAAATACTTCAAGTTGCCTGCCTGTGGTATTAATAGGATCAGAAGAAGAACAGCACTTGTCTTCAGATAGCTATAGGTGCAACTGTGCAGGGTACACAGTACATTAATTGTAAACACTTCAAGCTGCCTGCCAGTGGTATTAATTGGGTCAGAAGAAGTTCAACAGCACTTGTCTTCAGGTAGCTATAGGTGCAACTGTGCAGGGTACACAGTACACGAACTGTAAATACTTGAACCTGCCTGCCTGTGGTATTAATAGGATCAGAAGAAGAACACCAGCACTTGTCTTCCGGTAGCTATAGGTACAACTGTGCAGGGTACACAGTACACTAACTGTAAATACTTGAACCTGCCTGCCTATGGTATTAATAAGATCAGAAGAAGAACAACAGCACTTGTCTTCAGGTATCTTTGGTGCAACTGTGCAGGGTACACAGTACACTAACTAAATACTTCAAGCTGCCTGCTTGTGGTATTAATAGGATCAGAAGAAGAACAGCACTTGTCTTCAGGTAGCTATAGGTGCAACTGTGCAGGGTACACAGTACATTAATTGTAAATACTTCAAGCTGCCTGCCAGTGGTATTAATAGGATCAGAAGAAGAACACCAGCACTTATCTTCAGGTAGCTATAGATGCAACTGTGTAGGGGTACACAGTACACTAACTGTAAATACTTCAAGCTGCCTGCCTGTGGTATTAATAGGATCAGAAGAAGAACACCAGCACTTGTCTTCAGGTATCTATAGGTGCAACTGTGCAGGGTACACATTACACTAACTGTAAATACTTCAAGCTGCCTGCCTATGGTATTAATAGGATCAGAAGAAGAACAATACTGTAAAAACACCTGCCTGTCTGTCAGTATATTAAAAAGAGAATAACAGGAATGGATCTAGCTAAACTGAATACAGTGTATATATATATATTTATATATACAGTATATATATATATATATATATATATATATATATATATATATATATATATATATATATATATATATATATATATATATATATACAACACCTGGGATGCATATATATACACAATACACTGTAAGTGCAGCTAACTGACTCGCCTGCCTACTCTATCTAACTTAAATCAAATGACACTGTCTCTCTCTCTGTCTAATTCTCTCCGCCATCGCAACACACTACACAAGGCCACCTCGCAGGCGGCCTTATATAGTGTGGGGCATGTACTAAACCCCCTGAGCCATAATTGGCCAAAGCCACCCTGGCTTTGGCCAATTACGGCTCTCTGTGCAGACGACGCTGTGATTGGCCAAGCATGCGGGTCATAGTGCATGCTTGGCCAATCATCAGCCAGCAATGCATTCCGATGCCGCAGTGAATTATGGGCCGTGACGCGCCACTCGAATTCGGCGAACAGTTGAACACACGATATTCGAGTAGAACATGGGTTTTGACTCGAACTCGAAGCTCATCTCTAATCGTCAATAATAACAATCATCAAGCATTGTTCTCTATATACACACAACCCTCCCCATATCCTCTTACCCGGCTTCACATACAGCTCAAGCATGGCTCCAGTCCCCTCCCTTTCCAGGAACTCTCACTGCTGCTTCTGCAGGCGGCGCATGCGCAGAAACTTTAGCCGAGCCTAGCAACCAATCGCGGCGCACGCACGGGAATGATTTCACCGCACGGGCCCGCCTCACTCTTCCCTCCTTTCGCTGATGCCGGCGCCACCCATGGACAAATGAGAGCCGAGCTCGGAAGCTACATTCACAAGCGATGTTCAAATTCTTCCTGTGGCAGTGGGAGGCAGTGCAGGCAGGCTCAGCCAGGAGATTGTGCCGCACTCGCGGGTGTCCGTGAGCCCGCTGTCAAATGCAGGAGACTCCCGCGAGTCGCGGGAAACTTGAGATGTCTGAGCGGTGCTTCTGTATTTACAAGTAACAGAGCTCTCCTCCCGACGGCTGTTTAGAGCCCTCTCTGCTCTGCAAAACAACTTGTCTATCTGGGCTCCAAACTGGAAGCTGGGGAGGGGAGAGCTCTGTACTTCAGAGGGGGGGGGGACTTGGATGTACACAGATCACCCCTAAACCCTGCCCTCAGAAGAAACAATAATTCACCCGTGGGACTTTAAATGAAGTGTCCATGGTGATCACAGATAAATAACAAGAGTGTAGAAATGAAAAAATGTATTGAAATAAATATCATCCAGTACAAGTCATGAACAAATATATAAGAACAGCAGCATGATAAAGTGGTCCTAAAAACATAGCCATAATGACATAACATCAAAATATGAAGAGTACATATATACATGATACATCTTTAACCCGATGCGTTTCGCGAGCTCTCCTCGCTTCATCAGGGTCTGATGTGTATATCTGATGTCTGTAACAACAAGTAAAGCGTGTATTGGAGTATAGGTTATGATTGGACAACAACATGAAGCTAGAGCTAGTAATCCATTACCTACTTGTCAGGCAATTGACCCCGAAGGGGTGGCCCCAGGCAGGGGGCAGCGGGAATGCATCTCCCCCGGGAGCTGATGGGGAGGAGACCATAGAATGGAGGCCCAGGATCAGGCACAGGGCAGGCATGGCAAATGAATAAAAAGGAGAGGGATGGACCCGACTGTCACCCATGATGGTTACAGAGCATGCTCACTGTAATGAAACAAATATAACAAAAATATATATGTATCTGAGATAATGGCTATAACCATATCCTAGAGATATAGAGTAATATGCTTGAGTATGAAGGGTGCACTCCGTACACAGCTCACCCCTAAACGCTGCACTCCGTGCACAGCTCACCCCTAAACCCTGCAATCCATACACAGCTCACCCTTAAACCCTATGATCCATACACAGCTCACCCCTAAACCCTGCACTCTGTATACAGCTCACCCCTAAACACTGCATTCCATACACAGCTCACCCCTCAATCCTGCGCTCTGTACACAGCTCACCCCTAAACCCTGCACTCTGTACACAGCTCACCACTCAATCCTGGACTCCGTACACAGCTCACCCCTCAATCCTGCACTCCGTACACATCTCACCCCTCATTCCTGCACTCCGTACACAGCTCACCCCTCATTCATGCACTCCGTACACAGCTCACCCCTTAATCCTGCGCTCCGTACACAGCTCACCCCTCAATCCTGCACCCCATACACAGCTCACCCCTCAATCTTGCACTCCGTACACAGCTCACCCCTCAATCCTGCACTCTGTACACAGCTCACCTCTCAAACCTGCAGTCTGTAAGCAGCTTACCCCAAAACCCTGCACTCCGTACACAGCTCACCTCTCAATCCTGCACTCTGTACACAGCTCACCCCTAAACCCTGCACTCCGTGCACAGCTCACCCCTAAACCCTGCAATCCATACACAGCTGACCGTTAAACCCTACGATCCATACACAGCTCTCCCCTAAACCCTGCACTCTGTACACAGCTCACCCCTAAACACTGCACTCCGTACACAGCTCACCTCTCAATCCTGCACTCTGTACACAGCTCACCCCTCAATCTTGCACTCCGTACACAGCTCACCCCTCAATCCTGCACTCTGTACACAGCTCACCCCTCAAACCTGCAGTCTGTAAGCAGCTTACCCCAAAACCCTGCACTCCGTACACAGCTCACCTCTCAATCCTGCACTCTGTACACAGCTCACCCCTAAACCCTGCACTCCGTGCACAGCTCACCCCTAAACCCTGCAATCCATACACAGCTGACGTTAAGCCCTACGATCCATACAAAGCTCTCCCCTAAACCCTGCACTCCGTACACAGCTCACCTCTCAATCCTGCACTCCGTACACAGCTCACCCCTCAATCCTGCACTCCGTACACAGCTCACCCCTCAATCCTGCACTCCGTACACATCTCACCCCTCATTCCTGCACTCTGTACACAGCTCACCACTCATTCTTGCACTTCGTACACAGCTCACCCCTCAATCCTGCACTCCGTACACATCTCACCCCTCATTCCTGCACTCTGTACACATCTCACCCCTCATTCCTGCACTCCGTACACAGCTCACCCCTCAATCCTGCACTCCGTACACAGCTCACCCCTAAACACTGCACTCCGTACACAGCTCAACCGTTAAACCCTACGATCCATACACAGCTCACCCCTAAACCCTGCACTCCGTACACAGCTCACCCCTCAATCCTGCACTCCGTACACAGCTAACCCCTCAATCCTGCACTCCGTACACAGCTCACCCCTCAATCCTGCACTCCGTACACATCTCACCCCTCATTCCTGCACTCCGTACACAGCTCACCACTCATTCTTGCACTCTGTACACAGCTCAATCCTGCACTCCGTACACAGCTCACCCCTCAATCCTGCACCCCATACACAGCTCACCCCTCAATCTTGCACTCCGTACACAGCTCACCCCTCAATCCTGCACTCCGTACACAGCTCACCCCTCAATCCTGCACTCTGTACACAGCTCACCCCTCAATCCTGCGCTCCGTACACAGCTCACCCCTCAATCCTGCAGTCCGTAAGCAGCTCACACCAAAACCCTGTACTCCGTACACAGCTCACCTCTCAATCCTGCACTCCGTACACAGCTCACCCCTAAACCCTGCACTCCGTGCACAACTCACCCCTAAACCCTGCAATCCATACACAGCTCACCCTTAAACCCTACGATCCATACACAGCTCACCCCTAAACCCTGCACTCTGTACACAGCTCACCCCTAAACACTGCACTCCGTAAACAGCTCACCCCTCAATCTTGCGCTCCATACACAGCTCACCCCTAAACCCTGCACTCCGTACACAGCTCACCCCTAAACCCTGAGATCCGTACACAGCTCACCCCTAAACCCTGCACTCCGTACACAGTTCATCCCTCAATCCTGCACTCGGTACATAGCTCACCCCTCATATTCTGCACTCCGTACACAGCTCACCCCTCAATCCTGCACTCCGTACACAGCTCACCCCTCAATCCTGCACTCCATACACAGCTCACCACTCATTCTTGAACTCCGTACACAGCTCACCCCTCAATCCTGCACTCCGTACTCATCTCACCCCTCATTCCTGCACTCTGTACACATCTCACCCCTCATTCCTGCACTCCGTACACAGCTCACCCCTCAATCCTGCACTCCGTACACAGCTCACCCCTAAACACTGCACTCCGTACACAGCTCAACCGTTAAACCCTACGATCCATACACAGCTCACCCCTAAACCCTGCACTCTGTACACAGCTCACCCCTAAACACTGCACTCCGTACACAGCTCACCCCTCAATCCTGCACTCCGTACACAGCTCACCCCTCAATCCTGCACTCCGTACACATCTCACCCCTCATTCCTGCACTCCGTACACAGCTCACCACTCATTCTTGCACTCTGTACACAGCTCACCCCTCAATCCTGCACTCTGTACACAGCTCACCCCTCAATCCTGCACCCCATACACAGCTCACCCCTCAATCTTGCACTCCATACACAGCTCACCCCTCAATCCTGCACTCTGTACACAGCTCACCCCTCAATCCTGCGCTCTGTACACAGCTCACCCCTCAATCCTGGACTCCGTACACAGCTCACCCCTCAATCCTGCACTCCGTACACATCTCACCCCTCATTCCTGCACTCCGTACACAGCTCACCCCTAAACCCTGCACTCCGTGCACAACTCACCCCTAAACCCTGCAATCCATACACAGCTCACCCTTAAACCCTACGATCCATACACAGCTTACCCCTAAACCCTGCACTCTGTACACAGCTCACCCCTAAACACTGCACTCCGTAAACAGCTCACCCCTCAATCTTGCGCTCCATACACAGCTCACCCCTAAACCCTGCACTCCGTACACAGCTCACCCCTAAACCCTGAGATCCGTACACAGCTCAACCCTAAACCCTGCACTCCGTACACAGTTCATCCCTCAATCCTGCACTCGGTACATAGCTCACCCCTCAATCCTGCACTCCGTACATAGCTCACCCCTCAATCCTGCACTCCGTACATAGCTCACCCCTCAATCCTGCACTCCGTACACAGCTCACCCCTCAATCCTGCACTCCGTACACAGCTCACCCCTCAATCCTGCACTCCGTACACATCTCTCCCCTCATTCCTGCACTCCGTACACAGCTCACCACTCATTCTTGCACTCCGTACACAGCTCACCCCTCAATCCTGCACTCCGTACACATTTCACCCCTCATTCCTGCACTCTGTACACATCTCACCCCTCATTCCTGCACTCCGTACACAGCTCACCCCTCAATCCTGCACTCCGTACACAGCTCAACCGTTAAACCCTACGATCCATACACAGCTCACCCCGAAACCCTGCACTCTGTACACAGCTCACCCCTAAACACTGCACTCCGTACACAGATCACCCCTCAATCCTGCACTTCGTACACAGCTCACCCCTCAATCCTGCACTCCGTACACAGCTCACCCCTCAATCCTGCACTCCGTACACATCTCACCCCTCATTCCTGCACTCCGTACACAGCTCACCACTCATTCTTGCACTCTGTACACAGCTCACCCCTCAATCCTGCACTCCATACACAGCTCACCCCTCAATCTTGCACTCCGTACACAGCTCACCCCTCGATCCTGCACTCTGTACACAGCTCACCCCTCAATCCTGCGCTCCGTACACAGCTCACCCCTCAATCCTGCAGTCCGTAAGCAGCTCACACCAAAACCCTGCACTCCGTACACAGCTCACCTCTCAATCCTGCACTCCGTACACAGCTCACCCCTAAACCCTGCACTCCGTGCACAACTCACCCCTAAACCCTGCAATCCATACACAGCTCACCCTTAAACCCTACGATCCATACACAGCTCACCCCTAAACCCTGCACTCTGTACACAGCTCACCCCTAAACACTGCACTCCGTAAACAGCTCACCCCTCAATCTTGCGCTCCATACACAGCTCACCCCTAAACCCTGCACTCCGTACACAGCTCACCCCTAAACCCTGAGATCCGTACACAGCTCACCCCTAAACCCTGCACTCCGTACACAGTTTATCCCTCAATCCTGCACTTGGTACATAGCTTACCCCTCAATCCTGCACTCCGTACATAGCTCACCCCTCAATCCTGCACTCTGAATATGGCACACTCTTTAACCCTGCTCTCTGTACATAGCTCACCCCTCCACACTGCTATACAGCAGGCGGCATGACTTGTCATTTATTTCTGGCAGCCTTTCCTCAGGGATACTGCTCCAATTGGGCTCTGTTCCTAGCTGCACTCAGTTAACCTTTAAAGCTGTGTGTGCTTTGCTCTGCTCATTGCTAATAACAAGTTATAGGAGTTTTCTGTCTATTGGCGGGTCCCCTCACCTCCTCAGTCCATGGTGTGAAGGCTGTGAAAAGATGATGTGCTGTAATCTTCAGCAACCAATCAGTGAGCCGTATTGATGTGCTGTGACCTCTAGCAACCAATAAGTAAGTAGTAATAATCTTGCAACCAACCAGTGAGCAGTAAGGATGTGCAGTAACCTCTAGCAACCAATCGGTTAGCAAAAATTATGTGCTGTAAAATCTAGCAACTAATCAATGAGTCGTAATGTGTGCTGTAACCTCTAGCATCCAGTTAATGAGCATGTAATGATATGCTGTAACCTCTGGCAACCAATCGCAATTGCTGCCTGACCTGACTTTGAGTTTATCTGCTATTTATTGTATGTCTCAGAGCAGGGGGGGGGGGGGGCTTGATTGAAACTGGGGGGCCCAAAGAAAATGTTTGCCCAGGGTCCAATCAATATTAAAGATGGCCCTGCATCCTCCTAAAATGGGAATACATTATTATATTTTGTAAGAAGTTTGAATTTTGTAACAGGTTTGTAGGATGTTCTTGAATAAAATGCTATTTTAGTTTGGTTTCCCTTCTTGTTGATGAATCTTCACTTCCTTTCAGGCTTTAAATTCTGATTCTTGTTCCAAACCACTAAATATGCAAAAGAAGAAACTCAGAGATATTTCCATCTGCTGTCCATCAAGTCAAAATTGTAACCATACATATAATTATTTTATTGTCTACCCAGAAGTTATGTGTAAGACCTGCCACCAAGGGGACTGTGCCAAATGTTCTTGAGTACACATAGTTTTTTATGGATGACAAACATACAGTATATGGTTGTTTCAGTATTGTAAGTTAAGATGTGATGTTCACTTAAGTTTACTTTCAATATATTCATTGTTAATTGTAGACCTCAATATACTATGTTATGATTCCTTGTAGTGTGAACAGGTTCTCTTCTCCCCTGAGAAAGATGTTTGAAGCACGTTGGCATTATAGAGATCACTGTACAGCAGCATTTGATCTTGTACCAACATATTGTCAGTCTTTATGTTTTACTGTACAGTATATGTATGAATAACTTTTTTTTTGTGAGAATACCTTTAATAAATATATACATTCTATTTGAGTGTATTTATATATTGAATGCCTAAATATTCCCATCCAGAAGGGTCTTCATTGGGTATAGCTATTACAGGGATGTCGGCATTCCTCTTTGGGTAAAATGACTTCCATAAACATATTTTAATCTACTAGTAGAGTCAGTAGGTGTTCTTCTACTATGGCCTCTGTCACGTGCTGCTTATGTACAGTATCTTACAAAAGTGAGTACACCCCTCACATTTTTGTCAATATTTTATTATATTTTTTCATGTGACAACACTGAAGAAATGACACTTTGCTACAATGTAAAGTAGTGAGTGTACAGCTTGTATAACAGTGTAAATTTGCTGTCCCCTCAAAATAACCCAACACACAGCCATTAATGTCTAAACCGCTGGCAACAAAAGTGAGTACACCCCTAAGTGAAAATGTCCAAATTGGGCCCAAAGTGTCAATATTTTGTGTGGCCACCATTATTTTCCAGCACTGCCTTAACCGTCTTGGGCATGGAGTTCACCAGAGCTTCACAGGTTGCCACTGGAGTCCTCTTCCACTCCTCCATGATGACATTATAGAGCTGGTGGATGTTAGAGACCCTGCGCTCCTCCACCTTCCGTTTGAGGATGCCCCACAGATGCTCAATAGGGTTTAGGTCTGGGGACATGCTTGGCCAGTCCATCACCTTTACTCTCAGCTTCTTTAGCAAGGCAGTGGTCGTCTTGGAGGTGTGTTTGGGGTTGTTATCATGTTGGAATACTGCCCTGCGGCCCAGTCTCCACAGAGAGGGAAAATGGCTAATTGGGCCAAATTTGGACATTTTCACTTAGGGGTGTACTCTCTTTTGTGAGATACTGTATATAAAGTATTCAAAAGTTTTCGTTACTTCAACAAAAGATTTCTAGTGATTAGACCAGCTTTTCTAAACTTTTATAACACAGAGGAACCCTTAAAATAACTTTCAGGTCTCAGGGAACCCCTGCTAAAAATGACTATATTTAGCTAATAGCTCATACGCTATTGTGGTGGTCATTGAGAAGGATCTCTCCTTACATATAGCAAAAAATATTATTATTCTCAGTGGTTCCTTATATGAGAGGCAAAAATTGCTAATTGCTCCAGGAACCCCTAGCAACCTTTGGAGGAAGGCTAGACTAAATTGACTGTCATTTGGTAATCTGACATTTGGACAAATGTGAAAATCTTTTAGGAGTCTCATAGGGGCCTACACACCACCCATCAGACCAGAAAAGCTTGTCTTACCTGACAAGCACAGAACTATCATATCTTATAAGATTATCACAGCTGTAGCCAGCAGATCTGTCAGAACAGAGAAATGGGGAGCCAGCAAAACCTTCCCAACCACCCAGTCAGTCTGTTGAGTTCTGTGTTGTGGCATTCCCTCTAATTTCAGAGACAATAGTTTATTCCTGTGGAAGGTGACAGGAGGATGGACAGGAGAACATCATGAAAGATCTGTATTTATTAGAAGGCACAGCAGACGAGGGTCATGGTAATAGTGTTTATTATGGGGACACCACGCACACACACACAAAAGCACAAAACTCATAGAGAACATCCCTTCAATCTTTAAATCTTTAAAATTCACCCTATTGGTAAGTATTTTAATGTTGAGATTGAATATATAGCTATTGATAAACCAGAACTCTATCGAATGGCCTCAGTGTACAGATAAATATATTCCAATCCATATACAGAATAAATGACAATTTGTGACACATGGTACACATTCTCTTACACTGCCAACACTGCCATGATCAGACGAGATGCTCGTATTTCCATAGAATACATTGGGATGGGATCTAAGCAATGAATCATGAAAGATTCCACAATAAGGAGACTGAAGGATGTGAGACGGGGACATTCAGCATGGCGTAGGTTGTGCTGGGTATGTTATGCTAAACTATAGCAATGGTGGTTTTGTAGAGGTGATAAACCTGAGGCTTCTATGTCTGATCGACCAATTCTACAAATATCTGAAATTACTGATGAGCCAAGGCCCAGTCACTCAGTGAAGGACAATTTCCAGTGTCAGTGAGAACGTTCATGTTGTAGGGTGGCAGGACAGAGGTGTAGTGCAGTGTTCAGTGTTCGGGTGACTGGGCAAAGTGCATTGTGTTTGTAAATGTTTATGAGCAGGAGTGTAACTACAGATCACAGGTCCCAGCTTTTTATGGGGTCCCAGGTTGTGTCACCTGACAGTGTCCATTGTAACAATATTGTCACTGATATTAACATAAAGTAATCCTAAATGAAGGACAGGTAGAAGTCTGTACACTATTAGGGACCTGTGCTGGGGATAGAAGATGTCAGTGAAGAGCAGCAGTGCAGAGAATTAACTTTAAACAACTACACTGTATTGGGACACCTGCCTTTACACACACATGAACTTTAATGGCATCCCAGTCTTAGTCCGTAGGTTTCAATATTGAGTTGGCCCACCCTTTGCAGCTATAACAGCTTCAACTCTTCTGGGAAGGCCGTCCACAAGGTTTAGGAGTGTGTCTATGGGAATGTTTGACCACTCTTCTAGAATATAATTTTTGAGGTCAGGCACTGATGTGGACGAGAAGGCCTGGCTCGCAGTCTCCAATCTGATTCATCCTAAAGGTGTTCTATCGGGTTGAAGTCAGGGCTCTGTGCAGGCCAGTCAAGTTCCTCCACCCCAAACCTGCTCATCTATGTCTCTATGGACCTTGCTTTCTGCACTGGTGCGCAGTCATGTTGGAACAGTAAGGGGCCAAACCCAAACTGTTCCCACAAAGTTGGGAACATGAAATTATCCAAAATGTCTTGGTATGCTGATACCTCAAGAGTTCCCTTCACTGGAACTAGGGGGTCAAGCCCAACCCCCGAAAAACAACCCCACATCATAATCCCCCCTCCACAAAATGATTTGTACCAATGCACAAAGCAAGGTCCATAAAGACATGGATGAGTGAGTTTGGGGTGGAGGAACTTGACTGGTCTGCGCAGAGTCCTGACCTCAACCCGATAGAATACCTTTGGGATATATTAGAGCAGAGACTGCGAGCCAGGACTTCTTGTCCAACATCAGTACCTGACCTCACAAATGCGCTTCTGGAAGAATGGTCAAACATTCCCATAGACACACTCCTAAACCTTGTGGACGGCCTTCCCAGAAGAATTGAAGCTGTTAAAACTGCAAAGTGTGGGTCAACTCAATATTGAACCCTACCGAGTAAGACTGGGATACCATTAAAGTTCATGTGCGTGTAAAGGCAGGCGCTCAGGAGCACTCTTATTTTTTTAACCATATCAGATAAGAGTCGTAGCAGAAACAATAATAGCTGAGGAGAAACTCAGAGACTTTTTGCAGTGTTTGGAAAACTGCATTAGGAATACCGGGTTAATTCCAGAGTAACTGAGCTGGAGCAGAAGTTCTGGGGGCAATAAATCCACACTACTTAGAGAACTAGACAAAATAAATAAAGCAGGGGGCTCTGTGACTAGAAATACTGATGACTCTTCACTTGCATCTTGTAGAGCAGGGGTCTCCAAACTTTCTAAAAAAAAGGGCCAGTTTACTGTCCTTCAGACTTTAAGGGGGCCGGACTGTGGCCAGTGGGAGTCCTGGCGTCAATAGGCGTAAACAACGCCCATCATGGTGTTAGTGGGAGAAATAGTGCCCCATCATGGTGTCCGTGGGAGGAATAGTGCCCCGTTGTTGGTATCAGGTGAAGTAATAGTATCCCATTATTGGTGTCAGTGGGAGGAATAGTGCCCCATCATTGGTATTAGTAGGAAGAATAGTGCCACATCATGGTGTCCTTGGGAGGAATAGTGCCCCGTTGTTGGTATCAGGGGAAGGAATAGTATCCCATCATTGGTGTCAGTGGAAGGAATAGTGCCCCCTCACTGCTATTATTGAGAAGAATAGTGCCCCATGGGCTGGATAAAGACAAGCAAAGGGCCGCATCCAGCCCCTGGAGATCACTGTTGCTTTGTAACGGAGCGTCCCACACTCCGCTTGAGTGCTTCCATCATATACCACTTCCTCCAGACTGAATATAGATATTAGATATTATATCCACATATTACAACCAAGAACTAGGCAAGACTCATTTGGCTGCAAAGCTGGAACTTGGAATAACTTTTTTTGACCAAGCAACACAGCATATATACACCATGGGAGGACCCCCCCACCCCCTGATCATATTACCCTAACAATACAAATGGTAACCAGAAACATAAATTAACATGACACTTAAATGAGCCTAGGTGACTCAGTTCCCTCCAGACAATGTTGTGATTAATCAGATATTCCCACTTCAGGCCAGACTTGCTGGCTTCAAACTACCAAAATACAAACAACATTGTTACAAGTATAAACACATCCCCCAATGGTTTGCTAGGAGACAAAGGTGTGTTAATTAGCACAATTAACAATGGGTGAAAGACCCTTCAGACTAGTAGACAACAGGAGACCCAGGGGTTTCCAGATCTCATTAATCAGCGCTTCTTTCACATACATCTCTCTACTGAATCCCAAGCTGGCAGAGACCATCTGAAGTAATCCAAACCACATTCTCAGTGTCCATTAAGTAGCTGTCCATCATTTTCTCAGTCACCCTGTGCTCCTAATAGACACAGGGTGACTTAGACATAAGAGGGGCCTGTTGAGCTGTTTCCCAACCTCTCTAAAGTAAGCTGGGTTCCATGAGCCCCCCACCCAAAGTGACTCCCGTCACACACTTCACAGTTACTTGCTTTAGCAGCCTCCCTAATAGGGCCCTCCTTTCAACCCTAGGATCCACAGCAGCTACATGGGCTGCTTTGCCTATAGCTTGGCCACTGCCTACAAGGAATGTGTGAACTGCAGGGGAAGCAGTGTTGCCAACCGCCAGTAATTTTACTGGCAGCCAGTAAAAAAACGGGCACTTTTCTCCTGCCAGTAAATGCCAGTAAGAGGAAAAGTTTGCCAGTAAAAAATATAAAGCTGTGACGCTTGGCTTGGAACTGGGAATGCGCAGCTCGGGTCCGGAGCCAGCCAGGACCATCCAAGTGCCTGCTACAGTGTAATTGGGTGGTACCAGCGGGAGGGGAAGGTCTGGCGGAGACGGTGCCTGAGCATGTCGTGTGATGTCATGGTGCAAGGGAGCCGGACGGAGTGGCCAGAGCCTCATGTGCAGGTCTGTAGGACTGGAGCAAGGCAAGCCAGGAGCGGGACTGTCAGTGCTGTTTGGACTGGAGGGGACCACCTGGAATGGAGAGAGACTGTCACTGTGACTCAGGATGGGACATGTCAGTGATCTGTGCTGCTGCACAGTTCTGTCCCTGAGCCACTTACTTACTATATTGAACATAAAATAAGAAATATGTTTGTTGCTTTAATATCTACCTTAAATCACATTGTCAGTAAAAAATAGGCTGTGCCAGTAAATTTAGGGTGTTGTGTCAGTAAATTTCAATCTGGCAGGTTGGCAACACTGAGGGGAAGTCTATGTGAAATCAGCAACAAGTGGGAGCAACGAGTGGGAGGAGTTAGAGTTATTCTCTTAGGGATTTTAGAGATTTCTGAGGGCATATTCAGGTGACAATCATTAAAGCCAATGAAATGCCACTCGTACAGCTCGTCTGTGAGATTCAGTAACATGCTAAATCTGGAATATTGCTACACTCCTTGGTATCTTTATTGAAGCATTAAAATCACATCACAAGTATGACAGGAACGTAAAAGGTAATGCGTTTCGCGCTAAAGTCAGTGCTTACTCAAACCTCATATACACATACATTGGATGAAATATATACAGTATCTCACAAAAGTGAGTACACCCCTCACATTTTTGCAAATATTTTATTATATCTTTTCATGTGACAACACTGAAGAAATGACACTTGTCTACAATGTAAAGTAGTGAGTGTACAGCTTGTATAACAGTGTAAATTTGCTGTCCCCTCAAAATAACTCAACACACAGCCATTAATGTCTAAACCGCTGGCACCAAAACTGAGTACACTCCTAAGTGAAAATGTCCACACTGGGCCCAATTAGCCATTTTCCCTTCCTGTCATGTGACTCGTTACTTTTGTTGCCAGCGGTTTAGACATTAATGGCTGTGTTGAGTTATTTTGAGGGGACAGCAAATTTACACTGTAATGCCCCGTACACACGGTCGGACATTGATCGGACATTCCGACAACAATATCCTAGGATTTTTTCTGACGGATGTTGGCTCAAACTTGTCTTGCATACACACGGTCACACATAGTTGTCGGAAAATCCGATCATTCTGAACACGGTGACGTAAAACACGTACGTCGGGACTATAAACGGGGCAGTAGCCAATAGCTTTCATCTCTTTGTTTATTCTGAGCATGCGTGGCACTTTGTGCGCCGGATTTGTGTACACACGATCGGAAATTTTGACAACGGATTTTGTTGTCGGAAAATTTTATAGCAAGCTCTCAAACTTTGTGTGTCGGAAAATCCGATGGAAAATGTGTGATGGAGCCCACACACGGTCAGAATTTCCGACAACAA
The DNA here is from genome assembly GCF_042186555.1 of Aquarana catesbeiana. NCBI lineage: Eukaryota > Metazoa > Chordata > Amphibia > Anura > Ranidae > Aquarana > Aquarana catesbeiana. The sequence continues at coordinate 18,783,807 of NC_133330.1, read as the reverse complement.
GGTCCTATCACACATTTTCCCTCGGAAAATCCGACCGTGTGTACGGGGCATTATACAAGCTGTACACTCACTACTTTACATTGTAGCAAAGTGTCATTTCTTCAGTGTTGTCACATGAAAAGATAAAATAAAATGTTTACAAAAATGTGAGGGGCGTACTCACTTTTGTGAGATACTGTATGTGATGATGATGACTGTATATACTGTATATATATGCATGATACAAGTGAGCATGGTTTGGCAATTAAGCAATTGAACAATTAACCAATAAATCAATTAGAAATACACCCCTACTACACTACCCCTACTACACTAATGAGAGCCTATGCTCCATGTCTTCCCATAGCAACATGTCATATAACATAAATCAAAAAAAAAAATCACAAACAAAAAACACAAATCTCCTCCAACTCGTCACCCACCAACATATATCCAGCAACCGCTGCTGGATGACCATGCAGGAGAGCACAGGGGAGGAGACCGTCAGCCAACTGCAGCAGGACACCTTCACAAACTAAGTGCACAGGTGACAATCATTGTTAAGCCTATGTACTAAATGGTAAATTAACTAATCACATCCATAGACCCATGTAACATCTGGTCACCAATGGTGGTGACACTTTTCCTTTATCCTAGGAGCAGAATATTCACCAGAAAGATAGTTCATCACACGGTACTCAGTACACATAAGATCTGCGTTCCCCCGAAATCTCTTGCTCCATTGGCTGGACAATGCTGAAGATCATCCATGGATCACACAGACAGAGAACCCACATTTCCAGCACTCTGTAGATAATAATTCAGCCATTGAGGTCTTGGTGTTGGCTTCTTATATTCTTCAACGTATAGAATTGGGCTGCTATACTCCAGTGGATTCATACTGGGCCTTAGCTGTCAGTATTGCCGATTCTTGAGGAATCAAGAGGACTTTTCATTTTCAGTATCTGTTAAAGGTATTAGTAAATAGCAATTATAATCATACCCTGGTGAAGGGCTAGCAGAGACAACGTTGGCCAATGGCCAAAAATCTCTGGTTTGAATTCCTGAAGTCCAGAGGAGACAATATGGCTGTGGTGGAGCTTCATCTGGATAAGAGAGCCAATATGGTAAAGAGAATGCTGTGCAATGCTCTTCTATTATTGGTGGAGTCAGTGTCACCTTCCCCACCAAGTCTCAGTAAATGGACCTAAGACTGATTCTTCCTACCTGGTTGGTGTTGCATCATACAGTAAATTGTCTTTGATGTAGATTTGGTTCTCTGGTTATAGCTGTGGAAATAAGATAACAAATATAAGCAGGGCTTTTTCAGTTGGAACTTGGTGGAACTCAGTTCCACCACCTCTGGTTTGGCCCTCTGCTCTCTGCTCAACACTATCAATTGTAAACACAGAAGTCCGGCTTCTGTGTTTACAAGTGACAGCTTGTCTCCCAATGGCTCCCACAGATCTGATCTCATGAGCGGCCTCCATTGAATGCAGGATGGGGGCAAGGAAGATGCAAGTGCCCGTGGTGTAGTGCAGATGCCGACAACCCCACTGGATGATTTCCCTGCAAGTGGGAGAGGCGGAGCCACCTACAGTATGTAGGGGGGTACTAGAGAAGAAGAGGGGAGAAAGTGAGATGTGGATGGGGGATGCAGAGGAAGAAGGCTAAACTCTGCACTATATATGTAGCACACCCCTGAACTCTGCACTCTGTATGTAGCACACCCCTGAACCCTGCACTATGTACGTAGCACACCCCTGAACTCGGCACTATGTATGCAGCACACCCCTGAACCCTGCACTATGTACATAGCACACCCCTGAATCCTGCACTATGTACATAGTGCAGGGTAGCACACCCCTGAATCCTGCACTATATATGTAGCACACCCCTGAACTCTGCACTATGTATGTAGCACACCCCTGAACACTGCACTATGTATGTAGCACACTCCTGAACACTGCACTATGTATGTAGCACACTCCTGAACTCTGCACTATGTACATAGCACATCCCTGAACTCTGTACTATATACTTAGCACACCCCTGAACTCTGCACTATGTACGTAGCACATCCCTGAACTCTGCACTATGTACGCAGTACACCCCTGAACTCTGCACTATGTACGTAGCACACCCCTGAACGCTGCACTATGTACGTAGCACACCCCTGAACCCTGCACTATGTACGTAGCACACCCCTGAACCCGGCACTATGTATGTAGCACACCCCTGAACCCTGCACTATGTACATAGCACACTCCTGAACTCGGCACTATGTATGTAGCACACCCCTGAACCCTGCACTATGTACATAGCACACCCCTGAATCCTGCACTATGTACGTAGCACACCCCTGAACTCTGCACTATATACGTAGCACACCCCTGAACACTGCACTATGTACATAGCACATCCCTGAACTCTGCACTGTATACTTAGCACACCCCTGAACTCTGCACTATGTACTTAGCACACCCCTGAACTCTGAACTATGTATGTAGCACACCCCTAAACTCTGCACTATGTACTTAGCACACCCCTGAACTCTGAACTATGTCCGTAGCACACCCCTGAACTCTGCACTATGTACTTAGAACACCCCTGAACTCTGCACTATGTACGTAGCACACCCCTGAACTCTGCACTATGTATATAGCACATCCCTGAACTATGTGCGTAGCACACCCCTGAACTCTGCACTATGTATGTAGCATACCCCTGAACTCTGCACTATGTACGTAGCACCCCTGAATGCTGCACTATGTACTTAGCACACCCCTGAACGCTGCACTATGTACGTAGCACACCCCTAAAACTCTGCACTATGTATATAGCACACCCCTGAACTTCGAAATTCGAATTTCGTATAGAATGAATTTGCATTCAAATAGAAAAGATTAGAATAAAATAGAAAATAATAGAACAGCATAGTAAAAATATAATATATACATATAACATCTTCCAAAATTCGAATTTCATATAGAATGAATTTGAATAGATTAGAATAGAATAGGACATAATAGAAAAACAATAGAACAGAATAGAAAAAAAATATAATATATATATAAAACCATCTTATGAAAATTGAATTTTGTATAGAATGAATCTGAATAGAAAGAATGGAAAATAATAGAAAAAAAGGATAGCATAGAAAAACAATAGAGCAGAACGGAAAATATATATATATATATAAACATAAACATCTTCCGAAATTCGAATTTCGTATACAATGAATTCAAATTCGAATAGAAAAGATTAAAATAGAGTAGAAAAGAATAGACTAGAAAAACAACAGAACATTATATTTTATTCTATTCTGTTCTATTGTTTTTCTTGTCTATTCTTTTTTATTATTTTCTATTCTAATCTTTTCTATTCAAATTCATTCTATACAAAATTTGAATTTCAGAAGCCATCTTCCGAAATTCGAATTTCTTATAGAATGAATTTGAATAGAAAAGTTTAGAATAGAATAGAAAAGAATAGCATAGAAAAACAATAGAACAGAATAGAAAAAAATATTATATATATTATATTTTATTCTATTCTGTTCTATAGTTTTTCTAGTCTATTCTTTTCTATACAAATCTTTTCTATTCAAATTAATTCTATACGAAAATCGAACTTCAGAAGCCATCTTCCCGAAATTTGAATTTTGCATAGAATGAATTTGAATTTGAATAGAAAAGATTATAATAGAATAGAAAATAATAGAAGAGAATAGCATAGAAAAACAATAGAACAGAATAATTTAAAAAATGTATATATAATATATTTTTTTTAGTCTGTTTTATTGTTTTTCTATGCTATTCTTTTCTATTATTTTCTTTTCTATTCTATTGTAATCTTTTCTATTCAAATTCGAATTCATTCTATACGAAATTCGAATTTTGGAAGATGGCTTCAGAAGTTTGAATTTCGTATAGGAGGAATTTGAATTTGAAAAGAAAAGATTTGAATAGAAAAGAATAGAAAAGAATAGAATAGAAAAACAATAGAACAAGATATATATTATATTTTTTTCTATTCTGTTCTATTGTTTTTCTAGTACATTCTTTTCTATTACTTTCTTTTCTATTCTAATCTTTTCTATTTTAGTTCAATTTCATTCTATACGAAATTCGAATTTTGGAAAATGGTTATATATAGTTTACTTTTTCGAATTCGGTCAAATTTTTTCGAATGTGGTAGAATCTTTTAGAATTTGATAGTTTTATGTAATCCTGTAGATTTTTTTCGAATTTGATCAAATTTTTCAAATTTGATCGACTTTTTCGAATTTGGTCAAAATTTTTTCGAATTCAAAACGAATCTATTCTAATCTTTTTTTTTTCAAATTCGATTTCATTCTATAAGAAATTCAAATTTTGTCAGGAATTAATTCAAATTCGAATAGAAAAGATTAGAATAGAATAGAAAAGAAGAGAAAAGAAAAACAATAGAACAGAATAGAATAAAATATAATATATATTATATTTTATTCTATTCTGTTCTATTGTTTTTCTATTCTTTTCTATTTTAGTTTCCATTGTTTTGAATTATATTCCGATCTACTCTCAAATTCGAATTTATACTATTCAGAATTCGAATTTCGGAAGATGGTCATGTTCTATTTTATTACATTCTATTAAATTCTATTCTATTCTTTACTATTCTTTTATTTTTATTCTATTGCTTTATTGTTTTATATTCTATTTTATTGTATTTTTTGGAGAATCAATTTTTATTTTTTCCAATTTGTTTTCGAATTCGATTCAAATTTGTTCGCTTTTTTTTCGATTTGAATTGTTATTTCGGATTCGTTTAAATTTGTTACTTTTGTAATTGGGAAATTCGGATGTATACGAGTTTCCGAATAATGAAAAATTTGTCCGAATTTTGATCGGAAGGAAACGAAATGCACATGTCTAGTAACTTAGTACTTCTGCCTTGCAGCCCTAGGGCCCTTGGTTTAAATCCTAACCAGGACACTACATGCATGGAGTTTGCATGTTCTCCTTGTGCTTGCCTGAGTTTTCTTAGGTACTACAGTCTCCTCCTATGTTCCAAAGACATGCTAGCAGGATATTTATCTCCTTTTCAAATTGGCCTTAGTATGTGAGATTGGGATCTTAGATTTTAAGCTCCTTCAGGGCAGTGACTTACGCAAAATGTACAATATATGTAAAGCGCTGCGTAAATTGTTGGTGCTATAAAAATGCCTGTAATAAGTAATTAAGATGACAATATGACGACACATCCTGAATGCTAATCTGTTACACGTTTGCCTGTCTTAAAAGGATATTATGATATCAGGTCTCATAGACATGGTAGACAAATGGCACTAAGCTTGTTGACTCCTCCAATCAGATTGTGAGTCACATCGCGGTTCTTTCTGATGCTCCTGATCTCTTCCTGAACCCTGAGTGTCTTATATGGGCAAACAGAATTACCTTTTGGGGAATCGTCTGTTCATAAATGTGACTTCTTATTTCTAGGAGAAAAAAAAAAAGTAGTGTATACGTTATATAAAGGCCAAGAAACCTCTGCTAATAGATTCATCCCTATTTTCCCTCCTTGGATAATAATCATAATTCACATGATTGTGTCAGCGATTGCTTTATTGTAAATATCCCCCTTCAAGGAACACTCCATATTTGATGAAAAACTGATATAACTGCTGCACGTGTCACTTTATATAGGTGCATCTCATAAAATTAAAATATCATCAAAAAGTTATTTATTTTTAGTAATTCAATTCAAAAAGTGAAACTCGTATATTTTATAGATGTGTTACACACAGAGTGATATATTTCAAGCATTTCTTTTTTTTAATTTTGATGATTATGGCTTACAGCTACTGACAACCCCAAAATTCTGTATCTCAGAAAATTAGAATATTACATAAGACCAAAAAAAGAAAGGATTTTTAATACAGAAATGTTGGCTTACTGAAAAGTCTGTCCATGTACAGTATAGTATGCACTCAATACTTGGTCGGGGCTCCTTTTGCATGAATTACTGCATCAATAGCATGGAGGGGATCAGCCTGTGGCATTGCTGAGTTGTTATGGAAGTGGATGGTCCAGGTTCCTTTGATAGCGGCCTTTAGCTTGTCTGCATTGTTGGGTCTGGTGTCTCTCATCTTCCTCTTATAATATCCCACAGATTCTCTATGGGGTTTAGGTCAGGCGAGTTTGTTGGCCATATTTTGTTGAATATGTGCTAGGGGGCGCTTTGGGAGGCGAGAGGGCTAGTGCTGGGCGGGGGGGTTGGATATGTGTTGGGGGGCACTTCGGGAGGACAGAGGGCTAGTGCTAGTGGGGGTCAGATAAATGTTGGGGGGGTGCTTTGGGAGGAGAGAGGGCTAGTGGGGGGGGTAGATTTGTGCTGGGTGGTGCCTTGGGAGGGGCAAATTGCTAGTGCTAACAGGCGGGGTGTGGGAAGTTAGATATGTGCTATGGAATGCTTTGGATGGGAGAGGGCTAATGCTGGGGGGTTAGATATGTGCTGGAGGGGGCACTTTGGGATGGGAGAGAGCTAGAGCTAGCAAGGGGGGGTAAGATATGTGCTGGGGGATGCTTTGGGAGGGGAGAAAGCTAGAGCTAGCAAGGGGGGTCAATTCTGTGCTGGGGGGGCGCTTGGGAGGGGAGAGGGCTAGTGCTAGCAGGAGGATGGTACCCATTGCTTACACATCTTCCTTCTTCCCTTGCTCTGCGCTGAACCCTTTCTCCAATACACCTATTGCTTATTCTCTTTTCACCCTCCCCTGCTCAGGTCTCCTCCCTGGAGGAAGCAGAGAGCAATGTTGGGACAAGGTCTTTTAGCACCCTAGATAAGGTGCTTCCACTACATGTGCTGCCAACTACTTCAGCAGCATAGGTTGCAGGTCCTGCCCTTCCCCTTGCCCCTGTTGAAGTGCCAAGGCAGCCTCTTCTGCCTACCCCTCAGCCTGGCCCTGGCAGAGAGCCATGCACATGGTTTCTGTGCTGCTTACTCCCCTGGTTTGGCCATGAGGGTCATTAATTCAGGAATTGACTGGGTTTTTCCTATGTGATCCCTTATATTTTCCCCTCTTTATGACGATTTGATATTAACCATTTTACCTTCTGCTGTACAATAGGTGTGGACATCTTCATCTTCCATATTCCTCAGTACAAGACACTCTGAGACTGGAGGAGGAGAGGAAATAAGTCAGTAGTACACAAAGTTCCTACGTAGGAAACAAAAGACCTCTTCACACCTAGAAATCCCAATCATTCCAATGTGGCCAGTTCACGCTAACATGGTGAATTAATCAGGCTCATAGATAGATTTTTTCTTCAACACATCTGCCCCATAAAAATCACTTTTCTTAATATATTTTTTGCTCATTTTGCATAATTCATCAAAAAGAGCCAAGTGTTTTTAAGATTTGCCATATGCACGAGAGGATTGCCACCCTATATAAAAGAGGTAATGTTTTATGGAGACTCATCAGGAGGACTGTCGATGGAAATTGCAAAAATATCTAATAATCACAGCTGATCGGACCAGTGTGTGTACTATCACCCATAGATGTGACCACCATCATTTCCTAATGGGCTCTTATTCTGCTCTGCCAAAGGCTTATAATTCTAGAAAGTAAGGTCAGTGCTGACACTTATGCCCCGTACACACGGTCGGACTTTGTTCGGACATTCCGACAACAAAATCCTAGGATTTTTTCCGACGGATGTTGGCTCAAACTTGTCTTGCATACACACGGTCACACAAAGTTGTCGGAAAATCCGATCATTCTAAACGCTGTGACGTAAAACACGTACGTCAGGACTTATTCTGAGCATGCGTGGCACTTTGTCCGTCGGATTTGTGTACACACGATCGGAATTTCCGAGGATTTTGTTGTCTGAAAATTTTATATTCTGCTCTCAAACTTTGTGTGTCGGAAAATCCGATGGAAAATGTGTGATGGAGCCTACACACGGTCGGAATTTCCGACAACAAGGTCCTATCACACATTTTCCGTCGGAAAATCCGACCATGTGTATGGGGCATAAGAGGCTAACAATGGGTCTGAAGAGAATCTGAATCAATTACACATTCAAATCGCGTGCACAGGAATTATAAACCTGCAATGTCTCCTAAATGTGATTGGAGCTCATGTTCTCTTCTCACTTTAAAATGTTAGGCCCTACATCTAGATCTCCTGTGGGTTTTGTCTTCACTCAATTTTGAGTCCCCATCCTGGTTTTTATATAGTATGTAACCCAGTTCTCGTCAAGTATCTGCCATCGACTTGGAGACTCCTGTCTTGTACAAGTATTAGGTCCCAATGCTACTCCCCTTGTCCTCTGTGATTGGTGGCCGGGAATTGTTACACAGTGGGGTGCTCTTAATGTTCCCTCCAATGGATGGGTAAGAAGGAGAACAATCAGAGGGATTTTAGGAGACAGTAGAAGGTGGAATTTGGTTGAAATGCCTTAGTTTATACATCTTTCCTTATCTCTGATTTATTATAAAAGTCTGGAGCGTTGAAAGGTCATGTCATTGATTGAGGTTTCATAGAGCCTCCTCAACAGAATGATTTTTATTGGGCTGGTCCAAAACTCACATTTCTTGTGGTATCCAAGGAAAACCGCCACAGCTGCAAAGACAAGGATGGCGATGATGGTGATTGTGCTGCAACTAGCTGCAATGGCAAGCTGCAACTTCGAATCCTCTGCAACAAATGCTACCAAAAGAGGAATATACCATTTCAGAAATGTAACAAAGTGCAATAGACAAGGAAATGACATGAAACTCAAAAGAAACAGTGCAATAAATCTTCAAGGGGCCACATGATTTCTATCTAGCGCCAGACCTATTTAATAGTAAGAAAAAAAAAAAAATGATAACACGTTTTTAAATAAAGTTAAAGTTCCAACTCCAACGTCCAACATGCTGTACCAGAAAGAAGGGTCATAAAACCATTTCTAAAGCCGGTCATAAACGGATCGAAATTTGTCCGGTTCCTTCTGAACTGGCCAAATTTTGGGCAGGCTGGTTTCACTGCAGTTGAACCATCAATTGACTTCAGTACAGCCAGCCTGTTGTTTTTTTTTGCCAAACCACTGCCGGCGGCTAAAGCAGCCAGCAGGGATCATTGTATTCTGCTGGTGGGGAAGGCTCCCGGCTGACAGAACACAATAGCGCTATGGGAGGGATTCCCCCATCAGCACTAACTTTTCTTTCCTTTCACCACTGGCTGAAGGAAAGAAAATTACATAAGGTTTGACCTGCCTAAGTATTGAGCAGCAAAATGACTCAACTGGAGAACAGCTGGGCACCTCTTTTAGGTAAAACTCTTACACCACTGAGAGCCAAAGAAGAACCAAGAGATCAACACGGGGCCCCAAAACACCAGCTTGACACTCTGGCTTTACCTATAGCATCTGTAAGTGTATAAAATAAAGGCAGGGGTCATAGAGTTAAAATTTAGAGCACCAGCACAATGCAGAGCTGAGATCTACTGCAGAGAGTGATCCACACTTACCCAACTGCTGAAAGGAGAGTGACTGGTGAGGTTAACTAAGCACAGCGGAGGATGGCATTGGATACATACAGTTGATACATTAATTCAGTTTGTGTTTTACAATTAAATACTTGACCCATGACAAAGAATTTCCATAGCACTGTGGGCTAACTAAGGAGACAAGTGACAGGTAAGGTGACCCAAGCGGAGGTTTGCATCAGATACAATGTGCTGATACACTAATTCCATTTGTGTTTAATAATTAAATAGTTAACCTATGACAAAGAATTTCCAGAGCACTGTGGCTCAACTAAGGAGACAACACAAACGACAATGATCAAAATAAACAAGCTGCCTGTTTTCATACTTGCTTTGTCTCATTGGTGCTACAGATTGAGTTGTCCAATCAAGGAGTCACTGCAATGAGTCATTCATGTGTGTTTGATTGGTATTGTGATCTATTGAGTTCTGTAAACTGTGTTTTTTACATGAAGGAGTGCTATACCTATACCCTTATGACTTATATATAGGGGTATGCCTATATATCAAGAATAATGTACAAGTGAATGTGAGAGATGACATCACTAAGGGAGCTAGGGAGGAGGTGGAATCCTTATGGGTAGAGCTCCAAAGGGATGAAGCTAAGGGGAAAATAATATTGGGAGTATGCTGTAGGCCCCCTAACCACAGAGAGGAGGGGGAGATGGATCTCCTATCACAAGTTGGATTAGCAGCAAGGATGGGAAGTGTTATCATAATGGAGTATTATAATTATCCAGACATAGACTGAGCAGAGGTAACCATGCATTTGACAATTTCATGGTTCAGATGGTAGATGCACCATCTAGAAATAAGCGTTACTGGATCTACTGATTACCAACAATACAGACCTTATCACGGATGTGGAAATACGGGACAATTTAGGAAACAGCGATCACAGGTCAATTGGCTTCAGTATAAATAACACAAATAGGAAACATAAGGGGAATACAAAGACACTGAATTTCAAAAGAGCCAACTTCCCTAAACTACGAATCTTGTTAGAAGGCATGAATTTGGATAAAATCTTAGGAACAAAGAACACGGAGGAGAGATGGGTTTGCTTTAAGAGCATATTACCGTATATACTCGAGTATAAGTCGTCCCAAATATAAGTCGAGGCCCCTAATTTACCACAAAAAACTGGGAAAAATTTATTGACCCGAGTATAAGACGAGGGTGAGAAATGCAGAGGGTCAACAATGCCCATCTGCAGCTGCATGCCTCCCTGTGTCCTGTGCAGCCTACCTGTACCCTGTGCATGTGTCCTGTACATGTGTGTGTGTCCTGTACATGTGTGTCCTGTACATGTGTGTCCTGTGTCCTATACATGTCCTGTGTCCTGTACATGTCCTGTGTGCATGTGTCCTGTGTGCATGTGCAGCCTACCTGTGTCCTGTGCAGCCTCCCTGCGGCGATCTCCAGACTCCCTGTGGCGATCTCCATCCTCTCTGTGGCGATCTCCATCCTCAAGCGGCGGCCGGCGTGTGATGATAGTGTTCGGCGGCCATTCCACAGTTCAAAAGCCGCGCCTCCTCCTCGTCTGTGATAGGCTGACCGCTGACTGCCTATCATGGACATTCTCTCATTCTCATACCACGGACGAGGATGAGAGAATGTCCGTGATAAGCTGTACACTGACAGCTGTTCAGCCTATCACAGACGAGCAGGAGGCGCGGCTTTTGAAAGCTGCAATAGCCGCCAAACACTATCATCACACGCCGGCCGCCGTCTGCCTGCATGACACGCTGATCATGCAGACAGACGGCGGTGACTCGAGTATAAGTCGAAGGGACACTTTCAGCCCAAAAAAAGGGCTGAAAAATTCGACTTATACTCGAGTATATACGGTAAATAAGGGCATTAGCCAATGCATCTCATGGGTAATAAATTTTAAAGAGCGAACAAAAGTCCTGGACGGCTTAACTCCAATGTAAAAATGCAAAGGAGAAGGCCTTCAAAAAAAAGGTTGAGGGATCATCATCAGCATTCAGACTTTATAAAGAATGCAACAAGAAATGTAAGGGTGCAATTAGGAAAAAAGAAGATAGATTGCTAAGATAGAACATGAAAGACACACAGCGGAGGATAGCAAAAGAAAAACTCCAAGAAATTCTTTAAGTATGTAAACAGTAAAAAAAGGGAGGACAGACCATATTGGCCCCATAAAGAATGAGGAAGGACATCTGGTTACAAAGGATGGGGAGATGGTGAAGGTATTAAATTTATTCTTCTCCTCAGTCTTCACGAGGGAATCGGCTTCAGTAACTAAAACTGCAATGTTTATCCTCATGACACATCACAGGAAGCACCTCCATGGTTAACAGAGGACAGAATTAAAATTAGACTTGGGAAACATAACATTAATAAATCACCGGGACCAGATGGCTTGCATCCGAGGGTACTTAGGGAACTCAGTCACGTAATTGCCAGACCATTGTTTCTAATTTTTACCGCCAGTCTACTGACTGGAATGGTACCAGGTGATTGGAGAAAAGCCAATGTAGCACCAATATTTAAAAAGGGCCCAAAATACATCCCTGGGAATTACAGACCAGTTAACCTAACATCAATAGTATGCAAGCTCTTGAAAGGGGATTAAAAGGAACTATATACAAGATTTTAGTAATGAGAACGGTATCATTAGCAGTAATCAGCATGGATTCATGAATTATCGTTCTTGCCAAACCAATCTATTAACCTTCTATGAGGAGGTGAGTTGCCATCTAGATAAAGGAAGGCCCATAGATGCGGTGTATCTGGATTTTGCAAAAGCATTTGACACAGTTCCCCATAAACGTTTACTGTACAAAATAAGGTCCGTTGGCATGGACCATAGGGTGAGTACATGGATTGAAAACTGGCTACAAGGGCGAGTTCAGAGGGTGGTGATAAATGGGGAGTACTCGGAATGGTCAGGGGTGGGTAGTGGGGTTCCCCAGGGTTCTGTGCTGGGACCAATCCTATTTAATTTGTTCATAAACGACCTGGAGGATGGGATAAACAGTTCAATCTCTGTATTTGCGGACGATACTAAGCTAAGCAGGGAAATAACTTCTCCGCAGGATGTGGAAACCTTGCAAAAAGATCTGAACAAATTAATGTCGTGGGCAACTACATGGCAAATGAGGTTCAATGTAGAAAAATGTAAAATAATGCATTTGGGTGGCAAAAATATGAATGCAATTTATACACTGGGGGGGAGAACCTCTGGGGGAATCTAGGATGGAAAAGTACCTGGGGGTCCTAGTAGATGATAGGCTCAGCAATGGCATGCAATGCCAAGCTGCTGCTAACAAAGCAAACAGAATATTGGCATTAAAAAGGGATTAACTCCAGAGATAAAAGGATAATTCTCCCGCTCTACAAGACTCTGGTCCGGCCGCACCTGGAGTATGCTGTCCAGTTCTGGGCACCAGTCCTCAGGAAGGATGTACTGGAAATGGAGCGAGTACAAAGAAGGGCAACAAAGCTAATAAAGGGTTTGGAGGATCTTAGTTATTAGGAAAGGTTGCAAGCACTGAACTTATTCTCTCTGGAGAAGAGATGCTTGAGAGGAGATATGATTTCAATTTATAAATACCATACTGGTGACCCCACAATAGGGATAAAACATTTTTGCAGAAGGGAGTTTAACAAGACATGTGGCCACTCATTAAAATTAGAAGAAAAGAGGTTTAACCTTAAACTACGTAGAGGGTTCTTAACTGTAAGAGCGGCAAGGATGTGGAATTCCCTTCCACAGGCGGTGGTCTCAGCGGGGAGCATTGATAGTTTCAAAAAACTATTAGATAAGCACCTGAACGACCACAACATACAGGGATATACAATGTAATACTGACATATAATCACACACACATAGGTTGGACTCGATGGACTTGTGTCTTTTTTCAACCTCACCTATTGTATGTAACTTATAAACTCATATATTTTATGTTCCTAGACTTCTTTCAACTGGGACAGCCCTGCAAGCAATACCGTAAATGTTATATAATTATTTTTCAAGAAAGCTAAAATGATTTGGGGTAAATCTTATTTTTCAATATGTAGAAAGTTTCATAAATTTGCTGTTTTTACGCTATGGGGTTGATTTACTAAAACTGGAGAATGCAAAATCTGGTGCAGCTCTGCATAGAAACCAATCAGCTTCCAGGTTTTTTTTTGTCAAAGCTTAATTGAACAAGCTGAAGGTAAAGGCTGATTGGCTACCACGCACAGCTGCACCTTCTCCAGTTTTAGTAAATCAACCCCTATGTGTGTGTATTTGTTTTTTGCTTTACAATTAAATACCGCATGGCAAAGGACTGACATAGCACTAGGGGTTAACTAAGGAGACAGCACAGTAGATGCTCCCTGCTTTCATCTTTGGCACGTCTGACTGAAACTACAGACTGAACCATCCAATAAGAGAGAGGTAACTGCAATATAAATGTCAGTTTGAGCTATTGAGTTCTGTACACATTTATTCTTTTATATAAAAGGGAGAGAGAAGCAAAAAAAGAGCCTAAGAAATAATAAGGGGAAATTTGCAGTGCAGAGTCTTTTCCTGTGTTTGTGGGGCTCAGCTGGTGCTGCAAATCCTGAACTCAGCGAACTCCTCGCCCCTGAAGTGGACATTGAAACTCTTTGAAATATTATAGTTCCCCTTGAAGCCTCCGTCATCATGTGTGTCATTCGTGTAGAAACTGACTTATCACTATTTTTGGTTTGTTTTGTGGAACAGAAATTTGTAAAAGTTTCAGTGGAAAATTTTCCCTTAAAATAGAAGACATTTTTTGTCTCTTCTGCTGAAAACTGCTTTACTCATCTGCTTGCAAATATTTTAATTCTGTTCACCAACGGTGGGCCATTTTGTGGAGGGCATGGAGGGCATTTCATACACGCAATTTTGGGGGGTCAGGCCATACACACTAAGGTGGGGGTGACATTCTGTATACACAACAGAGGGGGACATTCTGTACACACAACAGAGGGGGGCATTCTGTACACAGAATGGAGGGGGCATTATGTACACACAATAGAGGGGAGGAGTTTTGTACACACAAACAAAGAGGGGGGCTATATGTTCACATCACACAATGGAAGGGGGTTTGCATTACACAGAAATGGAGGGCATTTCATACACAAAATTCTGGGTGGTCAGGCCGTACACACAGTGGTGGGGGTGGCATTCTGTACACACAATATAGAGGGGTATTCTGTGCACACAATGGAGGGAGGCATTCTGTACACACAATGGAGAGGGGCATTCTGTGTACACAATGAAGGGGGGGCATACTGTAAACACAATGGAGGGTGGGAATTCTGTAAACACAACGGAAGGGGGAGGGGGCATATTGTACAAACAACTGAAGGAGGGGTATTATGTACACACAAGGGGGGGGGGGGGGCATTCTGTACACACCAAGGTGGGAGGCATTTAATACACACAATTGAGGGGTGGCATTCTGTACACACAACGGAAGGGGTGGCACTATGTATACACAATGGAATGGGGGCATTCTGTACACACGGGGGGGGGGGCATTATGCCCACACAATGGAGGGGGTATTCTGTACACACAAGGGGGGGGGGGCATTCTGTACATGCGGGGGGGGGGGGGATTATGTACACACAATGGAGAGGGGCATTCTGTACACACAACAGAGGGGGGCATTCAGTACACACAATGGAGGGGGTGGCACTGTGTACACACAATGGAATGGGGGCATTCTGTTCACACGATGGGGCATAATGCACACACAATGGAGGGGGGAATTCTGTACACCCAAAGAGGGGGGCATTCTGTTCACACAACGAAAGGGGGGCATTCTGTACACCCAATGGTGGGGGGGCATTCTGTACACCCAATGGAGGGGGGCATTCTGTACACGCAATGGTGGGGGGGAATTCTGTACACCCAAAGAGGGGGGCATTCTGTTCACACAACGAAAGGGGGGGCATTCTGTACACCCAATGGTGGGGGGGCATTCTGTACACCCAATGGAGGGGGGCATTCTGTACACATGGTGGGGCATAATGCACACACAATGGAGGAGGGAATTCTGTACACCCAAAGAGGGGGGCATTCTGTTCACACAACGAAAGGGGGGGCATTCTGTACACCCAATGGTGGGGGGGCATTCTGTACACCCAATGGAGGGGGGCATTCTGTACACACAATGGTGGGGGGGCATTCTGTACACCCAATGGAGGGGAGCATTCTGTACACACAATGGAGGGGAGCATTCGGTACACACAATAGAGGGGGGCATTCTATACACACAATGGTGGTGGGCATTCTGTACACACAATGGTGGTGGGCATTCTGTACACACAACAGTGGGGGGCATTCTGTACACACAATGGAGGGGGGCATTCTGTACACACAACGGTGGGGGGCATTCTGTACACACAACAGTGGGGGGCATTCTGTACACACAACGGTGGGGGGCATTCTGTACACACAATATAGGGGGGCATTCTGTACACACAATGGAGGGGGGCATTCTGTACACACAACGGTGGGGGGCATTCTGTACACACAATGGTGGAGGAGGGGGCATTCTCTACACCAGTGATGGGGGGTGGGGCATTGCATACACACATTGGGGTGCAGTATGCATCCACATTGCCATAATTGCCTTACATTTTTTGAACAGTTTTAGAAAATTACAGCGGCTGCAGAATGCAATGGAAAGGTATTTTTTAATAAAATGAATTTACAAAATGTCTTGTGTAGCAATTTTACATGCAATTTCTTTAAATTTTTTTATTTTTAACACAGGTGGAGTTCTCTTTTAACCAGTTGCCGTCCGCGCTATAGCCAAATAACGGCCACAGCGCGGACCTGAATTTCCGGGAGGCCGTCATATGACGGCCTCCCCTGTGCACACGCCCCCTGCAGGGCGCGCGCAGCATGCGCTGTGACCACTGAGTCACTGAGACTCGGGTGATCACCGATCCAAGTAAGGGGCTGGTCCCGGCCCCTTACCACGTGATCAGCCGTCAGCAAATGACAGCTGATCACATGACGGAAATAAAAGCTCGATAATCATTTTTTTTTCCTCCTCGCCGATCACCAGCTTACCTGCAAGGGACATCTGTCTCGAAGAGGAAGAGGCAATTATGCCTTATCTGTGCCCACCAGTACCCCCTGCCAGTGCCACCTGCCATTGCCACCTGCCAGTGCCCACATTGCAAACCAGTGCCACCTATCAATGCCCATGAGTGACACCTGTCAATGCCCACCAGTGGTGCCAATCAGTGCGACCTAGCAGTGCTGCCTATCAGTGTAACCGATCAGTGCCCATTATTGCCACCCATCAGTGCACATCACTGCCACCTATCGGTGCCCATCAGTGCTGCCTCATCAGCGTACATCAATAAAGGAGAAAAATTACCTGTTTGCAAAATTTTATAACAAAATATTAAAAAAAAAATTTAAAAATTCGATCTTTTAAAATTTTTTAAACAAAAAATAAAAACCACAGAGGTGATCAAATACCACCAAAAGAAAGCTCTATTTGTGGGGAAAAAATGATAAAAAATTCATTTGGGTACAGTGTTGTTTGACCGCGCAATTGTCATTCAAATTGCATCAGTGCTGAAAGCTGAAAATTGGTCTGGACAGGAGAGGGGTTTAAGTGCCCAGTAAGCAAGAGGTTAAAGGAGATGTAAACTCAAACTGGATGACATTTAGGTTGCTCTGTGCACTGTATGTCATGAACAACTGTCTTTTTTCTAAATAAAATACCTGTTATCCTTTATGTGTCCTCCTGGTTTACATCTCATGCCGCGTACACACGAGCGGACTTTTCGACCGGACTGGTCCGACGGACCGAGTCCAGCAGACAATCCGACCATGTGTGGGCTTCATCGGACCTGCAGCGGACTTTTTCGGTCGAAAATCTGACGGACTTTAGATTTGGAACATGTTTCAAATCTTTCTGACGGACTCGAGTCCGGTCGAAAAGTCCGCTCGTCTGTATGCTAGTCCGATGGACGAAAACCGACGGTAGGGCAGCTATTGGCTACTGGCTATCAACTTCCTTATTTTAGTCCAGTCGTAGGTCATCGTGTACGAATCCGTCTGACTTTGTTGTGATTGTGTGTAGGCAAGTCCGTTCATTCGGAAAGTCCGTCGTAAGTCCGCCGAAAGTCCGTCGGATAGATCATCGGACCAGTCCGGTCAAAAAGTCAGCTCGTGTGTACGCAGCATCAGTGTGGCTGAGCTTCTTGTCTGCATGCACTCCAGTGATGGCTGCATGGCATTTCTCAGAGTGGGTTTCTTGATGGTGACAACAGTGGACCATGTCTGTATAATGTGTATATAGCACCCTGATGTTTAGGCAGGGTTGCTCTTAAATTTATCTGCCAAGTGATAGTTGCCTTGGCCAATTGTTAGGAGGTCAATTGATTTCCCCCTAATTCTGGACTTGCTGCACTTCTCTCTTTTGTCGCTAGGTGGCCGGGTATCTGGTGACATTAGATAAGACAAGGGCATTGCAAGCAGGGGCGGATCCAGGGGGGGGGGACGGCAATGGGGCAATTGCCCCCCCCCCCGAGAAATATTATTGACTCCCAAGTGTCTCTCTCACTGTTTAGAATTAGCAGCAACGCTGGCGCCAACCCTCCTGTTGTTGCACTGCCATGCTGCTGGCCTGGACTCTCACTGGTTGCTAACGCCTGCCCGCCTGGTGTATAGCAACCAGTGACGTCATGTCAGAGCCGATGAGGAGGAGAGCGAGGTCCCAGCTTTCAGAGCGGAGTGGAGGAAGATTTAACTTATTCATCCTCCACGCCTAGTGTGTGAATGTTGGCTCCACCCACCTCCTCCCTCTATCTTTTCCAAGGACAGCTCCAGGGCGGCGTGAGTGATGAAAGGGAACTTCCATGGCTGTAGAGAGGTGAGAGGATTGTATGCACTATGCATGCCACTTTTCCTGAACATATCCAAACAGCTTTGAACTAAAAGGGTTTGTGAATTACAGATCTGAAAGTACTGTAAGTGTAATGGTTGTAGGTGTTGTTCAGCTATCCCTATACACCAAACATGGACACTTTATGCCTAGCAGAAACATTACCAATGGAAAAAGACCCAAATATTAATAACACTGTCATTTTTTATCATAGCTGGCCTGTTGGAATCTAACAATTTCATGTGTAATCAGGGTTTTGCAAACTGGGTTTGGCATCATAGATTGACATCATCCACCTGTACACCTCATTCCCCTTTTGTCACAAATATGAACACAGGAAGCAGAAGCGAGCCCATAAGTTTACACTTCACGCCTTTTAGATTGCCCTAGTCCAGGACATGGCACACTTTAACTGGCATCTGTGCACACATAAACTGGAAGACATGCAGGTGAATATTGATTCCTGAAAGGCTGCAGCAGGAAGACATTCATAAACTAAAATTCAGTAGAAATCAAAATTTCTGTCTTTCAAAGTCTTTGACCTCTGCTGCAATCTGCTACACTGGACCAGGTAACTTGTGGTCCACTGGTGTGGAACTACAAGTACCAGCAGACCAGGCTTTTGACACTCCTACCTGTTTTATGTGGGTGCAGTATGTCCTTTAGAATGAGATCTATAGTATGACACAACTAGAGAAGTTAGTAATATTACTAGTAGTACTAGTAATATCATTACTAATATTACTCATATTATTAGAAATCATATTAGTAAATAAGGAAAGTGGTATATTCTGCCAAGGATTTTTCCAATCTATTCGCAGCAGAAAGCTAAAATAACAAAGCCACAAAATAATAGACATATAATCTGTCAGGAAAATAAGAAATCATGCATCGATTTCAATTGGACGATCATTTGGTCATAAAATAGGTGTACTATCAGACATAGATACACAAGAGGATGCAAACTTCTCTGTAATAATACAATTATTCCCTGGTGTTGGGATTCCACATTCCACATTAGACACATAGGACATGGCACATTCCAAGTAAACCAACAGTTCTGTAAGCAACACCTTATTTTCTGGCAGTGCCCCTCCCGAGACTAGACTCTGGATCCGCCCCTGATTGCAAGGACACATTAGGTATAAATGAGGTGTCTCAGCCAATGGGCAGGGATTTTCTTGGGTCCCTTGGCCTGCTGGGAGAACCTATTTAGTTGGGTGGAGTCAGGTGATCGGGGTTCTGTGCCACCTGGACGACTGTCTGGGTGGACGTGTGTTGTATTGCCCCAGGCTGCTAGGCTAGATCCCTGAGGCCTATCCCAGGGACATCTGGCTGCTATACTATCTGAGGGTCTATCCAGAAGCAAGAGAGCAGGGTAGGTTTGGGATTGCGGCTTGCAGTCCAACCAAAAGTGACAGTTCTGGCGGCCAGGGAACCTGTCGTGGTCGGAGGTAGAGGGGAAGCTGTCACCACTAAAGGGACCATCCACCTTATTACCACTGTGAGTAGCTGAAGCAAGTACCTGAGCAGTATTCTCACTCACCGGGGACAGTGAAGAAATGGGGAAACTTCAGCAGAAGTCAAGCCAGGGACCCGGCCAGTGGAGGTGATGCTTGCAGAACATTATTGTGTGCCAAGCCAGGGACCAAGCAGGCCAGTGGGGTGAAGTTTAAAGAGTGTCTCTGAGTGCTAGGCTAGGGACCCAGCAGGGATGCAGGGGGTGACGCTTGAGGAAGATACTCAGTGAAAAGATTGGAAGAGCTCAGGAGATCCAGTGGCAGTGGATCAGCAGGTCTAAGTGATAGACTGAGAGCTCAGTTGAGTGAAGATCTAAAAAGGAGATTGTGGAGGAAGTGAAAAAGAGTTAATTACAACTTTGTTAGAAACTGTTCAAGATTGTTGCCATAGAAGACAGCATTTCTACACATGCAGACATAGTGCCCGGCTGGGTGTCTTTCCCTGCATGGCTGTCTACCTATAGAAGTCTCGGAGTCTGCTAATTAACATTGCAACTACTAAAGAGTGTTCTGGCCCTAAACCCTCTCTTCCACAGTTTTGTTTAAGAGACAATAAATCTCTTTGCATTCAAGAAGTGTCTGG
Organism: Aquarana catesbeiana; assembly: GCF_042186555.1. Classification (NCBI taxonomy): domain Eukaryota; kingdom Metazoa; phylum Chordata; class Amphibia; order Anura; family Ranidae; genus Aquarana; species Aquarana catesbeiana. The sequence continues at coordinate 18,763,305 of NC_133330.1, read as the reverse complement.
CACCCATGAATCTACCTTACATTACACCCACCATGCCCCCTTACCCACTCTACACAGAAGGATGTCAGCTGTCCCTAACTCTAGAGGTCACCATTAGGCCTCTGGGAACCCGGGACCTTGCTACATGTATTAAAAAACTACCAGTGAAACCAACATGACAGGGTGACAACACAAGAGCACAGGGACAGAGCGTTGTCACCCTGTAACAGGAAGTGCCTTAAGAAGGACCTCCACGGCAGGATCACCAGGGATTATTATAATAAAAAGCTTCCTTTTTAGAATGACTTTAGAAATGACATGAACATGTTAAAGCCTCTATGATATTTTAGTAGTTGGGTTTACAGGATTTTAGTAGCTCACATTTTACATCCAGATAGGTCCCATTCCCACGCGCGGTCCACAGAGGGCTCGTCATCAGGGTGACCTCACAGATATAAAGGCCGCTGTCGGAGAGATTCAGCTGATGGAGTTGAAGGTTGGCGGATTTTTGATACATGAAATCTGTTGGACTGACGAAGGAGACTCTGCCGATGTACCCTTTGCTGGTGTTCGTCACCTCGAGTTCTTTGACTTCATGTCGGTACCATTTGTTGTAGCCAGTGAACGTTCCATTGAAGGTGAAGTTACAGAAGAGGGTGACGGAGCCATGCTCAGTGGCGGAAACTTTGAGAATCTGGTACACACCAAGATTCTGCGCAGAAGATGCTGAAAAATACAGAACATGACATGGTTACCAAGTTCAGAGGAACCTACCACTGCAGACTTGCCTCTGAAAATGTGAGCTGCCTGGCTGTCATGAGAATTCAGTGTCCTTAATACTTTGAGTCATTGACTTGGAATAAACAGGTGGCCAGTGGCGTCCGAGTAATGCAAAACCATCTGATCCACTTACTTCCACCATACTTCATGGTGTTCCATGGTTACCTTGGGGGTCAGTACTCAGAGAGTATCGAACCCAGATGATTAGTATGACAAACTGACAATTGCAGTCTAATGCCGCATACACATGAGTGGATTTTTCATCAGAAAAATCTTGGATGGTTTTTCCGACGGAATTCCGCTCAAGCTTGGCTTGCATACACACGGTCACACAAAAATTCGCTGAACTTTCGACCGTCAAGAACGCGATGACGTACAACACTACGACGAGCCGAGAAAATGAAGTTCAATGCTTCCAAGCATGCTCGAATTGTTTCCGAGCATGCGTAGGAATTTTGCGCGTCAGAATTGCTACAGACCAGACGATCGCATTTTCGGATAGGAGCTTTATCTGACCGAAAAATTGAGAACATGCTCTCAATCTTTTGCTGGCTGGAATTCGGCCAGCAAAAGTCCGATGGAGCATACACACGGTTGCATTTTCTGATCGTGTGTATGGGGCATTAGCTGGACATCAGCATTGGCAGCCTTTAAATTCCTTATTGGTCTGCTTCTACACTGAATACTCTACCCGGGTGGTTTGTACAGCCTTGGGTAGAGAGTTCTGGGGCCCTAACCCAAGTCCTGAGACAACATGTCCAGTCATGTACCAGGATTCACCAGATTATCGCAACCAGACTGCACTGATTTGACCTCAGGAAACAGGTAATATGGCAGCTCTAGCTGGTAACATGGCAGCACTTTCTAGTAATATGGCAGCACTCTCTGATAACATAGCACCAATTTCTGGTAACATGGCATCACTCTTTGGTACTATGGCAACTCTCTCTGATAGCATGGCAGTACTCTTTGGCGATACAGTAGCTCTCTAGTAATATGCCAGATATATCTGGTAATATGGCAATAGTCTCTGGTAATATGGCAACACTCTTTGGTAATATGGCAGAAGTCTCTTCTAAAAAGTGCCAGTTCTCTGTGGTGTTACCATTGAGAGCTGCCATATTACTAGAGAGAGCTGCCATGTTACCAGGGAGTATCGCCATGTTACCAGATATTTCTGGCATAATACTAGAGAGCTACCATATGACCAAAGAGTACAGAGTACTGCCATGCTACCAGAGAGTTGCCAAATTGCCAGGGCCGTCTTTAATATTGATTGGACCCTGGGCAAAAATTTTCTTGGGCCCCCTCATGCAGTTTTGCTCTTCACCTGCTCTGAGACATACAATAAATAGAAGCTAGACTCAAAATCAGTTTACTGAATCAGATCAGACAGCGATTGCGATTGGTTGCCAGAGGTTACAGTGTATCATTACCGCTCACTGATTAGTTGCTAGAGGTTACAGCACATGATTTCTGCTTGTTGATTGGTTGCTAGAGATTACTGTACATCAATACTGCTCACTGATTGGTTACTGCACATCATTACTGCTTACTGATTGGTTGTTAGAGGTTACAGCACATCATCTCCTCACTGGCTGCACACCATGAAATGGACCTTGCTCACCTGTGCACCCCAAACTGTAATTCCTTCTCTGCCTACCTCTGCACACCACACACTACCCTCCCCCCACTAATTTGCTTACCTTTGCAGAACAGGCTGATGGTAGGCTTAATGACCACATTTGTAGGCAGGACTTTCAAGCACGCCCCTTTATCTCCCCAGTGGGTAGCATTCAGTATAGGTGATGGTGGATATGACCTCAGGGGGGCATGATATACATATGAATACCACCTCTGTTTACATAGAATGCTCCTGGTCTGCCACTATTTACATATCAATGCCGGTATTTACATGTAAACACAGGGTCTGCAGGTGAGTCATCTGTACACAACAACAAGGCAGAGCTGGGCAGCATTAATAACAGAACTTCACACTGAGATCTTAGGACACAGCATGAGACTAAAACCTCAAGGGACGAGGGAATTTAAACTGGGAAAGTTGGCAAGTATGAGGCAGCTGCTTTGGGCCCCACAACAATGACAGGGCCCAGGGCAGTGTCCCCTTTTGCCCTGCCTTAAAGACGGCCCTGCAAATTGCGAATAGTACCAAAGAGTGATGCCATGTTACTAAAGAGAGATGTCATATTACTAGAGAGGGCTGCCATGTTACCAGAGAGTGTTGCCATATTACTGAAGAGTGTTTCCATATTACCAGATATTTCTGGCATATTTCTAGAGAGCTACCATATCACCAAAGTGTACCACCATGCTACCAGAGAGAGTTGCCATAGTACCAAAGAGTGATGCCATGTTACCAAAGTGAGCTGCGATATTACCAGAAATTGGTGCTATGTTATCAGAGAGTGACACCATATTACAGAGAGAGTGATGTCATGTTACCAGAGAGCTCTAACATATTACCAGAGATCTCTGGCATATTACTACAAAGTAGTGCCATGTTACCAGAGAGTTCCGGTCAAGTTACCAGAGAGCGATGCCATATTACTAAAGTCTACAGCTGTGGCCAAAAGTTTTGAGGATGACACAAATATACATTTTCACAAAGACTACTGCCTCAGTTTTTATGATGGCAATTTGAAAATACTCCAGAACGTTATGAAGAGTGATCAGATGAATTGCAATAATTGCAAAGTCCCTCTTTGCCATGAAAATTAACTCAATCCTATAAAAAAAATTTTCACTGTATTAGTGAAAAAGGCTTCAGGGCGCCCAAGAAAGTCCAGCAAGCACCAGGACTATCTCCTACAGTTGGTTCAGCTGCGGGATCGGGGCCCCACCAGTGCAGAGCTTGCTCAGGAATGGCAGCAGGCAGGTGTGAGGACATCTACACACACAGAGTGAGGAGAAGACTTTTGGTTCTCCCAAAAACAGGACAGTTTGGTGAAGAACAATGCCTTTTCCAGCATGATGGAGCACCTTGCCATAAGGCAAAAGTGATAACTAAGTGGCTTGGGGTACAAAAAATTGCAATTTTGGGTCCATGGCCAGGAAACTCCCCAGGCCTTAATTCCATTAAGAACTTGTGGTCAATCCTTAAGAGGCGGGTGAAAAAAAAAAAAAAACCCACACACACATTCTGACAAACTGCAAGCATTGATTATGCAAGAATGGGCTGCTGTCAGGTCAGGATGTGGCCTAGAAGTTGATGGACATCATGCCAGGGGGAATTGCAGAGGGCTTGAAAAAGAAGGATCAACACCACAAATATTGACTCTTTGCATAAACCTCATGTAATTGTCAATAAAAGCCTTGGACACTTATGTAATGCTTGTAATTATACTTCAGTATCTCATAGTAACATCTGACAAAAAGATCTAAAAACGCTGAAGCAGCAGACTTTGTGAAAATTAATATTTGTCATTCTTAAGACTTTTGGCCAAGGCTGTACTGCCATGTAATCAGAGAGAGCTGCTTCGAGACTTTCATGACAAAGACATGGTTATGCAATTATTGTGTGACATTTACTGCCCCCGGGGTAACATCATTATGTCAGCCCTGTGTTCCCAGGAATGCGGTCTGGCTAGGTCATGTGACTTGTGACATCATTCTGGCATGCGTGATGACTGTGACGCTCTGTGTGATAGAGTGTGATGTCATCATTGCCCTGGATCAGCTCTACCTTCATCCACCGCATCACCAGTGAGGATAGCCAATGAAGATTAAGTATACAACAGTCTTGAACATTGATGAGTCTGCGATGTCTATTGTCTGTTCAGGCCTAGACTCTGGAAAGGCCATGTAGGCCAATGTCTGAGGAGCCAAATCTCAGAGGTGACATCTCTACCTTCTATCATCATTTGATCCCATCCCTTCCAATGTAAGATGGAGAGGATAAACCATCAATGTACTGTATGTAATTCATACAGCTTTTCTGCTGCATAATATTCAAGTGCAAAAGGAGAGTGCCTTAGTGATTGCAATATGAACTTTCTGTGCTCCCTCATAAATATCTAAAGGAATGGCATCTGTCAATTCCCAACACGATACAGTGGTTGTGGCTCAGCAGAATAGGGATGTTCATAAAACACAATTCACCTACAACTCAACTATGGCAACACAGTGGTTCAGTGGTTGGCATCTCTGACCAAGGCAGTGCCTATGTGACCTCTACGGAATGTGTGACTTTGATGGGGACATTAGATTAGAGTGTAAGCTCCTGTGCAGCAGACTGGCAGAGAGCTGTCCATGCAGTTGTTCTTTGTACTGTGCTACTGAATATGACAGTGCTATATAGCATTTACCAATACAGAGAGGTGACCTCCCCAAGGTTCAGCCACTGGAGGACAGAAGGACAGACAGGCAGACAGACAGACAGACTCCCTTTCCCTCAGCAGGGTCCAGCCACAGGAGGACCTAAAGACACACTTCCCCAGACCAGTGCACAACCATAGAAGGACAGACAGACCCCCCGCCACTAATGTCCAGCCATAGGAGGGCAACAGAGAGATAGACTTCCCCACACCAGTGCACAGCCATAGGAGGATAGACGCTTCCTGTCACTAGTGTTCAGCCATAGGAAGACAGACAGACAGCCCCAAACTCTCCCCCACAACCAGTGTCCAGCCATTAAGAGAACAGACAGACAGTGCTCCCCAACAGTGTCCAGCCATAGGAGGACAGACAGATGACTTTCCTCACTTCTGTCCAGTCATCAGAGGACAGACAGACTTCCCCACAACCAGTGTCCAGCCAATAAGAGGACAGACAGACAGTGCTCCACACCAGTGTCCAGCCATAGGAGGACAGACAGATGACTTTCCTCACTAATGTCCAGTCATCAGAGGACAGACAGACTCCCCCACAACCAGTGTCCAGCCCATAAGAGGACAGACAGGCCCCCACCAGTGTCCAGCCATAGGAGGACAGACAGATTGACTTTCCTCACTACTGTCCAGTCATCAGAGGACAGTTGGACTATCCCCCCCTCCCCCCCACCAGTGTCCAGCCATAGGAGGACAGACAGATGGACTTTCCTCACTAATGTCCAGTCATCAGAGGACAGACAGACTCCCCCACAACCAGTGTCCAGCCCATAAGAGGACAGACAGGCCCCCACCAGTGTCCAGCCATAGGAGGACAGACAGATTGACTTTCCTCACTACTGTCCAGTCATCAGAGGACAGTTGGACTATCCCCCCCTCCCCCCCACCAGTGTCCAGCCATAGGAGGACAGACAGATGGACTTTCCTCACTAATGTCCAGTCATCAGAGGACAGACAGACTCCCCCACAACCAGTCTCCAGCCCATAAGAGGACAGACAGTGCCCCCCAACAGTGTCCAGCCATACGAGCACAGGCAGATGGACTTCCCATCACTAATGTCCAGTCATCAGAGGACAGTTGGACTCCCCCCCTCCCCCCCACCAGTGTCCAGCCATAGGAGGACAGACAGAGAGACTCCCCCCTCACTAATGTCCAGTCATCAGAGGACAAACAGACTCCCTCCCCCTCCCCCCCACCAGTGTCCAGCCAAATGAAGACAGACCCCTCTCACCCACCAGTGTAAAGCCCACCCCCACCCCAACCACCTTACCCAGCAGTGTCAAGCCATAGAGGGACAGACAGACTGACTCCCCCCCACTATAGTGTCCAACCTTAGAATGACAGACAGACCGGTGTTCTGTCGAGAAGTGCCCCCCTTCTAATAGTGCCCGCACATGCACAGGACGGAGCCACACTTCACCTGATTTGTCGATCAGCTGGAGTGACGTGACCAGGGTGCAAGCGCACATCGTAGGAGGCATCTCTCTCGATGGGAGATACCATTTCATGGCCACAATTGAAACCTATACAAACAGCGGGGGGAGACTATAGTTCTCACATTGTGCCTCGCTGTTGTGGGGCGGCTTTACAGTGTGCTGATGGTCCAGTTTTGTCTGTGAACTGTGATACCTCCTACAATGTGCACATGCGCCCTGGTTACGTCAGCCCAGCTGATCGGCAAATCAGCTGCTGTGCTGTTCCGTACGGCACATACCGGGCACTTCTTGATAGCGGGCACTTCTCGACAGAACACCGGCTTTCCCTCCACTAGTGTCCAGCCACAGGAGGACAGGTAAACTTCTCCCTTATCAGTGTCCAACTTCAAAAGGACAAACAGACCCACTTCTCCGAGAAGTTTCCAGCCATAGGAGGACAGACCCCACACCCCCCCCCCCCCCCACCAGTGCCCAGCCATGGGAGGCTAGACAGACAGAAATACCCCCCACCACTTTCCAGCCACAGGAGGACAGACAGACCCCCCCCACCACTTCCCAACCATATGAGGACAGACAGACCCCCCCACCACTTTCCAGCATATAGGAGGACAGACAGACCCCCCCACCACCACTTTCCAGACATATGAGAACAGATAGACCCCCCCCACCACTTTCCAGCATATAAGAGGACAGACAGACTCCCCCACCACTTTCCAGCCATAGGAGGACAAACAGACCCCCCCACCACTTTCCAGCCATAGGAGGACAGACAGACCCCCCACCACCACTTTCCAGCCATAGGAGGACAGACAGACCACCCCCCCCCACCACTTTCCAGCCATAGAAGAACAGAGAGAAAACCTCCCCACCACTTTCCAGCCATAGGAGGACAGACAGACCCCCCACCACCACTTTCCAGCCATAGGAGGACAGACAGACCCCCTACCACTTTCCAGCCATAGGAGGACTGAAAGACCCCCCACCACCACTTTCCAGCCATAGGAGGACAGACAGACCTCCCCACCACTTTCCAGCCATAGGAGGACAGACAGACCCCCCACCACCACTTTCCAGCCATAGGAGGACAGACAGACCCCCCCCACACTTTTCAGCCATAGGAGGACTAACAGACCCCCCACCACCACTTTCCAGCCATAGAAGGGCAGAGAGAAACCCCCCCACCACTTTCCAGCCATAGGAGGACAGACAGACGCCCCCCCACCATTTTCCAGCCGTAGGAGGACAGACAGACCCCCCCACCACTTTCCAGCCATAGAAGGACAGAGAGAACCCCCCCACACCACTTTCCAGCCATAGGAGGACAGACAGACCCCCCATCACCACTTTTCAGCCATAGGAGGACAGACAGACCCCCCCACCACTTTCCAGCCATAGGAGGACAGACAGACCCCCCCCCCCCACCACTTTCCAGCCATAGGAGGACAGACAGATCCCCCCACCACTTTCCAGCCCTAGGAGGACAGACCCCCCCACCACTTTCCAGCCCTAGGAGGATGGACAGACCCCCCACAACGTTCCAGCCATAGAAGGACAGAGAGAAACCCCCCCACCACTTTCCAGCCATAAGAGGACGAGCAAACAGACCCCACTTCCCCCAGCAGTGTCCAGCCATAGAAGGACAGACAGGGGTTGATTTACTAAAGGCAAATAAACTGTGCTGCTCAAGAGCTTAGTAAATGATATAAAGCTTCACTTTGCAAAGAATACCCAATCACATGCAAGGAAAAACAGCTTTTTTTGCTTACACATAATCGGATGATGGAAATCAGCAGAGTTTCTGCTCATTTACTAAGCCCTGGGGCAAATGTTCTTTCAGAGTTGCACAGTCTATTTGTCTTTAGGAAATCAAACCCCACAGTCTCCCTCACCTTGTAGAGCTGTCAGTATAATCAGCAGAGTCCCTCCATCCAGCATGGTCCTGCCAGAGATGGGCACCAAGTGAAAGACACGAGGGTCACTTCTCTGCAATGTAACCAAAGGAGGAACGGAAACCAACAGAAATAAGTAGCTTGTTCCTCCAGAGTTCTGTGTATTATTAAAGTACAGAAAGAAAACATGTCCTGTTCTAACTCTCAGTTCTGGAGCCCCAGACCTCTGTAGATGGGGCTTTTCCTGCCAGTTTAGGTGGTGAGCAGCACAGGCTGGAAATAATTGCAAAAATTGAATATTCCAGACACAGCTTCCATATTTTATTGTCAAAGCTTAACCACTTCAGCTCCAGAAGATTATAACAAATATACCAAATTGTGCGCCCCACCCTAGCACAAATAGTCTACCCCTCAATTTTCCTCTTCAAGCACAAATCCTATCCCCCCCACTCCGAATTCCCCCTCCCAGCACAAATTCCCCTACCCCAATCCCCCATCCTAGCACAAACCCTATATCTTGCTATATCTTGAAATTTCTAAAGCGAGAATAGTCTTCCCCTTGACTTCGGGTCGTGGCCGCCTAGGCGACTACGTCAGCAGGCTGGCCCGTTGACTCCTGGGATATCTATGTCATCGATCCCAGAAGTCTTCGGGCAACTCGTATTATGGCGAGATTTTCTGACTGCGTCTATGGGACTACTGTGCAGGCATGTTCCTCGTGACTGCGCAGGCGCGAGAAAGGGTGCTGCGTGAGAACCTGGAAATGAAGCCAGGATGGCTTCAGCTGCCCACATCCTCCATGGCCAAATCGAGGGAGAGAAAAGACAACAAATCGGATTGTAAGTAATCAGAATGTCCACATGGGCATCACTTTCCCTTGTGGTTCTGGTGAATTCCAACGATCTTGATGATTATGTTAGCATAATATTGGCTAGGAGTCTGGAACCCTGCTTTAAAAGCCCTTACAGCCTTTAGATATATGTAGTGGTACCCCATAGGGGCTGCTAATAGACTCTGTACCCCATTGATTACCTCGACTCTGCAAATCCTCCATCACCTCTGACACCCAGGGTTCAATCATCTTACCAACTATATTAATAATGAGCAACTCACACAGTATTAACCACTTGCTTACTGGGCACTTAAACCTCCTTCCTGCTCAGGCCAGTTTTTTTTTGTGTGGTCATGCTACACTGTACCCAAACTACATTTTTATAATTTTTTTTCATATGGAGAGCTTTCTTTTGGTGGTATTTAATTGCTGCTGTTTTTTTTTTATTCTCTGCTAAATAAAACAAAAAAAGACTGAAAATTTGGAAAAAAAACAAAACTGTTTCATAGTTTGTTATAAAATTTTGAAAACAGGTAATTTTTCTCCTTCATTGATGTGCGCTGATGAGACTGTGCTGATTGGCACTGATAAGGCAGCACTAATGGGCACTGATAGGTGGCACAGATAAGCACTGATGAGGCGGCACTGATAGATGGCACTGAGAAGTGGCACTGATGGGTGGCACTGATGGTTGGCACTGATGGACACTGATGGTTGGCACTGATGGGTGGCACTGAAGGGCACTAATAGATGGCACTGAAGGGCACTGATAGGTGGCACTGATGATCACTGATGGGTGGCACTGATGGGCACTGGTAGGTGGCACTGTGGGCACTGGTAGGTGGCACTGATAGGCAACACTGATCTGTGGCACTGATTATGAGACACTGATGGGCATTGATTGGCAGCACTGGTGGGCATTGATGGGTTGCACTGTGGGCACTGGTAGGTGGCACTGTGGGCACTGGTAGGTGGCACTGGTGGGTACTGATCAGTGGCACTGGTAGGTGGCACAGTGGCCACTGGCAGCTGACACTGGTGGGCACAGAAAATGCAGCCGCGGCTTTCTGTGTGAGGGACCGATGTCCCTCTGACAGAAGCCGGTGAATAGCTTTTTTTTCCCCTCACGCTGACAGCGTGCGGGAAAACAAAAATACAGATTACCGAGCTTCTGTTTACATCATGTGATCAGCCGTCATTGGCTGACAGCTGATCACATGGTAAGGGGCCCGGATCGACCCCTTACTCTGATTTGTGGTCAGCCGAGTCTCATAGACTCAGTGATCACAGAGCGCGCAGCACGCAACCCGCAGGGTCCCGCAGACAGCGTTTGCTCGGGAGGACGTCCATGGATGCCCTCCCGGCAATTGGGGCCCGCGCTGTAGCTGTCTTTCGGCTATTGCGCGGGCGGCAAGTAGTTAAAAGAACAGTTCGAGTTTGTTTACTGTATTAGTGAGAACACAAACATAAGTATATCTCAACACTGTAAGATAGTAAAAAGGCACTCTTACAAATACGTATCTATACTTATGGACAAAAAGACAAAATAGTGATATAAAATTCCTTTAACTGTAATTGAACACAGATATTAACCCAATCACAAACACCTATTTGAACAGGTCAGCAGGAGGGTAGAAAGCTGGCACTACATATTTCATGTCAGGCTCCTCCCTTCTGTCTTCTCAACCCATAGGCCATTGAAACAATATGCAGACTATTATATTCAAATTTGTCTGGCTCCCTTTAAATGAAGTCCAATGCAATGAAAGCAGATGAGGAAAAGAATAACAAAAGCTAAAAGGGTATTCCTTGAAATCCGGATGTCTTCAGCTAGCCTTGTTGTGTTGTAAGTAAGGTAATCCTTGATAAAAGGGTATAGCAAATTTGGCAGAACTTTATGGTATCCTTGTTGTATTGTAACTTCCTCTGATATGATCCTAATGGTGTTATACTATACTATACTATAGCTGCAAGAATCAATAATGTGAACGAGGCATGGATGTCTGCTTTCAGTGTTTTATTAAAATAAGAACTGACTTCCCGTGGAACTACAAGTACCACCAAGCTGAACTGTGTGAATGATGTCTGAAAGCAGTGTCTTTAAAGGGGTTGTAAAGGTAATTTTTTTTTTTTTTTAAATAACCCTTTCATGACTAAGCCTATTTTTGAAATTTGGTGTTTACAAGTTAAAATCCGTATTTTTTGCTAGAAAATTACTTAGAACCCCCAAACATTATATATATTTTTTTAGAAGAGAGTCTAAAAAATAAAATGGCGATTGTTGCAATATTTTTTATCACACGGTATTTGTGCAGCGGTGTTTTAAACGCAAATTTTTGGAAAAGTGACACTTTCATGAATTTTAAAAAATCCAAACAGAAAAGTTACCCCAATTTTTTTGTATAATGTGAAAGATGATGTTACGCCGAGTAAATAGATACCAAACATGTCACCCTTTATAATTGCACGCACTCGTGGAATGGCGACAAACTACGGTACCTATGAATTTCCATAGGCGACGCTTTAAAAATTTTTTACGGTTACCAGGTTTGAGCTACAGAGGAGGTCTAGGGCTAGAATTATTGCTCTCGCTCTGACGATCGCGGCGATACCTCACATGTGTGGTTTGAACACCGTTTACATATGCGGGCGCGACTTCCGTATGCGTTTTCTTCGCTGCGCGAGCTCGCGGGGACAGGGGCGCTTTAAAAATTTTTTTTTTTTATTTATTTTTGTACTTTTATAAATTGTGTTTAAATTTTTTTTTTTTTTTTTTTACTTTTATTGCTGTCACAAGCAATGTAAACATCCCTTGTGACAGTAATATGTGGTGACAGGTACTCTTTATGGAGGGATGGGGGGTCTAAAAGACTCCCTCCTTTACACTTCAAAGTATTCAGATCGCTGAAAACGGCGATTCTGAATACTGTGTACTTTTTTAAATTCGGCGCCATTGGCAGCCGAGTAAACGGGAAGTGACGTCATGACGTCGCTTCCGCGTTTACAATTAGAAGGCTGGAACGAAGCCGCTCACAGCTTCGTTCCAGCCCGCCCCCAGCCGCCGGAGATTCCCGAATGGACACCGGGCCTCCCGATCGCACGGGAGGCCCGGTAACAGCGGCGGGAGGCGGCGGGAGGGGGGGGATGTCCCCTCCCGCTCCTCCGGTATAACAGCCGAGCGGCTTTTAGCCGCATCGGTGGTATATTCGGGTAGCCGATCGCCCGCTGAAAACAACGGTACCGGGATGATGCCTGCAGCTGCGGGCATCATCCCGGTATAACCCCGGAAAGCCGAGGACGCATATGTGCGTTCGGTCGGCGGGAAGGGGATAACAAACATGTTATACTTACCTTCACTGTGCAGCTCGTTCTGCACAGAGTGGCCCCGAACCTGCTCTTCTGGGGTCCCTCGGTGGCTGTTTCAGCTCCTCCCCGCAAGCATTTACCACCTTAATGCGAGCTCCCTCGCATGGTGGTGAGTGCTTGCGGGCGCGCTCCCGTGATACAGCCGGCGGCTATAGCCACTCGCTGTATCACTCGGCCCCGCCCCCCGGCGCGCCGCGTCATCGGATGTGATTGACAGCAGCGCGAGCCAATGGCTGCGCTGCTTTCAATCCATCCACTGCAGCCAATCAGCGACCAGGCTGAGCTGCAATGAAGATGACGAGGACGAGCAGCGAAGATTCCAGGCGTCAGGTAAGTAAAACGGGGGGCCTGGGGGCGGCGGTACTGTCAAAAGTTTTTTCACCTTAATGCATAGAATGCATTAAGGTGAAAACACTTTTACCTTTACAACCCCTTTAAGCAACAAGATGGGCTATGCCCGCTCACCACTCCGGAACTCAGATACAGCTGGCAACGATGTAGGTGATGAAGAAGACTCTATCAGGAACTCTTTCTGTATCCTGGCTCTGGGAAATGGCGCCTGCCAAGCCACGCTGTGGCCCACTTGGATCTGAAGTGCAGGCATATCTAGGTTGACCTGGAACACCTTCAGGTCCACTGTAGGGAAGACACAATGCTGTCCACAGAGGTCCCTCTGGGTATAGCTGAATGGCTCCCCACTATGTAGGCCGCAAATCAACAGCAGCTCACTGTCACACAGACCTCCTGCTGGCAGAGTCAAACGGCGTCCCAAGAGAAAGCTCTTGTCATGGTTATGCAATAGAGTTTGTCGATCAGCATACCTGTCTCCATGTGTTCATCTCTAGAGACCAGCTGACCCTCACCTGACTGCTTTTGTAACCTCTCCTCTAAGCATGGCCCCACCCCAGACCCTATCAGGGAACCCTATATTAACCTGTGCACTGCAAGCCAGCAGTGCTGATCAACCATTGTGTTAGCCTCTGTGTGTACTTGCTGTGTTTCCTACATCTGATTCCTGTTACCGACTTTGGCCTGTTCTTAACTATTCCTGTCTGCTCGTGACCCTGACCTTTGGCGTGTTCCCGACCATCCCTGTTTGCCTGTGACCCTGAACCTTGGCGTGTACTCTGTTGTCCTTGTCTGCTTGTGGCCCCGACCTTGGCTTGTCCCTTACTTTCCTTGTTGTTTCAGCCTGCTGCCTCCTTCCTGTTCTCCTATAGTCTACCGTGAGCGTGAGCTGTGAGACCCTGGGGGCCGTGACCTGGAGCCAGACTGCAGTGCAGTCCATCCTTACCATTAAAGGCTCTGGTGAACACCTGCTGGCTCTTAGACTCTGTGCCCTGGGGAATCTATGCTCTAGCTCCCAGTGGGATCTGTGTCAGTGATCCAGTAGACCTGCTTCCTGGACCTCCCAGGGTTCAGTCCGCAGCAGTCAGCCGTAGGGTCCACTACCTTGAGGTGCACTCCTGATCCCAACGGTGTGCATCTGTCACCCAGCCTCTAGGTGACCTGACAAATGTAGGCTGCTCCAGCCCCTTTTATATCCTCTCCTACCATTGTAGTTCAGATCAGTCCTGCTGGCATTGAAACTTCAGCATTCTGAACTACACCTCCCACGATGCTTTGCTCTGCACTTTGTCATAAGAAAAGGAAATGACACATAGAGTCCAGCAAACACTAGAGGGAGCCAACCCCACTTTATAACAAAGCAAAATGTCTCTGAATTGCAGGCGTAATAAGCAGCTCCTGGCTACATATACAGAGGAGGCCTGGTGCTAGAATTTCTGCCCATGATCTGACTTTCGCGGTGATACCTCACGTGTGTGGGACAATCGCTGTTTGCTAGTATGCGGGACTGATGCTCTCATTTGCCTTTGCGCACAAGCACTTTTAATTATTAATTTATTTTATTTTAGTTTTACTCTGTTGCTTTAATTTGTCTTTTAACACTTTTATTGCTGTCACAAGGACTGTAAACATCCTTGTGACAGCAATAGGCATGTGACAGGTACTCTTTATGGAGATATCTGGGGTCTATAAGACCCCAAATCCCCCCTCTGCCCTTAAAAGCATTTTGATTTTTTTTTTAAATGGTGTCGTTGGCATCCGTGTAAATCGGAAGTAATGTCAGGACATCCCTTCTGGTTTGCCATAGCCGAGAGCAGATCAAAGCTGATCCAAGCTTTGTTTGGCTCTCCAATCAGCCGGAAGTGCTGGCTGGTCCCTGGAGTCTCCCAGTGGGACAGGAGAGCCAGAGAAAGCAGCAGAAGGCAACGGAGGGGGGATATCCCCTCTCGCCGCTTGCAAAAGCAATCCAGCAGCTGGTTAGCTGCTAAGATTGCTTTCACAATAGAGCCGACCGCCGTCTCTAAAAAAACAGTACACCCGCATCATCTCAATATAACCACTTGAAGTCCAGCGATGTACGGGTCCAGAAGTCGATTATAGTGTGTTTGTATCTTTCTAATTATACTATACATGGAAATACAATCTGCACGTAGGCGGTTCCCCTGCCATTGCAAGCAGTTGTCTCTCTGCTAGGGGCCCACTCAAACAAAGGGCTATCCAGGGGCCTACTGTCCCAGTCCTAATTGGCCTCACAGCCCATGCAGTCCCGAGCTATCAACTAACTCAAAACCCTCTACTACGCCATTCCCCTGTTCCAGCATGGTAGTGGTCAATAGTGCTCTTGTTGCAGAGATCTACGTTTCCCAGTGTTTCCGAGTTAGGGCTTGGACAGTCCAACCAAATACCTGGGGCCCATATCACAAGTAGGCCCAAGTCACCCAACATGTGGTCCATAGAAGGGTCCGCCAACTTCTTCACCAGCAGGAGTGCAACTTTTTTCACTGACCACCACCACTCCCAAACCCAACTTGGTTTACATCATGTACCTTGTATCCAAAACCCAGTCCAACGGTACACAAGGAATGTCTCAGTCTATACCATACAGGCCTCTTTTCCTAAATTTACTGGCCCATTTTACACACTTCCTCTTGGGTGTCAGGCATCCTCTTCCAGCCAGATGCAAGTCTAGTTTCTTTAGTTGCAATGAAGAGTACAACTTCTAAACATTGGCACGGCATTAAGTTAGTGAACCCATATCTTCTGGTACAGTGTCTACTCTTTATGTCATTGCTTGGTGTCTGTTATAACAAGAATCAAAACTAGGGAACCCAAACTGAGGGAACTGATCACAGATCCACTTACCACTCTTCTACATTCTTCCTCTCCAAGGTACACCTTACTCCTCCCTCCACCCACTTAAAATATGGGGCCCTTCTAGAAGGGCAGGAACAACAGGTCACATCTAGTAAAATGAAGGGCCCTTAGCTAGGGAATAAGTTAGCCCATTCCTACATGCATACGGGTGTATATAGAGTGAACAAACCCATTCAAACCCCAGAGCTTGTCATTTTGTAACGTAAAAGTAAAAAAAAAAAAAAACAGATGTGTAACCTGCCATAGGTGATATGGAACAGCAGGTGGGTGACCTAAGATGTCAGCCCTAGTTGTGCAGGAGCAGTGCAGAGCCTCTGACACCAAATGAGTGTGAGCAGAGGGCCTCTGTAGTAAATGCTCCTCAGAACAAAAATACTGTACTTAATTCATTTTTCTCAATAGTTAAGTTAAAAACAGAGACCTGTGTACCAAGGCTGCTCCACAAAGTACTCTCCCGATCTCTGAACTGGCTGAGCTCCCAACTTTGAGACATGAATACATAGAGAATAGGTATAGTGGGTGACCCCATGGAACACCTCAAAGTATGTGACATGACATAAATGTGATATGGTCACATGGAGAGTAGAGTGTCCGCTCTGCTTCCTCTTACTGACCGCATAGAGCAATATGACTACAATGTTTATAAAATTCGTCTACCGCTTGAATCCCACTAATAGACTTGTACTGGAGAACAACGAACCATGAAGATTATCTGTCTGCTGCTCATTATTTTGACTTTCTCTTCAGGTAACTCAAAGTTCTATAATCATTTATTTCTATCAATCCATCTATCTGTCTATATCTATCTATCTATCTATCTATCTATCTATCTATCTATCTATCTATCTATCTATCTATCTATCTATCTATCTATCTATCTATCTGTCTGTCTGTCTGTCTATCTATCTATCTGTCTATCTTACACTATATTGTCAAAAGTTTTGGACAGGGTAAAATTAGTAGGTGCGATGCCCGGTGGGTGTGGAGATGCGACTCAGTGTACATCTTGCGGCATGTATGCGTTCCTTGATCATCCGATCGAGGGCGAATTCTGCTGTGCAAAATGTAAGCGATTGTCAGCACTGAGAAGACCCTCCATACTAAAGAAGAGCCAGGAACGTACACGGCAGGGGCCAGCACAGAGGCGAGTGGAGACTAAGAGGTGCAGGCACTAGCAAAGAGTAGATGGGTGACAGTCAGGAAGGGTAGAGGGGGAAGTGCCAGGGAGGCCGATCCAGGACTGGAGCATCCCAATAAGTACGCTCCATTGAGTGACATTGGTGAAACCAGTCAGGGACCAGCACTGCTGGAGCTGAGGGACTCTCCTAGCTGCCGGGGGAAGAACTCCTCCAGTGAGAGTGGGGGGATAAAGGCTTCATCCCTTTGGAGCTCTACCCATAAGGATTCCACCTCCTCCGTAGCTCCCTTAGTGAGGTCATCTCTCACATTCACTTGTACATTATTCTTGATATATAGGCATACCCCTCCCCCTTTTTTACCCTCTCTATCCCTGCAATAAAGGGTATACCCTTGAATGGTTGCCAGCCAATCATGAGATCTGTTGTACCAGGTCTCTGAAATGCCCACAAAATCCAAATCCTCCTCGTACAACAGTATCTCTAGTTCACCCACCTTGTCCGCCATGCTCCTGGCATTGGTGAACATGCCACATAGTTTAGACCGGTCGCATATTGTCCTCTTATTGGTTGTTCTGAGATTGCAACTAGGACTTGTTACTCTCACTTGCCCCCCTCCCCCCTTTCCTGACCTGCCGGGCTGCATGCTGGGATAAAGGTCTAGTAAAGGTCTGGTATGTATTGTGGGGGGGGACCCCACAGTGTTTTTTTTAATTTTGGCGTCGGGTTCCCCTTAAAATCAATACCAACCCTGAACGGCTTGATATGCATTGGGGAGTGGGGGGAGATCCTGAGTCACTAGTTGTTAAGGATGCGCTGACCATCTTCCTGACCTGCTCCTTAGCAACCAGCTCAATGCGTTAAAATAATTGCATGAAAAAAATGCAGTAATTACCGCTCAAGTGAACAAACGCTGCATTCATTATTTAATGCAAAATTCTTAGTGAAATGCACTTTCAAAACTGATTAGCCCATGTGACTATAGAGTCACACATGTAGGTGTATACACAGTGGTAAATTACAGCCCACTCCCTATCTCCTCCTTCATGCCTACTAACCAGATAAACACAATGGGGGCGGGATATTACACATGGATTGATGGAGGCTTCACCTCCCTCCTATTTTTATAAGACACAGGCTGGAGGGACGTGGCACAGCCTGTGGCTCACAGAAATCCGCCCACACCATGTTATTGCCAAAAAATAAATAAAGATTTGATTTCAAATATATATTTCTATGACAATTTAAAACAGTTTATTGATATTATTTATTTTTACTAAACTTTTACTTTAACATTTGATCAGCAGTAGAGGACTAGAAGCTCCTCCTGCTTATGTTTCCCTGCAGAAAGGCTGGGAGAGAGCCGGGTCATGTGACTGCTGTATATCGATTAGGAAAAAGGTACTTGGCTTTTTTATTATATTAAAATAATTACAGCGCCATCATCCACATACAGAAAGAGAAGGAGGAATATAAATTAAACAGTGCATGTTTAGTATCACTTTAATCCGATTGGGGTGCTGCTGTGTGTAAGTCAAGCCAATTATAAAAGAAAGACATCAATTTTCTCTAATTCATCCCAACGGTGTTCTATTGGGTTGAGGTCAGGACTCTGTGCAGGCCAATCAAGTTCCTCCACCCCAAACTCGCTCATCCATGTCTTTTCTTGACCTTGATTTGTCCACTGGTCCAAATAATTTGGTGGACGGGCATTATGGTGTGGGGTTGTTTTTCAGGGGTTGGGTTTGGCCCTCAGTGAAGGGAACTCTTAAGGCATCAGCATACCAAGACATTTTGAACAATTTCATGTTCCCAAATTTGTGGGAACAGTTTGGGGATGGCCCCTTCCTGTTCCAACATGATTGCGCACCAGTGTACAAAGCAAGGTCCATAAAGACATGTATAAGCGAGTTTGGGGAACTTGACTGGCCTGCACAGAGTCCTGATCTCAACCCGATAGAACACCTTTGGGATGAATTAAAGTGGAGACTGAGAGCCAGGCCTTCTCGTCCAACATCAGTGCCTGACCTCACAAATGCTCTTCTGGAAGAATGGTCAAACATTCCCATAGACACCCTCCTAAACCTTGTGGACGGCCTTCCCAGAAGATTTGAAGCTGTTATAGCTGCAAAGGGTGGGCCAACTCAATATTGAACCCTACGGACTTAAGCCTGGTACACACGATCAGATTGTTGGCCAACCGAGCATCTGATTTTTGTCAAAAGGGCGTGTGCCAGGATTTTGTCTTGCATACTAACAGTACAT
The DNA here is from genome assembly GCF_042186555.1 of Aquarana catesbeiana. Classification (NCBI taxonomy): domain Eukaryota; kingdom Metazoa; phylum Chordata; class Amphibia; order Anura; family Ranidae; genus Aquarana; species Aquarana catesbeiana. Next base: position 18,744,053 of record NC_133330.1, on the reverse strand, counting down.
AATTGTCGGCCAACAAACACGAACGTAGTGACGTACTATGAGGAATTTCAGCTCTTGAGCGCCACTCTTTGAGCGCCTACTGCTAATTTTGTGTTTGGTGAGCATTGATTCCGAGCGTGCGTGTTTGTACTTTAAACTTTTGTGTGATGGACTTGTGTACAGACGATACGAAAATCTAACAACAGACCGTTTGTCTTCCGAAAATCTAGTAGCCTGCCATCCAACATTTGTTGGCCGAAAGTTAGACAACAGTTGTCTGAAGGAGCGTACTAACGGTCGGATTTTAGGTCAACAGTCTGTCATCACACAATCCCCTGCCAACAATCGGATCGTGTGTACGAGGCTTTAGACTGGGATGCCATTAAGGTTCATGTGCGTGTAAAGGCAGGCGTCCCAATACTTTTGGTAATATAGGCTATCTATCTATCTATCTATCTATCTATCTATCTATCTATCTATCTATCTATCTATCTATCTATCTATCTATCTATCTATCTATCTATCTATCTATCTATCTATCTATCTATCTCTAGTATAGTCTTGTCACACTGATATCTGCTATCTGTCAGGATTTCCATCGCAGATAATCCACGTGTGGCAGACTCCAGTAATATGGGCTGTTGAGGGCAGCTCTATCACCTTACTGTGTTACTTCAATATCATTGGAAAGAACGCTACCATTGGGTCCTACAAGTGGTACAGACACGTGGTGGGGAGTGGACCAGAGGTCTCTAATAATAACAAGTTTTTCCATGGAAGGATCACCAGAGTGGACAGCAATGAGTTCATCCATGGACGATCGGCCTTCATCACCCTGCACAGTGTGGAGTTCTCAGACTCCGGGATGTATTACTGTGAAGTTATATTTAATTTTGGCCAAGAAATATCTGGAGAGGGAAACGGAACATTCCTCAATGTGACAGGTGAATATTTTTTTATTTATTTTATTGTAATCAGCAAGAAGTTTATTGAGCATAAACAGAAAGAAAGGACTGTAGCTGAGCAGGAACACAGTCAGCGGAGGGGGGACATGACAGGGTGTTAAGGCCAGCCTAACAACTAAGGGGTTAAGGGAGGTATTTGTATGTAAGGTTAAGGGGCACCCTATTGGCCGGGGAAAGGTGCATGGGGGTAGCTAATAAGGTATTAGCTGCAGAAGGGGGGTGGGGCTTCAACAGTGTCTCAAGGAGCTGGAGAAGAACATCCGACATCCCTGGGGTTTAGTGTTCTCCCCCTTCAAATTGCTGAGCGAGCTGGAAGACTTTTTATCCTAGCTTCGGGCTGCGGCCAATGTACATGGCGCAGCGTGGGTGCAGAGCCAAGTCATGGCTTCTCTGAAAGGGGTCCAGCAGAGTCCCCCCTGGCTGGGACCTGCGCCACCGCGTGCTCGAAGGTCTAGGCCTCCGGAGCGCTTTAGCCCCGATAGGACCCCTCGGGCTCAGCGCCACAATGGGAGCCTGCCATCGGACCCTTCAGGCCCCCCTGCTAAGCGCACTCTGGCTTCAGCAAGGGGTGCGCCTGGAAGGAATCCCCAGCTCAGGCAGAGCCCACGGAGGGTGGGCTCTCCCCGGCATGAGCCTCCGTTGTCAGGATTCCAGAGCGGGCGGCTGGCGTGCCTAGTGATGCTCCAGTCGGCACGTCAGCCCAGCGTGGGAGAGAGAGCGCTGCGGGCACCGGCCTGTCTCGTGGTGCGGCCGGCGGCTCACACCTCTAGGTCATGGGCGGTGGCTGGGAGTCCGGGTTGGCCCGGGGCACACCTCGAAGACGCCGGCACTGGTGGGAGGACGAGACTGGTGCATCCAATAGAGCACCTTTGGGAGATCATGGATGTGCAGCCGACAAATCTGCAGCAACTGCGTCATGCTATCATGTCACTATGGAACAAAATCTCTGAGGAATGTTTCCAACACCTTGTTGTATCTATGCCACGAAGAATGAAGGCAAAAGGGGGTCCAACTGGGTACTAGCAAGGTGTACGCAATAAAGGGACTGGTGAGTGTAGATGCCTTAGCAAATTCTGCTAAGTCATAATCATCCAGGATGCCCAATATACAACATTTTGGGTCTAAAGGAATGGTGGTCTAGAAAACCATATTTATAATATCCACTTTTCCCACCCATCTATGAAGTTTAGGGAAGCGCCACAATAAATGTATGAGGTCATCCTGGCATGTACTGCATTTGCCACATAAGGGGGATTGTAGCGCTCCCTTATGGTACAGTTTCAGCGGTGTATAGTGAGGATTGGGAAAAATATAAAGCTGCGAGAGCCTCTTCGTAGTATTTAGAGAGCTGAGAAGCACTGACTCAAGGTTACCAACAACTTGTTTCCATTTACAGTGGAACCTTGGATTACGAGCATAATCTGTTCCAGGAGAATTCTTGTAATCCAAAGCACTCGCATATCTAAGCGAGTTTCCAGATAGAAGTCAATGGAAACGAAGATAATTCGTTCCGCATTGACTTTTATTACATGCAATACTGCATGTAGCCAGAGGTGTGGGGGGGGGGGCACCGGAGAGCCTCGGGAATACTCGGGGACAGCTCGGCTGAACTCGGAAAGGCTCGGAAAAACTCAGGAACGGAGTATTTCCAAGTGTTTCTGAGTATTTGCGAGTCATTCTGAGTATTTCTGAATGGCTCCGAACCATTCCGAATGTCCCCGGTGCCCCCACACCTCTGGCCAAATGCGGTACTGCACTGCCCATTAGCTTGAATTCTGCTCGTTTTGCGAGACAACACTCGCAAACCGAGTCAAAATTAAAAAGAAAAGTTGCTCTTCTTTCAAAAAGGTCGTTAACCGCATTACTCGTAAACCAAGGTTTCAATGTATCTCGAATATTTTGTTTTGAGAGCAAGATTTGCTCTGTAAGATTATTCAGAGCACTTCCTCAAGGACACACCCACCAAGAAGATCATTGGGGGTGGCTTTTGGGGCTATAGCCCCGAATCTGAGGCCAATAGCCCAGAGTCTCTGCAGGGGTCCCCAAGGGGAGGGGAGGCTCTCTGGGGACCCTTATGTAAGTGGGGGGGCTCTCTGGGGACCCTGATGTAAGGGAGAGGCTCTCTGGGGACCCTGATTTTAAGGCCTAGGCTCTCTAGGGACCCATATTTAAGGGGGAGGCTCTCTGGGGACCCTAATGTAAGAGGGCCTCTCTGGGAACCCTGATGTAAGTGGGGGGGGTCCTCTGGGTACCCTGATGGAAGGGGGAGGCTCTCTGAGGACTCTGATGTAAGGAGGGGGCTCTCTGGGGACCCTGATGTAAGGTGATGTAAGGGGGGGCTCTCTGGAGACCCTGATGTAAGCGGGGGGCTCTCTGGGGACATGTGTATGCCCGCCCAAGCCTATGACTTTCTTTACTACGCTGCTATGGGCTCTAGCCCCAGCTCTTTTGTAGACCTAGCAACACCCCTGATCAGCACACACCAAATCTGTGGCTATTTGATGGAACTATGGTCAGACAGGTAGACCAGCAGGTATAGGGTCATGGGTTCACTATGGCTCGGTGACAGTGACTACCATTGTGAGATATTTACCTTTTCCATCTAGGGAGGTCACAGAAAGATCATTGGAAGTAGGATTTGTCTACACAGCTATGTTGGGACTTACTATTCCAGCATGACCAATCCAGGATGCTTTAGGGAAAAAGCTGACCAGACAGGGTTGGACTGCACCGGGCCATCCTACTATATCCAAAATGGACTGGGCTGACTGAAGTCATCCTGTTTATGTGACCAGACGTGTGGACCAATATATCCCCATACAGTCACCTATGTTGTAAATCATACAGGGCTTGGTTGGAAATAGTAAAAGCATTTTTGGTGCATTTGTAAAAACGCCCAAACACATTTGATCTGCTTGGCCCTTTACTACCACTCTTTTCATAGGATGACCTCCAACCAGTCTGGCTGGCAGAGTTGACCTTGAAATGTTAGTGCCCAGGTCATTCCTTCATGTATCGTCATTTTTAACAATGTTATTCCATTGCCAAGCCCTTTTACAAGCCAGATAAACATAGTAGAAATATATAAAGTAAAACAGTGACCATATACTCTGTATCTGTTACGCTCCTATTATAATGTCCTACAGCCAGAGACAGTTCTTCCATGATGCCTCCAACCATGGACTTCATTACTCAGAGATTGTTCACTATCATCAATATCCTGATGGTTGCCCTGGGGGTGTCGATGTTCCTGACCGTCCTGTTTGTCTGCTTATATTACAACCATCGTAAGTAGAACTCTTTCTTATATCCTCTCTTTAGAATATCCCTTCCATTGTGGTCATTGCTTTTTGTCTCTTTATTCTGAAGGTGTTTTCCCTGATCAGAAGATGTGATGTGCTATCTTTAAGCCAGTGTCACCCATGGTCAGCTGTATATTGCGCTTTCCCCTAGGCTTGGAGGACATGATGTCACAATTTCCTACAGAATTCTCATCATACACTTCCGGCTGGGACTTTGTTGATTACTGATTGATTACTTTGTTGATCTTTATATGACGCTTGGGACATACAATAGATTGTACACGTGTCTATGAAGTTTGTATCTCTGAAGGTTTTACACAAGTTACTCAGTTATCTCATCTCCTCCCAGATCTCCCCTGCCCCTCATATGCATATGTGACAATAAATGGGTCTTTCTGATATTAGTTGGAGTTTACTGTATGTGTATAATTTTAGGAGATAACGAGAATTTGTATTTACACATAAGAGGCCAATGTGCCTGGTGGTGGGTTCCCATGGTGCAGAATTCTGACCAGGCTAGATGGACATTTTCAGTCAGTCTACTCATGGTGCCATTTATTTGTCTTAAAGCATTTTTCCACACTTAACAAGCTGTGAAACTTGACAGTGATATGGCCAAGATAAAGGGGTGCCCCATCCCTCATTGAAATTCCACCCCCAGCCTCCCTATATCCTACCCTTACCTTCTGATACCCCACCTTCCAAAATCCTGCCCCATCTCTTGATATCCAGTCTCCCGATCTTTTACCCCAACTCTTGATATTCAACCTACCAATATCCTGCCACCACCTGCTGATATCTTAAAGTGTTACTAACAATAAAATCAGTCTGTATATGCAGTAAAGCATGCTTGTTATATTCACTGTGGAACCTAAGGGGTTAATCTGCATTGTGTAAAAAGGCTGTTTGATCCTGTCTTCTCTGATCCTTCCCTTCTTCCACTCTCCCCAATCTATCTGCTGATAGAACAAAGGCTAGGGGATAAGCTACACATGCTCAGTTTGGTGTGTATTGCCAGAGAGTTTTTTTTTTTCTTGGGAGGGGGCATGTGATCAGCACAGGGCCAATCAGCACTATCCAGACAGAGGGTCAGGGGTTCAGCAGCCTGATAGGACAGTCAGAGCGGAATGAAAACTCCTCCTACAAGCTTTAACCAGACACCGATAGAAGTCATAAGACTGCTATATACTGCTGATGAGAAAATGTATTTAGCAGTTTATATTTACTAAAACTGTTGCATTTCCATGTTCTGTGTACTGTAAAAGACCAGATATAGTGAATGCAGGGTCCTGGCACATTAGCTCCCAATTTCCCACCTAACAAATCCTGCCCCCCACCTCCTGTTTTCTCACCTCCATTACCCGACCTCCTGATATCTCGCCTCCTGATATTTCACCTCCCAATAACCCACCTCCACCTCATGATATCTCACCTCCCAATATCCCACTTCCCAATATCCAGCCACCACTTCCAGATATCTCACCTCCCAATATCCCACCTCCCAATATCCAGCCACCACCTCCTGATATCCCACCTCCCGATATCCCACCTCCCAATATCCAGCCACCACCTCCTAATATCTCACCTCCTGATATTGCACCTCCCATAATCCTACCCCCACATCCTGATGTCTCACCTCCCAATATCCTACCACCACATCCTGATATCTCCTGATATCCAGCCACCACCTACTTATATCTCACCCCTCGATATCCCACCTCCCGGAATCCTACCTCCACCTCCTAATACCTCACCTCCTGATATTCCACCTCCCAAAATCCTACTCCCACCATCTGATATTTCGACTCCCAATATCCTTCCACCACATCTTGATATCCCACCTCTCAATATCCAGCCACCACCTCCTGATATATCACATCCCGAAATTCTACCTACACCACCTGATATCTCAACTCCCAATATCCTACCACCATATCTTGATATCACACCTTCCAATATCCTACCTCCACTTCCTGATGTCTCACCTCCCAGTATCCTACCACCACATCCTGATATCCAGCCACCACCTCCTGATACCTCACCTCCCGATATTGCACCTCCCAAAATCCTACCCTCATATCCTCATGTCTCACCTCCCAATATCCTACCACCACCTCCCAATATCCAGCCACCACCTCCTGATACCTCACCTAGCGATATTGCACCTCCCAAAATCCTACCCTCATATCCTCATGTCTCACCTCCCAATATCCAGCCACCACCTCCTGATACCTCACCTCCCGATATTGCACCTCCCAAAATCCTACCCTCATATCCTCATGTCTCACCTCCCAATATCCTACCACCACATGCTGATATCCCATCTTCCAATATCCAGCCACCACCTACTTATATCTCAACTCTTGATATCCCCCCTCCCAGAATCATACCTCCTTCTCTTAGTACCTCATCTCCCGATATTCCACCTCCCAGAGTCCTACCCCCACCTCCTGATATCTCAACTCCCAACATCTCACCACTACATCCTGATATCTCATCTCCTGATATCCCTCCTCCCAATATCCAGCCACCACTTCCTGATATCTCACTTCTTGATATCCTACCTCCCAATATCCTACCACCACCTCCCGATATCCAGTTTCGCAGTATCCTACCCTTACCTCCCAATATCCCACCTTCCAATAACCTACCCAATCCTCCTGATATAGTGACATTGCAGCTATTCACTCTGCCCTTTAGTATCTCCCCAGTTTTTCATCATCTCAGGATCTCAGTGTAAATTTTATGTCCTCCCACCTCTTCGACCACCGCAGCAAGCAAGTGCTAAGTGAGGTGGTATAGTAGGTAATACATTGATTTGTAGTAGCATTAATAATGAAATCACAATATTTTATATAATGACATCATTGTTAGTAGCCCTGCACACAAACTGCTTTAAACTGTGCAGAAGAAGCTGTCAGTTTTAAGCTTAGGAGACACTCTGAGATTTCTACAGCCTGTGGAAGACTGCAGTAGGCCTACAGGGTTAATTTCAGTGCTGGCTGGGAAGACCAGAAGCTCTGAGAACAATTACTAATCACAGCTAAGACAGCTAAAGAAATTCTCCTTACTGCACATCCTGCAAAGACGATCTGTGATTTGTGACAACCTTTCTGAAGTCTCACCTGTACATCTGACATCAGCTCTTCTTGATTGGAAATGTCACGGAGGGTATAGGGTCAGTGTCAACTGCAACCTCTGAAATCCTTAATACAGTTATGCATATGTGTTATCTTAAAATGCACATACATTTGTTATTTTTAAATTGCTTCAACAGACCCCCTTAATGGGGCCCCTTCCACCCAAAGGCCCCATAGCAGCTACATTGGCTGCTTTAACTATTGTAACACCGCTGGGTTATGGTGTGCAAAGGTCCTCTGTACATGGCGGTCCTCTGTACTGGGCGGTCCTCTGTACTGGGTGGTCCTCTGTGCATGGTGGTCCTCTGTACATGGTGGTCTTTTGGACATGGCAGTCATCTGGGGGTTCTGAGTACTGATGAAACCAGAAATCTATATGACATTTCATGTTCCATACAGTTTCAGAAATCTTTCCATGCCTGACATCTGGCCCAGTTCAGAGTCTTACCGACTTATACATCACTATGAGGTCCTCTGTACACAGCGGTCATCTGGGGGGTTTGAGCATTGATGAAACCAGAAGTTTATATGACATTTCATGTTTCATATGGTTTCACAATATTGTCAAAAGGAGAACTTTCCATCCCTTGAGATACGGTCCAGCTCAGAGTTTCACTGACTTTTTTAATACTATGAGGCCATTTCAAATGAGAAGTGATACAACGAGACACAATCAGTGGCCTGTTCATTATACTGAGGACCTTATAGGAACAGATGGAATAATTCTAATCTAATCATCTGCCTACTTACCCAACAAATATGTTGTACTGTATCTTATGGAAGCAACCACCTATGAAGGCTTACACTAGAATAAGGATCTTTATTTCTAGCAATGTAACTGTAGATTCTTTGAAAATAAGGATCTTTATCCTGGCGTGCAGGGCCGATTTTACATAAATTGGGACCCTGGACAAAAGTTAAACTGGGGCCCTCTTACACCCAGTTTATATGGCAAATAATGCTCTGTTCCAGTGTCTCTCAACCAGGGGGCCACTTGGCTTCTCCTGGGGTGCTGTGAGCATGGGACTAAGTTTTCCCTGGATCAACATTATCAGTTGCCATGGTGTGGGTGTGCCAGCCTCAAGCACCATAACAATCAATATTGCTCTATGGCCAGGAAGCACTGAATCTTTCATTGCTATTGTGATGGCAGTCTGCTTGCCCACACAAAGGAAAAGCATGACTCTGATTTTGGGCAGATGTCATGCAGGGCCACCCCCCAGCATTCAGGAGAAGATGGACGTCCATCTCATCCAGACCTCCTCTATCTCATTCCCTTTCTGCCAAAATGTAGGATTCTGATTTGAAAAGGGGTCTCTGAAACTGGGGAATGGGCTGTGTGATTAGGGGGCTCTGTTATGCGGGAACTCTGATGTGAATGGGAGGCTCTGATGTGCTGGAGGAACTCTGTGGTTAAAGGAGGGGACTTATGTATGGAGGGCATTTGATGCACAGGAGCAACTATGATGGGATGAGGAGCTCTAATGTAGAGAGGGACTTCTGATGTATAGGGAACCTTTATGTGATGTGAGGCTCTAATTTAATGGGAGGCCTCTAATGTGAAGGGGGGGCTCTGATGTGATGGGGGGACCTCTGATGTATAGGGGGCTCTGATGTGATGGGGTGCCTCTAGTGTGCAGGGGGGGCTCTCATGTGATGGGGGGGCCTCTATTGTGAAGGGAGGTTCTGATGTGATGGGGGACCTCTGATGTATAGGGGATCTGATGTAATAGGGGGCCTCTAATCTGGAGGCGACTCTGATGTGATGGGGGCCTCTAATGTGAAGGGGGGCTCTGATGTGATGGGGGGACCTCTGATGTATAGGGGAATCTGATGTAATAGGGGGCCTCTAATGTGGAGGTGACTCTGATGTGATGAGGGCCTCTAATGTGAGGGGGGGGCTCTGTAGTGATGGGGACCTCTGATGTATAGGGGGCTCTGATGTGATGGGGGAACCTCTGATGTGAAGAGGGGGATCTGGTATGATGGGAACCTCTGATGTTATGAAATCATATCCCCTCTCAAGCGTCTCTTCTCCAGAGAGAATAAGTTCAGTGCTCGTAACCTTTCTTAATAACTAATATCCTCCAGTCCCTTTATTAGTATTGTTGCCCTTCTCTGAACTCTCTCCAGTTCCAGCATATCCTTCCTGAGGACTGGTGCCCAGAACTGGACGGCATACTCCAGGTGCGGCTGGACCAGAGTCTTGTAGAGTGGGAGAATTACAGTTTTATCTCTGGAGTTAATCCCCTTCTTAATGCATGCCAATATTCTGTTTGCTTTGCTTGCAGCAGCTTGATCAATGTAAAAATGACACTGGCAGGGAAGGGGTTAACACTAGGGGGCGATCAAGGGGTTAACTGTGTTCCCTCAGCGTGTTCTAACTGTAGGGGGGATGGGCTGCCAGGGACATAACAGAGATCACTGTTCCTGATCACTGGGAGCAGTAGATCTCTGTCATGTCATCTGGCAGAACAACCCCGCTACAGTAAGAATACACCAAGGGAATACAGTAAACACCTTGATAGCCCTGTTTACAAAGGCAGTTCCCCTTTCTGCCTCTCCTCACCACGATCGCGGGTCCCTGGCGGACATCGCGACCGCCCGGCCCGCACCTGTCCGCAACTGCGCCTGCGCGAGCCGCTGTACAGGGACAGCGATTCATGCAGTGCTGTCGACCTGCCGCAGTATATCTGCATGAGCTGGTCGGCTAGTGGTTGAAGTGCATCTGGAAAGTATTTACATTGCTTTACTTTTTCCACATTTTGTTATGTTACAGCCTTCTTCCAAAATGGATTAAATTCATTACTTTCCTCAACATTCTGCAAACAATACCCCACAATAACAACGTGAAAGAAGTTTGTTTGAAATCTTTGCAAATTTATTTAAAAAAAAAAATGAAAAAATAAATCCCATGTACATAAGTATCACAGCCTTTGCTCAATACTTTGTTAAGCTCCTTTGGCACCAATTACAGCCGCAAGTCTTTTTGAGTATGATTCTACAAGCTTGGCACACCTATTTTTGGTCAGTTTCTCCCATTCTTCTTTGCAGGACCTCTCAAGCTCCATCGGGTTGGATGGGGAGCGTCGGTGCACAGCCATTCTCAGATCTCTCCAGAGGTGTTCAATCGGGTTCAAGTCTGGACTCTGGCTGGGCCACTTAAGGACATTCATGGAGTTGTCCCGTAGCCACTCCTTTGTTATCTTGGCTGTGTGCTTAGGGTCTTTGTCCTGTTGGAAGATGACTTCTGCACAGTCTGAGGTCCAGATCGCTCTGGAGCAGGTTTTCATCAAGGATGTCTCTGTACATTGCTCCATTCATCTTTTTCTCGATCCTGACTAGTCTCCCGGTTCCTGCCGCTGAAAAACATCCCCACAACATCATGCTGCCACCACCATGCTTCACTGTAGGGGTGGTATTGGCCAAGTGCCTGGTTTCCTCCAGACATGACATTTGCCATTCAGGCCAAAGAGTTTAATCTTTGTTTCATCACACCAGAGAATTTTGTTTCTCATGAGAGTCCTTCAGGTGCCTTTTGGCAAACTCCAGGCATACTGCCATGTGCCCTTTATTGAGGAGTGGATTCCGTCTGACCACTCTACCAAACAGGCCTGATTGGTGGAGTGCTGGAGAGATGGTTGTTTCTTCAGGTAGGTTCTCCTCTCTCCACAGAGAAACGCCGGAGCTCTGTCACAGTGACCATTCTTGGTCACCTCCCTGACTAAGGCTAAGGGATCAGTGGAAATAGGAGGCACCCAAGCTCAATTTTGAGTGTCATGGTAAAGGCTGTGATACTTATGTACATGGGATTTTTTTGTTTATTATTTTTAATAAATTTGCAAAGATTTCAAACAAACTTCTTTCACATTGACATTATGGGGTATTGTTTGTAGAATTTTGAGGAAAATAATGTACTGTGAATACTTTCCGGATGCACTGTATAATTAATCTCAATAGGATACACAGCTCAATAGAATACGAAACTTTGGATATAAAAATATATATGAAGGGAAAGCCCTTTATTTCTTTATGGTTGAGAGTGACGAAACTGCCAACACAAATTTCAGGAAGGAAAGTTTACAAAGACTAAATGCATAGCTCCCAACTGTCCCTGATTTTGAGGGACTGTCCATGATTTGGAGCAATGTCCCTCTGTCCCTCATTGCTTCTCATTTGTTCCTCATTTTGGTCTGATCTATATAGTTGTTTATAAAATGCACTTTTTATCTATCAAAAAGTATTTTCCAGCGCTAAACCTTTCATCTGATTTCTAAATTGCTGCATTTGTAAATTCCAAAAGCCAATATAAAAGAATAGTAGTGGTTAAAAAAAGCACTTGTGGGTTTAACCAATCTTGTTTTTTTGTACAATTCTCCTTTAAGGGGGGCGTGGCAAGGGGTGTGTCCTATGCCTGCATACTTTTAAATGAGGGGTGTCCCTCATTCCCATCTCAAAAGGTTGGGAGGTATGCTAAATGCATTAAGATAATTTGCTAATGGAATTGAGTTTAATTCCAAAATTCCAAACATGTTGCAACTTCAGGTATATAAATTCTAAAAAAAAATAAATAAATCAAATAATCCAGGCTCTCTAACAATGATATCATGCTAATTTCAATTGTAAAGGAAAGGCAAATGGTGAGACCTTGAATCTGTATTTTTTTTATCTCTCCTCACTCTGGGCTGTTTTAAAGTTTGTGTCTGCTTCCTCATACAGACCCACAGAACAATATGACTACATTGTCTACCTTTCTGTTCCTGTAACTAGCTGATCAACATCATATAGAACATTCTATTCCCACACTGTACGAAGATGGGAGCAACCATGCAACACATCCTAAGAATTATCCATCCACTGCTAATACTGACATCTTCTCCAGGTGACACTATCTATCTATCTATCTATCTATCTATCTATCTATCTATCTATCTATCTATCTATCTATCTATCTATCTATCTATCTATCTATCTATCTATCTATCTATCTATCTATCTATCTATCATCCATAATCTCTCTTCTCTCTGTCAGGATTTCTATCACAGACAATCCATGTACGGCAGACTCCAGTAATATGGGCCACAGAGGGCAGTTCAGTCACCTTACCGTGTGACTACAGAATCATCGGAGAGAGCGCTTCCATTGGAGAGAATGACACTGTTGGGTCCTACAAGTGGTACAAGCACATGGTGGGGAGTAAAGCAGAGGTCTCCGATAGTAATATAAATTATTCTGGAAGACTCTTCATGGTGCATTCAACAACATTCATCCGTGAACAATTGGCCGCCATGACCCTGCAACCTGTGGAGTTATCTGACTCCGGCATGTATTATTGTGAAGTTACCCTTGAGATGGGCCAAGAAATACCCGGATATGGAAACGGGACATTCCTCAATGTGACAGGTGAGATCTGATTATATGGAGGGGGGATATCCACCTATAGACAGGAGATTATATTAAGGAGATGGGAGAAATATTAAGAATTCATCTATTTAATAATAAAGCTTATTTATCTAGGAAAGATCATAGTCATAGGAGGCTTAGGTGACCATTGCCAGGATGTTTATTTGTAGAGATGGATGTCCATCCATACATAATGGAACTATAGTTCACAATACATGGGGATAGTTCCTGTCATATCAGTATTTTCTGTCACATGTGTATGTTGTGAATATAAGGTTTGTGGCAGAAAAGGCTCTCACCATCAAAAGAGAAGTGCGGGATATACAAAACACAAACACGCATGCTTACGTAGATGGCTGCAGCCTTGCTCCTCATAAGATGACAAATATTAGTGGTGGGGAGATGGGAGTTATTCTTTCTGATAGTAGGAACTATGAGCTGCATGCAGATACAAAATAGTGTGTCCTGGCTTTAAAGTGGTTGTAAAGTCAGAAGGCTTTTTATCTTAATACATCCTATGCATTTAGATAAAAAAAATCTTCTGTGTGCAGCAGCCCCCCTAATACTTATGTGAGCCCCATCTCGATCCAGTGATGTGCACGAGAACCTCGGCTGCCCAGGACTCTCCCTTCTCATTGGCTGAGACAGCAACAGGGCACCATTGGGTCCCACTGCTGTCAATCAAAATCAGTCAGCCAATGAGGATAGAGAGGGGGCAGGGCCAGGCCATGACTTTGTGTCTGAATGGACACACAGAGCAGTGGCTCGGCTTGGGTGCCCCCACAGCAAGCTGCTTGCTGTGGGGGCACTCAACAGGAGGGAGGGGCTGTGTGCGCGACCTGAGATGAGGAGGATCTGGGCTGCTCTGTGCAAAACCATTATACAGAGCAGGTAAGTATGACATCTTTGTTATTTTTTATTTTCACTTTAAGGAACACCCTTGGGGCTGGTTATTTAATTTTATAGAGCCTGCTCAAGGCAGCCATGGTGTGATCAGGATGGTGCACTGGTGTTGGAAATCTTAACTCCCTCCCAGCTATCCAAGCTAATTGGTCCATATTACCTATGACTATTTCAAGGAAACAGACCCTCTTCTCACAGCAAGCCAGATAACAACTCCAAAGGTGATTGTCCAAGGAATAAAAGTCAGTCCCACATCCTTCCCCTGTAGGGACATTAAGCAGTCTAAAAATGAACACTGTAATTCATCAAGATCTTGTTCAAAGACATAGCAGTGCTGAATTTTTGGTGTGTTCCCACTGTAGCACCTTCTAGTGTAGAGTGCTAGGTAATGCACATATAGGTTTTGTAGTGTAGGTAAATTTAGGCTGGGCTGGCAGCCAAGCCTGTGTTTTGAATCTGGGTCAGTGTGAGTGACTCAGGGAGGCTGAATGACTCATTTGGCAGCACCTCTGTTACCTCCCCCTACTTCCTGGAACTTTGGAGAAACTTCCATAAGAATGGGAGGGAGGTTAGGAGAAGCTGACTGGAGTATTCATGAGGGCCCCAACGAATCCCTGGCCAAATGGGCTGGCAGGGGGAGGGCTAGGGTGACCACATTTCCAAACTGCCATTCAGGGACACCCCCCCCCCCCGCGCCGCCCAAAAAGGATGGTTTTTGGGACACGGAGGAAGAACGGAGGGGGACACAGAGGAAGAACGGAGGGGGACAGCAGGACGGAGGGGGACAGCAGCAGAATGGAGGGGGACACGGAGGAAGAACGGAGGGGGACAGCAGCAGAACGGAGGGGGACACGGAGGAAGAATGGAGGGGGACACAGAAGAAGAATGGAGGGGGACACAGACAAAGAACGGAGGGGGACATGGAGGAAGAACGGAGGGGGACACAGAAGAAGAATGGAGGGGGACACAGACAAAGAACGGAGGGGGACATGGAGGAAGAACGGAGGGGGACACAGAAGAAGAATGGAGGGGGACACAGAGGAAGAACGGAGGGGGACACAGAGGAAGAACGGAGGGGGACAGCAGGACGGAGGGGGACACGGAGAAAGAATGGAGGGGGACAGCAGCAGAACGGAGGGGGACACGGAGGAAGAACAGAGGGGGACACGGAGAAAGAACAGAGGGGGACACGGAGGAAGAACGGAGGGGGACAGCAGCAGAACGGAGGGGGACACAGAGGAAGAACAGAGGGGGACATGGAGGAAGAATGGAGGGGGACACGGAGGAAGAACGGAGGGGGACACAGAAGAAGAATGGAGGGGGACACAGAAGAAGAATGGAGGGGGACACAGAGGAAGAACGGAGGGGACACAGAGGAAGAACGGAGGGGGACACAGAGGAAGAACGGAGGGGGACACGGAGGAAGAATGGAGGGGGACAGCAGCAGAACGGAGGGGGACATGGAGGAAAGATGGAGGGGGAGAGCAGCAGAACTGAGGAGGAGTGGGGGGGACAGCAGCAGAACTGAGAGGGAGTGGAGGACAGCAGCAGATCTGAGGGGGGTGGGGGACAGCAGCAGATCTGAGAGGGAGTGTGGCTGTGTGGGGGACACAGCAGCAGAACTGAGGGGGGGTGGGGGTCTGGGGACAGCAGCAGAACTGAGGGGGTGGTGGGGGTCTCTGGGGACAGCAGCAGATTTGAGAGAGGGAGTGTGCTGTGTGCATGCATTGCTCACTGACTGTGGAAGTTACACTAACCTTTCAGGACGTACTCTGGCGGGCAGACCTCGTGGGCGGGAGGGAGCCGAAGGGAGGACTCGGACGAGGAGGTGGCTCAGTCAGGACTCAGTCACGGGCAGGCGGGCAGCTCGGAGTCGGCCTGGGTTGCGCTGCTGGCTGGCCGCTGGCAATGTGCGGCTGCTGTAGTCGGCTCGGCGGCGGCACCGGGTTCGGGACTGGCAGGCACCACCACTGACTGGGGCTGGGCACAGGGCACTGGGCAGGCTAGTAAGCGTGGACTGGACTGGCTCTGCTGGCAGGCTGGCGGCTGCTCTCTCTCTCAGAGGCGCGCTGCTCAGCCGTAGCGTGTAGAGTCTAGAGTGCGCCATGCGGGTGCCCACTGCACTGACTCTCCCACGTGACTGATGGTGCCAGCTGACGTCACTGGTTGCTAGACGCGGGGCGGGCGGCCCTAGCCTAGCAACCAGTTAGCTGCGCATATCTGTGTGTGTTTAAGGAAGTATACTGTATTGTAAAATGATAAGGGTGGCAATCGGACTGGTGCAAGCCGGCGGTGTGTTTTTTTTTTCATTCCGGGACACTGTATTGTCCCGGAATGAAGGTACCCGGGACACGGGACAAAAAACTCAAATAAGGGACAATCCCGGGCAATCCGGGACACGTGGCCACCCTAGGGAGGGCCCCTCTTAAATACTCAGCCCAACAGGGGCAGTGTGAGTTCAGGTGGAAGCTGGAGATGGACAGTTGGGGAGGCCGTCGGAGGCTGTCGGAGGCCCTTGAGGGTGACCTCCTAGAGTGTGGCGGGGGGGCTGTCCTTGGGTCTGGAGCTTGGCTGCTGGAGGGATCCTCTCAAAACACACAGAGGAGGCTTGTGCAGAGGCACGGGAGCAGGTGTGAGGACAGCAGAAGCCAGCTAGCAGGTCCAGGAGATCTCCAAGGAAAAGACAACCGGGTGGCTGGAGAGTGAGACAGTCTGGGAGGACTAGGAAAGGGAGAGGAGGCACTCAAATGGGGATAAGGATGGGCAGTGCTTAGACTGGGAGATGGAGGGGCAGCATTCACACTCAAAGAGTCTGGGTTTTATGGTGGAGTATGGACTGTGTGTATGGTGGAGCATGGATTTTGTGTTTGGTGGACTATGGACTGTGTATATGGTGGAGTATGGACTGTGTGTGTATAGTGGACTATAAACTGTGCATTTATGGTGGACTATAGACTGTTTTTATGGTGGAGTATTGACTGTGTGTATGGCAGAGTATGGACTTTGTGTGTATGGCGGAGTATGGACTTTGTGTGTATGGCGGAGTATGGACTTTGTGTGTATGGTGGATTATGGACTGTGTGTGTATGGTGGATTATGGACTGTGTGTGTATGGTGGAGTATGGACTGTGTGTATGGTGGAGTATGGACTGTGTGTATATGGTGTTGTATGGACTGTATGTATATGGTGGAGTATGGACTGTGTGTATATGGCGGAGTATGGACTTTGTGTATATGGCGGAGTATGGACTGTGTGTGTATGGTGGAGTATGGACTGTGTGTGTATGGTGGAGTATAGACTGTGTGTGTATGGTGGAGTGTGGACTGTGTGTGTATGGTGGAGTATGGACTGTATGTATATGGAGGAGTATGGACTGTGTGTATGGTGGAGTATGGACTGTGTGTGTATGGTGGAGTATGGACTGTATGTATATGGTGGAGTATGGACTGTGTGTGTATGGTGGAGTATGGACTGTATGTATATGGTGGAGTATGGACTGTGTGTGTATGGTGGAGTATGGACTGTGTGTGTATGGTGGAGTATGGACTGTGTGTGTATGGTAGAGTATGGGCTATAAGTATGGTGGAATAATGATGTGCGTATGATGGACCATGGACTGTGTGTATGGTGGACCATGGACTGTGTATATCGTGAATTACACTCTCTGACCACTTTATTAGGTTCACCTTGCTAGTACTGGGTTGGACCCCCTTTGCCTTCAGAACTGCCTTCATCCATCATGGCATAGTTTCAACAAGGTGTTGGACACATTCCATTGAGATTTTGGTCCATAGTGACATGATAGCATCATGCAGTTGCTGCAGACATGCCAATCTGATGATGAGTGAATAATGAGTTCCATCACATCCCAAAGGTGCTCTATTGGATGAGATGTGGTGAGTGTGGAGGCCATTGGAGTACAGGGACCTCATTGTCCAGTGGTGAGATGATTGGAGCTTTGTGACATGGTGCATTATCCTGCTGGAAGGAGCCATCAGAAGATGGGGACACTGTAGTCATAAAGGGATGGACATGATCAGCAACAATACTCAGGTAGGCCGTGATGTTTAAACCATGCTCAGTTTAGGGGCCCAAAGTGTGCCAAGAAAATATCCCCCACACCATTAGCCTGAACCATTTATACAAGGCAGGATGGATCCATGCTTTCATGTTGCAAATGCAAAATTCTGACCCCACCACCTGAATGTCGCAGCTGAAATCGAGACTCATCAGACCAGGCAACGTTTTTCCAATCTTCTATTGTCCAATTTTGGTGAACCTGTGTAAATTGTAGCCTCAGTTTCCTGTTCTTAGCTGACAGGATTGGCACCCGGTGTGGTCTTCTGCTGCTGTAGCCCATCTGCTTTAAGGTTTGATGTGTTGTGCGTTCAGAGATATAGTATTCGGCATACCTTGATTGTAACTAGTGGTTATTTGTTGCCTTTCTATCATCTCGAACCAGTCTGCCCATTCTCCTCTGACTTCTGACATCAACAAGGCGTTTTTGTCCACACAACTGCCTCTCACTGGATATTTTCTCTTTTTCAGACCATTCTCTGTAAATCCGAGAGATGGTTGTGTGTGGAAATCCCAGTAGATCAGCAGTTTTTGAAATACTCAGACCAGCCCGTCTGGCACCAACAACCATGCAACGTTCAAAGTCACTCAAGTCCCCTTTCTTCCCCATTTTGATGCTTAGTTTGAACTTCAGCAAGTCGTCTTCACCACGTCTAGATTGCTAAATGCATTGAGTTACTGCCATGTGATTGGCTGATTAGAATTTTGTGTTACGAAGCCATTCAGGTATACCTCATAAAGTGTCTGGCAAGTGTATGGAGTGTGTGTGTGTGGAGTATGGACTGTTTATATGGTGGAGTATGGACTATAAGCATTGTGGATTATTGACTGTGTATATGGTGGAGTATGGACTGTGTGCATTGTGTAATATGGCTTGTGTGTGTGTATGGTGGTGGTCTATTTAAACGTTTTCCATCTTGTGTTTCTGTGTCATCCTCAGCCTCAGTCTCCAGACCTCCCTCCTACACTGTCCAGAATATCATCAGAATAACCCTATCGGTTCTGGTGTTCCTGGCTATCCTGTTTTTCTTAGGTACCATCTGAGGTGAGTAGAACTTTCTCATTTGTCACCTCTATAGAATATCCCTCCATGGGGTTCATTGTTTGGTCTCTTCTTTATGCAGGTGTTTTCTCTTAAAAGAAGATATGATGTCCATCCTTGGACTCTGCTTGCCACATCTTAACATCCATCACTGTGGAAAGTATCAGATAACGAGTCTCTCCAGCACATTCATGGGTTGTGTTTTCTGTCACAATGGACAACAAGTCTCACAACCTGGAATAATAGCCTTTGTGACCGGCTAGCGATATTTTTTCCCATCATCTGTGTCCTTCAGTCAGGTTCAGGTTTCGTTATTTCTGGTGGAAAAGACCATTTTTGGAAGATTCATCCCAAGAGAAAAGGTTTATTGTATCTTTATGTATCATTGTCACATCTATAATTAGGAACATCAGCATTGAATTAATCTTAGTCTGGTTCTATCTACTATCTACAGCAAAACGCGTAGGACCTGATCCTGTGTTATGTGACCTGACCTGTCTTCACTTCAAACACCCAATCATGTTTTTTCTCCAGTATGTGATTTGATGTCCTAGGTCCAGAAAAAGACCCTTTACAATACATCTGGATCAGGAAGTTTCCTGGACTGGCAGTCTGGCAATTGTAGCAAATGTATGGATTGTCCATGTCCCCTGTGAGCTCCTTTAAGTGGCTTTGTTCTTGAGTCATTCAGAGCACTAATAAAGTGGAGCCCCATCACTGAAGCTTTCTCAGGCTGTTGACTGTGGTCTCGTGGATATTTTCTCTCACATTTTTGTAGCCAGAACAGGAAGTGAGGGAAAATTTCCCAACCAAACCGCAGTTAGCAACCTTTACCCTTTGATGAAAGTGAGGTCTGACGACCCTCACACTATGTGGAGAAAAGGAGGAAGTCATACTGAACACCGTGTCACCCTAACTTTCTCCCAAATTTTCAAGTTAGCAATGAAAACAGTCAGATTTAAATGTTGTGTATGCTATGCAGTGTTAAAGAGTAAGTAAACTCTCCCACTCTGATGCTTCTTTTCATTTAGTCCATTATAATAAGTAATTATCAAACTATAGCCACTGTAGTCCAGCCCAAATCGCATATTACTTACTGTTTAAAGAAACTTTAAAAAACTTGTTTCCAGGGGTTAGGCAGCGCCATCTTAAGTATTGTTTTCTGAGTCTACAGTGGAGTGTATTTCCGCCCTTACATTGAGCACTTCCTGTACTGTTAACCAAGCCTCCTTCTCAATCCAACATTTCTATGGCAACCCTGCTTCCCTGCTAATAGCTGGCCTGTTTTATTTCATAGTATTTACTTGTGCCGATAATCTAGTGTTTGCCTGTGTCAGTCTTATCTGCTTCAGCTGATAAGGCTGCAGTAATGCTGTCCGATGCCCTGGTTTACATTCCATGTGATGTCACATGGTCAGATGGGGTGTAGGAGGAAGCTCTGAGTGATTATGAAGTCTCCTGGGATTACAGTGGTGTGCCATAGGAAGTCCTGATAATAGATAGATAAGTACACAGAGTGTGCTGTAAATCAGGGAAGATCTGGGCATGCTCAGTGACGTCATTCTAAAGAACATAAAGGATTACAACAATACTAAGCAAGTAAGGAGATATCTACAAGCAGCGTTTATTAGGGTTTTTTATGCTGATTTACATGGGACAAAGTTGTGGGGGAGAGTTTACAACCACTTTAATTTTGGCAAAAAAATTTTGATTTAGTTTTAGTCTTAGTCTTAGGATTAAAATGGCATTTTAGTTTTAGTCCCATTTTACTGCAATTGTTTTAGTTTTAGTCGTATTTAGTCGACTAAATCTCCAGTACATTTTAGCCGACTAAAATGTCCTACCTTTTAGTCGACTAAAATCTCCTCCAGTACATTTTAGCCGACTAAAATGTCCTACCTTTTAGTCGACTAAAATCTCCTCCAGTACATTTTAGTGGACTAAAACTCATTTTAGTCGTCTGAAATCGAATGGGTGTAAGTTCCAAGAAAGTCCAAAAAACTCAAAAATGTATTTAATCATAAAAAAGCAAAATATTACAAGAACAATATCAAAATGTAGAATGTAAAAATAACATCAATAGTGTATTATATTCTTAAGATGAAGATTGAATCAGATGTGTATCTTTGTGTGTGTGTGAAGCTGTGGCAGCTTCCTTCAATGTCTTGTGGTGTGAGTCGTAAAACTCCTCAACTGTCCTTCTGTAACTAGTTTTTACTCCTAAAATCTGACCCCTCCTTTCTAAAAAGGCTGGTTTAAGGTTCCTCTGAGCTTTATTGTTCTACAGAAAACAGCGGGCTTTAACTACCTCACGTAATGGTGGGAGTTGCTCAGTTTCTATGTATTGACATTCCTGAGGAGTGGGCTAGAACAATGTGTGAAACCATTTAACGTATACAATATAAGTTTCCTTTAACATAAGATCAAATACTACATATATATATTGTGATATTGGGGTGTTTAGCTCAGCGGTAGATGCATTTTCACGTAGTGAGTCCACAGCAGTCAGTTATCACGTTTGAGGGCATGGCAGCCTATTTTTATTAAAAGGAACAAAATAAAAGTTTATACACAGGATTTCCCACACAGGGGTTCTTCTCCAGTAAATTCCAACAACCAAAAATGCCAAGCCTCCTGGCTCCTAGGCTTACTTTGCCTTGCAGTTCCCTGCTGAATCGGCCTACTCCTAGCCTCAACGGGATTCTCCAGACCCCTGGGTTTGCTTACTATCCCCCAG
This sequence comes from Aquarana catesbeiana, assembly GCF_042186555.1. NCBI lineage: Eukaryota > Metazoa > Chordata > Amphibia > Anura > Ranidae > Aquarana > Aquarana catesbeiana. Next base: position 18,722,503 of record NC_133330.1, on the reverse strand, counting down.
ACTTCAAGACTTCCTTCAGCCCCCCTTGGACTTGCTAGTTGCCTCTACTCTCCCAGCCTCCCAGACCCTTCTCTGGTCTCACAGGCCCTTATAGCCGTCCCAACCTTTCCAGTCCTTCAGACACGAAGTCCCCCCTCACCAGGGATGTAGTCTCACACAGGTCTGTCTTGATACAGCAGCAGCAGTAACAAGCTGGACACACTTCACCTTCCTCCTATATATTATTTTCATAAAAAACCCAATGTTCTTATTATTATCCTAATCAAGAAATATTGTAGTATAAAGAACTTATAATCTTATATATACATAATCTTTTGCATTTTAAGAAATGTGAAACCTTTCATCTCATTTGCCATAGGAGAATGGTAAGAACCCAGCTCAAGCTAATCACTAACACATGTTGGCTCTCCATAGAAATGTTTATGAAGCTTATAAAACAATATGTATACTTTCACAAGTATAAAAGTCTATATAATTTCACTTTTTCCATAACTAAAAGATACAAATATATATATATATATATATATATATATATATATATATATATATATATATATATATACACAAATCAATTATTCTGTAAAGATCTAATCCATTCATTCATTTGTTAATATTTGTTAAATGATGTATATTAGATATTAGATTAAAGAAACTTTCTAACATGGGTCGATGGGACTTAATGCTGCACCAAGTGGTGCTCACATTTAGGGTCCCTAAACGCATGTGGCCCTAAACGTGAGTACCACTTGGCACAGCATTAGACCCTGTCCATCCGCAGCCTGCCACAGATTTTGACAGGCTGCAGGCAGCAGGGTGGAATGCTGCACCTGTGCCTACCGAGGATACTAAAATACCGGCATTGCATGCACAGAGGATAGAAGCCCCGTATGCAAGGAGCCTCAGAGGGCCAGGGACTCTTGCAAACATCATATCTGCACTGATCTGAACTCTGCACTGTTCTGATGATCAGGTGGACTCTACGTAAGGTTTTTTCACTTTTAATCCTTTTTGTATACTGTTTTTTAACCTATTTTATGTAAATACTTATTGAACTGTTTCCTTATCTCCTTTTCATTAAAATTATATTTAAAATTGCCTACTGAAAATCAAAATCAAATCTCTCTCCCTCTCCCCTCTGAGCCCTTGCTAACTATAATTTTCCTTTCATATCCGGGCCAAAATTGGCCAAGCACCTTCTCCATAAAGTCTCAAACTTCCCTGTTCAGTCTCGTTGTAAAAACACATACAGTGGAACCTCGCATTGCGAGTAACGCGGTTAACGAGCATTTTGCAATACGAGCACTGTATTTTTACAAATCGTAACTCGGTTTGCGAGTGTTGTCTCGCAAAACTAGCACATCTCAGGCCAAAGCGTGTGCAGTACCGCGTTTGGCCTGAGGTGGGGGGGGGTCCGGAGCTGATCAGAAAATTCGGAAATGCATGGAAAGGCCCGAGGAGGGCTCGGCTGACCTCGGCAAATGGAACAGAGGCTTTCTGAGGTTTGCCGAGGTCAGGCGAGGTGTCCTCGGGCCTTTCCGGCCGTTTCCGAGGCTCTCCGGCGCCCTCCCACCTCTGGCCACATGCGGTATTGCATGCCATTGAAGTCAATGCGGAACAAATTTTTTTCGTTCCCATTAACTTCAATGGGGAAACTCGCTTTGATATGCGAGTACTTTGGATTCTCGTAATTCTCTCCTGGAACGGATTATGCTCGTAATCCAAGGTTCCACTGTATTTCTCTTTTAACAGACTTTCCCTAATTCTCCATTCCTCCACTGTTGGGGCATGTACTGAAATCCATTTTTCAGCTATTAACTTACGCCCCTGGAACAGGCTTCTCAATATTGTAATATAATCAGCACTCGAGATCCCAGCTTGTTCCATCATATTTAGCAAGCACAAACCTGGTTTAGTGGCAACTGCATTCCTAACAAGCGGTTAATAGTCCGATTACCCCCCGCTAATATCGATGAAGTTTGGGACGTTTCCATAACATATGAATGAGGTTCGCTCTTACATCAAGGACAGAGAGGGGAGTCCCTACGTTGTTTTTTTTTGTTTTTTTTGTGAGCGGTTTAATTTGTTGGCATCTGTATCTGAATTGTATGTAGAGTTTGTTTGTAATGTACTGTATTTTTTTTTTGAGTATGTAAAAATCAATAAAAAAAGTTATTGGTTTAAAAAAAAAAAAAAAAACATTTACCCCCTTCCTGCCCAGGTTAATTTTTCATTTTTCAGTGCTGTCACACTTTGAATGACAATTACGCGGTCATGCAACACTGTACACATATGGATTTTCTATAATTTTTTTCACACAAATAGAGCTTTCTATTGATGGTATTTAATCACCTCTGGGTTTTAAATTTTTGCTAAACAAGCGAAAGAAAAAATCCCAAAAATGTTAAAAAAAAAAAGTTTTCATAGTTTGTTATAAAATTTTGCAAACGGGTAAATTTTCTCCTTTGCAAAAAAGAGGTGAAAACAAATGTAGTGACAATCTACTCATTCACAGTAGCGCAATAAAAGTGATATACATGAACATAAAAATAAGAATATTTAAAAATAAAGTCCATATTCAAATAAATGTCCATACAAAAAGACTAGTGAATCAAAAGTCCATTGTGAAAAACCGGTGCAAATCTCCATACAAAAACTTAAACCTTCGTGTTTTTTCACCTTACATCCTATGCATTAAAGCGGAGTTCCACCCAAAAATGGAACTTCCACTTTTCGGATTCCCCCCCCCTCCGGTGCCACATTTGGCATCTTTCGGGGGGGGGGGGGGAGCAGATACATGTCTAATACAGGTATTTGCTCCCACTTCCGGGCAGAGCCACCGAAAGGCTCCGCGGCGATCTACGTCATGTCTGGCCCCTCCACCATACCTCCCCGCTGTCTTCTGGGAGATACACAGGTCCCAGAAGAAAGCAGGGACCAGGGAGGACACGCAGCGTGACTCGTGCATGCGCAGTAGGGAACCAGGCTGTGAACCTGCTAGGCTTCACTTCCTGATTCCCTTACCAAAGATGGTGGCGCCTCCAACCGAGAACCGAGGGACAGATTGGCTTCAGGTGAGGACATCACGGGCACCCTGGACAGGTAAGTGTCCATATTTTAAAAGTCAGCAGCTGCAGTATTTGTAGCTGTTGACTTTAAAAAAAAAAAAATTTTGGCGGAACTACACTTTAAGGTGAAAAAACTTCTGACACTGACCGGCCCCCCAGCCCCCCTTGTTTTACTCACCTGAGCCCTTCGTTCCCACAGCGGAGACGCGCTCTTCCTCTTTGCCCGGGGTTCTCGGCTCTTGATTGGATAGATTGATAGCAGCGCAGCCATTGGCTTCCGCTGCACTGGTGGGCACTTTTGGGACTGCACTGATAATCAATGCCCTTGTTCTGACAAAATGAGCAGCCTGGCAGAATGTGCAACCCGCGTCACTTCCTGTGACGTGGAATCAGCTTTATCGCCAAACCGCGCTCACTGCGCATGCGCAACGCATCATACATGCCTTCAGTGGCTGACGTCAGTGGACAGAGGAATTTGCCTGACAAAATGCTAGACTGACTACTGTGCATGGGCACGGCAGAAATCAACCAACATTTACAAAATTTACATTGCGAAGAACCAACCAACCAAAGTAACAGATTTTGTCAGAACACCGCCTTGTAGATTTCAATATACTATATTTAAGTAGATAAGCTCACTCAATTGCTGAAATTAGTTCGCAAATTCAAAACGGGGTTTGGTGTAGCAAGATGTCCGCTGCCCCATCTTCTTACTGTAGGTGTGATGAGGTCGAGTGTAAGGTGTACCAAGACGGGAGTATTTGATTTTCGTCGTGCGCATGTGCAGTAGTCGGTCGAGCATTTTGTCAGGCAAATTCCTCTGTGCACCAACGTCAGCCACCGAAGCATTATGACGCGTTGCGCATGCGCTGTGGCGATACAGCTGATTCCACGTCACAGGAAGTGACGCGGGTTGCACATGACCAGTGTAGATCAGATGTCCCCAACCTTTTTATGTCTGCCTCACCATTGGTACCTACCCCCACCCCTTATCATTACTTAGAGAAAAGGGATTGTCCCTCCATGAGGGGTTTTCTAGGCAGCAAAAGAAGGTTGAAAAAATGCTAAAAAAGAATATAGATAGTAGAAATTGTTTTTTATTATAACAAGGTATCAAAAAATAAATAATAGACATGTAGGGTTTTGAGACCTTGTTATAATAAAAAACTATTTCTACTATCTATATTCTTTTTTAGCATTTTTTCAACCTTCTTTTGCTGCCTAGAAAACCCCTCATGGGGGACAATCCCTTTTCTCTAGTATTACCCGGGGTGTGCAGCTACCTCTTTTCTCATATGAGTGTCTTTTTACTTTGAATTTTTCATTACTTAAATTAAGGAGACCAGACTTAGAATGGAGTACAAATGGCCATGGCAGCCTTTTATTAACAAAAACAACTTATTAAATTAGCATTATTTTCACATCAACATCTGAAAACAAAAATAACAGTCCTCGGGCCTGTTGGTCTTTGACGGCAACCCCAAATTCCAAAACATGTTCCACTGCTACACTGCAGGATCTTTTCCATGATAGGCCTCCAGCCATAACACACCAGCTCGGAGACAACCCCACTTCCTGCAGTGCAACCATTACCCTATTCCAGCTAAACCATGTTAACTGGAATCCACCAGAGGGGCACATACCACCGATGAGTCCCCCATACTTCCATCTCGTAAGTATTTTTCTTACACCATCAAAGACCAAACTACCGCCACCGCAAGGGTGACACCTTACCTTTGAGGGCCCCTCCACACCCTCAATGTATGTTGAATCCCATCCTGTAACCCCCAGGGACCACAAATCTATCCCCACCGCTGATAAATGGACACCACCCCCCCTAAGGTACAGCCTGGTATCCGACTCTAATTCCAAATGGATGACCATACCCCCATTCCGAATAAAAAATCGTCCCACCACTTTATCTTGTTGAGTCTTGCAACTGTCCGCGCCATGCGCAAGTCATCCGGGCCAATATGTCAACAGATCCTCCAGCAGCCAGCATCAGTAGACCCTCCAGCATGCCTTGCCATTACATACATTCAGTGCTGGAGTTGCTGGAACTGTGTTTCCCCATATTCCTGCTGAAAAAAATGCCCTGGATATTACTATTATTATTTAGCACCAACATTGTTGTTACATTACAATTCAATACAAGAGGAATCAAAGGGCCCTGCTTGTTAGAATCGACAATCTAAGAGGGGGGTCAAGTGATAGAAAATGTAATAACTGTGGGGGATGAGCTGATGGAGAAAGTAAAAACACAGTGTACTAGAAGCAGGATAGGCTCCTTTTTTGGGTTTTCAGGGATCACCTAAAGATGGATAGAGTAGAAGATAGTCCGACAGATTGGGGTAAGGAGTTCCAGGGGATGGGAGAAGTCCTGAAGGAGAGCAAGGGAGAAGGTGATGAGAGAGCTAGGGAGCAAAAGGTCTTGTGAGGATTAGGTTGGTATTTTGAAAATAATCAGGTTGGTATTTTAAGACTAGGTTAGTGATGCAGCTGGGGGGCAGAGCTGTAGATGGTGGTTATTAGTATTTTGAATTTTACTTGTGGAAACCAATGGAGGGATTGGCAGAGGAGTAGCAGAAGTTGAATGGTTCGTAAGGTGAAAAAATCTGGCAGCAGCATTCATGATGGACTGAAGGGGGGATAGCCTATGTAAAGGTAATCCAATGAGGAAAGAGTTGCAGTAGACAAGGCGAGAGATAACCAGGGAGTGAACTAGGAGCTTTGTTGTGTTATTGGTTAAAAAGGGATGTATTTTGGAGATGTTGTGGAGGTTGAGGCGGCATGATTTGGACAGCGATTGAATGTGGGGCTGAAAGATGAGTTCAGAGTCCAGGGTTACCCATACCATCCAGGGATGCGGGGATGGACGGATAGTTATGCCACCAATCTTGACATGCTGACAAAATTCTTATCACTGTCATTTCTCAACTTTTATTTTCACTACAGTGAAAATTGGTGAAGCTCTTTTGCTCTCAGTTTGCTTCAACTCCAAACAAATTTTTACACCTGATTTATCAAACCAAGAAATTAATTTTTAATAGCAAAAAAACAAAAAACAAATACTAGGTAAATAACCCAGAAACTGAATTCTGAAGATGAAACCCAACAGTTGTCAGGATTCAGTTAACATGATCAATATGCGCCAAAATGAAACAAGAAAACCCAAGCAAAAAACATGCACCTGAGTCAATCCTAATTACAGCAAGTGGAGCCAATCATCAATGGTGGGTAAACTTTATGGTTTTCAGTGGACTGAAATCCAATCATCAATGGTGGGTAAACTTTTCAGGGCTTTCAATGGACTGAATCCCAAACACTAATGGTGGATCAACATTTCCATTAAGGGGTATGGTGGTAGGTGGAACCTCCTGCCAGTCAAGACCTACCTTTTTTTTCATGGTGTGTCAGCAAGCACAGCTTCAAGGCCACCACAATGTGTATGGGGCTGTCTGGCAGCCATTGCCTGGTTTTGAAAGGCATCTGAGGCGAGTTAACAAACATGTCTCAACCTCCTAGTTTTGCTGTATGACAGCGCCCACATGAAAGGTGCCCTGGTCATTTAGGTGCCCTACTCTGCACTCACACCAGCTCCTGAACATCCTTGACTAGGGTACAAATGAAGCTTTGACCAAACTGCCTGACCACCACTCCACCGACCACTTATAATAAATTGACTGGACATGACAACGACTGGAGTTTAAATGGCCATAACAGCCTTTTATTAACCAAATATAAATAACATATTAAACATGTGAACATACAGACAGTATTCAAGGAGCCCCACAGTCCTTGTGACATGCACTACAAGTACCTGCGTAACCAACATTTTTAGGCCTCCAGCTGCAGAAACATGGATTCAAAGACAAACCAACATCGCAGGTACCACCAGCCAGAACAATGGGAGCCGTACCTGAGCTGGGTCTCTACAAATGAACCTTTTTGACCCTAATCATAACACATCCAAGGACCTCTTGCCCCGCCAGCCACTATGACAGAAGTGCCCCAGCCCAGTGACCTGTAAAAATACAAAACAACAGTAAAAAACCCTTAACCTTAAGGAGGGAGGGTGGGAAGTTCGGAAACCTGGATTCTGTTAGCATTCAGCCCGTTCGTGACCCCATGGTCCATAGATCTCGCCGGATGCAATATTATTAACTGTAAGTTTCTGCATTCATTTTAATAAAATAGTTGTTTATACTACACCATGAGGAGTTTTATTGCTTTCCCTATGTGCGAGCCGGGAAACGGAGTGACGGGGATTTCAAGGAGGCCAGTGTTTGATCTATTGCCTGATATTCTCTATAATGCATTTATTGGTGGAGTGTACTCATTTCCCTGGATTAAGCACCGGACTGCATGAGCAATATTTCTATCACTGGATTACGAATTAACTGTTAGCACTGTCACTTAGAACTGCGTTTTTTGACACATCTTTGCAATGGACTGTTATTTACCACATTTTTGTGGTCACTTTTGATTACTATTTGGCACTTTATTTGTGTTGCACTTCTTTTTTCACTGGATCTTGGTTTGTTATTTTTATGGTGGTCACCTATGAGTGACATTTTTCATTTGGCATATTGTTATGTTTGTATAGATTTGTACGCATTTTTATATGTGAGCACTTTACTATTTATATATTTTGGAGCAAATTTAGCACCATTTCATATATTTTGAATACTACTATTTATATATGTGGGGACGCTACAAGGAATGGCAGCTTTATCTTTTGAACATTAGACACTGTTTATACACACTTGTGCAATAACATCTCTCTTTTTCAAACACAGAGTATCGCACTAGTTCATACACTTTATCTTCCAAGAGATGAACAATTCTCCCAAAAGAGGGCCAATTCTTCCAAAAGAGGGCAAATCCTTCCAAACAAGGGTCAATCCTAAAAGAAGGGCAGTTGGGGGCCATGGTCTGGTGATTACAATCTACCTGTAGATAGTTGTCTGGTTTCTGCTAAATATTTTTTTATTCTGTGAAGTCGTTATTTCAGTTCTCTCTGCTGGTTTCTGTTCCTTCAGCTACTGTGCTACAGAAAACTGGGTTGTTTTCTGTCACTCTTTGCCTGTCGTTGACAAAACCATGCTCGAAGAAGAGACTCTGCTGATTATATTGGCAGCTCTGCAAGGTGAGGAAAGATATTGTATTCAATGTCCATCTGTCTGATGATTGAACATTCGAAAAATGATTTGTGGACCACCTTACTGAGGATGAGATAGGTGATTGCAAAGATTATGGTGGGTCATCATACTGAGGATGAGGTAGGTGGTAGCAAGGACTATGGTGGGCTATCCTTCAGGGGATGAGGTAGGTGATGGCAAAGACTATGGTGGGCCATCATGCTGGGGATGACGTAGTTGAAGGTGAAGACTATAGTGGGCCATCATACTGGGGATGAGGTAGGTGATGGCAAAGACAATGGTGGGCCATCATACTAGGGGACAAGGTAGATTATGGTGAAGACTATGGTGGGTTATCATACTAGGGGACAAGGAAGTGGAGAGGATAGGGGTGGGATGATGGCAAAGATTATGGTGGGTGGACTATTAAATGGAAGGAGACAATATTCAATAATACTCAACTACCGAGGATAATACTTTCATAATGCATTCATTCATCATCAAATGCAGAAAGACAACAAATGCTAGTTGGGCTTTATAAACTGAAGTTTAATATACTGAGTATAACACACTGTTTAAAATAAAGCAAACCTCCACCCAAAGCTAAGTGTGGAAACATAATTTAATGCAGGACACTATGGGGGCATATTTTAAAGAAATGAAGGTGACTTATTAAACATTCACTGGTGGTGAATCATTGCCTCTTATTTTAACCTCCCTGGCGGTATGATTATTTCGGATTTTAGGTGCTGAAAGCGGTACCATTATTTTGCATGGAAATTTGGCGTTTTATATTGTAGGTCTGTAAATCTTAACAATAACACACTTAAATCTGTCCAAACCAGAGTCTAGTAGATATCCCGGGTATGATAAAGTTTGAAACACAAAAACATAAATTATAATATAATAAATAAAAATAAATAATTAAAAAAAATTTTAAAAAATAGTAATAAAATAAATTTCCCCACAATTCACTATCGCTCAATTCTGCAAGTGTTCTAATTTACTATCGCTGTTTTCTAGCTGGTCTAAAGCCACTTTTGACGTAAAGGGACACTTTTTGGTTGCTATGGACAATCTCCAGTTTCCAGGCAGAAAGAACAGTGTATATCATGTAAAACTGCATGCAGGGCATGGGCCAGAGCACTGGGGACAAAAGGGATGTGAAATCATTTCATACAGTACTGTAATCTGTAAGATTACAGTACTGTATGTGTTATGATTTTGACAGTTTTTTGAATTTGCCGCCAGGCTCCGCCCCCGTGCGTCGCGCCGCTCGCAGGGAACGGAGCCTGGCACGGAGAGGCTTCGGAGGAGGACGGAGTCCTCGGACACTGCGGGGGACATCGCAGGATCCCGGGGACAAGGTAAGTAACGCCGCCCCAGGATCCTGCAATGCGATCCCGAGTGTGGCTCGGGGTTACCGCTAATGGTACTGAATTTTAACCCCGAGCCACACTCGGGAATACCGCCAGGGAGGCTACACATATGTGCCAGGAAGATTCAGAACAGTGAATGTTTGGTGAACGTCAGATTGACTGCTTTATAAATATACCTCAATTTTCCTTCAGCTGAGGCTCATCTCTATATCATTACATTTACTGATACGACAGAAAGAGCCTCTCACATGATTTACATTGTAGGTAAGTGTGAGGGGTGCCACATAATCCGGACCCTGTCCTCTGTACCGAGTGCCAGTATTCCCTCTACAGCAGCTGTAATTATTTGTAGATATTTAGTGGCAGAACCATGTCTACTGGTGCATGAGACAAAGGAAGATGGAGTTCACACTAGATGAATGGTCCATTCTTTATGAAAACCTTTAGTAAAGTGAAAGAAAAAAGATGTTCCTGTGTATCTATCTATCTATCTATCTATCTATCTATCTATCTATCTATCTATCTATCTATCTATCTATCTATTAGGACTTCTATCACAGACAATCCACGTATCGCAGATTCCAATAATATGGGCCAAAGAGGGCAGTCCAGTCACCATACCATGTGACTACAATATCAGTGATAAGAATAGCACTTCGATGGGATCCTACAAGTGGTACAGAGATATGATAAAATCTGGGTTGGAGGTCTCGGAAAATAATCACAATTACTCCGGGAGGCTCTCCACAGCAGATACCGATCAATTTATCAGCAAACGATCAGCCACCATTGTTCTGTACAGTGTGGAGGTTGAAGACTCTGGGATGTATTACTGTGAAGTCACTCTTCAGTTCATCCATGCAGTGTCGGGATATGGAAATGGAACATTTCTCAATGTGACAGGTGAGATGTGTAAATACTGTTGTGGTAGTATACGTGGGATTGTTTGATAATTAGACATCACTAAAAGCAACTAAAGGTGGCACTAGCAGGCAGGAGGATTTTAAATGAATTGCTTGGTGCCTGCCATGATACGTCGACACCGGACCAGACCTCAACCTTACCCAGGGGCGGACTGACAACTCATGGGGCCCCCGGGCAATAGGAGATTATGGGGCCCCCGGGCAATAGGAGAAGATTATGGGGCCCCCAGGGAATAGGAGATTATGGTGCTCCAAGGGCAATAGGAGATTATGGGGCCCCCCGGCAAAAGGAGATTATGGGGCCACACATTATACACACACACATACAGTATACACACACAGACACACAATATACACACACAGTATACACACACACAGAATACACATACACACACTGAAAAGGTACTGGAGAGGCGGAGCAGCTATAATCTTGGGATTTTTAAAAAAACACACATTTTTACATACTGTCCCTGGTTTTATTGAGGCTGGCAACCCTGATGGGGCCCCTTAGTGGCATGGGGCCCTCGGGCAGTGCCCGAGTGCCCGAATGGTCAGTCCGCCCCTGACCTCACCTCAGTAAGAGCTGTGAAAATGTGGAATAGTCTCCCTCAAGAGCTGGTTCTGGCCAGCTCAGTAGATTGCTTTAAAAAAGGCCTGGATTCTTTCCTAGGTGTACATCATATAACTGGGTACTAACATTCCAGGGATACAAGGAATATCCGATTGCCTCTGGGGGGAAACAGGAAGGAATTCTTCCCCTGTTGGAGCAAATTGGATCATGCTTTGCTGGGGTATTTTGCCTTCCTCTGGATCAAATGTGGGTATAAGATTGTGTATATGGGATTGTATGATATATTCCCTTTTATTGGTTGAACTTGATGGACTTGTGTCTTTTTTCAACCTGAATAACTATGTAAGTATTTGCTAAGGGCAGGATATAGAGTAAAGGCCAATGGGTGTGTTAGGGGTGGAATACATAGTAAAGATCAATGGGGTGTACTTGTGGTAGTTTATAGAATAAAGGCCAATGGGTGTACTGGGGGTGAGATATAGCGTTAAGACCAATGGGTTTACTTCTGGTAGTATATACAGTAGATCAAGGGCCAATGCGTGTGCTTGGGGCAGGATATAGATTAAAGGCCAATGGGTGTGCTGGGGGTGGAATATGGAGTAAAGAGCAATGGGTTTACTTGTAGCAGTATATAGAGTAAAGAAACATGGGTACATTGGAGGAGGCATATAGAGGAAAGGCCAATAGATATTCTGGAGGTGTAATATAGAGGAAAACATGTATGTGCTGCGGAATGGATATAGAGGAAAGACCAGTTGGTGTCCTGGGGGCCAGAAATACATTATAGACCAGGCTATTGTAAGGTATAATGGGGGTGCAGAGCAAAATTTCGAAACTGAACCTCAATGTCTGATGAACTCATTGTATAGAAGATATTATGGCTTATACGTGACCTTTATTCCAGACAAAGAGCAAGTATATTTACATGTCTTCTATACTGTGTTTTTGTGTCATCCTCAGTCTCCAGCTCTGGACCTCCCTCCTACCTTGTCATGAATATTATAAGATTGATTCTGGGGGTTCTGGTGTTCCTGGTCGCCCTATCTGTCTGCTTGTTCCAGCCGAGGTGAGTAGAATTTTCTACTGTGTTCCACCTAGAGCCGGGGTCGGCAACCTGTTGATCGCGATCTACCTGTCGATCTCAGGAAGCCGATGGGTAGATCAGGAACAGGGCTGTGCCAATGCTTCTTCCCAATCTCTGCCACTTTCCTTTTAAAAGCAAAATGGACTGAGAGGCAAAGCAGTGCTGGATGGAGGGCGGGAGCACGGGAGCTGCTTTAGTTAACTTTGAAAGTTAACCAGAAGGTGATTGGTTGCTAGGCGGCTCCCTCTGATCTACAGCCGGTGTACGGTAAGAGAGAGATACCTACACACAGCTGTGTGTGTTGTGAAGAGGACAAATGTCACTACTTGTGGGGGACAGAGAACACTTCTTGGGGGGGGGCTACTGTGGGGGGGAGGGGCAGAGGAAACCATGTGGGGGACAATACTGTGGAGGGTGATGCAGAGCAGAGTGCTATGGGGTGGAGGTGCACAGAGGACACTACTGTGGAGGGGTGCAGAGGACACTGCTATGGGGAGGGGGTGGCAGAGGGCACTACAGCGGGGGGAGCAGAGGACACTGCTTTGGGGGGGCAGAGGACATTACTGTGGGGGATGGCAGAGGACACTGCTATGGGGGGAGGCAGAGGGCACTACAGTGAGGGGAGGGTGGACAGAGGACACTGTTTTGGGGGAGCCCAGGACAATACTATGAGGAGGCAGAGGACACTGCTATATGGGGGGCAGAGAACATTACCATGGGGGGCAGAGAACACTACCGTGTGGGGGGGCAGAGGACACTACTGGTTGCTAGGCGGTTCCCTCTGATGTACAGCCAGTGTAAGGTAGGAGAGAGCTACCTATACACAGCTGTGTGTGTTGTGAAGGGGGCAAATGTCACCACTTGTGGGTTACAGAGAACACTTCCTGGGGGGGGCCCTACTGTGGGGGGGGCAAAGGAAACCATGTGGGGGACACTACTGTGGAGGGTGATGCAGAGCAGAGTGCTATGGGGAGGAGGTGGACAGAGGACACTACTGTGGAGGGGGTGGGGTGGGGTGGGGTGCAGAGGACACTGCTATGGGGAGGGGGTGGCAGAGGGCACTACAGTGGGGGGAGCAGAGGACACTGCTTTGGGGGGGCAGAGGACATTACTGTGGGGGGATAGTAGAGGACACTGCTATGGGGGGAGGCAAAGGGCACTACAGTGGGGGGAGGGTGGACAGAGGACACTACTGTGTGGGGGGGCTATGGACACTGCCATGTGGAGGGGCAGAGGATGTAGTGGGGTCACAGTGCTGGGGGGATATCTGGGGTGTAGAGGGGTCAGAGTGCTGAGGGGAATTCTTGGGGTGTAGAGGGGTCACAGTGCTGGGGGGATGGATATCTAGGGTGTAGAGGGGTCACAGTACTGGGGGGGATATCTGGGATGTAGAGGGGTCAGAGTGCTGGCCCAGCACTCTGACCCCTCTACAGCCTAGACATCCCCATGTCTAGGCTGTAGAGGGGTCAGAGTGCTGGGGGAGGGGGTATCTAGGGTGTAGAGGGGTCAGAGTGCTGGGGAGTTATTTATTAGGGGTTGGGGGGCAGAGGACACTACTGTGTGGGGGGGAGAGGATACTACTGTGGTTGGGTAGAGGACAATACCGTGTTGGGGGGGCAGAGGACACTATCGTGTGGGGGGCTGAGAGCACTACCATGTGGGGGGGCTGAGGATACTACCGTGGGGGGGGGAGTGATTTGAAGCAAGGCAGAAGACACTACTGTGACACACTATGTGTTCTTCATGCCGTCTTTTTATTGGGGGTTTGATTTTGATTTTTTAAAAGGGGTGATGACGCACCCCCCAAATTGTGGATTTCCTCAATGTTGTTGAGGTGGACCTCAACCTCTGAAAGGTTGCCCACCCCTGCTCTACAGAATATCCCTCCATGAGGGTCATTGTTTTGTCTCTTCTTTCTGCAGGTGTTTTCTCTGAGAGGAAGACATGATATCCATCCTTGGATTCTAATCACCAGTCACTCCCTGCCATGTCTTATCATCTATCGTGTTGTAGAAGATCAGATAGGTCTCTCCCAGAAAATCCATGGATGTTCCCTGCTAGTTGTACTTCTACCTGGGATAAGTGTGTTCACAGCATATGACATACCACACTGATGATAATCCGCTCACATGTCTATAGAGTTTAGAGGATCTGCTGACACAGCTCACTAAGGTCTCCTCATATCCTCCCATGTCTGCTACCATCCATGTAATGTATGTCTGAAAATAAATGTACCATTGTAAAACAACTCGCTATGAAAAGTCATCTTATTTATCTTTATTATTTAGATTTGTGGAAGTCACCAACTTCCTGTCCTGTCCTGGGATTAACTTCTACCATCAGTCAGAAGTTATCATGTCACCTCCTCTCCCACTGACCTCCCATGTCCCCCTTGCGGTGGTTCACACATTACACATCCTGTTTGGGTGAAGGTCTAACACAGCCTCTCAACCTTTTTGCCCTAGAGGAGTAACTTTCATGTCTCGTGGCACTCTTGCAAAAATTAATTCATCCGGGCTCAGTGGGAAGAATGCCCCTTACATTGGTCATCAGTCAAAAGAATTAACTCCTTACAGTTTTGGTAAGAATGCCACAGACAGCTAAATGTTCATTGGTGTCATACCACTGGTTCTGCTATGTGGTATTGGGTCCGGAACCACGGAGGCACCATAATTTGGGAGGTCAATCAACCATAGTTCAAGAAACCTCTACATATACATGACCAAGGTACCCCAGATGTATCCCACCCCTTTTGTATAACTACATGCTGCACCATCATCCTGTTACCCAGGGCTGGACTGGGATAAAAATGTGGCCCTGGACTTTATCCAGACTGGCCCAGGGCATAGCACATCAGGACACAGCGCACATCAGGGTACAAGCACATCGGGGCACAGCGCACATCGGGACAACAGAACACAGCACATGAGGGTACATGGGGCACATCAGGGCACATTTGGGCACATCAGGGCACTTTTGGGCACATCGGGGCACATTAGGCACATGGGGTACATCAGGGCACATCAGGGCACATCAGGCACATGGGGTACATCAGGGAACATCAGGGCACATTCAGGGCACACCAGGACACATCAGGGCACATCAGAGCACATTTAGGGAACATTCAGGGCACATCAGGCACATGGGGTACATCAGGGCACATCAGGGCACATTCAGGGAACATCAGGGCACATCAGAGCACATTCAGGGAACATTCAGGGCACATCAGGCACATGGGGTACATCAGGGCACATTCAGGGGAAACAATCAGGCACATTCAGGGAACATCAGGGTACATGAGGCACATTCAGGGCACATCGGGGCACATCAGAGCACATTCAGGGAACATTCAGGGAACATCAGGCACATGGGGTACATCAGGGCACATTCGGGGGAAAAAATCAGGCACATTCAGGGAACATCAGGGTACATGGGGCACATTCAGGGCACATCAGGCACATGGGGTACATCAGGGCACATTCAGGGCACATTCAGGGCACATTCAGGGAACATCAGGGCACATCAGGCACATGGGGTACATCAGGGCACATCAGGCACATGGGGTACATCAGGGCACATTCAGGGCACATCAAGCACATTCAGGGAACATCAGGGTACATCAGGCACATGGGGTACATCAGGACACATTCAGGACACATTCAGGGCACATCAGGGCACATCAGGGCACATGAGGTACATCAGGGCACATTCAGAGAACATCAGGGCACATTCAGGAAACATCAGGGCACATGGGGTACATTCAGGGCACATCAGGGCACATTCAGGGCACATCAGGCACACGGGGTACATCAGGGCACATTCGGGGAACATCAGGGCACATTCAGGGAACATCAGGCACATGGGGTACATCAGGGCACATCAGGGCACATTCAGGGCACATCAGGCACACGGGGTACATCAGGGCACATGGGGGTACATCAGGGCACATTCAGGAAACATCAGGGCACATTCAGGGAACATCAGGACACATTTAGGGCACATCAGGCACATGGGGTACATCAGGGCACATTAAGGAAACATCAGGGCACATTCAGGGAACATCAGGGCACATTCAGGGAACATCAGACACATGGGGTACATCAGGGCACATTCAGGGAACATCAGGGCACATTCAGGGCACATGAGGTACAATCAGGGCACATCAGAGCACATGGGGTACAATCAGGGCACATGGGGTACATTCAGCGCACATCAGGGCACATTCAGGGCACATGAGGTACAATCAGGACACATGGGGTACATTCAGGGCACAGCGTTTACTTGTTGTTTTCTTCACATGCAGAGTAGCGCAGGCAGCCTCTGTAGTAAGTTCTCTCTCATATCACGCCGCTGCTGCTCCCCCCGGCGGCCCCTCCACCTCCTCTCTTCTCGTCCATCCCAGATGATGTCACAAGCAAATGGAGATGGGCGAGAAGAGAGGAGGAGGAGGGGCTGCCGGGGGGAGCAGCAGCGGCGTGACATGAGAGAGAACTTACTACAGAGGCTGCCTGCGCTACTCTGCATGCATCTTGATCTACCGGTCAGGCGCCAGCTGTCGGCGATTGACGGGTAAATCGTAGACACAATAGGCAGCCACTGAAACCGGCCCACTGAGCCATTCGGCCCACCGGGAAGCTCCCGGTAGTCCCGATGGCCAGTCCATCCCTGCTGTTACCCCAACTAGACTTACCAAAAAATACCCTGACACAAAAGGTTTGAGTAAATTGGCCATTTTGGCCCCTTTATCAAACTAAAAACAAATTATGTAAACCAATATTACCAAACAAAAAACATAACACTTTTTAGGTTGCCGATCCTTGGAGGCACCAAGTATCAAATTTTGCTGCGTAATTACTTCCACGGTCCCTGCCGCACTGTACCGGCTCGGGGACGAACCACAATCTGCAGATACCACCATTGTAAATACCAGGTAATCCACCATAACTGGCATTCCACTGGGGATTCCTTACATGGGTCCCTAATAACCTAATCACAGCAGGTTGTTTTAAAATGCCTCCAAAGACCCAACAAGCAAGGACGAACCAATCCAATGTAGGCGGGTATGTCTTCGTCACAGTGAGGGGTCACAGAGGGGTCACAGTGCTGGGGGAATATCTGGGGTGTAGAGGGGTCACAGTGCTGGGGGGATATCTGGGGTAAAGAGGGGTCAGAGTGCTGAAGGGAATATCTGGGGTGTAGAGGGGTCACAGTCTTGGGGGAATATCTGGGGTGTAGAGGGGTCACAGTGCTGGGGGGATATCTGGGGTGTAGAGGGGTCACAGAGCTGGGGGGGATATCAAGGGTGGGTGCCCCATGATTTTTATTGGCGGCCGTGTCTATACTTGTTACAACTGTCCTGAGCATCATTCTAGCAGATATATTATATGCACAAGACAGCTTTGTTACTTTATGTATGTACAGTATCTCACAAAAGTAAGTACACCCCTCACATTTTTGTAAATATATTTTTTTCTATCTTTTCATGAGACAACACTGAAGAAATGACACTTTGCTACAATGTAAAGTAGTGAGTGTACAGCTTGTATAACAGTGTAAATTTGTTGTCCCCTCAAAATAACTCAACACACAGCCATTAATGTCTAAACTGCTGGCAACAAAAGTGAGTACACCCCTAAGTGAAAATGTCCAAATTGGGCCCAATTAGCCGTTTTCCCTCCCCGGTGTCATATGACTTGTTAGTATTACAAGGCCTCAGGTGAATGGGGAGCAGGTGTGTTAAATTTGGTGTTATTGCTGTCACTCTCTCATACTGGTCACTGGTTCAAGTTCAACATGGGACCTCATGGCAAAGAACTCTCTGAGGATCTGAAAAAAAGAATTGTTGCTCTACATAAAGATGGCCTAGGCTATAAGAAGATTTTCAAGACCCTGAAACTGAGTTGCAGCACGGTGGCCAAGACCATACAGCGGTATAACAGGACAGGTTCCACTCAGAACAGGCCTCGCCATTGTCAACCAAAGCAGTTGAGTGCACGTGCTCAGGGTCATATCCAGAGGTTGTCTTTGGGAAATAGACGTATGAGTGCTGCCAGCTTTGCTGCAGAGGTTTAAGGGTTGGGGGGTCAGCCTGTCATTGCTCAGACCATACGCCGCACACTGCATCAAATTGGTCTGCATGGCTGTCATCCCAGAAGGAAGCCAGTTCTGAAGATGATGCACAAGAAAGCCCGCAAACAGTTTGCTGAAGACAAGCAGACTAAGGACATGGATTACTGGAACCATGTCCTGTGGTCTGATGAGACCAAGATAAACTTATTTGGTTCAGATGGTGACAAGTGTGTGTGGCAGCAACCAGGTGAGGAGTACAAAGACAAGTGTGTCTTGTCTACAGTCAAGCATGGTGGTGGGAGTGTCATGGTTTGGGGCTGCATGAGTGCTGCCGGCACTGGGGAGCTACAGTTCACTGAGGGAACCATGAATGCCAACATGTACTGTGACACACTGAAGCAGAGCATGATCCCCTTCCCTTCGGAGACTTGGCCGCAGGGCAGTATTCCAACATGATAACGACCCCAAACACACCTCCAAGACGGCCACTGCCTTGCTAAAGAAGCTGAGGGTAAAGGTGATGGACTGGTCAAGCATGACTCCAGACCTAAACCCTATTGATCATCTGTGGGACATCCTCAAATGGAAGGTGGAGGAGCGCAAGGTCTCTAACATCCACCAGCTCTTTGATGTCATCATGGAGGAGGGGAAGAGGACTCCAGTGGCAACCTGTGAAGCTCTGGTGAACTCCATGCCCAAGAGGGTTAAGGCAGTGCTGGAAAATAATGGTGGCCACAAGATATTGACACTTTGGGCCCAATTTGGACATTTTCACTTAGGGGTGTACTCACTTTTGTTTCCAGCGGTTTAGACATTAATGGCTGTGTGTTGAGTTATACAAGCTGTACACTCACTACTTTACATTGTAGCAAAGTGTCATTTCTTCAGTGTTGTCACATGAAAAGCTATAATAAAATAATTACAAAAATGTGATGGGTGTACTCACTTTTGTGAGACACTGTAGTATTTTCCCACTGTTTCTTTGCTGTACAGAGTGATTGTTCATGTAGTTAATGCGGAGCCTCCTACCTACTTGATGTCTGTTTACCTGCGCTGTCTCCATTGTAGGGGCCCCAGAGCATTACTTTGCCCAGGGGCCCATGATGCTATTAAGACGGCCCTGGAAATACAACCCCACACCAGAATCCCCCCTCCACCAAATGATTTGGACCAGTGCACAAAGCACGGTCCATAAATTCATGGGTGAGCGAGTTTAGGGTGGAGGAACTTGTCTGGCCTGCATAGAGCCCTGACCTCAACCTGATAGAACATCTTTGGGATGAATTAGAGCAAATTGATGTCTTTCTTTTATAATTAGCTTGGCTTACACACAGCAACACCCCAATCTGAAGTGATACTAAACACACACTGTTTAATTTACATTCTCCGTTTCTTTCTGTATGTGGATGATGGCACTGTAATTATTTTAATATAATTCAAAAAAATCCAAGTACCCTTTTCCTAATTGATATACAGCTGTCACCTGACCCGGCTCTCTCCCAGCCTTTCTGCAGGGAAACATAAACAGGAGGAGCTTCTAGTCCTCTGCTGCTGGTCACATGTTCAAAATAAAGAAACAGCCTTTGGAATACAGAGTAAAAATAAATAATATCAAAAAAATGTTTTAAATTGTCATAGAAATATATATTTGATATCAAATCTTTATTTCTTTTTGGCAATAACATGATGTGGGCGGATTTCTGTGCCACGTCCCTCCAACTGCTGTCTTAGAATAGAAGGGAGGTGAAGCCTCCATCAATCCACGCGTAATATCCCACCCCCATTGTGTTTATCTGGTTTGTAGGCATGGAGGAGGAGATAGGGAGTGGGCTGTAATTTACCACGGTATATACGCCCACATATGTGACTCTATAGTCATATGGCTGCTCAGATGTGATAGGGAGGAAATTCACAGAAAACTGAGCATGTGCAGAGCTGCCAACACTGCTCTGGTCACGTGACAGTGGCACTAATATGCAGCACTGATGGCGCATGTAGTAGTTTTTTTATTTTTTTTTTTTTACAATTTTATTTATTTTTTGCTATTTTTTTTTCACAGAAAGGGAGTGGGGACAGAGATTCCCCAGTCCTTTTCTCTGCAGCCTCAGCTGCACTGGAGATGAATGGACAGGAGACAGCGGCTCCTCTCCATTCACAAAACTGATGTATTGTAAACACAGTTTATGATTCTCAGTTATGAATGGACAGAGTCAGTAATCACTGACTCTATTCATTTGGAATAGGAAGGAGCCAACAGATTTACTGGCTCCTTCCTCCGCACTCCATCCTGAAAGATTGACACAGAGGGGGGACAGGAGCGGGGCACATGGAGGGGGGGGAGCGGAGCACACGGAGAAGGGGGGGGGGGACCGAAGCACACGGAGGTGGGAGGACCAAAGCACATGGAGGTGAGGGGACTGGAGCACATGGAGGACGGGGGGGACCGGAGCACATGGAGGGGGGGTGGAGCACAGGGGGGTGGGGGGACCGGAGCACATGGAGGAGGGGGGGACCGGAGCACATGGAGGGGGGGTGGAGCACACGGAGGTGGGGGGACCGGAGCACACGGAGGGGGGGTGGAGCACACGGAGGTGGGGGGACCGGAGCACATGGAGGAGGGGGATGACTGGAGCACACGTAGTGGGACACAGAGGGGGACTGAAGGAGTATACAGGGACAGTCAGGGGGTGATTGGTGCGGCGGTGGGGGGAGTTACAAGCACGGATCCCCTGTGTATAGATTTTAATAAAGCAGCTAGCAGCTGGAAGCCGCGGAGGGGAGAGGAGTTGAAGTGGCCGTCAGCTACTTTATTGAAACCTATACGGGGGGAATCGGTGCTTGTAACTCCCCCCACCGCCACACCAATCACCCCCTGACTGTCCAGGTATCATGGGAAGAATCGGAGCATTTGCCCGAGTACAAGTACTTGGGCAAATACTCGGTATTTGTCGGACATTCCGACAACAAAATCCATGGATTTTTCCGATGGATGTTGGCTCAAACTTATCTTGCATACACACGGTCGGACAAAGTTGTCGGAAAATCCGATCGTTCTGAACGCGGTGACGTAAAACATGTACGTCGGGACTATAAACGGGGCAGTAGCCAATAGCTTTCGTCTCTTAATTTATTCTGAGCATGCGTGGCACTTTGTGTATCGGATTTATGTACACATGATCGGAATTTCCGACAACGGATTTTGTTGTCGGAAAATTTTATAGCAAGCTCTCAAACTTTGTGTGTCGGAAATTCCGATGGAAAATGTGTGATGGAGCCCACACACGGTCGGAATTTCCGACAACAAGGTCCTATCACACATTTTCCATCGGAAAATCCTATCGTGTGTACAGGGCATTAGTGTTTGTAATGAAAATTTACAGGGTGATTCCATATTTTTTTCCTCAGAATTGAGTGATTCCATCATTTATTCCCTGTGCTTGTTCTATAAATCTAACTGTTACTGGCCACCACAATTATTTTTCTTGATTTCTTTTAGTGTTTATTAAAGCCAGAAAGTTGCCATTTGAAATGCCTTTAGTTTTTGGCCATGTCTGTGATCGGCTTTTTTTCTACAACAATAAACAACTGAAGGAACATCCTCAGGAACTGGTGATTCCATAATTTTTGCCAGGGCTTGTAGTATGTCAAATCTGCCTGGAACAAGCACCATACAGCCCGGCAAGGACCTCAAGGTGAAGAGAGCTTGCTAAAAGCCAGAACAGTCACCGTTCAAAGCGCAGACATACAGGCAACATTGATCAATGTCGTCATCTCACCTCTCATTTTATTTGCTCCCCGTTTACAAACACCACAGATTACCAGCACTAATGGTTGCTGCATTCGTGGTGGAAAGTCATTGCTGGACAAGCTACAGGGTATGAATTGCCTAGCACTTCCAACCAGAGCCAGTAGGTGGTGTCCAAATTGGAAAGCTTGCCGTGAGAATAAAGCGTTAAAGGGGCCACAAGCTTTGAAGATTGCCCAATAGAGACTTTTTTGCAAGGGCAGCTAAGGACGCAATTGCCTGGGTTGAAATGGAGAAAACTCTCCACAAGGTTAGAAAGTACTAATTTCCTTCACCGAACAACTGGAAGAGTTAATCTAGGAAGAATTGAAGGGGTCAGAGAAAAATGCCCTTATAAACAGGCTGTCAAAACTGTATACCCTAAAAAAGCTAGAGGTCAACTTGCTGCAGTCTCCTCCGATGATGGATGCATCATAAATGTAGCTGGCAAGACTTGTCACATTCAAGGAGGCTCTAGTCAGAAAATTAGATCCAGATCTGAAGTGCTCCTACATACTGTAGCATCTGCAGGTGCTGGCACACCAGCAATAACCAGCCCATGTGCTGACTGAGTGTAATGGGAGTGGTTTCATAATTATCAACCAGCTGCTGCACCTGCAGGACTCTGAGGAAAGTGGCAGGGTCCGCATCCCTTTAGACGTGATTCCCTATTGGGAGTATCTTATCAAAAATGAATTTTTTATTGCAGTGGATGCCAAAAAAATCTGACTTTTATCCTGGTGCAGACTTCTGGGAAAATCAGTGAACCAGTCATACAAGCAGGACATTTTGTTTGGGAGCCACATCGCCCGCGCAATTGTCAGTTAAAGCGACGCAGTGCCGAATCAAAAAAAGTGCTCTGGTCTTTGGCCAGCCAAATGGTCCGGGGCTTAAGCGATTAAATAACCCCGTCTGGAAGAAGTGAAGAGACAAGGTGGTAACAGCTTTGTAAGAGCTGAAATTGGCGGCATACTCTGTGGTGGATGTGTCAGACGTCAATTGATGTTTTTCAAGAGCGGTGTTCCCCGCGGTCACAGCAAGGAGTGCATTATGGCTGAAGCCATGGTTGGTGGATCCAGCCAAAAAAAAAAAATGGTGCAAGAAACCAGAACACAGATACAATCTATTTGGGAGTAGACAGGATACAGCCATCTCAAGGGTGACCATTAGCAGGTCACGGGGCGAATATCATCTGACAAAAAACTGAAAATTCAAAAAGGTCCAGCATACAGGTGGCAACTCCCAAGTAGATACCAGGAGGCAAAATCCTACGGGCCGAGAAAAAGATTAGTAAACGAACTGAAGAACTACCCAATCTTCATTATTGAAGCCTTAAAGATCTAAGGCTCCTGTCTTAGGAGAACAGCGGAAGTCCTTTTTAAGGGTGCACTAATCCAGGGGGTGCCTGTGCGAAGCTTACGCACACACCTGGATGGAAAACCTTCAGGATCAGTGGGCCATATCAGCTATATTGGTGTGACATTGGTGGAAGTTTAAGGGAGGTCCGTCTTTCTCGTACAATAATTTTTATTGAAAAAGTATAACATCATGGCAAACTCACCCATGCAGGGGTATAATTCAATGAGCATAACGATCATATAACATTGACAGGTGGGAAGTCTACCTTTCAATCTCTTCCAGTCAGCCAGGCTACCAGAGTTGATGGAAAAGTAAAAAAATATGGTCCAGTTTGTAGCTGGATTAAAAAAAAAAAAAAAAAAAACACGAGCAATCGTGAAGGTTCTAGGTACCCAGAGGAGATGAGGATCCGGTTCACCTCTGTTTCTAGCAAAAAAATAAATAAATAAAAAATAAAAATCAGGTAATCTGTGCCCAGTGCTAAAGTTAAGAAAAAAAATTTGACAAGCAGCACAGGAAGTTAGAGTCGTGCAAGATGGAAAACCTCCACTCAATTATATTATTCATAAATCTTGGAGACTGGATTCTCCTGTAGGTTTATCAGACACCTACTTGTCCCAATTCCTCTACCAGTTGAGTTCCTCCCCTTCGGTCTGTACATCTCTCCCAGGGCATTCACAAAGGTCTTTCTGTCTGCAATAGCGATGGGAAAAATTCAGTAGAACTCCCACAAGGGAATTTCTGTTCTCTGATAGAGAAAGCCAAAGGTGCTTTGGGAGTGAAGTCTCTTCCAGCAGAATAGTGCCAGAGTATCCTTGGTTCTTCATAACTGACCAATTGTTTTCAGATGGAACATTATCACATCAGACCCCAGCTAGAAAGGTTGGGGGACACATTTCAAAGAGCAGGCTGCTTAAGGTCATGGATGTTAAGTCTATGAGGAATAGTATTGAATTTTCTTGAACCGAGTAGTGTTCAAAGCACTTCTGTCATTCACTCCTTTTAGCAAAAGGAGCAAGATTTGTAATGTGCCTAGACAACAGTGGAAGGGTAGAATTCTTAGGCTGTCAGTGGAGCTTCCTGCATAAATACTTGCAAATATACCATGTTGGCTAAGGAGGCTCTAGTGTCTCTCTCTCCTACTCTTAAGCATTGAATCACCATTGCCCCTTCCAGTGATGACGGATTCACTCTCTCATGGACAGTTTTGCCATCCAGCTCCAAGAGACTACTTTTGATGGCATGGAAGTTGAGAGGCAGTGGCTACCAAGTCAAGTGGGCTCAGTACAGGTAGTGCCTACCTTGTGTCAAACCAGAGAGGTCTTCATGAATAAGATTTACCAAAGACTATGGGAAAATGATGGAGATCTCACACAGCAAAAACCTGGAGTCCTTTATCACCTAAACCAGCCAAGGTTCTACAGTTCTCTCAACTGGGGATGAACAGGGGCCTAGGTTCAAATATGTTTAAAGCTCAAAGTTAAGCCTTGTCTGCACTTGCAAGGGTTTAAGGAGTCCTTAACCCTTTAGTGATGCAATTCTGAAAAGGCTTGCATGAAGTTATAGACCTCCCAGGAAACCATTGTTCCCTACGTGGAACTTGCTTATGGTTCTCACTTCTATCAATGCCTCATTTCTATCCTACAGAATTGACTACACTCTGCAAACCCTAAAGACCATATTTCTGGTTGCTACAACCTCTGTGAAAAAGGATGTCAGAACTGCAGGCTTTGTACTCAAGGAGCCTCACTTAATGTTCTACCCAGACAGAATAGTCCTAAAACTCCAGACTGCTTTTATCCATTGGGTGTCTTTCTCCTTCCAATTTAACCAGGAAGTAAATTTTCCGTCTTTCTTGGTCGAGAGAATCACATCCCCTGGATGTTGAGCTAACACTGGTGACCTGCTTGGCAGCTACCTTTTCATTCAGGAAAGCTGAAATATGTTCTTGGTTCCAGCGTGGCTTAAGGCAGGGTCAGTCAGCATCAACACGTTCAGTCACCTCCTAGATTGTTAAGACAATTAAAAGAGCCTACTCTTCAAGGCCTTCCTGTTTTGGAGGTCTTAAAAGCACATTTAACTAGGGCAGTGCCAGCTCTGTGGACAGCTCAGCGCTGAGTGTCTCCTGAGGTTATTTGCAAGTCAGCAATATGGTCCTCCCAGGACACCTTCATTACACTTTAATAGGTGAACCCGGCTCCCGACAGTAAAATTTAGGAAATTCATGGCGCATACTTGCGCTACTGATGATTACAAAATTTTTCTTGCACCCTTTCGTATGGCGAGTTAGTCCCCATATGTATGCTGCCATGATGGACCAGGAAAACGGAAAATTGTATACTCCCCTTTCCGTAATTTTCCTTTTCTGGTGCATCTTCATGGCATCATACAGATGCCCACCCAAATGGTGAGATTTACAGAGAATGCTGTGAGCCGGGTCTGTCTTTGAATTATTGTTAACCAGTCCTATCAGGTTGTGGGGGCAGAGTCACAACCCATATGTATGCTGCCATGAAGATGCACCAGGAAAGGAAAATTATGGAAAGGTGAGTATATGCAATTTTCCGTTTTTATTCCCAAACAAATGGTTAACAGACACAATCTGTGAGATCAGGATTGTTCTGAGTGCCTAGGGGTTGACAGCCAAAATCCCAGGCAGTAGAGAGGAGAATGGGGAAAATGATGCGTAGAATGCAACCTTCAAGCAAGTTCTAGGCAACCTCCATTCATTATGAGAGAATGTAGCATTTACAAAATATACCTATAATAGCTGTATACACATGACTAGGGTACCAGAGATGTCTCCTAGACATGTGCAATTCATTTAGTTCCGAATTTGTTTTTTAACGAATTTCATCAAATGAGTTAATTCGGAAACTTACAAATTAATGAAAACCCGTTTAACTAATTTTTCCAAATATTCGTAAGTTTGAATATTTGAAAATTCATAAATTCTAAAATATGAAAACCTGAAAATTCGTAAATCTGAAATAATAACTAACTATTAAATTATAGGTATTGGAATTTCCTTTCAAATTTGGCTGTTAGTCAATGTAACGAATATGAATTTATCTGAATGTTATGAGTTATCTGAAATAACGAATGCTGTATCTGAACGAATGGAACGTAACAAATTAATAATAATAAAATAACAGTAATAATAAAAACTTTTTATTATTAATTAGTTCCGTTCAATCTGTTTAGATGCGGCATTCATTATTTCAGGTAATTCGTAACTTCGGATAAATTCGTATTCATTACATTCACTAACAGCCAAATTTTGAAAGGAATTTCAAATACCTATAATTTAATAGTTAGTTATTATTAGTTAGTTATTATTTAAAATTTTCAAATTTTCGTTCTTTCGCATTTTCAGATTTTCTTTCTTATTTTTGGATTTTCGGATTTACGAATTTTCGAATTTTCGAATTGCGATCATAATGAATGACCCAAAAAAAACTAAACGAAAATGAACAAATTTCGGTGCCTAATGTCTCCAAACCTTTTACATTGTTCCCACATATAGCTCCCCAACTTACAACTAAGAACAAATGATGAACGACACCGATCTGGAGAAAATTTGGCAAGGTTGGCCATTTATTAACAAATAAACAAATATAACATTCCTTAAAACAGAAAATATACCTAATCCAGTACCCGTCACATAAAGTTTGCCAGTCTTGGGAAGCACCAAAGAATATATCTGCGTTATAAATAAACGATCCTCAGCCGCACAACACCAGCTCAGGGACAACACACACTTTTCCACAGATATCTCCCTGTTACCACTTCACAAACTGAAGCATAGTAAACACCATTTCCTATGGGTCAGTTATGAATGAAAACATTGAATGATCGGTACTGATCACTCACTATGTTCATTCAGAAAAGGAAGGTGTTGTTAAATGACATATTTACAGGCCCCTTTACCCACTTTCCATTGTGAAAGGATCCCCACAGCAGCCAACGGGAGAGAAGAGAAGGGAAGCCGGAAACACTATGGGAGGAGGGAAGGGGACCAGGGGAGCACATGGAGGCCTAAGCAGAAAAAGGAAGGGGGACCTGGACAGGAGGAATGGCTTTTACTGGAACTGATCCCCTCTGTTTTCCTCCTGCAGGAGATGAATGCCGGCGGGAGGGAGAAGAGGAGAAGCCAGCTTTCAGCTGCTGGAAGAGGAAAATAGAGGGGATCAGTTCCAGGTTTTGGGGGTGTACAAGGCAGGGACACGATCTACCAATCACCTGCCCACGATTGATGGGTAGATCGTGATCGATGGGTTGCTGACCCCTAGGTTATGGGAATTATTCATGACAGTTGAGACATTCAGACAGATTTATTTTGTTTTATACACAGTACAGACCCCTTAGCATTCTGCCTGTCAACAATGATTTATTCCATAGTGTGAGAGACTCAACCAGGACAAGGGCATTTGGAGAGGACTAGGGGAAAGCCTCCTACCGACTGAATATGGCCCATGGAGAGAGCAGATCATTCTCCCATGATGGACAACAATGTGATGAACGCTGAGAGCGAGGCTTGGATTAATCCTCTGTACAAGGACAATAAAGCATTCCTTCTGGAGTGGATGGAAAGGTGTAATAGTAATGTTGTAGAGGGTAAAGGTTAGAGCAGGAGTCTCAAACTGGCGGCCCTCCAGCTGTTGCAAAACTACATGTCCCATCATGCCTCTGCCCGGGGGAGTTGTGCTTGTAACTGTCAGTCTTGCAATGCCTCATGGGACTTGTAGTTTCGCAAAACAGCTGGAGGGCCACCAGTTTGAGACCCCTGGGTTAGAGGGAATATGGTGGCTCTCCTGCAGGCTGGGTTGGGGAGGCTACTCCACTTGGGACAGAAACATTTATCAAAAATATCCCTCAAGAAATCTATGAAGATAAATCAAATCATTGCCTAGGTGTGAATTCCATTGTTAACCACTTCAGCCCCAGAAGATTTGGCTGCTGAATGACCGGGCCATTTTTTGCGATTCGGCACTGCGTCGCTTTAACTGACAATTGTGCGGTCGTGCGACGCGGCACCCAAACAAAATTTATGACCTTTTTTTTTCCCACCGATAGAGCTTTCCTTTGGTGGTATTTGTTCGCCTCTGCGGCTTTAATTTTTTGTGCTATAAACAAAAAAAGAGCGACAATTTTGGAAAAAAAAAACAATATTTTGAATTTTTTGCTATAATAAATATCCACTTTTAAAAAAAAAAAAAAACGAATTTGTTCTAAGTTTAGGCCAATATGTATTCTTCTACATATTTTTGGTAAAAAAAAAATCGCAAAATTGCGCAAAAGTTATAGCATCTACAAAATAGGGGATAGATTTATAGCATTTTTATTTATTTTTTACTAGTAATGGCGGCGATCTGTGATTTTTATTGTGACTGTGACATTATGGCGGACACTGAAGTTAAAGAAAAATCCTGGACAGCCGCACTCAAAAAATAATTTTTGCCTTTATTGAGTAAAAAATCAACAAAAATACATGCTACAGCAGAACGGACAGAAGAGCTGATGCGTTTCACACTACAAACAGTGCTTAGTCATAGCTATGATTAAGCACTGTTTGTAGTGTGAAATGCGTCAGCTCTTCTGTCCGTTCTGCTGTAGCATGTATTTTTGTTGATTTTTTTACTCAATAAAGGCAAAAATTATTTTTTTGAGTGTGGCTGTCCAGGATTTTTCTCTAACTTTATTGCTATAAGCTTTGCCAGCACCCGTGTCTTCAAGCCTAAAGGAGAGGTTTGTCTCTGATTGACCTGCCTGGAGCGGTGATATTTCTTTCTACATTATGGCGGACACATCAGACAATTTTGACACATTTTTGTGACCACTGGCATTTATACAGCGATCAGTGCTATAAAAATGCACTGATTACTGTGTAAATGACACTGGCAGTGTAGAGGTTAACACTAGGGGGCGATCAAGGCATAATTGTGTTCCCTGGGAGGTGATTCTAACTGAAGGGGGAGGGGACTGACTAGAGGAAATTAAGGATCGTGGTTCCTAGCTAATAGGAACACACGATCTGTCACTCCTCTCAGTACAGAACACAGATTTGTTCCGTGTTCTGTCCCTCGTGCTCGCGATCGCTCGTGGCCGGCGGTCAGCGCGCCTGTTATCCTGATCCTGCGAGCCGACATATAGCTACGAAAGTTCGTGGGATCGTGCTGACCTGCCACAGTAAAATGACGGCAGCTGGTCAGCAAGCTGTTAATTGAGTCACTTATTGTTTCTGTCTGCTTGTCTCTGTGTTTATACTTTTAATAATGTGTAATGTACTTTGTTGTGAGCTTGGTGCCAGGCAGTCTGAGCTGGAGTGCGATCTCTGATTCATCACAACATTGTCTGGGTGAGCACTGAGCCACCTAGGTGGCTAGTTGTTTAATTAGCTTAATGTTTATGTGTATGTTGGCTGTTCCTTAGCTATGTTAATTATATTCCTGTTTACAGTATACTATAATAGTTACATAGTTAGTCAGGTTGAAAAAAGTCCATCTAGTTCAACCATAAAAAAACACAAAAAAAATAAAATAAAATAAAAAAATATTATATAATCCCATATACCCAATCCTATACCCAGAGGAAGGCGAAAAAAAAACAGCAAAGCATGATCCAATTTGCTACATCAGGGAAAAAAATTCCTTCCTGATCCCAGAGAGGCAATCGGATTTTCCCTGGATCAACTTTACCTATAAATGTCAGTACCCAGTTATATTATATTCTGTACATTTAGGAAAGAATCCAGTCCTTTCTTAAAGCAATCTACTGAGCTGGCCAGAACCACCTCCGGAGGGAGTCTATTCCACATTTTCACAGCTCTAATGCCCCGTACACACGGTCGGATTTTCAGACGGAAAATGTTCGATGGGAGCATGTTGTCGGAAATTCCATCCGTGTGTAGGCTCCATCAGACATTTTCCATCGGAATTTCCGTCACACAAAATTTGAGATCTGGATCTCAAATTTTCTAACAACAAAATCCGTTGTAGCCAATTTCCGATCGTGTGTACACAATTCCAACTCACAAAGTTCCACGCATGCTCCGAATCAAGCAGAAGAGTCGCACTGGCTATTTTTCTAACTTCATTTTTCTCGGCTCGCTGTACGTGTTGTACGTCACTGCGTTCTTGACGTTCGGAATTTCTGACAAGATTTTTGTGACCGTGTATATGCAAGACAAGTTTGAACCAACATCCGTCGGAAAAAAAACATGGATTTTGTTGTCGGAATGTCCGATTGTGTGTACGGGGCATTACTGTGAAGAAACCTTTCCGTATTTGGATATGAAATCTCTTTTCCTCTAGACGTAAAGAGTGCCCCCTTGTCCTCTGTGATGACCGTAAAGTGAATAACTCAACACCAAGGTCACTATATAGGCCCCTTATATATTTATACATGATGATCAGATCCCCCTTTAAGCTCCTCCTCTCAAGAGTGAATAAATTCAGTTCCTCTAATCTTTCCTCATAGCTGAGCTCCTCCATGCCTCTTATTAGTTTGGTTGCCCTTCCCTGCACTTTCTCCAGTTCCCTGATATCCTTTTTGAGAACTGGAGCCCAAAACTGAACTGCATATTCCAGATGAGGTCTTACTAATGATTTGTACAGGGGAGCAAAATGATATCTCTCTCTCTGGAGTCCATAATGCGTTCAGGCTCACCTGATCTGGTGTACTATATATTCTATGTGAGTTTTCAATAAAGGGAGTTCCATCAGTTTACATCTAAGCTATTGTCGGCTAGTCTTGGATGGTCAGCTACAATACCTGGTTCTTGGGTCCAGACTGGAGGAAGCTATATACTGACAGAGGCATGCAAGCTGGGTGCTTGACAGTTCCGTCACACATAGGACTTGTGGGATATGGCCGGTATGTAATATTCCTGAACATTACTGAATAGAGGTGTTTCCAGACTCTGAGTCCTCTGAGATGTGTGTGTGATCTCCTATCAGATCCGGAGTGTGTGGAGTGAGAGTGTGAACTGAGAATGGCCAGGAAACCATTTTAAAGCAAAGTGTCAATGAGTATTCACTACTTCCTCCTCCATAGATAATGACTGTCTCTGTGAAGGAAATATCTATACGTTCCAACCAGAAATGGTTTAATAGACTTTTCAGCGTCATACAAGCAGAAGCTGCAGAATTCCAGATATTTCATACTCTCCGATTCTCATGACATGTGAATGTGGCTGTTGAGGTGACGGGCGCCGTTTATGAGAATCCTCATACACAAAGATCACAAGGAAGTGGTCTTATCAGAGAGTGGATCAGAAGTCTATATGATATCTCATGTGTCATAAGGTGACCACAAACTAGAACTTTCCATGTCAGGCACTTAGCCCAGCGCAGAGACCTGCCAGTAATACCAAATATTCAGGAGAGCCAAACAGAACCATCAGAGCAACATGAACTCCATCACTGGACTGATCTGTATGCTGGGGGTCCTGCCAGGTCTGAAGGAGAAACGTATCTTTTTTCTTTCTTTCTTTCTTTCTTTCTTTCTTTCTTTCTTAGGTTTTATATCTAGTACAGATCTTTGTACAGTAATTTCTCCTCTATAGTCTTGTCACACTCATCGGTCTTTTCTCTCTGTCAGGATTTCTATCACAGACAATCCATGTATGGCAGACACCAGTAATATGGGCCACAGAGGGCAGTTCGGTCACCTTACCGTGTGACTACAGAAACATCGGAGAGATGGACACTTCCATCGGGTCCTACAAGTGGTACAGACACATGGTGAGGAGTAAGGTGGAGGTCTCTGAGGGTAATATGAAGTTCTCTGGAAGACTCTCCCGTGTAGTCAATACACAGTTCATCCATGGACAATCGGCTGCCATCACCCTACACAGTGTGGAGTTGTCAGACTCCGGGATGTATTACTGTGAAGTTACATTTCAGTTTGGCCAACAAATATCCGGAGATGGGAATGGGACGTTCCTCAATGTGACAGGTGAGATCTGTATTTCCTGTCCTGGTTGTGTAATTATCAATATCTGATCAATAATGAGACAGTGAGATGACCCTTCAGAAGATACCAGATAGGAAATGTGAATTGCTGTTGTTTTTTTTTTCTTTTTGTCTTTTTTTCTATTTGTTTCCTTCTTTCTGTACAGATCTTTTTACAGTAATTTCTCTTCTATAGTCTTGTCACACTCATCAGTCTTTTCTCTCTGTCAGGATTTCTATCGCAGACAATCCATGTATGGCAGACTCCAGTAATATGGGCCACAGAGGGCAGTTCAGTCACCTTACCGTGTGACTACAGAATCATCGGAGTGAATGCTTCTATTGGGAACTACAAGTGGTACAAACAGATAGTGAGGAGAAGGGTGGAGGTCTCTGAGTATAATTGGACTTTCTCTGGAAGACTCTCTAGAGTAGTCTATGATCAGTTTTTCCATGGACGATCTGCCACCATCATCTTGCAACTTGTGGAGTTGCCAGACTCCGGGATGTATTACTGTGAAGTTACATTTGAGAACGGTCAAAAAATATCCGGAGAAGGAAATGGGACTTTCCTCAATGTGACAGGTGAGATCTGTATTTACTGTCCTGGTTGTGTAATTATCAATATCTGATCAATAATGAGACAGTGAGATGACGCTTCAGAAGATATCAGATAGGAAATGTAAATTTCATATAAAAAAAGTACTGTCTGTGATACTTTTTTTATTTGCACGTACAATTTTTCAGGACAAGCTTTCAGGGTATGTCCCCCTTCTTCCAGGTCCCAGCAGTACTGATTCACAAAAGTTTTAGCAGACTTAAAAAAAACACAATCTCTGAGGCAAAGGAAATAAAAAGGAAAAACAAACACACACAAACCAATGCACATGGCAATGTTAATAATACTAGCATAGTTAGTGAGATAAGACAGAGGGAGAGCTATAGACAGGTTGGGGGGATGATAGTCACAGAGGGGGTCTGTGGTCTGTTGGATAATAAGTGAGGAAACCCATATGGAAATTTAGGCCGTTATTTTTCGTGTCAAATAGAAGTATCATTCTTAGTTTCTGTTTTTTGAACTATCTTCTTCATGTTCCTTGATGGTGAGTCCTTGTTCACATTCATCCTTGTTCACAATATCTGTCCTCTTTCGCCAACATAAGATCCTTTGCTACATCTTTTGCATTGGATGAGGTACACAACATTACTGGAGGTGCAGTTGTATGACCCTATTGAAGGTCCATTTTGTGTGTGATGATTTTAGATGGATTGATTTGGTTGCACAGTTTGCAGCGTTTTTTATTGCAGGGTTTGCTTCCATTATTTGTAACATATCATAATCAAAATAAAGATTCCTGCTGATTAGTTTATGTCTAAAGTTGGGTGGTCATCTGAATGCCAGTATTTAGGGTTGTTGGAATATTTTTTTTTCTGTATCCATCACAACGACTGCTCCCACTTTATCTGCTGGTTTGATGGTGAAGGCCTGATTATTGCGCAAATCGTGTACAGCTCTTCACTCCAGTGGTTAAATGTTGTATGCAATTTTCTTTTGCTGTGGGGATATCAGGAATGTAACTCGCAGTCTGAAGCTGTCAATATAGGTGTCCAGTTTGGGGTTGCGTCATTGTGGAGGTGTGAAGTTGCTGTTCTTTTTCTTTTTTGTCACCTTCTGTTGTCCTTGGATTCTTTTCATTACTGTGAAAATATTCTTTTGAGCCTTATGCCATGTACACACGAGCGGGATTTCCGACAGAAAGAGTCCAATGGGAGCTTTTCAACATATATTCCGATTGTGTGTACGCCCCATCGGACTTTTCCCGTCAAAAATTCAGACGGACTTAGATATAGAACATGTTTTAAATTTTTCCGACAGAACGAATTACTATCGGTAAAACCACTCATCTGTATGCTGTTCCGACGGACCAAAAACGATGCATGCTCTGAAGCAAGTACGAGACTGAATCGCTCGGGTTGGTAAAACTACCAAACTTCTAAAACGTCTACTAACACTCAAAATTGAGCTCAGGCGCATTCTGTTTCCACTGATCATCCTTGAGATGTTTCTACAACTTGATTAGAGTCCACCTGTGGTAAATTCAGTTGACTGGACATGATTTGGAAAGGCACACACACCTGTATATAAGGTCCCACAGTTAACAGTGCATGTCAGAGCACAAACTAAGCCATGAAGTCCAAAGAATTGTCTGTAGACCTCTGAGACAGAATTGTATGGAGGCACAGATCTGGGGAAGGGTACAGAAAAAGGTCCCAATGAGCACAGTGGCCTCCATCATTCATAAATGGAAGAAGTTTGGAACCACCAGGACTCTTCCTAGAGCAGGCCGCCTGGCCAAACTGAGTCCACACAGGGTTCCTTCCAGTGGTCATATCTGGTTGTACAATGTGTGGTGGTATAAAGTCCTTATCAGGTACTTGCCAACATTCTCAAAAAAAATTTAGGGACACTTTTTTTCTGTAGGCGGAGTATTATCTTTATTAGGGGCAGGGCATTTAATTTGTAGACGTGGTCTAGCAGGAGCATAAAATGCGGCACATGAAGTGTGCCGTAGCCATAAAAGGCCGTAGTTTAAATTATGCCAAATGCAGGGTGTGGCTTAAAGTGGGTGTGGTTAAATAGAGTCTGAGATGACTTACGTTGTGGAGAATGTGGAGAATATATAGGCAATGTGCCCTAATATTCCAATTTTCTGGGAAGCGGTAGTCTCGGTCACACACTCTGTGACCACTATTCATGTGCCCCGGACAGAGGAGGTTTGTTTGCTGGGTTTAGTGGACACCCTGGCTCACCTTTGCTCCTCCAGGGTGCTGATAGGATTACTATTGTTCTACGTAAGGAAAATGATTCTTCTCCAATGGAAATCCCTATCTGCTCCAACCCTTAACTTGTGGAAAAAATGTATTAATGTCAGTTTACCACTGTACAAGGCCACTTATTTAGCAAGAGGATGCCCTAAAAAATCCTGCAACGTTTGGGACATTTGGGTAGAGAACCTGTCTACTAATACTTAAAGACCCTGGATCTCCTAATTAGTGGATTACCTTACAAATGACCAGGTGGACATGTATATGTAGTTGAACCCACCTCCAATCCACATGTCTAATAATTGTGATTTCCATCTTGTTAAATGTGGCTTAATACTACCCCTGAGTAGCTGATACGTACAATATACTAACAATCTCAGAAGTTACTGGAGCGTGTAGTCTTGTTCTAGTGCCAATAGTGGCACTACTGTTAAGGTTTTATTTTTTATACTGTTTGTTTTATTGTGATGTATGTGGGCCGAGCCTGGGTATGCCCAATAGGCTCTGTTTTGTATCTAAACTTCAAATCCAATAAAAAGAATAAAAAAAAATATATAGGAGATGTAGGTAGGTAGTTTGTAGGTCAGTGTATAGAGGTCAGTAGTATGTAGGGAAGGAGGTTGTGGGGATGGAGAAGAGGGGGGGGGTTGAGCAGAGTTGGGGGGGTGAGCAGACTTGGGGATGGAGAAGAAAAGGGTGAGCAGAGTTGGGGAGGTAGGGAAGAGGGGGGGTGAGCAGAGTTGATGGTGGGGGTGAGCAGAGTAGGGGGGGTGGAGAAGAGGGGGGTGAGCAGAGTTAGGATGGATATGGAGAAGGGGGGGTGAGCAGAGTTGGGGGGGTAGGGAAGAGGGGGGATGAGCAGAGTTGTGGTGGGGGTGAGCAGAGTAGGGGGAATGGAGAAGTGGGGGGTGAGCAGAGTTGGGATGGGTATGGAGAAGGGGGGGTGAGCAGAATTGGGGTGGGGATAGAGAAGAGAGTGTGAGCAGAGGTGGAGGGGATGGAGAAGGGGGGGTAACCTGAGTTGGGGTGGGGATGGAGAAGAGGGGGGTGGAGAAGAGGGGGTGAGCAGAGTTGGGGTGATGGACAAAAGAGGGGGTAAATAGGGTTGGTGAAGGGAGGTAATTAATCAGAGTTGGGCTATTCCGGGATGCTGGGAGGGAAGACACTGGGATAGGACAGTGGAGGGACAAGCACACAAAAGTGTACATGGCAGTGACACTGACACAGGACAGTCAGCTTTCTATAGGAGGACTCACCATGGCTGTGCAGAAAGAAAGAAAGATGGAAAGAGCAAGAGAGAAAGAAAGAGGTATGGAGAAAGAAAGAGCAAGAAAGAAAGAGCAAGAGAGAAAGAAAGCGGTACGGAGAAAGAAAGAAAAGAAGTAGCTGAAGTTTTCTTTTAAATCCCTCCTTTACATCACCCAAAATCTCCCTATTCCCAGTCAAACCAGCTTACTATGTGGGCAGGCTTTGGGGGGGGGGGGGGGGGGGTAGATCTGACCATGCGCACGCTGCAAAGGGTTATGGCGGAGCGGCCTATTTATGGGAGATTGGACCGGCCCACTCTACCCCTGCCCGTGACAGAGCCTATTTTTTGGGATTCTGCCCGGGACAGGCTAAGACCAGGATATCGGTCTGATTTCTGTGAACGTCCCGGGCAAACCGGGACTGTTGGCAACTATGTTGTCACGATGTAGCACCCTTCTAGGTAGGTGCTAAGATAGTTAATAAGTGTTAGTATGTGTTTTTGATAGGTCAATTTAGTTGCCTCAGTGTAGTCAGTGTGGCTATAATTTTGGATAAGGTAAAAGCATAGTTTGGCACACTGTAGCCAGTGAGCTGTGATTGTTGTGTGCTCTGCTGCTGCCAGTCTGCTCGATAGCTCCCTCTGTTTCCAGGTAACGTGAGAAGTTTCTGGATGATAGGTGTGGAGCTATGCAGCTGGCAGCATGAATATTGATACAGCTCCGGAATATCCCAGAGAGGCAGGCTCTGATAGCATGCTGGGAGACTGTATTTATTCTGAGAGCACAGAGCTCTGGGTCTGCTCCCAGAGTGGAGGAGTCCAGCCTGAGGGGGGCATGCTGCCCCCCAGGCACAAGCTGCTGAGAGGATGCCTCAGGTGGGAGGAAAAAGCTTACTGTGGAAACCTGTCTTCCATAGATCTGTCTCATATCACTGGAGGGCATCACTTGGAAGATTGAAAGGAGGCTACCATCTGTCCTTGGGTCTTGTGAGTACAGACACTGAGAGATCTTGGGGACCTTTTGGCTCTAGCTACCCCTCTGTACCTTATAGTCAGCTGTGGGCCTGTTAAAAGGGACACCGACTGGTGTCCTGAAGAGTTCTGCTAAGATAGTCTCCTACTTAAAGGGACTTTGCTCTTGTGGTTCTAACTACTACTACATAAGCTGAAGTCTACTGTTTGCTTATAACTTCATTATAGCTTGCTCAGAAAGGAATCCAAGTCCTCAAGTATCCCACCATTTTCCTCAACCCTATCCAAGATCTTAAAAAAACAACTACAAAAACAACATGCCCTTGACTGGTCCTGGAAGAAAGAGTGAATGAGCCTGTTGTGTGCCTGGCTGTGGGTCTAAAGTTTTGGGAAACCTGGCTAATATCCCTACAGATCCTACAGGAGTAGCGCTACAATTGCATTACTAATTTCTCTGATAATGAGGCCTTATTAATGTGTAATGAAACAATATGGCACTGGTCAAGGCCTCATCACTATTTCCCTTGAAAATAAGAGTCATGCTGGTGTCAGTGTGGACTGGACTCACCAGAGGTTGCTTAATACTGAGTCTATCGAGGCTGCTCTGGGGATTATTGGCAGTGAAGAGCAGAACTTCTGGTGGGCTCATTGTATAGGAGATATTCTGGGCTTTGAGTGACAATTATTCCAGACACAGAACACATCTATTTATACATCTTCCATCCTGTGTTTTAGCATTAGCCTCATTTTCTGGACCTCCCCCATACACCATCCCGAATATCATTAGAATGGCCCTAGGGGTTCTGGTGGTCCTGGCTGCCCTGTCTGTCTGCTGTTCCAGTGGAGGTGAGTAGAATTTTCTCCTGTGCCCCTTCTATTGAATATCTCTCTGTTTGGGTTATTTAATTTATATACTCTATATACAGAGAGATTTATGTATTTGTATATATATTGTCCTGCAGATAAGAAGAATGGGAATCATGACTCGGAGAGTAAACAAAGTGAAGTGAAACTCAACATGACTTTCTCTCAACCAAACACTGCACCTTCAGAGGAGACTATGGTATAGACCAGGGGTCTTGAATTAAAATTTACGGAGGTCCGGTCAGCAAAATTTTCTTCCAGCAGAGCTCCGAATCTCATTAGCACTATAACACACCACAATCCCCCTTTACATCATCGTCTTCAGCGTACCTTTCACATCGTGGTCCCCTTTACATCACAATCCCCTCTTTAAAGCAGTCACACAGCGTCCTCAGTTCCCCTTCACAACACTGCCCTCCTTTATATTGCAGTGCCCTTTACACCACACAGCGCCCATTTACACCACGAAGCTCCACTTTACACCATATAGTGCACCTTTACACCCCTGTTACACCACGCAGTGCTCCTTTACACCACTCAGTGCCCCTTTACACCACTGTTACACCACGTAGTGCCCCTTTACATCACTCAGTGCCCCTTTACACCCCCGATACACCACGCATTGCCCCTTTACACCACTCAGTGCCTCTTTACACCACACAGTGCCACTTTACACCCCTGTTACTCCACGCAGTGCCCCTTTACACCACACAGCTCCCTTTTACACCACACAGTGCTGCTTTACACCCCCTTTAAACCACATAGTGCCCCTTAACACAATGCCCCTTTTAATGCAAGCCTCCCTTGCACAGTCCTATGGTATCTTTGGCAGGGCAGAGGCACTATTCATCCTGGGGTGTCCTCTCCTGGGCCTCCAGCCCGGCCACCAATGTCATCCTCACAGTGGGTAGGAGGAGCTGCAGATCGAGGCTCAGGGGCAGGAGCTGCCCAAGTTATCGTGTTAACAAGATTACCCAGCTTTTAATATGAAAAGACTCCCGCTCTCTCCCAATCGGGACAGAGAGTGGGAGTCTTTTCATATGGACAAGCCGGGTAATCACCATGTTGTTAACATACCTTGTGCCAATTGGGAGAGAGCTTCCACCCCTCAGTCCCGATCTGCAGCTCCTCCCACCCAGTGTGAGCATGACTTTGGTGGCTGGGGCGGGAAGACCGGGAGAGGACACACAGCTGTGTCAGTGGCATGGCCGCCATTTAGTAACCGCTAGTCACTAGTATAGACAATATTCAACCCACTGAGCTGTGATAAAGGAATGTCAGATATGAGGATGAGATTGGGGGAGCTTTGAGGAAATCAGTGGAGCAGAGATACCCTGAAAATTATGTCTCTGGCAATGGTTGTCTTACTACCCAAGAAAATACAGATTACATTGGCTCAACCTATTATAGTAGGAATCTTTAACAGCTTGCCGACCGCCGCACACAGATGTACGTCGGCAGAATGGCACAGGTAGGCAAATGGGCGTACAGGTACATCCCTTTAAATTTGCCGCCTATCGGGAGCGTGCCTGTGGGTCCCGGGAACTCGATGTACGCCGGCAGCCCGCGATTGCGGTGTGGAAAGGTAGAACGGGGAGATGCCTATGTAAACAAGGCATTTCCCCATTCTGTCTTGTGACATGATAGAGATCTACTGCTTCCTGTCATTGGGGGCAGTGATCGCTGTCATGTCAATGGAAGCCCATCCCCCCACAGTTAGAACACCTCCCTAGGACACACTTAACCCCTTGATCACCCCCTAGTGTTTCCATCCCTTCCCTGCCAGTATCATTTACACAGTAATCAGTGCATTTTTATAGCTCTGATTGCTGTATAAATGACAGTGGTCCCAAAATAGTGTCTAAAGTGTCCAATGTGTCCGCCATATTGTCGCAGTCAGAATGAAAAACGCAGATCGCCGCTATTACTAATAAAAAAAATTAATAATAAAAATGCTATAAATCTATCCCCTATTTTGTAGACGCTATAACTTTTGCGCAAACCAATCAATATACGCTTATTGCGATTTTTTTTTTTTTTTTTCACCAAAAATATGTAGAAGAATACATATTGGCCTAA
Organism: Aquarana catesbeiana; assembly: GCF_042186555.1. Classification (NCBI taxonomy): domain Eukaryota; kingdom Metazoa; phylum Chordata; class Amphibia; order Anura; family Ranidae; genus Aquarana; species Aquarana catesbeiana. The sequence continues at coordinate 18,682,187 of NC_133330.1, read as the reverse complement.
ACTGAGAAAGAAATTTGTTTTTTTTATATATTTTTGGGGGATATTTATTATAGCAAAAAGTAAAAAATATTGCTTTTTTTTCAAAGCTGACGCTTTTTTTTTGTTTAATAGCGCAAAAAATAAAAACCGCAGAGGTGATCAAATACCACCAAAAGAGAGCTCTATTTGTGTGGAAAAAAAGGACCCCAATTTTGTTTGGGTACAACGTTGCTAAAGCGACGCAGTGCCGAATCGCAAAAAATGCTCTGGACAGGAAGGGGGTAAAATCTTCCGGGGCTGAAGTGGTTAACAAACACCCTCTTCTAGCCAAATGCTCCATCACAATATTCCCATGATTCACCACCATATTCCAACCTGCTCACATGCTCTCAGTTCCCTAGCACTGCCCCGCCTCCCCCTTCTTTATATTCCTAATATATAGATATATAGAGCAGCTCCATCCCTACAGGGTCTGCAGGAACTGACAGATCAGCTGCACATTCACTGGCAACAATCTGGGAAATGATGTCCTTCCTCCTCCTATGGACCATAAAATGCCTCCAGTTATCGGTGGTGGGCCGGCTTGACAAAGAGGAGGTCCTTTGAAATGCGTTGCCACCCTGCCATAATGTGCAGCCATTCCATGAGTGTACAGATCGGTGGCGGATGCTGTTTCCTGTCTGCTAAACGAGTCCACAGAAACCTTTACCAGGACTTGTCAGCTGCTGTATTACGCAGTAACCTTGGATTGCCTTCTACATCGGGCTCTCTGTGCATACTTTGGTTGGACACAAGCTGATTCACTGTAAGTGTGCTATTGCTTTTACCAAAATAAATGTATACAGCTTTTAACCGTGATCCCACGCCCTTGTCTGTCTTTCTTTTTACAAAAACACAAATGTTATTTTTTTGTATGCTTTTGTTAAAAACATTTGTGGTAGAAATAGCAGATGGTGGCAAACAGCATAACATCAATATAGTAAGAAAAGATCATGGAAAAAAAATCACATGGATAATCTGGTGTATATGTTGGCACAGGACAACCACCAGATTCTTTTCAATGGAAACTGGGTCAAAATGGGTCTAAATATTGGCTGAAAGAATTCAAGCAGCACACACACAGACTGCTATAGGTGCTGTATTCCATGAAGAAGGACCACCAGTTTAGGGGTAAGCCCCATTGTGAATGTCCTAAGCCCACTTACTTGGTAGTAAAGTCTCAGAAACATTCATCTCAGGGTTTGTTCTTTCCTTGGGATGGAATAATGGAAGGTGTCAGTCGCTGTATAGAAGAACCTAGAAAGGAAGGGAAGGGGAGTGGAGGGGACAAAGGATAGCCATACCCCTCAACAATTTCAGATTCTGTAGATCTTTCCTAGGATTTTAATACAATCTCATTGGATCCAGACTGTGTCCTAGTGCCAACCAGATGCTGGAATGCCCATTTCCGTACCTGGCTTGGGCTCCTTTGATGCTTTGTCAAGCAGATTGACCTGCTGCCCAATGGGAACACTACACTGGGCCTCAACCACTCCCGAGGACAGTGTAATCCAAACACTCAATGCTGCTGGGGAAAGGGGTGTGGCTTTCCAGGACGACACCATCTTGAAGATGCAAGTTGGTTGCGGGCTGGCAGATTTGGGTTCCAGTAGAATGGACTGAGGTTGATGCCATCTGCTGTAAGAAAATGACTAAGAGCTGCAAGTGCCAGGTTCTTCCGAGCTCTCCTCTCTGTTCAGAATCCTTTAACTCCCTTCCCCCAACACACTTTTACTGGTAATAGCAAATATAATAGTTTTATAGATTATCTATTGTGGTCATTAATATTGACAATATGGATATTCCAAAATCTATGAGTTTTCTTATTAGAACTTATATTAGCTGTAATACTAAACCCAAATATATCTACATGTTCATGTTTCCAGTAAATCAATAAAATAATTACAAAAAATAAGCAGCTTCCTTGTCATGGGCATTTATATTTATTTATTGTGAATGTGACCATGTGGCGATTTATTTAAGTTTATTAGAACGTCTTTAATAATGGCACTCAGATTGTAATAGGCATGTTTTATTCTTTTGTTTAAGGGCCTATTCAAAATGTTCCACGCATTGCAGCATAGTATAACCATGTACATTGTTTTCTGGGAGGAGGATTCTACCTTTCACTGATGTTGATGATGGGGAATTCTTTCACCCACTGAACCAGCATCATTTGTTCCCTTCCACTAACTGCCATGGACTGCTGGGGAAAGTATAAAACATACTTCTGTCCTTTGCACGCTGCATCTTGCGATGTGCATAACACTGCTGATGTCTGCATTCTATAAGCTATGATGTACATTACATACTGACTGCTGCGCTGTATATGTTGTGATTTATGTTATATACTCCAGACCACTGCGCTCTATAAGCTGTGTTGTGCAATACATACTCCTGACCTTTGCACTGAAAACTGAGTCAAGAAGGGTCTACATATCGGGTAAACGAATTAAGGCAGCTCACACACACACACTGCTATGGGTGCCCAATTTCATAAAGATGAACCTCTAGTTGAAGGGTACACCCCATTGTCCCAGGAACATTCGTCTCAGGGTTGGTTCTTTCCTCAGGGTGGAAAAATGGAAGGTGTAAGTCACTTTATAGAAGAATCTAGAAAGGAAGGGAAAGGGAGAGGAGGGGACAAAGAATAGCCATACCCCTCAACAATGCCATATTCTACAGACTTTTCTTAGTATTTTAATACAACCTTATTGGATCCAGACTGTGTCCCACTGCCAACTGGGTACTGGAATATCCATTTCTGTACCTGGCTTGGTCTCCTTTGATGCTTTTGTCAAGCAGATTGACCTGCTGCCCAATGGGAACACTACGCCGGGACCTTTGCTGCAAAGCCCCAACCAATCCTGGCCGGTATGTAATATTCCCGCAGGTCATTACTGGATAGAGGTGTTCCCAGTCTCTGAGTCCTCTGATCTGGGTGTGTGATCTTTTATCAGATCCGGAGTGTAACGAAACGTCCCACACTCCGCTTGAGTGCTTTCGTAATACACCGCTTCCTTCCAGTCTAAATATAGATATCAGATATTCCAACCGCTAACAACAAACACAACAAGACAATACTTGTTTGGTTTCTGAACATGGACTGTTTATTGAAAACACAAGTACACAAGTAATACTCTGTACAATCCCCCCACCTTTGCATTCCGGGTGGGGTAGACTGTCCAATCAGCAGTGAGAGCTGTTGGAGGAATTCGCCCCCACCAATCTCACAGCTAATCTACATACACATCCCATAATATCCAAGACAGACAGACACAATAGAACATTGGAATACAGCCACACCCCAAACGACCCAGCAAAGAGTACACAACATAATGAGACAATATATAGTAACCACCCCAAGCTGGCAGAGACCATCATGGTCTCCTTAATAATGTCCTTTTGCCTTACATAACAGAATATCTTCCTAAATGCTTGTAGCTCCCTCAAATGCGAGGGCCCATAGTTGGTAGGCAAGATTCTAGCATTCAGTCCGATCCAAAAGCCTCTGTCCCGGGTGAGTATGCCACACAGAGTGTGTGGAGTGAGAGTGTGAACTGAGAATGGTCAGGAAACACTTATAAATCAAAGTGTCAATGAGTATCCACTACTGCCTCCTCCATAGATAATGACTGTCTCTGTGGAGGAAATATCTTTACATTCTGCCCAGTAGCGGCTTCACAGCAGTGGCGGCTGGTGAAGTTTTAGGATGGGGGGGCGCCAGACCCCGCCCTTCCTTTTTGACCCCTCCCACTTGGGGGCGTGGTTTCAGCAAAATAGTGGGCGTGGCTCTAAGGTGGTGTGGTTAGCGCCTGAGATGAACGAGGGATGGAGGGAGAGGGAGAGAGGGACAGCAGGCCTAGATCCTACACAACACTAGAAATGTGTATTCTACAAAGTTTAACAATCAGCAGATAAAGATACTCCAAACACCTGGTGTTAGCGCTTCAATCATCCCGGCACCATGGTTGTTATGGTGTCAGGATGATTGAAGCGCATTGTTTCTATAGTTACATTGTAATATAAAATGAAATCATTCAACTCACCATAATGCAGAATCAGTGGGAGCCCCGAGTGTGTCACCTGCCACATTGCCTGCCACCAGATGCCATCAGGTGTCCCCAGCAGTCCGTCCTTACATGCAGCCTGTGTCACATCAAATGCAGCCTCTGTCACATAAAATGCAGCCTCTGTCCCCCCCAAATACAGCCTCTGCCCCCCCCAAATACAACCTCTGTCCCCTTACATCAGAGTTGCCATCAGTGTCCCCACACAGCATTTGTCCCCCACAGCAGGTGTCCCCCATCAGAGCCCCCAACAGCAGGTGTCCCCTTTAAAGCCCCCCACAGCAGGTGTCCCCCACAGCAGGGTGTCTACATCAGAGTCCCCCCACAGCAGGTGTCCCCATCAAAGTCCCCCCACAGCAGGTGTCCCCCATCAAAGTCCCCCCACAGCAGGTGTCCCCCATCAGAGCCCCCAAGAGCAGGTGTCCCCCAAAGCAGGTGTCTCAATCAGAGTCCCCCCACAGCAGGTGTCCCCATCAGAGTCCCTCCAAAACAGGAGTCCCCCATCAGAGCCCCCCACAGCATGTGTCCCCCATCAGAGCCCCCCACAGCATGTGTCCCCCATCAGAGCCCCCCACAGCATGTGTCCCCCATCAGAGCCCCCCACAGCAGGTGTCCCCCATCAGAGCCCCCCACAGCAGGTGTCCCCCATCAGAGCCCCCCACAGAATGTGTCCCCCATCAGAGCCCCCCACAGCATGTGTCCCCCATCAGAGCCCCCCACAGCATGTGTCCCCCATCAGAGCCCCCCACAGCATGTGTCCCCCATCAGAGCCCCCCACAGCATGTGTCCCCCATCAGGGCCCCCCACAGCAGGTGTCCCCCATCAGAGCATCCCACAGCAGGTGTCCCCCATCAGAGCATCCCACAGCATGTGTCCCCCATCAGAGCCCCCCACAGAATGTGTCCCCCATCAGAGCCCCCCACAGAATGTGTCCCCCATCAGAGCCCCCTACAGAATGTGTCCCCCATCGGAGCCCCCCACAGAATGTGTCCCCCATCAGAGCAATCAGAGCCCCCACAGAATGTGTCCCCCATCAGAGCAATCAGAGCCCCCCACAGAATGTGTCCCCCAACAGAGCCCCCCACAGAATGTGTCCCCCATCAGAGCAATCAGAGCCCCCCACAGAATGTGTCCCCCATCAGAGCCCCCCACAGAATGTGTCCCCCATCAGAGCAATCAGAGCCCCCCACAGAATGTGTCCCCCATCAGAGCCCCCCACAGAATGTGTCCCCCATCAGAGCCCCCCACAGAATGTGTCCCCCATCAGAGCCCCCCACAGAATGTGTCCCCCATCAGAGCAATCAGAGCCCCCCACAGAATGTGTCCCCCATCAGAGCCCCCCACAGAATGTGTCCCCCATCAGAGCCCCCCACAGAATGTGTCCCCCATCAGAGCAATCAGAGCCCCCCACAGCGGTACTTACCTTCAGTCTCCTGCGGTGTCCTCCTCACACTGGCAGCAGCATTCTTCCTGCTTCCTCTCTCGGGCGCAATGAGAGAGAGAACCAGGAAGTGACATCTGCCTCAGGGCAGATGTCAATCAAATCTGAAGTGCCAAGTAGCTTCCGCCCGGCGCCTGTAGTATGTATTACTATGGCCGGGCGGAAGCTACTTGGCGCTTCAGAAAACGCCCCAAGGCAGGCTAAACGCCCGCAAATGCAGCGCCACGTCTGCAATCTCGTGATTGCATAGACGTGGCGCTTCCTATAAGTGCACTGTGTCCGGCGTCGCACTGTATCCGGCGTCCGAACACAGTGCACTTAAGGACCTTTTTTTTTCTTTTTTTTTTTTTTTAAAGGGCCAGTAGTAAAAAAATTTTTTTTTTTTTTGACTTTTTTTTTTTGCTGCCTGGAGGGGGGGGGGGGGCGGCGCCCAGGCGCCCCCTATGGACGGGCCGCCACTGCTTCACAGACTATTCAGTGTCATACAAGCAGAAGATGCAGAATTCCAGATATTTTATACTCTCCGACCCTCAATATTATATGTGAATGTGGTTGATGAGGTGATGGGGGTTGTATATGAGAATCCCCAAACAAAGAGATCACCAGGAAGTGGTCTAATCAGAGAGTGGTCAGAGGTCTACATGACATCTCAGAAGGGGACCACAGAAAGAACTTTTCATCCCAGACACTCCGCCCAGCTCAGAGACCTGCCAGTAATACCGAATATTCAGGGGAGCCAACCAGAACCATCAGAGCAACATGAACCCCATCACTGGACTGATCTGTATGCTGGGAGTCCTGCCAGGTCTGAGGAGGAAATTGTATTTATTCTTTCTTTCTCCTCTATAGTCTTGGTATTTGCTGTCTGTCGAGATATCCTTCCTTTCTTTCTTTCTTTCTTTCTTTCTTTCTTTCTTTCTTTCTTTCTTTCTTTCTTTCTTTCTTTCTTTCTTTCTTTCTTTCTTTCTTTCTTTCTCCTCTATAGTCTTGTCACACTCATCGGTCTTTTCTCTCTGTCAGGATTTCTATCACAGACAATCCATGTATGGCAGACTCCAGTAATATGGGCCAAAGAGGGCGACTCCATAACCTTACCGTGTTACTACAGAATTGATGGAGAGAAAATTTATTTCAGGAGGTACGAGTGGTACAGACACATAGTGAGGAGTGGGGTGGAGGTCTCTGAGAATAATAAGTATTTCTCTGGAAAACGCTTCAGAGTGGACCAATATCAGTTCATCCATGGATGATCGGTCGCCATCACCCTGCACAGTGTGGAGTTGTCAGACTGCGGGATGTATTACTGTGAAGTTTCATTTCAAATCGGCCAACAAATATCCGGAGATGGAAATGGGACTTTCCTCAATGTGACAGGTGAGATCTGTATTTACTGTCCTGGTTGTGTAATTATCAATATCTGATCAATAATGAGACAGTGAGATGACCCTTCAGAGGATATCAGATAGGAAATGTAAATTTCATTAAAAAATTGACATTATTTTAAAGGGGTTGTAAAGGCAGAAGGTGCATTCTATGCATTAAAGGAGAAGTCCAGCCTGAGCTCCTTTGTCTGGGCTTCTCCTCTGGGTCACAAGAATGACGTTCGTTTTTCACTCCTGTTTTCAGAAGAGAATAGGCTGAAGTCCGCTCTCTGCTGATGTCACTGGAATCAGTCCAGGTACCACGTCATGCCGACAATGAAGTCGGGATCTGCCAGTTGCCTGGACTGATGGTAGTCTCAGTCTCTCAGTGAGCCTCTCCCCTCCACAGCTCAGCGCTCCAATGAGCGTGGAGAATCAGAGCAGGAGAGATGCTGACTGACAGGCACCAGCTCTCCGCTCGGGGAGGTGAGAAAACCGAGCCATCAGCCGTGTTCGATCACTCAGTTCTCAGTGCAGAGGTGGCGGGGGACAAATGCAGCATACACCTAGGTAAGTATGATGGGTTAAAAAAAAAAAAAAAAACATACTTCTCTTTTAAGATAAAAAGCCTTCTGTGTGCAGCAGCCTCCCCTCAGCCCTCTAATACTTACCTGAGCCCCCTCTCGATCCAGCGATATAAATGAGGTGCCTCGGCCATCTGGGACTCTCCCTCCTGATGAGCCAAAGTCAGCTAGCCAATGAGGAGAGAGGGGGCGGGGCCTAACCATGTCTCCATGTCTGAATGTACACAGGTTGCTGTGGCTCGGCTCGGGTGCCCCCATAGAAAGCTGCTGGCTGAGGGGGAACTCAACAGGAGGGAGGGGCCAGGAGAACCGGCGAGGGACCTGAGAAGAGGAGGATCGGGGCTGCTCTGTGCAAATCCACTTCACAGAGCAGGTAAGTATAACATGTTTGTTATTTTTATAGAAAAAAAAACTTCGACCGACTCCACCACAGATATGAGACATGGAATGTGTGAGTGACTCTTCCAGATGTCCACGGACATTTTGCTAATATAAGGCCATGTATAATTATTATGGGGCCCAATGTCAGAGTACTGTACCAGCATCTCAGCATCATGTCTTCACTAATTATAAAGGAAAAGCCCAGGTCTGGTCACAGAAGGGTTTTGTTTTGGATGGAGTGTGGAAGCGCTTCCATAGTGGCCCCATTTTTCAATGGATCACGATTTAGGGGTAATCTGTGTAAGGAGTGCAGGATTGAGGGGTGATCTGTGTATAGAGTGCAAGGTTTAGGGTTGATCTGTGTATAGAGTGCAGGGTTTAGGGGTGATCGGTGTATAGAGTGCAGGGTTTAGGGGTGATCTGTGTATAGAGTGCAGGGTTTAGGGGTGATCTATGTATGGAGTTTGATGGACATACTAACCCTATGGAACAGACATACCCATGGCTTTTCCGGTATTTTAGTGCCAGTGATTTCTTCTATTATTAATAATACTTCTTTCCAGTAGACTTTTATTTTAGGGCATGTCCACCAAATATGGAATATAGTTCAGATTTCTGCACATCCCCTCCAACATAGATTAGAGGTCTCCCTTTGAAATTGATGTAAGTTATCTGGAGTTCTATACCATCGTGCCTAGCACTTGTAGTTCATTTCTAACTAACTACAATCCGGAGATATAGCATGTGTCAACCTTAGTATTTTACAAACGTCTACCTCCATGCCTCCTGTTCCCATCTCTTCCTCCCATTTTTTAATAAATGGCGGGGGACCCAATATTTTTAGTCCATTTAAAATTTTGTAAATCCTCGAAATCCCTCTCCTACTGTCTGTCGCCAGGCACAGCCTGGAAGCAGGCTGTCCTCCGATCTGACCGGCTGGGGGAGGGATTCCACAAAGTGTTTCAACTGTGCATACCTCCACCTATTTATTTCTAAAACATCTTTTTTATTAATCAATTCTTGAAAAGTACATATTTTACCGTTGAGTGTAATATCTTTTAATTGTGCGTCTTTATGCTTAATCCACCCGCCAAAAAAACCTCTTTCTCTGGTGCAAAATAATAAGTGTCGCTTAGTGGTATCAGTGGGGAATTATACCCCTACTTTTCCCGTTTGTGTACCCCATCCCACGTTGCCATAGCTGCCCCTGTAATCATGTGAGTGTGCCCATCTAAATCTCTTATGTGTGTCGGGATCCATATCACTTTCCCGAGAGTAACTTTACTAACCATACTTTCCAATTTGACCCACCTTTTTTCTTTATTTTTTTTTTTTACCCATTCAACCACCCGTGCCATAAGAATTGCATTGTAGTAAGTTTTAATATCCGGTACCCCCAAGCCCCCTTGTGCCTTATCCCTCATAAGTACCGCCAAACTTATGCAAGGCTTTTTATTTTGCCAAATAAACCTACGTAGTAGCGTATTCAATTTTCTAAAATATATGTCTGGGATTGAGATTGGTAGCATTTGCATTTTATATAATATTTTAGGTAGGATTACTATTTTGAAGCTGTTTATCCTACCAATCCAAGACCTTTGTCTGGAAGCTATTTTATTTAAATCAGTTTTGATATCGTTTAGCAGAGGGATGAAGACTTGTGGGATATGGGTGGTATGTAATATTCCCACAGGTTATTACTGAAAAGAGGTGTTCCCAGACTCTGAGTCCTCTGAGATGGGTGTGTGATCTCCTATCAGATCCGGAGTGTGTGGAGTGAGAGTGTGAACTGAGAACGGCCAGGAAACACTTATAAAGCAAAGTGTCAATGAGTATTCACTACTGCCTCCTCCATAGATAATGACTGTCTCTCTGGAGGAAATATCTATACATTCCACCCAGAAGCGGCTTTGCGGACTATTCAGTGTCATACAAGCAGAAGATGCAGAATTCCAGATATTTCATACTCTCCGACTCTCATTATTATATGTGAATGTGGTTGATGAGGTGACGGGGGGTGTATATGAGAATAATTACAGACAGAGATCACCAGGAAGTGGTCTGATCAGAGAGTGGTCAGAGGTCTACGTGACATCTCATAAGGTGACCACAGAGAGAACTTTCCATTCCAGACACTCCGCCCAGCACAGAGACCTGCCAGTAATACTGAATTTTCAGGGAAGCCGACCAGAACCGATCAGAGCAACATGAACCCCATCACTAGACTGATCTGTATGCTGGGGGTCCTGCCAGGTCTGAGGAGGAAATTGTATTTATTCTTTCTTTCTCCTCTATAGTCTTGGTATTTGCTGTCTGTCGAGATATCCTTTCTTTCTTTCTTTCTTTCTTTCTTTCTTTCTTTCTTTCTTTCTTTCTTTCTTTCTTTCTTTCTTTCTTTCTTTCTTTCTTTCTTTCTTTCTTTCTTTCTTTCTTTCTTTCTTTCTTTCTCAGATCTTTGTACAGTAATTTCTCCTCTATAGTCTTGTCACACTCATCAGTCTTTTCTCTCTGTCAGGATTTCTATCACAGACAATCCATGTATGGCAGACTCCAGTAATATGGGCCAAAGAGGGCGACTCCATAACCTTACCGTGTGACTACAGAATCGATGGAGAGAATTCTACTATTGGGTCCTACAAGTGGTACAGACATATAGTGAGGAGTGGGGCGGAAGTCTCTGAGAGTAATAAGAATTTCTCTGGAAGACTCTCCATGGTGAACAACGATCAGTTCATCCATGGACGATCGGCCGCCATCACCCTCCACATTGTGGAGTTGTCAGACACCGGGATGTATTACTGTGAAGTTTCATTTCAAATCGGCCAACAAATATCCGGAGATGGAAATGGGACTTTCCTCAATGCGACAGGTGAGATCTGTATTTACTGTCCTGGTTGTGTAATTATCAATATCTGATCAATAATGAGACAGTGAGATGACCCTTCAGAGGATATCAGATAGGAAATGTAAATTTCATATAAAAATTGACATTATTTTAAAGGGGTTGTAAAGGCAGAAGGTGCATTTTATGCATTAAAGGAGAAGTTCAGCCTGAGCTCATTTGTCTGGGCTTCTCCTCTGGGTCACAGGAATATTGTTTGTTTTGCACTCCTGTGACCCATTTTCAGCAGAGAGTGGGCTGAAGTCTGCTCTCTACTGACATCTAGGGATGAGCCGAACACCCCCCCGGTTCGGTTCGCACCAGAACCTGCGAACGGACCGAAAATTTGCACGAACGTTAGAACCCCATTGACGTCTATGGGACTCGAACGTTCGAAATCAAAAGTGCTCATTTTAAAGGCTAATTTGCATGGTATTGTCCTAAAAAGGGTTTGGAGACCCGGGTCCTGCCCCAGGGGATATGTATCAATGCAAAAAAAACTTTTAAAAACGGCCGTTTTTTCAGGAGCAGTGATTTTAATGATGCTTAAAGTAAAAAAAAAAAAAGTGAAATATTCCTTTAAATATCGTACCTGGGGGGTGTCTATAGTATGCCTGTAAAGTGGCGCGTGTTTCCCGTGTTTAGAACAGTCCCTGCACAAAATGTCATTTTCAAAGGAAAAAATCTCACTTAAAACTGCTTGTAATGTCGGGTCCTGGCAATATGGATGAAAATCAGTGAGACAAACGGCATGGGTACCCCCCAGTCCATTACCAGGCCCTTTGGGTCTTGTATGGATATTAAGGGGAACCCCGCACCCAAATTAAAATAAGGAAAGGTGTGGGGCCACCATGCCCTATATACTCTGAACAGCAGTATACAGGCGGTGCAAACAAGACAGGGACTGTAGGTTTGTTGTTAAGTAGAATCTGTTTGTAATTTTGAACGGGTATCTTTTTTAAGCTTTTTGGAAAACATAGGGAAGGGTTATCACCCCTGTGACATTTGTTTTGTGGTCTGTCCTCCTCTTCAGAAGATTTCACCTCACTTTTTGTCCCAATGACAAATGTTTTTTGAAAATTTGGGTTTTTTTTGTGGAACAAGAATTGGAAAGCATCAGTGGAAAGGAGAAATGTTTTTCCCATATTAACTCTTACAGGAGAGAATTTCCCTTCCTAGGGGTCCTCACTCGCTCTTGGTGGGCGCAGAAATGGGCCCTGCTGTGAAATATTAGATCAAGAATTGTAATTACATGCCCCTGTTGAACAGGGGCTGAAAAATTGGGCCTTAGGCACTGGTGCTGGTGCCACAACACTGCAACCCCTCACAGATACTCTAGTTGTAACGCAGAAACGAGCCCTGCTGCAAAGTATTGCATCAAAAATTGTAATTACACGCCCCTGTTAAACAGGGGCTAAAAAATTGGGCCTTAGGCACTGGTGGTGGCGCCCAGAACCAAAAATGTTCTTACAAGCTATCAGCGTGATCATTGAGAAGGAAGAGGATAATTACTCAGGGATAGTCACTCAGCATCAGCATAGGCAGTCTTTGAAGGGATCTGAGATTTTAAAAAAAATTAGTCGGTTACATCAGCATCAGGTGCATGGTAGCTGGTGGTGATCCAAGACTGATTCATTTTTATGAAGGTCAGTCGATCGATCAAGTCGGTGGACAGACGCACCCTGTGATCGGTTACAAAGCCTCCAGCAGCACTGATTGTGCGTTCCGAAAACGCTGGATGCAGGACAGGCCAGTAGCTCAATTGCATACTGTGCAAGCTCTGGCCAGTGATCCATCCTCAAGACCCAGTAACCCAGAGGATTTTCGGTGGGAAAGGTGTCCAAGTCAGATCTTGCCCCTAGGTATTCCTGTACCATGTAAAACAGACGCTGGCGATGGTTGCTGGAACCGATCATACCTTGGGGCAAAAAATTGTCTGAACGCATCGGTCAGACGGCCACCTTCTCCACCGCTCCTTCTTTGACTGACCGAAGCCTCAGCAACACGTTGTCCAGAAACAGGAGTTTGTAACCTCCCAGTCTCTGGGAACGCGTTGCACAGACCTTTCTGCAAGGCCTCCCGAAGATGTTTCATCCTCTGCTCCCTCTGCGATGGCAAGATAAGGTCCTCAACCTTACCCTTGTAACGTGGATCAAGGAGGGTTGCCAGCCAGTATTGGTCCTTCTCCTTGATACCACGAATATGAGGATCCTTACGCAGGCTTTGCAGGATCAGGGAGGCCATGCAGCGTAGGTTTGCTGAGGCATTCGGTCCGGAGTCCTCTGGGTCACTAAGAACGACATGGTCCGCAGCCACCTCCTCCCAGCCACGTACAAGTCCATGTGTTTCTTGGGACTGATCCCTTAAACACTGCTGCTGATGCTGAGTGCCAGGCTCCACCTCCATACTGACACAATCTTCCTCCTCCTCCTCCTCTTCCTGTGTGATCGGCGGGCATGCAGGAACACTGTCTGGATAAAGGGGGCCTTGAGAGCTAAGGAAGTCCTCCTCTTCCTGCCTCAAGTGCCCTGTCCATTATTCCATGCAGCGTGTGCGCCAACAGGTGGACAAGGGGGACAGTGTCACTGATGCATGCACTGTCACTGCTCACCATCCTCGTGGCCTCCTCAAATGGTGACAGGACAGTGCATGCATCCCTGATCATGGCCCACTAGCGTGGGGAAAAAAAAAACAAGCTCCCCTGACCCTGTCCTGGTGCCATAGTCGCACAGGTACTCATTGATGGCCATCTACTGCGTGTGCAGCCGCTGCAGCATGGCCAACGTTGAGTTCCACCTGGTGGGCATGTCACAGATTAGGCGGTTCTTGGGCAGGTTAAACTCCTTTTGGAGGTCCGCCAGCCGAGCACTGGCATTATATGACCAGCGGAAATGCACACAGACTTTCCTGGCCTGCCTCAGAACATCCTGTAAGCCCGGGTACCTGCCCAAGAACCGCTGCACCACCAAGTTAAGGACGTGAGCCAAACAGGGCACATGGGTCATTTGTCCCTGTCGGAGGGCAGAGAGGAGGTTGATGCCATTGTTGCAAACGACCATTCCTGCCTTAAGTTGGCGTGGCGTCAACCACCTCTGAACCTGCCCCTGCAGAGCTGACAGAACCTCTGCCCCAGTCATAGGATCATGTGGAGCTTTGGGGTGTGATGCAGTCAATGTGTTGCCCTTAGGCCTGCCTCGTTGGTGATGTGCCGCCTCCTCCTCCTCTCCTATCGGGCACCCACGTTGAGTCAGTGACCTCATCCTCCCCTCCCTCCTCATCACTGGAGCAAACCTGGCAGTATGCTGCAGCAGGGGGAGCATGACTGCCAGATTGCTGTCCTTCTTGGGCACCCCCTCTGTCCGTGCTCATGTTACTGCCTTCATCGAGCTCAGTATCATCATCAGAGCCTTCCAAACGCTGGGCATCCTCCTGGAGCATGTACCCAACACTGTTGTCAAACAGTTCGAGGGACTCCTCAGGAGGACATGGTGGGGCTAGGGAAGGAGTCACTGATGACATTGAGCCGAGGGAAGAGGCCGCTGCTTTGCCAAAGTACCATGAGCATGGGTGAGAGAGGATGAGGAGGATGAGGACGGCTTGGTCATCCACCAAGTCTTTCGCATGTTGCGGCTCAACACGGCCAGCTGCCGAAAAAAAGGCCAAGCGTGTCCCACGGCCACGTGCTGATGAGGATGCACCGTCTCCACGACCAGCACTAGACACAGAGCATGCTTGCCCTCTCTTATTGGCTTGTGACTGTCTGCCTCTCCTTCTTGGCCTTCCAGACATACTAATGGCCTGTAGCTGCACTAAGCTGGGATATATATATATATATATATATATATATATATATATATATATATATATACTGATACTGCAGCTAGCAAAATCAACTGCCTGCCTGTAGTATGAGAACACCACCAACCTTCTACAGGTAGCTTTAGCTGAACACTGTGCAGAGCTCGCAAAAAAACTAACTTGTAGCTTTTTTAGCTGCCTGCGGTAGTGATAGGATCAGGAAAACACCACCAACCTTCTACAGGTAGCTTTAGCTGAACACTGTGCAGAGCTCGCAAAAAAATAACTTGTAGGTTTAGATGAACACTGTGAGGAGGATGCACTACACTAACTTGTAGCTTTAGATGAACACTGTGCAGAGGTCTCACTACACTAACTTGTAGTTTTAGCTGAATACTGTGAGCAGGACGCACTGCACTAACTTGTAGTTTTAGCTGAACACTGTGAGGAGGACGCACCACACTAACTTGTAGTTTTAGCTGAACACTGTGAGCAGGACGCACCACACTAACTTGTAGCTTTAGATGAACACTGTGCAGAGGTCTCACTACACTAACTTGTAGTTTTAGCTGAACACTGTGAGGAGGACGCACCACACTAACTTGTAGTTTTAGCTGAACACTGTGAGCAGGACGCACTACACTAACTTATAGCTTTAGATGAACACTGTGCAGAGGTCTCACTACACTAACTTGTAGTTTTAGCTGAACACTGTGAGGAGGACGCACCACACTAACTTGTAGTTTTAGCTAAACACTGTGAGCAGGACGCACTACACTAACTTGTAGCTTTAGATGAACACTGTGCAGAGGTCTCACTACACTAACTTGTAGTTTTACCTGAACACTGTGAGCAGGACACAGTGCACTAACTTGTAGCTTTAGATGAACACTGTGCAGAGGTCTCACTACACTAACTTGTAGTTTTAGCTGAACACTGTGAGCAGGATGCACTACACTAACTTGTAGCTTTAGATGAACACTGTGCAGAGGTCTCACTACACTAACTTGTAGTTTTAGCTGAACACTGTGAGCAGGACGCACTACACTAACTTGTAGCTTTAGATGAACACTGTGCAGAGGTCTCACTACACTAACTTGTAGTTTTAGCTGAACACTGTGAGCAGGACGCACTACACTAACTTGTAGCTTTAGATGAACACTGTGCAGAGGTCTCACTACACTAACTTGTAGTTTTAGCTGAACACTGTGAGCAGGATGCACTACACTAACTTGTAGCTTTAGATGAACACTGTGCAGAGCTTGCAAAAAAATAACTTGTAGGTTTAGCTGAACACTGTGAGCAGGACGCACCACACTAACTTCTAGTTTTAGCTGAACACTGTGAGCAGGACGCACTGCACTAACTGTAAATAGTCTAGCTGCCTGACTGTGGTACTAATAGGATCAAAAGAACACCAGCAATTTTCTTCAGGTAGCTGTAAATACTGTAACAAGACAAGCCTGCCTGTCAGTAGGAAGATAACAGGAACGGATCTAGCTAAACTGAATACAGTGTATATATATATATATGCAACACCTGGGATGCATATATATACACAATACACTGTAAGTGCAGCTAACTCACTGATTGTCCTGCCTAATCTATCTAACTCAAATGAACTGTCTTTCTGTCTATCTATCTCTCTTTCAACGCCGGAACAAACACTACACAGGGCCACCGTGCAGGCGGCCTTATATAGTGTGGGGCGTGTTCTAAACCCCCTGAGCCATAATTGGCCAAAGCCACCCTGGCTTTGGCCAATTACAGCTCTCTCTACCGATGGCGCTGTGATTGGACAAGCATGCGGGTCATAGTGCATGCGTGGCCAATCATCAGCCAGCAATGCAATGCACTGCAATGCCGCAGTGAATTATGGGCCGTGACGCGCCACACGAATTTGGCGCGAACGGCTCATAATGTTCGGAATTCGGCGAACAACCGAACAGCCAATGTTCGAGTCGAACATGGGTTCGACTCGAACACGAAGCTCATCCCTACTGACGTCACTGGAATCAGTCCAGGCACCATGTCATCCCGACAATGAAGTTGCCTGGACTGATAGCCGTCTCAGTCTCTCAGCGAGCTGCTCCCCGCCCCTCCACAGCTCAGCGCTCCAATGAGCGTGGAGAATCAGAACAGAAGAGATGATGACTGACAGGCACCAGCTCTCCGCTCGGGGAGGTGAGAGAACCGAGCCATCGGCGGTGTTCGATCACTCGGTTCTCAGTGTAGAGGTGGCGGGGGACAGATGCAGCATCCACCTAGGTAAGTATGATGGGTTAAAAAAAACATACTTCTCTTTTACGATAAATAGCCTTCTGTGTGCAGCAGCCTCCCCTTAGCCCCCCTAACACTTATCTGAGCCCCCTCTCGATCCAGCGATATAAATTAGGTGCCTCGACTGCCTGGGACCCTCCCTTCTGATCGGTCAAATTCAGTTAGCCAATGAGGAGAGAGTGGGCGGGATCTAACCACGTCTCCATGTCTGAATGTACACAGGGAGCTGTGGCTCAGCTTGGGTGCCCCCATATCAAGCTGCTGGCTGTGGGGGCACTCAACAGGAGGGAGGGGCCAGGAGAACTGGCAAAGGACCTGAGAAGAGGAGGATCAGGGCTGCTCTGTGCAAATCCTCTTCACAGAGCAGGTAAGTATAACATGTTTGTTATTTTTATAGAAAAAAAAACTAGCTTTAGTAAAACCCTAAACCCGACCGACTCCACCACAGATATGAGACATGGAATGTGTGAGTGACTCTTCCTGATGTCCACGGACATTTTGCGCACATATAAGGCCATGTATAATTATTATGGGGCCCAATGTCAGAGTACTGTGCTGGCATCTCAGCATCATGTCTTCACTATTTATAAAGGTAAAGCCCAGGTCTGGTCACAGGAGGGTTTTGTTTTGGATGGAGTGTGGAAGCGCTTCCACAGTGGCCCCATTTTTCAATGGATCATGATTTAGGGGTGATCTGTGTATGGAGTGCAGGATTTAGGGGTTATCTGTGTACAGAGTGCAGGATTGAGGGGTGATCTGTGTATGGAGTGCAGGATTGAGGGGTGATCTGTGTATGGAGTGCAGGATTGAGGGGTGATCTGTGTATGGAGTGCAGTGTTTAGGGGTGATCTGTGTATGGAGTGCAGGGTTTAAGGATGATCTGTGTATGGAGTGCAGAATTGAGGGGTGATCTGTGTATGGAGTGCAGGGTTTAGGGGTGATCTGTGTATAGAGTGCAGGGTTTAGGGGTGATCTATGTATAGGGTGCAGGGTTTAGGGGTGATCTGCTTATGGAGTGCAGGGTTTAGGGGTGATCTGTGTATGGGGTGCAGGGTTTAGGGGTGATCTGTGTATAGAGTGCAGGGTTTAGGGGTGATCTGTGTATAGAGTGCAGGGTTTAGGGGTGATCTGTGTATAGAGTGCAGGGTTTAGGGGTGATCTATGTATAGGGTGCAGGGTTTAGGGGTGATCTGTGTATGGACTGCAGGGTTTAGAGGTGATCTGTGTATGAAGTGTAGGGTTTAGCGGTGATCTGTGTATGGAGTGCAGGGTTTAGGGGTGATCTGTGTATGGAGTGTAGGGTTTAGGGGAGATCTGTGTACATCCAAGTCTCCCCCCCTCTGAAGTACAGAGCTCTCCTTTCCCCAGATTCCATTTTGGAGCCCACCCCCCATCAATACACAGCATTCCTCTGGCATCAATCCCCCCTCCTCTCCCTTCCAATACTGAGCATTCCGACCACCTAAATAACATCAGAGTGGGACTGCAGAAGAGAAGTTGTAACTTACTGCATGTCCGTGGAGCAGCGTCTGCCTGTGTACATCCCCCGCCCCCTCTGCTTTTGTATAGAGATAGATAGACGAGTTGTTCTGCAGAGCAGAGAGGGTTCTAAACGGCCATCAGGAGTAGAGCGCTGTCACTTGTAAATACAGAAGGATCCCTTGTGTATTTACAAGTGACAGTAGCGAGCAGCTCAGCAGCCAGCGCTGGATCATTGCGGTGGAGGAACTCAGCTGAAAAAAGCCGTTGGGCGGCACGGGCTCCAGAGGCAGCTGCTTCGGCCCCCAATAATGGCAGGGCCCTGGGCAGATGCCCCGTTTGCCCTGCTTTGAAGACGGCCCTGCAGAGAATACACCTCCACTCCCACCCATAGGACATCACTGTCCTCTACACGGCCTCTGACCCCACCATACATATCACACAGGGTGGGGTTATCTGCAGTAAAGGAATGATTATGATGGATTCAGGATTGGGAAAATTGGTGGATTGAGGAAAATATCTATCACATATCTGAGGCTTGTACATCAGTCAAGTAACACGATTCAATCACATTATCATAGGAGAGTTCATCTTAGTGGACTGTTATTGCCTTTTGAATTCCTGGCCTATTGCACACAGAGGGTTTAATGACATCTATGCTCATTGGTATCCCGATATATCAGTATCACGTAGTGTAGGGTTAAGGCGTCTATTTATAAGAACTCAAGAGAATACCTCATGAATAATCCCTGTAAAGTGTCTACTATGTTTATTTCCTATGATTGTCAACTCCATCTAGTGGTCATAATGCATTATTTTCCTGTTTAAAGTATTTTAGGTAAATACTACATTATGGCCACTAGATGGAGCTGACAATCATAAGAAATAAACATATTAGATAGATTATGGGGATTATTCATGACAGTTGAGGCTGATGAGGTGACGGGGGGTGTATATGAGAATCATTACAGACAGAGATCACCAGGAAGTGGTCTGATCAGAGAGTGGACCAGAGGTCTAAGTGACATCTATCTATCTGTCTATCTATCTATCTATCTATCTATCTATCTATCTATCTATCTATCTATCTATCTATCTATCTATCTATCTATCTATCTATCTATCTATCTATCTATCTTTTTATGTCTCTGTCTACATATCTTTTCTTTTTCTTTCTTTCTTTCTTTCTTTCTTTCTTTCTTTCTTTCTTTCTTTCTTTCTTTCTTTCTTTCTTTCTTTCTTTCTATATCTATCTATAATTTTTCCTCTATACTCTTGTCACACTCATCGGTCTTTTCTCTCTGTCAGGATTTCTATCACAGACAATCCATGTATGGCAGACTCCAGTAATATGGGCCAAAGTGGGCGACTCCATAACCTTACCGTGTTACTACACGATGGAGTAGTACTATGATGGAGCGAATGCTACTATTGGGTCCTACAAGTGGTACAGACACATAGTGAGGAGTGGGTTTTAGATCTCTGAGAATAATAAGTACCGTATTTATCGGTGTATAACACGCACTTTTTTCCCCTTAAAATCAGGGGAAAGTCGCAGGTGCGTGTTATACGCCGATCCCCTGCGATCCCGAGCTGTCACATCTTACAAATCGCCGACCGCGATTTGAAAATGGCGCCGCCGGCGCCGAAATACACAGAGCCGGTCCTCGGCTCTTTCCGGCGGCTCTCGTTCACTTTCGGCTCCACTCGTAGTCCCGAGCGGAGCTATCCGAACCTACTCGGCTAGGTTCGGATAGCTCCACTCGGGACTACGAGTGGAGCCGAAAGTGAACGAGAGCCGCCGGAAAGAGCCGAGGACCAGCTCTGTGTATTTCGGTGCCGGGGGCGCCATTTTCAAATCGCGGTCAGCAATTTTGAAGCCCAGGATGGCAGGGACAGGGGATCGAAGGCTGCACTGGGGCAAGGCTGCACTGGGGCAAGGCTGCACTGGGGCAAGGCTGCACTGACAAGGCTGCATTGGGGAAGGCTGCACTGGGGAAGGCTGCACTGACATGGCTGCACTGGGGCAAGGCTGCACTGAGAAGGCTGCAATGATGGCCATTTAAATGTAAGTTTTTTTTCCCTTCAACTTCCCTCCTAAAAGTTTTTTTTCCTTAAAATTCCCTCCTAAATTGGGGTGCGTGTTCTACGCCGGTGCGTGTTATACGCCGATAATTACGGTATTTCTCTGGAAGACTCTCCAGAGTGGACCAAGATCAGTTCATTCATGGACAATTGGTTGCCATCACCCTGCACAGTGTGGAGTTGTCAGACTCCGGGATGTGTTATTGTGAAGTTGTTTTTCAGATCGGCCAACAAATATCCAGAGAAGGAAATGGGACTTTCCTCAATGTGACAGGTGAGATCTCTATTTACTTTCCTGGTTGTGTAATTCTCAATATCTGATCAATAATGAGACAGTGAGATTACCCTTCAGGGGACATCAGATAGGAAATGTAAATTTCATATAAAAATTGACATTTTAAAGGGGTTGTAAAGGCAGAAGGTGCATTCTATGCATTAAAGGAGAAGTCCAGTCTGAGCTCATTTGTCTGGGCTTCTCCTCTGGGTCACAGGAATGCCGTACGTTTTGCACTCCTGTACTGTAACCCATTTTCAGCAGAGAGTGGGCTGAAGTCCGCTCTCTACTGACGTCACTGGAATCAGTCCAGGCACCACGTCATCCCAACAATGAAGTCGGGATCCGCCAGATGCCTGGACTAATGGCAGTCAGTCAGTCTCTCAGCGAGCCGCTGCCCGCCCTTCCACAGCCAGGCGTGTACTGGACATCGGGACTACTGGGAGTTTCCCTGTGGGCCGATGGCTCAGTGGGTTTGCCAGGTGCATTCCTGGAGCCGCCCCTCTCTGACAGTGAGTGATCGCGATTTCACTCCTGTCAGGAGGAGCAGCTGCCCTCACTTGCTGGAGAGAGGATTAGGCTTTATGCTCCCTCCAGCCTGCAGGGGGAGATAGGCAGCCAGCAGACTTTCCTTCCTCTTTCCCCTTATCACTTGTCACTTATCACATGACTGGAGAAGCTGCCTTCACAACTGTGAGTACATGTGGGAGGGGGAGGAGAGGGAGGACACTCTGCTGAAAGGGGGCTTCTGGTAATAGGGACACTCTGATGTAAGGGGGCTGCTGATGATGGGGACACACTGCTGAAAGGGGGCTGCTGGTGGGGCGCATGCGCGCGAGCAACGGAGATGGCCGCCTGACTCCATAGCTCCGCGCCGACGGAACCTAATAACCGGCCAGGGAAAGCACAGAGAGAGCGGAGATACAGCCCTCATCCCTCCCTGGGTTCCGGAACACCTAGGGCATCGATCGGTAATGTACCGACCCGTAAAGAACAAGCCCAAAAGCAGGCAATCACACAAAATCTCCTCAGGGCCTGGCAGGGGGAAAGCTAAGATGGCGCCTGAGCCTCCAGAGACAGGTGATGCCACACAGCTTTCTGCTGAGGATCCGGCGTCCCCGGTGGACAGCATGCATCAGTTCCCTACAGACTTGAGGAGCCCTGTTCCCACAAACCCGGCCACTCTGCTGGATAAGTTCCGCAGTATTGTGCGGGACGAAATCACAGTAGCATCCCACAAGCTCTCCTCGGACCTGGTAAGGGGCCTTAAAGAGATAGGCCACCGCACCAACCAGCTAGAACAACGCATGGACCTGGCTACCACGGTCCTTGAGGGTCATGAGGAGCAGGTTGATAAATTGAACACCGAGATTGAGACCCTGAAAGATAAATTGGAGGATGCTGAAAATAGGGCACGCAGGGACAATTTACGCTTACGCGGTATCCCGGAGCTCATTACCGACCCGCATGGCACTGCCACTGCCTTTTCTCAAGAATTGGCCCCCGAGATTCCAGTGGAGAGGCTCGAATTTGATCGCATTCACAGGTCCCTGGCACCCAAACCCTCAGAAGGCCCTCCGAGGGATGTTATCATCAAATTCCATTAATACCGTACTAAAGAGAAGCTTCTGCAAGCGGCAAAAAATCAATCTGACCTCTCTTTTCAAGGTAACTCTCTTCAGTTGTTTGCAGACCTGTCTCCGGTCACCATACCTAGACGGCGAGGCCAGAAGCCCTATCTTCAGGTCCTTCAATCCCATGAGATTAAATATAGATGGGGATTCCCCTTCAAGCTTTCCTTCTCCCACTTGGGTCACCAATTCCACGCTACTTCCCCAGCTGACCTGAAAAGACACTTCCAGGATCTGCAGTTGGAACTCCCTGCGTCCCAACCGGTAACGTCGTCATCGTCCTCTTCTTCCAGACCGGGTCCATCCAGACCTCCGCGACAATCCTCACAACGCTCCCAGCCAGGATCCCAGGCTTTGCGGGATCTACAGGCCCAACGCTTCCTTAAGTCTGCGAATGGTTGAAGGTACTTGGAATTTACTTTTATGATTCCTGAGTTTTTTCTTTCCTACCAGCCCGCATGCCACAACCAAAGATTGTACTTATCCCGACAGTTTATTTTCCAAAGCACATGGGACCTATTGGAACTACCCCCCCTTGATTTGTTTGCACTTTGATTTGTCCTTAGTCCTTTGCCCTGGAGTTATCATTTAACACCCAAAATTGGCCGCCCCATTTGTGAGATGGCGGCGAGAGTGTACATAGATACCCTTTTGTTTAATTTAGAGACACGGGCACGGGCTGACTGGTCTGTTATTTCCCCACACAATGGATATGTTGAAGATTGAAAGAGTGACTTTTATTTTTTTTTCATTAACTTTTTTTTTTTTGAGCTTGTTCTTTCTTTTTAGAAATTTTTTTTTTTACGAAGAGTGTGGGGGAAGGGGGGGTATGTATACCTTGCTAAGGCAAGGTTATTGGTATACCGATCTGGTTGTGGCCCCAGCTTCTGCGCGGCGGACCCTCTGCCCTGTTTGGGGGTTTGGGGAGGATGCTGGCGCAGCAAGGTCGGGCTGGTCTCCATGCTTGCCTGAGGGTGATGGTGGGTTAGCTGCCATCTCCGAGGGCCTGGGGATTTTATATAATCCTACCTTCAAATGTTTTGTTTTATAAGTTTGATTTTTGTTGCTTATGCTGGTTCTAGTTAAATGGTCCATTTGAATCTTCTTAGATTCTGTGCAAAACTTTAATTAATAGTTTACAAGGTTATGAAATAGGCCGGTGGTTCCGTCGGACCACTGCTCCCCCTTATGTGCTGGCACTTGGCTGAGACGGTTGTCTTGGCCAAGCTCCCACCCACCTGTGGGACGTACAACCCACAAAATGTTGCAAATATACTCAAGAGGTTTGCTCTTATTCGAGCTCTCCTCAATACACTTATCTTTTTTGTTTTGCTTCTTTTCTTCTCCCCTCTCCTTGGTCTTTTTCTTGTCTTTTCTTTTTTCCCCTCTTCCTCAATCCACGGGGTGTTCGGCTGGAACAATGTACAGGAATCCCCCCCGTTTAAATGACAATAAACTGGTTGTCCTTGAATGTCCAGGGCATGAATTCCCCTCAGAAAAGGATCAAGATTTTCAAGTACCTCAAACAACAAAAAATAGATATTGCTTGTCTGCAGGAAACTCATTTTGCTTCTTCCTCCTACCCCAAATATTTTGCGTTGGATTATCCCCATGTTTTCCTGTCTAACGCCCCTACCAAGCAGAGGGGTGTCATGATTGCCCTACACAAGTCGGTCACATTTACTTGCAGTAAACAGATAGCAGATCCAAATGGCAGGTACCTAATTCTCCAAGGAACTATCCAAGACACAGAGGTTACGATTATGACTTATTATGCCCCGAACAAAAATCCGGGACCTTTTCTAACCCATGTCTGCACCTTGTTGAGCTTTCACCAACGAGGCACAGTACTTTTGGCAGGAGACTCCAATGTGGTATTGAACCCTTCCTTAGACAATTACCCCTCAGATCACAAAACCCCTGCCCCCCGCAGTTAAAACATTTCAACATTCACTGCAGCAACATGACCCAGTAGATGTTTGGAGGGAACTCCATCCCAGGGGCAGAGATTACACCCACTATTCCCACCCCCACCATTCCCATTCCAGGATTGATCACATGTTCGTTCTCCGCAAACACCTTCCTTTAATACACTCCAGCTCCATATTGTCGGTTCCGTGGTCGGATCACGACCCTATTCTCACGGTATGCAAATCTTTACTTTGTAAACCACAATTTTCTTCTTGGGTGATGAATGACTCCCTTCTGTCATACAAAGAGATCCTTAAGGATATTCACAAAGCCAGTAGAATATTTTAAATTGAATTTAGGCTCCGTTTCATCTTCCGTTACATTATGGGCAGCATATAAGGCAGTTCTAAGAGGCCACATTATTCGCTTGGCCTCTAAACGTAAAAAGGAAAGGGAAAGGGTACGCCATGACCTGGAGGACAAATTGGAAAGAATAGCGAAAATCTTTAAACAATCCCCCTCCCCGGCTAATCGCAAACTCTTAGATAAGGCTCGTACAGAGCTTGAGTTAAGCTTGACGGATGAAGCGGAACGTACGTTAAGATGGACCCGACAAAAATGGTATGCCAAATCCAATAAACCAAACGCAATGTTAGCAAATAAATTGCGTACATTCGTTCCTAAGTTTGCTCCCATTACATTACGTACCCGCCACAATACTCTTACTGGTAATCCACAACGAGTACTGGAGGAGTTCCGTTATCGGCTTACTAAATTATACTCTGCACCTGACCTTTCTCCCGCCCATGACCCAGAACCTTTTTTGACCAACTTGTCTCTACCTTCCTTGTCTGAAGCCCATACATCCCTGATGGACCGGGACATACAAGTCTCGGAAGTCCTCCAGTGTATTAAAGAACTGAAGGTGGGTAAAAGACCGGGCCCTGATGGCTTTACGGCACTATTTTACCGGAAAACAGCAGATGTTATTGCTCCCCATCTAACAAATATGTATAATTCAGTCAAGGAAGGCCGCTCATTTACGCATAATTTGCTTACTGCCAATGTTGTCATGATCCCTAAACCTGACAGAGATCACTCATCTTGGGCTAACTTCCGGCCAATTTCATTAATCAACATCGACATGAAAATTTTAACAAAAATCTTAGCTAATTGCCTCAATTCTTTTTTACCACGTTTAATAAAAAAGGATCAAGTGGGCTTTGTCCTGAGGAGATAGGCTAGTGATGCAATTGGCCGCCTCCTTCAAATCCAACACATCGCCCACAATAGATCCCTAGAAACAATGTTTTTGTCGTTAGATATCAACAAAGCTTTTGATACTTTATCGTGGCCCTACTTGATACAGGTAATTAAACGCTATGGATTCGGGGCCTCCTTTACGAGGTGGGTTTCCGCTATATATGATTCTTCCCAAGCTAAAGTGAAATACTGTGTAGGCATGTGCATTTCGTTTCGTTCCGAATCGAAATTCGGACGAATTTTTCATTATTCGGAAATTCGGATGCATCCGAATTTCCGAATGACAAAAGTAAAGAATTTAAACAAATCCGAAAAAAAACGAACGAATTCGAATCGAATTCGAAAACATATTCGAATCGAATTCGAAAACATATTCGAAAACATATTCGAATCGAATTCGAAAACATAATCAAATTAAAAAAAAATAGAAAACGTTTTTCTAAAAAAAACAATAAGGTAGAATATAAAATAATAAAGCAATAGAATATGTATATATATATATATATATATATATATATATATATATATATATATATATATATGTATATATTTTTTTATGCTTTTCTTTTCTATTATTTTATATTCTATAATAGTATTTTCAATTCAAATTCAAATTCATTCTATACGAAATTCGAATTTCGGAACATGGCTTCTGAAGTTTGAATTTCGTACAGAATGAATTCGAATTTGAATAGAAAAGATTAGAACAGAAAATAATAGAAAAGTATAGACTATAAAAACAATAGAACAGAATAGAAGAAAATATAATATATATATTATATTTTCTTCTATTCTGTTCTATTGTTTTTCTAATCTATTCTTTTCTATTATTTTCTATTCTATTCTAATCTTTTACATTCAAATTTGATTTCGGTCTATATGAAATTCGAATTTTGGAAGATGTTATATATATATATATATATATATATATATATATATATATATATATATATATATATATATATATACTGTATATATATATATATATATATATATATATATATATATATATAAAACCATCTTCCGAAATTTGAATTGCTTATAATATGAATTCGAATTTGAATAGAAAAGATTAGAATAGAGTAGAAGAGAAAAGACTAGAAAAACAATAGAAAAGAATAGAATAAACTATATATATTATATTTTATTCTGTTCTGTTCTATTGTTTGTCTAGTCTATTATTTTCTATTCTAATCTTTTCTATTCAAATTCGAATTCATTCTATACGAAATTCCACTTTCAGAAGCCATCTTCCGAAATTCGAATTTCGTATAGAATGAATTCAAATTCGAATAGAAAAGTTTAGAATAGAATAGAAAAGAATAGCATAGAAAAACAATGAAACAGCATAGAAAATTTTATATATATATATATATATATATATATATATATATATAAAACATCTTCCAAAATTCGAATTTCATATAGACCGAAATCAAATTTGAATATAAAAGATTAGAATAGAATAGAAAATAATAGAAAAGAATAGACTAGAAAAACAATAGAACAGAATAGAAGAAAATATAATATATAATATATATATATATTATATTTTCTTCTATTCTGTTCTATTGTTTTTCTAGTCTATTCTTTTCTATTATTTTCTGTTCTAATTCGAATTAATTCTATAAGAAATTCAAACTTCAGAAGCCATGTTCCGAAATTCGAATTTCGTATAGAATGAATTTGAATTGAAAAGACTATTATAGAATATAAAATAATAGAAAAGAAAAGCATAAAAAAACAATAGAAGAGAATAATACAAAAAAATTACCGTATTTATCGGTGTATAACACGCACTGGCGTATAACACGCACCCCAAGTTTAGGAGAGAATTTTAAGGAAAAAAAAACTTTTAGGAGGGAAGTTTAAGGGAAAAAACTTACATTTAAATGCCCATCATTGCAGCCTTCTCAGTGCAGCCTTGCCCCAGTGCAGCCATGTCAGTGCAGCCTTGTCAGTGCAGCCTTGTCAGTGTCCATTGCAGCCTTATCCCAGTGCAGCCTTGCCCCAGTGCAGCCTCGCCCCAGTGCAGCCTTGCAGCTCGCAGTTTGAAAATCCTGTGATCCCCTGCGATCCTGAGCTTCAAAATCACTGACCGCGATTTGAAAATGGTGCCGCCGGCGCCAAAATACACAGAGCCGGTCCTCGGCTCTTCTCGGCGGCTCTCGTTCACTTTCGGCTCCACTCGTAGTCCCGCCCGGGATGGGCGTGACTGTGAGCGGAGCTATCCCAACGTAGCCGAGTACACTCGGCTAGGTTTGGGCGGCACTCGAGTGAAGCCGAAAGTGGCCGAGAAGAGCCGAGGACCGGCTCTGTGTATTTCGGCGCCATTTTCAAATCGCGGTCGGCGATTTTGAAGATCTGTCAGCTCAGGATCGCAAGGGATCGGCGTATAACACGCACCCATGATTTTCCCCTGATTTTAAGGGGAAAAAAGTGCGTGTTATATGCCGATAAATACGGTATATATATTTATATATATTTTTTTTATTTTTATTTTTTTTCTATGCTAGTCTATTGTTTTTCTATTCTTTTCTATTCTATTCTTTTCTATTTTATTCTAATCTTTTCTATTTGAATGCGAAATCATTCTATACGAAATTTGAATTTCCGAAAATGGTTATACAGAAACAGAATGAAATAGAATGAAATCGAATTCTAATAGAAAAGACTAGAACAGAAAAACAATAGAACAGAATAGAAAAAAAAAATATATATATACATATATATATATATATATATATATACACACACATCTTCCGAAATTGGAATTTGGTACAGAATGAATTCAAATAGAAAAGATTAGAATAGAACAGAAAATAATATAAAAGAATAGCATAGAAAAACAATAGAACAGAATAGAAAAAAATATAAAATATTCTATTCTAATCTTTTCTATTCGAATTCATTCTGTACCAAATTCCAATTTCGGAAGATGGTTTTATTTATTTTTATATTTATATAAAATATTTCTTTCTATTCTGTTCTATTGTTTTTCTATTCCATTCTTTTCTATTAGAATTTGATTTCATTCTATTTCTATATAACTATTTTCTGAAATTCGAATTTTGTATAGAATGAATTTGAATTCAAATAGAAAAGATCAGAATATAATAGAAAATAATAGAAAAACAGAATAGAAAAAACATTTTTTTTATATATATATATATATATATATATATATATATATATATATATATATATATATAAAACCATCTTCCAATTTTCGAATTTCGTATAAAATTAATTTGAATAGAAAAGATTAAAATAGAGTAGAAAGAATAGACTAGAAAAACAATAGAACAGACTAGAATAAGATATAATATATATATTATATTTTATTCTGTTCTGTTCTATTGTTTTTCTAGTCTATTCTTTTCTATTCAAATTCATTCTATACGAAATTTGAATTTCAGAAGCCATCTTCCGAAATTCAAATTTCGTATAGAATGAATTCAAATTCGAATAGAAATGTTTAGAATAGAATAAAAAAGAATAGCATAGAAAAACAATGAAACAGAATAGAAAAAAATATATATATTATATTTTATTCTCTTCTGTTCTATTGTTTTTCTAGTCTATTCTATTTCTATTCTAATCTTTTCTATTCAAATTCGAATTCATTCTATACGAAATTCTAATTTTAGAAGCCATCTTCCGAAATTCGAATTTCGCATAGAATTAATTCAAATTCGAATAGAAAAGTTTAGAATAGAATAGAAAAGAATAGCATAGAAAAACAATGGAACAGAATAGAAAAAAAATATAATATATATAACTTATAATCTTCCAAAATTGGAATTTGGTACAGAATGAATTCGAATTCAAATAGAAAAGCTTAGAATACAATATATTATATTTTTTTCTATTCTGATCTATTGTTTTTCTATGCTATTCTTTTATACTTTCTATTCTATCCTAATCTTTTCTATTGGAATTCGATTTCATTCTATACAAATTTCAAATTTCGGAAAATGGTTATATATAGTTTACTTTTTCAAATTCAGTTATTGTTTTTTTCGAATTTTATAGTTTTTTTCGAATGTGGTAGAAATTTTTCGAATTTGACAGTTTTTTTCAAATGTGGTAGAATTTTTTCGAATTTAATATTTTTTTCAAATGTAGTAACATTTTTTTTTAATTTGATAGTTTTTTTCGAATGTGGTAGAATTTTTTCGAATTTGACAGTTTTTTTCGAATGTGGTAGAATTTTTTCGAATTTGATAGTTTTTTTCGAATGTGGTAGAATTTTTTCGAATTTGATAGTTTTTTTCGAATGTGGTAGAATTTTTTCGAATTTGACAGTTTTTTTCGAATGTGTTAGAATTTTTTCGAATTTGATAGTTTTTTTCGAATTCGAATACGAAACGAAACGAATTCCGAAAACGAATGTAATGAATGCAACGAATTTAACTAAACGAATTAAGTTAAATAACAAATCGAAACGAAACTAAACTAAACAAATTTTTTCATCCTGCACATGTCTAGGGTTTGAGTCAAGCATTTTTCCTATTACAAGGGGTACCCGTCAAGGTTGCCCACTCTCCCCACTTTTATTTATTTTGGCACTGGAACCCCTAGCGGAGGCCATACGATCTCATCCGGACATAGCAGGAGTCGAGGTGGCAGGCACCTCACATAAGTTATCACTATTTGCGGATGACATCCTATTGACCATCACTAAACCCAGGATTTCCCTCCCGAATCTGCTTTCACTCTTAGACACCTTTGCCACCTTCTCGGGCCTAGCAGTCAATCCCACCAAATCCAGAGCAATGTCAATCAACCTCTCCGCCTCAGAATTGGCAGCCCTACGATCCACATTCCCTTTTCAGTGGATGGAAGCATTACCCTACCTTGGGATTCGACTTACTTCAAATTACTCAGCTTTATACCAGGCCAACTATCCTTTACTATTCCGCAAATTATCGGCCCTGCTATCCTCCTGGGCCACCCTTCTATTGTCGTGGTTCGGGAGGATTGCAACCATTCGCATGACGTATCTCCCAAAGTTGCTTTACTATTTTCGGGTCTTATCGATTTAGGTCCCTTCCCATATTCTTCATATACATCAACGAAAAATTATGCAATTCATTTGGGGCTCAATAAAACCTAGAATTAAGAGACAAGTGTTGTATGCACATAGAATTAATGGTGGCCTCTCGGTGCCCAATCTTCAAGCTTACTATACGGCAGCGACCATTGCCCCATTATCCCACCTCCACGAGAAACAGCAGATGCCATTATGGGCCACCATTGATATGGTGGACTCAGATCCAATACCATTGGCCTCCCTTCCTTGGCTTCACAAGCCCACCGCCCTACCACTATAGGTCCATGTTTAGCTCACTCTCTGCGTGCATGGGGCTCAGTCAAATATTCTGCGGGCTTAATCTCTCCCCATCTTCCCTTGCTGCGCCTCCTTCAATGTCCATTATTCCCACCTGGATGCGATAATCCGTTACAATTTTCGTGGTGGACTGAAAACGGCTTCACTGATGTCCATTCTATGTTCACTCCTTCCAAAATCATACCTTTCACAGCTTTACGTTCTTCCCATGACATTCCCCTTAGGGAACACTACAGTTACATACAAATTTGACACTTCCTTCAATCCCTAATAAGATATCAACCAACCCCCTATACGTTAACTCAGTTTGAAAGCATTTGCAGATCACGGCCCCAGTCCCCGGGTTTGATTCCCTTAATATATACGGCTATAATAGGCTCCAAGAGACCACCCCTGAGACCCTATCACCTTCAATGGGAGGCGGAGTTGGGGAGGAGATTGGACCCGGAGGACTGGCAGATCATGACCATCTCACTCTCCAAATGCTCCAAAAATGTACTTTTTTTGGAAAATGCCTATAAAGTACTTTATAGATGGTATTACACTCCAGCCAGATTGGCGAGTTTTATTCCAACATATTCCCCGCTGTGCTTTCATGGGTGTTCTCATGAAGGTACAATGGCACACATTTGGTGGCAGCGCCCCAGGGTATGTAGGCTATGGGTAAGAGTTTATGCATTGCTTCGTAACCTCTTCAATACTAATATAAAGAGGGATCCTTTTGAAGCTCTATTGGGGAAACAGATAGCTGAGTTATTAAGGCCAGAACGCCACTTGGCATCCCATATCTTTACTGCAACTAAATTAACCATAGCAAGGGCCTGGAAGACTCCAGCTCTCAGTTTCGAGGCTGTCAAAAACCGGGTGAATGATATTATGGTTAATGAGAAACTGACGGCTGTGGCATCCAATACACATGATAAATTCCTCCGAGTTTGGCAGCCGTGGGTAGTGTACTCCCATCCATCTCGGTTTGATTCCAACCTACAGTACTCTCTCTCTAACATAGCTCCACCCCCCCACCCCGTGGATTCCCCCTTTTCCTTCTTTCTCTTTTTTCCAACGTCCTACATTTCTCTTTATGACTTATCTTCCTATTTCATTCTTTCTCTGGTTGTCCCTCTTCTTATTCTCTCCTTTTTTCCTTTTCCCTTACTCAGTTTTATAGCCCACAAGATATGTTCTGTCATCGACATATTGTGAGCCATCGACATATTGTGAGCCAATATGGAAATACTTTTATTTTATTTATTTTTTCCCCTTTTTTTATTATAATTTGCTATATTCCAAACATAATCTTCTCTTTTTACAGCTCTCACCACATTTACTATTTAAAATTAGGCATTTAGTTTTATAACAGTGGCACAATCCAGTGTCTCGCCATGGATATGTTTACTGTTGTTACCACAAAAAGCCAATTGTAGTTTGAAGATCTGATACGGATCCTGACGCCATTCACTATTATGTTTGTGATGTTATAAGCTGTTTCAGTATGTTCACATAATGTGTCTTTCATTATTTACCTGTACTGATATGTTGATATTTCTGTTCAATAAAAACATTTGTACAAGAAAGGGGGCTGCTGGTGATGGAGACACTCTGCTGAAAGGGGGCTGCTTGTGATGGGGACACTCTGCTGAAAGGGCGCTGCTGGTAATAGGGACACTCTGCTGAAAGGGCGCTGCTGGTAATAGGGACACTCTGATGTAAGGGGGCT
The DNA here is from genome assembly GCF_042186555.1 of Aquarana catesbeiana. Lineage (NCBI taxonomy): Eukaryota > Metazoa > Chordata > Amphibia > Anura > Ranidae > Aquarana > Aquarana catesbeiana. The sequence goes on along the minus strand of NC_133330.1, from coordinate 18,649,660 downwards.
GCTGGTAATGGGGACACTCTGATGTAAGGGGGCTGTTGGTAATGGGGACATTCTGATGTAAGGGGGCTGCTGGTAATGGGGACACTCTGATGTAAGGGGGACTGCTGGTAATGGGGACACTCTGATGTAAGGGATCTGCTGGTAATGGGGACACTCTGCTGAAAGGGGGCTGCTGGAAATAGGGACACTCTGATGTAAGGGGGCTGCTGGTGATGGGGACACTCTGATGTAAGGGGGCTGCTGGTAATGGGGACACTCTGATGTAAGGGGGCTGCTGGTAATGGGGACACTCTGATGTAAGGGGGCTGCTGGTAATGGGGACACTGTGATGTAAGGGGGCTTCTGGTGATGGGGACACTCTGATGTAAGGGGGCTGCTGGTAATGGGGACACTCTGATGTAAGGGGGCTGCTGGTAATGGGGACACTCTGATGTAAAGGGGCTGCTGGTAATGGGGACACTCTGATGTAAGGGGGTGCTGTTGGGGACACTCTGATTTAAGGGGGGTGCTGATGGGTCACTTAAAGTTAAAGTAGGAGGTGCGCATGCGCAGGGCTCGCAAGATGGCTGCTATCGCCTAGAGCTCCGCTCCCTCACGATCCAACGGCACCCGCAGCACTGACCACGGCGCACCGAACGACACCAAAACAACAGGAGGCAGTCCCCACAATCCCTGCTACACCCCCATATGACCGGGGTTTCGGTAAAACGAAACCTGTGGCCACAGTTGGAGAAAGCAGGAACGGCTGAGACAACCAAGATGGCCGCCGCAACACAGGCACAGCCTCAGCCACAGGATCTCTGCTTCACAGGCCAGGCGGACTATAGGTCAGAGCAACCCCACATCCCCCTTCACTTCACACCAGGAAGGCAAACGGGATACCCACCTATTCTCACCCCTTCCCCAGCCTCCACAGAATCCCTCATAGAACGCTCTCTCCATGATTATTCCCTGTCCCCCATGGGATCTAATACAGGACACACAGGCTTCCCTCCTCATGACATCCCAGCCAGAGATCCTGTATTTCACATGGACTCCCTCTTCCACAGGTTCTCTGAACTACTGGACAAAGGCCTGGCACAAACGGCTGCCAAAATCACAGGGGATCTGAAGGCAGATTTTATCAATTTAGGAGCCCGGATCGACACGATCGAACACAAAATGGAGGACACTATAGCTATCACTAACCAAAACTCTCAGCACATCTACACCATGCAGGATCAACTAGACCTAGCCATGGCTCGTATCGACGAACTTGAGAATAGGTCAAGACGATGCAATATCAGAATCCGTGGCCTACTGGAAACGATTCAAAATGTTCCAGAAGCAGTACAGGACCTGATTAAACAACTAATCCCCAACATACCCTCTCAACGCCTTGAGTTGGACAAGGCCCACAGAGCCCTGGGGCCCCCCAGAAAAGACGGCACCCCAAGAGATATTATTGCCAAGCCCCATCATTACACAGTAAAAGAGGAAGTGATGAGACAGGCCAGGTCCACTCACACAGTGAAGTGCATGGGTCACCAAGTGCAGATCTTTGCGGATCTCTCACCCTCCACGATCCAGAGGAGGAGATCATTGAAACCCCTGCTTCTCGCTCTAACCCAAAGAGACATAAAGTACAAATGGGCCTTCCCGTTCGCGGTTAAGTTCTCCGTTAAGGGGAAACATTACGCTTTCTCCTCCCTCCCAGAAGGAGAGAAAATTCTTTTACACCTGAAAATCATCTCCCAGGAAGCCAAAATGGACACAACCAATGCTGGTGTTAACTCCAACAAATGACCGACCCCCACCAGCCCTCAATCTCCCTTGTGGTCAACAGGAAAAGCAAAGAAGGCCAAAGACAACAACCTAACTTGAAGCCAGTGAAAATTTGGACTGCATCTCATTCACCCCGGTTGTGAAGCAGGGACCGGAGTAATAATTCCCCCGCATGTGGGGGGTCCCTCATGCCTATCACCTTAGGCACGCTAGCCAACCGGGCACCATTTTCTGAGTTTTCAGATTTTTTTGTGTTTTCTGTTATTTTTTTAGTTCAAATTCGTTCATTGAAATGAGAGGTGGTCACAAGGTATCTGTACCTCTCCGGACTAAGAGTTATTGTATCCCTACACTTCTCTTTGAGGCTATTTAACCATTCTGTTTGGGGCAACTTGACTGTTCCCCTAAATGGACGCTCTGCTGAGATAGAGAGGGGTTATGGGAGTTAGGGGGATAATGCACTTGGGGGAGGTGCAGGGCCACTCACCAGTCAAGCTGTTTAGATACCGTGGTATACATCAGTAAGGGTCTTTTTTTCCCTTGGAAGAATACCTTTTTGTAGGGCGTACGGTTTCGTGACGGAAAACTTGCGCACCCACCTAACCCTTAGACACCCATTGGTCTCTAGAGGCTAGACTGTCTGAGCCTAGATGGGCCAGACATTGTCTGATTGCTCTCTGAAGGACACGGGGGGTTTCTCCTTCCCTGTGTTCTTTCTTTCTTTTCTAGGAGACCTTTCCTATTCTATCCTGTTTTTCCTCCCCTCCTCCCCACTCATAACATTGTGCCTAACTGCATCTTGTGTTTCAGATATCACACACACCCTCAAGGAAGTACCTCCTCAATCCCCGATGAGATGGAGCAATGATCATCACGCTGTTGTCCGTGTTCCCACGCGTCTATGGGTAAGTGGGGGCTGTTACCTCTGCATTTCACCCCAACTGCTCCATGGCTGACGGCCCCATAGCTGAACTCCACATAGCATCCCACAATGTCCAGGGACTCAACTCCCCGATTTAGAGGAGGAAGGTTCTTGACTATTACAAGCATCTCAAACTAGTCATTATCATGCTGCAAGAAACACATTTCCCCTCCCGGTATAGCCCTAAGTTTCTTCACCCGCACTTCCCTCAGTTCTTCTTAGCGAGCGCTGACAACAAAACCAAGGGGGTTGCAATCTTAATATCCAAAAACCTCAAATTTGTAAAGGTCTCTGAACATGCTGACCCAGAGGGCAGGTTCCTCCTGGTCAAGGGCACGGTGGGAGACCACCTGTACTCCCTGGTCTCCTACTATGCTCCAAATAGAGGACAAGCTAAATTTTTTGACTCCCTATTGCGCATCCTTGCTCAGAAACTGGAAGGGACGCTCATCTTTTGGTGGAGATTCGAACGCAGCTTTCGATCAGGGATTGGACAAGTCTAAACCCCCGCGGTCTCAACTAACATGTCCCACCAAAGAAAGTCTCAGAATCGCAAAGATGATTCATGCCCACGGTTTAGCTGACACTTGGAGGGAACTCAATCCCACCAAGAAGGACTTTACCCATTACTCTGCCCCGCATAACACTTATGCAAGGATCGACCACATACTGACCCCATCCTCCCTACTTCCATTAATACACAGAGCCCAAATCAGGGAGTCGGCCCTCTCGGACCACTCCATTGTCACCATAACAATCAAAACAGGCACCTTGGGTGGATCTAGGGGACATCGGACACGGAATGAGTCATTGCTCTCTGATTCCATCAGAGATACAGAACTTGAAAAAGCCCTACAAGAGTATTTTGAACTCAACAAATCAGAGGAAACCTCTCCGGAAATGCTCTGGGCTGCGCATAAAGCTTTTATAAGGGGTAAACTCATTCAGATCTCCACACAGATCAAACGAGAACAGAAAGCCAACATAATTCGGTTAGACAAGGAATATACCAAACTGAAGGCTTTACACAAAAAAGATCCATCCAAGACCCCTACCACTCTCATTGATAAAGCCAGATTAGATCTCAATCTAGCACTCACGGCCAAGGCCGAAAAGGCCATCCGCTGGAACGGACATAAATTTTACACACAGGCAGACAAAATAGGCCCTCTTTTAGTGACAAAACTATCTCCTCCTATCAAGATCCACGCATTGCCCAAGCTCAGGATAAATAGTCAACCCCCCACGACTAACCCTTCCAAGATACTGGAGGCGTTCCAAGGTTTCTACTCTAAATTATATAGCCAACCAGCTACACCAACCGCTGATTTAATCCCTAAGTTCCTTGAAGGTCTTCCTTTCCCCTCCCTAAAAAGACGCTCACAAGCAAAGGATGGAAACACCGATCATGGAGGAGGAGGTTTTGGGGGTCATCAAGGATCTTAGAAAGGGGTCTGCACCGGGACCTGATGGTCTATCTATACCATATTATAAGTCTTTCGTGAACATTTTAGCTCCTCACCTGACCTCCTTCTTTAACTCCAAAACCAATGGAGACCCCCTAGACATTCACCTTAATACGGCTTTAATTACAGTCATACCCACGCCTGACAAAAATCACGAAGACGTTAGCAACTACAGGCCAATCTCCCTCATAAAAAATGACTTAAAAGTACTCGCCAAAATAATAGCTAATAGGTTATCATCCTTCATTAATCAGTATATACATAAGGATCAGGTGGGATTCATACCCGGCCCTGACCAAATTCGGAGGGCAATAGATATCACCTCTATCCTACAAACTAACTGGGAAGGGGGACCGAACCAATTGGGATTTCTTTTATCCTTAGACCTGCAGAAGGCCTTTGACATGGTCTCCTGGCCCTACATCTTCTCCGTATTGGAGAGGTGGGGCTTCGGCGATCGCTTCCTAGGACTTCTGCATGCTCTCTACTCACAACCAAAGGCCCAGATACGCCTCCAAGGACATTACTCCAAAGCAATAGACATTTTGCGCGGCACCAGGCAAGGGTGCCCTTTATCTCCTCTTATATTCGTTATAGCGATAGAAACCTTGGCGATCACTGTTCAACATAACCCGGACATCAAAGGGGTGACCTGTGGGGACCAGACGCACAAATGTGGGCTATTCGCAGATGACATCCTCCTTTTCCTGACTTCCCCCCTCACTACACTCCCCAATCTCTGCCTAGTGTTAGGAAATTTCGCTAAAATCTCTGGCCTCGAAGTTAATCTCTCTAAATCCCGAGCTCTTAATGTTTCCATACCTCCTCCAACAGTTTCCTTACTAAAACAGTCCTTCCAATTCAAATGGAGCGACACCTCCATTCGCTACCTAGGTATCACATTGACGGCCAAAACAGAAACTCTTTACGCACAAAATTACCCCTCACTTTTCAGGAAACTGGAGGCAGACCTTAATCTATGGGCAAAACATGAGCTATCATGGCTGGGCCAGATCAATTCCATTAAAATGACCTTACACCCCAGACTCCTTTACTTCTTTCGCTCCCTTCCTATACCAATCAGGAAAGATCACATACGATCTTTACAGAGTAAAATACTTAAATATATCTGGGGTAAAAGGGGATATCGCATCCCTCAGAACACCCTATTCATACACAGACGCAAGGGAGGGCTAGGCCTCCCAAATTTACATAAATATTACTTAGCAGCTAGACTAGCCCAATTGTCTGCAATTTATTCCTGCTATGAAAAATCAGACTGGGTAACTATAGAATGACAGGCTATTCCCAACCATACGCTAGATCACATACTTTGGTGCCCAACTAAATCCAGGCCACCAATCCTTTCACCCACTTTATCCCACTCCTGCGCCCTTTGGGATTCCCTCCGGCTCTCCCCAGCTCTGATCTCCACGGGATGCCCTCTAGCTCACCTATTCCACAACCCTGACTTTTCACCTGGACTTGACATCTCAGCATTCAAATGGTGGCTGGACAAAGGGCTATACCGGATAGGGCACTTCTTCACCTCCAACGGACCAATCACTCTCAGATTCTGTATCAAAAACCTGGAACTCCCTGAATCGGAACGATTCTGCTTTTACCAAATCACCCATTTTCTACACACCATTTGGAAGGAGAAACCGCTTCCCCCTAAATTTACAGCATACGAACTGTGGTGCGGGCAAGCCATAGAGCAGAGAGGGTATTTCGGTGATATATTCAGCCCTCACTTACCCTACTGACAAAACCCCATACATGAAGGCTTTGGAGGCTGACTTCCAATGCTGCAGGGACATGGAGACTTGGCAAGCGGCACTAACCAGATCCTTTAAAGGGATCCAGAACGTCTCCCTAATGGAGGCAAGCGTCAAACTGATAACCAGATGGTACCTGACCCCTGCCAGGTTAGCAGTAATTTACCCCTCAGCAAACCCCTTATGCTTCAGAGGATGCCACCACCTGAGCACAATGGCCCACATTTGGTGGGAATGCCCCAAAATCCGCACTTTCTGGAGAAAAATCTTCTCTATGATTTACAAAGTGACAGCTTGCCAGGTCCCCAGGTCCCCAGAGGTGGCAATTCTCAATGCATGCATCCCTGACCTATCTAAGGCATCCCATACGCTGATCAACTTTATACTACTGGGTACAAAAATCTCAATTGCCAAAGCCTGGAAACAGCCAAGGCCCTCCATAAACACAGTAAAAAGGAAGGTTTCATGGATTATGACCCAAGAAAAACTTTCCAGCATTCTGATGGATACCTCAACGAAATTCCAAAAAATCTGGGAACCTTGGGCCCAATATATGGTAACTTCACTCATACCGGGTGCTCAGGTACAAAACAACCCCTAACCCATCCCTAGACAAATTCATCTTGCAGCTCTACCAGAGGCACACAGATGAACTCCCCATCCCTCCTCATCTACCCTGAGGATTCCCTTTCCCATCCTTCCCCCTCTCACTCTTTTTCCCTTAATTTCTTTTCCTCTTGCTGTCTACTATCTCACATCAGATAGCTAATTGGTGATGAATCAGTATGAAGCTACCATATGGTAGCCTCCCTCACTCAGGGGGACTCACAATCACCTTAATAATCTTGTTAGCTCAGCCCATGTGGGCAGAGGAGAAGAAGGGAAATTTCCCCGTCCGGTGTTCTGCCGAGAAAGTTCCGCTCGGCGGATAAGGACCCCCCTCTACTGCGCAGGCGCTGCGCCTGCGCAGTAGGATCCGGCGGAAATAGCCGAAGGAGAATAGCTGAAAATCAGCTGTACACGGCGCCTGTAAGAGGGCCCCTCGCGGGCTCGCTTCGCTCGCCACGCTTCGGGCACGGCCTCGCTTCGCTCGGCTCTTTTTGATTCCCCCTCTAGGTCCACTTGGATGGTGGGGAAGGAACCTGGACCCAGGGCGCAGGCGCCGCGTACAGCTGATTGAAAAGTTTGAGCTTCGGCTTCGGCTGACAGTAGTTCGTACTGCGCAGGCGCTGCGCCTGCGCAGTACAGGGGGGAACCTATCCGCCGAGGGAACTTTCTCGGCAAGACACCGGCACAGTCAAATCCCGTCAGGGGTGCCGGGTGGGGAAAGGACCCCTGTTGTTTTGGAGGCATAACCTGGAAAATGACAGTTAGGCATTTGGGAATTCCTAATTCACAGGTTGGTTCTCCCAATCGCCAACATGGTTGAGCCATCGAATGTTATATATTTTTAAATGTAACCTTTATGTTTCATGTTCTAGGAGGAATTCCCTCCTGTGCATTTCAATATGATGTTGCATAATATGTATGTAATCATTGAAAATAAAAACATATTGAAAGTAAAATTAAAGTAGGATGTCTGGATAAAGTCCAGGGCCAAATTTTTGTCCCAGTCCAGCCCTGTCCACAGCTCAGCACTCCAATGAGCGTGGAGAATCAGAGCAGGAGAGATGCTGTCTGACAGGCACCAGCTCTCCGCTCGGGGATATGAGAGAACCGAGCCATCGGCGATGTTCGATCGCTCGGTTCTCAGTGTAGAGGTGGCGGGGAACAGATGCAGGTAAGTATGATGGGTTAAAAAAAAACATACTTCTCTTTTACGATAAAAAGCTTTCTGTGTGCAGCAGCCTCCCCTCAGCCCCCCTAACACTTATGTGAGCCCCCTCTCGATCCAGCGATATAAACAAGATGCCTCGGCCATCTGGGTCTCTCCCTCCTGATCGGCCAAAGTCAGTTAGCCAATGAGGAGAGGGGGGTGGGGCCTAACCGTGTCTCCTTGCTGAATGGACACAGGGAGCTGTGGCTTGGCTCGGGTGCCCCCATAGCAAGCTGCTGGCTGTGGGGGCACTCAACAGGGGGAGGGGGCAGGAGAACTGGTAAGGGACCTAAGAAGAGGAGGATCGGGGCTGCTCTGTGCAAATCCACTGCACAGAGCAGGTAAGTATAACATGTTTGTTATTTTTATATAAAAAAAACTTGCTTTAGTAAAACCCTAAAGCCGACCGGTTTTGTTTTGGATGGATTGTGGAAGCGCATCCATAGTGGCCCCATTTTTCAATGGATCGCGATCGCACCACCGAAAGCAACAGGGGGCATAATTCTTGCTGCAGCGTGTGTATACCCTCACCTGCTGCCTCTGCAGCTAAAAAAGGTAAGGATCAAGGCAGTAAAACTGCAGCTCAACGGCAGGGTTTTACCCCCCGTCATCATGTGTGAAAGAGCCCTAAGGGTGCTGCCACCAAATGCAAATAAAGGCTTATTCACAGGCCCTGCTGCTCCTCTGAAAAATGATCCCAGTGTGTTTGACAGGTGGTGAGGCAATACTTTATTTCTATCACAAGGGATGTTTACATTTCTTGAGATAGAAATAAAAGTGATAAAAAAAAGTTAAAAGGACCGTTCAAAAACATATATTTTTTTAAAACGCCCCGTCCCTTCACACACATATGTCAACAGCATTTGCACCACACATGTGACGTATCGCTATGAACGTTATACGACAGGAATAATTCTAGTCCTAGACCTCCTTTGTAACTCTAAACTGGTAACCTGTAAAAAAATTTAAAGCATTGCTTATGGAGATTTTTAAAGTGATTGTAAATGTTCATTTTTTTTTTGTAAAATATCAAACATGTCAGAGTGGCCCCAATCCTCCTTTTCTGGGGTCCCCATGGTGGTTCTCCTGGCTCATCCTCTTCATCGGGTGCCCACATGGAGAGACGCTTTCCATGGGGACACTCGTGTGACGCGGACCCGAGTCCTGCTACTGCATCCATTGACACAGACAGACAGCACAGACAGTACATATCCAACAGCCCCTACCCTCCTTGCACTATCCCTCTCCCCTTTCAAAGCGCCCTCACAGCACATATGCAACCCCCACGCCCATCTTGCACTGGCTCTCTCCCTTTCCAAAGCACCCCCCAGTACATATCTGACCTCCCTTGCTAGCTCTAGCTCTCTCCCCTCCCAAAGCATCCCCCTAGCACATATCTGACACCCTACTAGCGCTAGCTCTCTCCCCTCCCAAAGTGTCCCCCCAGCAAATATCTGATCCCTCCTTGCTAGCATTAGCCCTCTCCCCTCCCAAAGACTCCCCCCAGCACATATCTAACTCCCCCCACCCCCCTGCTAGCACTAGCCCTCTCCCCAGGACATAAATGACCCCCTGCCTTTTGTATGTTAAATATTTCTGACCCCTGCATTCTGTGCATAACACTTACATCATTGGTATCAGTGGGAGGAATAGTGCCCCATCATTGGTATTAGTGGGAAGAATAGTGCCCCATCATTGGTATCAGTGGGTGGAATAGCGCCCCTTCATTGGTGTCAGTGGCAGAAATAGTGCCCCATCATTGGTGTCAATGGAGGCAGGGCCGTCTTTATTATTGATTGGACCCTGGGCAAACATTTTCTTTGGGCCCTCCAGCTTCAATCAAGCCCCCCCCCCGCACTGAGACATACAATAAATAGCAGCTAAAATTAAAATCAGGTCAGGCAGCAACTGCAATTGGTTGCCAGAGGTTACAGCATATCATTACTGCTCATTAACTGGATTCTAGAGGTTACAGCACACATTATGACTCATCGATTAGTTGCTAGAGGTTACAGCATATCATTACTGCTCATTAACTGCATGCTAGAGGTTACAGCACACATTATGACTCATGAATTAGTTGCTAGAGGTTGCAGCACATCGTTTCTGTTAACCGATTGGTTGCTAGAGGTTACTCCACAATGAACTATGTACGGAGTGCAGGATTGAGGGGTGAGCTATGTACGGAGTGCAGGATTGAGGGGTGAGCTATGTACGGAGTGCAGGATTGAGGGGTGAACTGTGTACGGAGTGCAGGATTGAGGGGTGAGCTGTATATGGACTGCAGGGTTTAGGGGTGAGCTGTGTACAAAGTGCAGGGTTTAGGGGTGAGCTGTGTACAGGGTGCAGTGTTTAGGGGTGAGCTGTGTACGGATCGCAGGGTTTAGGGGTGAGCTGTGTACGGAGTGCAGGGTTTGGGGGTGAGCTGTGTACAGAGTGCAGGTTTGAGAGGTGAGTTGTGTACGGAGTGCAGGGTTTAGGGATGAGCTGGGGACGGACCATAGGATTGAGGGGTGAGCTGTGTACGGAGTGCAGCATTCAGGAGTGAGCTGTGTACGGAGTGCAGTGTTCAGGGGTAAGCTGTGTATGGAGTGCAGGATTGAGGGGTGAGCTGTGTACAGAGGGCAGGATTGAGGGGTGAGCTGTGTACAGAGGGCAGGATTGAGGGGTGAGCTGTGTACAGAGGGCAGGATTGAGGGGTGAGCTGTGTACGGGGTGCAGTGTTTAGGGGTGAGCTGTGTACAGACGGCAGGATTGAGGGGTGAGCTGTGTACGGGGTGCAGTGTTTAGGGGTGAGCTGTGTACGGATTGTAGGATTAAGGGTTGAGCTGTGTACGGAGTGCAGGAATGAGGGGTGAGCTGTGTATGGAGTGCAGGAAGGAATGAAGGGTGAGCTGTGTACGGAGTACAGGAATGAGGGTGAGCTGTGTACGGAGTGCATATTCCACTATACTCTTGTGCTAATAAGCGCCCATTTCAGTCTAATGGTATAATGCAGGTTAAAATAACCTATGTTTCCCCCATTCCCCAGTAAACAGACATTACCACATTCTTTCATCCTCATCTCAGCATGACTGCCTTGCCGAGCAGTGCACTTGCTTTTATTCACACACACAAAGGAAGTCCCAAACAGGAAGCCACAAACAGTATGTGACCTCACAGGATATGACCAAATAAGGATATGACAACAGGATGTAACAACACAGGATGTGACAACACAACATATGACCAAATAAGGATGTAACAACACAGGATGTGAATGTTAACACAGGAAAAATGAATTTATACAACAACAAATACAACAACCAATGAACAATGACTACAGTTCCTGCTGATGGGAGCTTATCTGCAGGTGTATGCTCATGGCACCATAAATATGTTGATCAGGCATACAGAGGTGACACGAGCGCACACCCGCTAAACCGACAATGTGTTTTCAGAGCGGACACATCCCCCCAGACGAACGTCTGTGCATCACACAGGGGCCCTTTCGCCGACAGACATATCCTCACTCCGCAAACACCTCTCTCCAACAACAGGAAGCTTTCCACTACCTAACGGATCTCAACCAGCGTCAGTCTGCCCCCAGTCAGCTCTTTAGAGCAGGTTGTGGGAGAACTAACACTGGGAGACACTATGACAATACATATTAAAATACATATTCATAAAATTTCCACAACAGTACAGAGTGCAGGATTGAGGGGTGAGCTGTGTATGGAGTGCAGGGTTTAGGGGTGATCTGTGTACATCCAAGTCCCCCCCCAAGAGCTCTCCTCCCCAGATTCCAGTTTGTAGCCCACCCCCCATCAATACACAGCATTCCTTTGGCATCAAACCCCCCTCCTCCCCCTTCCAATATTGAGCATTCCAACCACCTAAATAACATCAGAGTGGGGCTGCAGAAGAGAAGTTGTAACTTACTGCATGTCCGTGGAGCAGCGTCTGCCTGTGTACATCCCCCGCCCCCTCTCCCCCTGCTCTTGTAAAAAGATAGAGGAGTTGTTTTGAAGAGCAGAGAGGGTTCTAAGACGGCCGTCAGGAGGAGAGCGCTGTCACTTGTAAATACAGAAGGATCACTTGTGTATTTACAAGTGACAGTAGCGATCAGCTCAGCAGCCAGCGCCGGATCTTTGAGGTGGAGGAATTCAGGTGAAAAAAGCTCTCCTCACTCTACAGAGGTCTCAGGTCAGATGATACCTTTCCGGTCTAGACATGCCTTATATCCCTGACAATAAAGTAGAGAGATGAGCGGAGGGTCCCCCACTAATTGTTTCTCTATTGTGCTGTATTAGGGTCGGTCTATAAATGGCTAGATTTGCCTCCTACATTGTGTGCAATATCTACCATTTGCCTCTTACATTCTGTTGATGTCTTCTGTAGCTTTATTCCTGGATGGCTATTCTCTGCAATCTCTGTATTTATGCATCTGTTGCCTCTTGATCTGAAAACACAATGATTCTCTTCATAGGATGCCCTGTCTATCTATATATATGTAATAATAATAATAATAATAATAATAATAAATGGTGCGCTAATTCAAGAAGCTATGCAGCAAAAATAGACAAATATGCAGCAATTACTACCCCTAATTTTAAAAAATTCACATTTCTTAAGATGAAAAAGAGTGTGTATATATGAGAATATAAGTTTGTTATATTACAATATTTCTTGAATAGGATATTAATAAGAACATTGGGGTTTCAATGAATATATATATATTAGTGTTTGATCTTATGTTAAAGGAAACTTATATTGTATACGGTAAATGGTTTCCCACATTGTTCTTGCCCACTCCTCAGGAATGTCAATGCACAGAGAATGAACAACCACCATCCTTGTGTGAGAGGTGGGAGGGAAGCTATGTCGCATTAGAAGAGTACAATAAGGCTCAGAGGAACTTTAAACCAGCCCTTTTACAGAGAAAGTGAGGTTCAGATTTTAGGAGTAAAAAACTAGTGACAGAAGGACAGTTGAGCAGAGATTTGGTTCAGATATCACAAGAAATTGAAGGATGCTGGCACAACTACACACACACACACACACACACATTTGATTCAATCTTCATCATAAGAATATAATACACTATTGATGTTATTATAACATTCTACATTTTGATATAGTTCATGTAATATTTTGCTATTTTTATTATTAAATCAATTTTTGAGTTTTTACACAAGAACTGAACAGACTTTCTTGGAACTTTCCTCATCAATATAATTTTCAGAATATCGATATTAATACCATAACAACTGTATTTTAAAAGAGGCAAGCCTTAGCCAGCTTCATTTTGTCCGAATAGCAAATATCTTTGAATTATTTCTCCTTCCGCTTGAAGAGAGGGAAGATAAGCAAGACAAGCAATGATTATGCAGTCAAGCTTCCAGGAGGAATAAAAACAGCGAATGAACTATCGGCATCATCGAATGAACCTGGAATCATAGAATTACCAGAATTGGTGAGACGTTTGTGCCCGTGCAAGAAAACTCTGTTTCTTAATGACGTAATTTCCCGCCAAGAGAGGGAACGCTTGTTACATGAAGGAAGTCTGTTCTAAATTGGTAAGTAATTCATTTTATTGATGAATTATCTAGTGAGAGTAAATTAGAATAAAAAAATGTGTCAATTTGTTAAAGATGATGAATTATGGTGTTACATGTTCAATGAATGCTTAGAGGCTAATATTAAGATACAAAAATCTAAATTTACTTTTAAGAGATTCAGCAAACAGATTAGGAATTTGACAAAGTTAGTTAAAGTTTATGATACAATGATATTAGGAGTTCCTAAAAGGAATGTTGTTTGTACAAAAGGGAAAACAAAGACTCAGCAGTAGGGATGAGCTGAACACCCCCCGGTTCGGTTCGCACCAGAACCTGCGAACGGACCGAAAATTTGCACGAACGTTAGAACCCCATTGACGTCTATGGGACTCGAACGTTCAAAATCAAAAGTGCTCATTTTAAAGGCTAATTTGCATGGTATTGTCCTAAAAAGGGTTTGGGGACCGGGTCCTGCCCCAGGGGACATGTATCAATGCAAAAAAAACTTTTAAAAACGGACGTTTTTTCGGGAGCAGTGATTTTAATGATGCTTAAAGTAAAAAAAAAAAAAAGTGAAATATTCCTTTAAATATCGTACCTGGGGGGTGTCTATGGTATGCCTGTAAAGTGGTGCGTGTTTCCCGTGTTTAGAACAGACCCTGCACAAAATGTAATTTTTAAAGGAAAAAATCTCATTTAAAACTGCTTGCGGGTTTAATGTAATGCCGGGTCCTGGCAATATGGATGAAAATCAGTGAGACAAACGGCATGGGTACCCCCCAGTCCATTACCAGGCCCTTTGGGTCTTGTATGGATATTAAGGGGAACCCCGCACCCAAATTAAAATAAGGAAAGGTGTGGGGCCACCAGGCCCTATATACTCTGAACAGCAGTATACAGGCGGTGCAAACAAGACAGGGACTGTAGGTTTGTTGTTAAGTAGAATCTGTTTGTAATTTTGAACAGGTACATTTTTAACGTGTTTAGCTCCAGCCAAAAAATCTTTTTTAAGCTTTTTGGAAAACATAGGGAAGGGTTATCACCCCTGTGACATTTGTTTTGCTGTCTGTCCTCCTCTTCAGAAGATTTCACCTCACTTTTTGTCCCAATGACAAATGTTTTTTGAAAATTTGGGTTTTTTGTGGAACAAGGATTGGAAAGCATCAGTGGAAAGGAGAAATGTTTTTCCCATATTAACTCTTACAGGAGAGAATTTCCCTTCCTAGGGGTAGATTTCATCTCACTTCCTGTTGTCTCCTTCCGTTTGCAAGTAGGAGTCGTTTGTAAGTTAGATGTTTGAAAGTATATACTCAGCAGAAATTTGGGCCTTAGGTGTTGTTGTGGCCACAACACTGTAAGCCCTCACAAGGCCCTGCTGTGAAATATTAGATGAAGAATTGTAATTACATGCCCCTGTTGACCAGGGGCAGAAAAATTGGGCCTTTGATGCTGGTGGTGGTGCTGGTGCCACAACACTGTAAGTCCTCACTCGCTCTTGGTGGGCACAGAAATGGGCCCTGCTGTGAAATATTAGATCAAGAATTGTAATTACATGTCCCTGTTGAACAAGGGCAGAAAAATTGGGCCTTTGGTGGTGGTGGTGCTGGTGCCACAACACTGTAAGTCCTCACTCGCTCTTGGTGGGTGCAGAAATGGGCCCTGCTGTGAAATATTAGATCAAGAATTGTAATTACATGCCCCTGTTGAACAAGGGCAGAAAAATTGGGCCTTTGGTGGTGGTGGTGGTGCTGGTGCCACAACACTGTAAGTCCTCACAGACACTCTAGTTGGAACGCAGGAACGAGCCCTGCTGCAAAGTATTGCATCAAAAATTGTAATTACACGCCCCTGTTAAATGGGCTGAAAAATTGGGCCTTAGGCACTGGTGCTGGTGCCACAACACTGCAACCCCTCACAGATACTCTAGTTGGAATGCAGAAACGAGCCCTGCTGCAAAGTATTGCATCAAAAATTGTAATTACACGCTCCTGTTACACAGGGGCTGAAAAATTGGGCCTTAGGCACTGGTGGTGGCGCCCAGAACCAAAAATGTTCTTACAAGCTATCAGCGTGATCATTGAGGAGGAAGAGGATAATTACTCAGGGATAGTCACTCAGCATCAGAATAGGCAGTCTTTGAAGGGATCTGAGATTTAAAAAAAAATTATTCGGTTACATCAGCATCAGGTGCTTGGTAGCTGGTGGTGATCCAAGACTGATTCATTTTTATGAAGGTCAGTCGATCGACCGAGTCGGTGGACAGACGCACCCTGTGATCGGTTACAAAGCCTACAGCAGCACTGAATGTGCGTTCCGAAAGAACGCTGGATGCAGGACAGGCCAGTAGCTCAATTGCATACTGTGCAAGCTCTGGCCAGTGATCCATCCTCAAGACCCAGTAACCCAGAGGATTTTCGGTGGGAAAGGTGTCCAAGTCAGATCTTGCCCCTAGGTATTCCTGCACCATGTAAAACAGACGCTGGCGATGGTTGCTGGAACCGATCATACCTTGGGGCTGCGGACCAAAAAATTGTCTGAACGCATCGGTCAGATGGCCACCTTCTCCACCGCTCCTTCTTTGACTGACCAAAGCCTCAGCAACACGTTGTCCAGAAACAGGAGTTTGTAACCTCCCAGTCTCTGGGAACGCGTTGCACAGACCTTTCTGCAAGGCCTCCTGAAGATGTTTCATCCTCTGCTCCCTCTGCGATGGCAAGATAAAGTCCACAACTTTACCCTTGTAACGTGGATCAAGGAGGGTTGCCAGCCAGTATTGGTCCTTCTCCTTGATACCACGAATACGAGGATCCTTACGCAGGCTTTGCAGGACCAGGGAGGCCATGCAGCGTAGGTTTGCTGAGGCATTCGGTCCGGAGTCCTCTGGGTCACTAAGGACGACATGGTCCGCAGCCACCTCCTCCCAGCCACATACAAGTCCATGTGTTTCTTGGGACTGATCCCTTAAAGACTGCTGCTGATGCTGAGTGCCAGGCTCCACCTCCATACTGACACAATCTTCCTCCTCCTCCTCCTCCTCCTCGTCCTCTTCCTGTGTGATCGGCGGGCACGCAGGAACACTGTCTGGATAAAGGGGGCCTTGAGAGCTAAGGAAGTCCTCCTCTTCCTGCCTCTGTTCTGCCTCAAGTGCCCTGTCCATTATTCCACGCAGTGTGTGCTTCAACAGGTGGACAAGGGGGACAGTGTCACTGATGCATGCACTGTCACTGCTCACCATCCTCGTGGCCTCCTCAAATGGTGACAGGACAGTGCATGCATACCTGATCATGGCCCACTGGCGTGGGGAAAAAAAAACAAGCTCCCCTGACCCTGTCCTGGTGCCATAGTCACACACTGCGTGTGCAGCTGCTGCAGCATGGCCAACGTTGAGTTTCACCTGGTGGGCATGTCACAGATTAGGCGGTTCTTGGGCAGGTTAAACTCCTTTTGGAGGTCCGCCAGCCGAGCACTGGCATTATATGACCGGCGGAAATGCACACAGACTTTCCTGGCCTGCCTCAGGACATCCTGTAAGCCCAGGTACCTGCCCAAGAACCGCTGCACCACCAAGTTAAGGATGTGAGCCAAACAGGGCACATGGGTCATTTTCCCTGTCAGAGGGCAGAGAGGATGTTGGTGCCATTGTCGCAAACCATCATTCCTGCCTTAAGTTGGTGTGGCGTCAACCACCTCTGAACCTGCCCCTGCAGAGCTGACAGAACCTCTGCCCCAGTGTGGCTCCTGTCCCCCAAGCACACCAGCTCAAGCACCGCATGGCATCTTTTAGCCTGCATACTTGCGTAGCCCCTTGAACGGCTACGGAGCACCGCTGGTTCCAAGGACAAAGCACAGAAAGAGGCCATGGAGGAAGGAGAAGAGGAGGGGGTGGAGGAGAGAGGTGTGTCACAATCATTAGTAGTGGCATTTTGGAGGCGTGGTGGCGGAACAACCTCCAACACTACTGCACCTTGTCCTGCATCCTTCCCAGCTGCCAGCAGTCACCCAATGCGCCGTGAAACTTAGGTAACGTCCCTGTCCATGCCTGCTGGACTATGAGTCAGCGGTAATATGCACCTTACCGCTGACCGCCCTGTCCAGCGAGGCATGGACATTGCCTTCCACATGCCGGTAGAGAGCCGGAAGGGGGCAGAGTCTACCAACTGAAAAGGCAGCAGTTGAAGTGCTAGCAATTTTGCCAAGCTAGCATTCAACCGCTGGGCATGTGGATGGTTGGGAGCAAACTTCTTTTGGCGGTGCAGCAGCTGGGGCAGGGAAATTTGCCTGGTACAATCTGACGTTGGTGTACCAAAAGCAGATTGCCCACAAGTACTTGGCTGTGACACACCTAAATCTACACCTTCATTCCTCTCAGTGCAGGTTTCAGAGAGGACTGAAGGTATAGTGGAGTTGGAGATCTCAGCTGATGAGGAGCAAGGAGAGGTCCTCTTTGTTCTTTGGTGTGGGTCTTTTAGAT
The DNA here is from genome assembly GCF_042186555.1 of Aquarana catesbeiana. Classification (NCBI taxonomy): domain Eukaryota; kingdom Metazoa; phylum Chordata; class Amphibia; order Anura; family Ranidae; genus Aquarana; species Aquarana catesbeiana. The sequence goes on along the minus strand of NC_133330.1, from coordinate 18,631,903 downwards.
ACGCTTGCCAACGAACTGCATGGCAGGTCAACATATGTCTGGTCAAGCATGTGGTACCCAAGCGGGAGATGTTTTGGCCACGCGAGATACACTTGAGACATATGTTGCAAATAGCAGCGGTGCGATCTGATGCACTTGTCTCAAAAAAGGCCCACACCAAAGAACTTTTTGAATAATGCGCAGAGACTGCAGCGCCCTGCACATGTGGAGCTTTGGGGTGTGATGCAGTCAATGTGCTGCCCTTAGGCTGACCCCTGGAGGGCATCCTACCTCGTTGGTGATGTGCCGCCTCCTCCTCCTCCTCTCTCCTATCAGGCACCCACGTTGAGTCAGTGACCTCATCATCCCCTCCCTCCTCATCACTGGAGCAAACCTGGCAGTATGCTGCAGCAGGGGGAGCATGACTGCCAGATTGCTGTCCTTCTTGGGCACCCCCTCTGTCCATGCTCATGTTACTGCCTTCATCGAGCTCAGTATCATCATCAGAGCCTTCCAAATGCTGGGCATCCTCCTGGAGCATGTACCCAACACTGTGGTCAAACAGTTTGAGGGACTCCTCGAGGACATGGTGGGGCTAGGGAAGGAGTCACTGATGACATTGAGCCGAGGGAAGAGGCCGCTGCTTTGCCAGACAAAGTACCCTGAGCATGGGTGAGAGAGGATGGGGAGGATGAGGACGGCTTGGTCATCCACTCGACCAAGTCTTCCGCATGTTGAGGCTCAACACGGCCAGCTGCCGAAAAAAAGGCCAAGCGTGTCCCACGGCCACGTGCTGATGAGGATGCACCGTCTCCACGACCAGCACTAGACACAGAGCCTGCTTGCCCTCTCTTATTGGCTTGTGACTGTCTGCCTCTCTACTTCTTGGCCTTCCAGACATACTAATGGCCTGTAGCTGCACTAAGCTGGGATATATATATATATATATATATATATATATATATATATATATATATATGTACTGATACTGCAGCTAGCAAAATCGACTGCCTGCCTGTAGTATGAGAACACCACCAACCTTCTACAGGTAGCTTTAGCTGAACACTGTGCAGAGCTCGCAAAAAAATAACTTGTAGGTTTAGCTGAACACTGTGAGGAGGATGCACTGCACTAATTTGTAGCTTTAGATGGACACTGTGCAGAGGTCTCACTACACTAACTTGTAGGTTTAGCTGAACACTGTGAGGAGGACGCACCACACTAACTTGTAGTTTTAGCTGAACACTGTGAGCAGGACGCACTGCACTAACTTGTAGCTTTAGATGAACACTGTGCAGAGGTCTCACTACACTAACTTGTAGTTTTAGCTGAACACTGTGAGCAGGACACACTGCACTAACTTGTAGCTTTAGATGAACACTGTGCAGGGGTCTCACTACACTAACTTGTAGTTTTAGCTGAACACTGTGAGCAGGACGCACTGCACTAACTTGTAGCTTTAGATGAACGCTGTGCAGAGGTCTCACTACACTAACTTGTAGTTTTAGCTGAACACTGTGAGCAGGACGCACTGCACTAACTTGTAGCTTTAGATGAACACTGTGCAGAGGTCTCACTACACTAACTTGTAGTTTTAGCTGAACACTGTGAGCAGGACGCACTGCACTAACTTATAGATTTAGATGAACACTGTGCAGAGGTCTCACTACACTAACTTGTAATTTTAGCTGAACACTGTGAGGACACACCACACTAACTTGTAGTTTTAGCTGAACACTGTGAGCAGGACACACTACACTAACTTGTAGGTTTAGCTGAACACTGTAGGGAGGACGCACCACACTAACTTGTAGTTTTAGCTGAACACTGTGAGCAGGACGCACTGCACTAACTTGTAGCTTTAGATAAACACTGTGCAGAGGTCTCACTACACTAACTTGTAGGTTTAGCTGAACACTGTGAGGAGGACGCACCACACTAACTTGTAGTTTTAGCTGAATACTGTGAGCAGGACACACTGCACTAACTTGTAGCTTTAGATGAACACTGTGCAGAGGTCTCACTACACTAACTTGTAGTTTTAGCTGAACACTGTGAGCAGGACGCACTGCACTAACTTGTAGCTTTAGATGAACACTGTGCAGAGCTCGCAAAAAAATAACTTGTAGGTTTAGCTGAACACTGTGAGCAGGACGCACCCCACTAACTTGTAGTTTTAGCTGAACACTTTGAGCAGGACGCACCACACTAACTTGTAGTTTTAGCTGAACACTGTGAGCAGGACGCACTGCACTAACTGTAAATAGTCTAGCTGCCTGACTGTGCTACTAATAGGATCAAAAGAACACCAGCAATTTTCTTCAGGTAGCTGTAAATACTGTAACAAGACAAGCCTGCCTGTCAGTAAGAAGATAACAGGAACGAATCTAGCTAAACTGAATACAGTGTATATATGCAACACCTGGGATGCATATATATACACAATACACTGTAAGTGCAGATAACTCACTGATTGTCCTGCCTAATCTAGCTAACTCAAATGAAATGACACTGTCTCTCTGTCTATCTATCTCTCTTTCAATGCCGGAACACACACTACACAGGGCCGCCGTGCAGGCGGCCTTATATAGTGTGGGGCGTGTTCTAAACCCCCTGAGCCATAATTGGCCAAAGCCACCCTGGCTTTGGCCAATTACAGCTCTCTCTACTGACGGCGCTGTGATTGGCCAAGCATGCGGGTCATAGTGCATGCTTGGCCAATCATCAGCCAGCAATGCACTGCCGTGACGCGCCACACGAATTTGGTGCGAACGGCCCATAATGTTCGGAATTCGGCAAACGACCGAACAGCCAATGTTCGAGTCCAACATGGGTTCGACTCGAACACGAAGCTCATCCCTACTCAGCAGGATAACAGTGTATGTGTTAATTGTCCGATTTGGACTGAGCGAATAGATGATTTGCAAAGTGCAATTCAAATAAAAGATATTCAATTGTCTGAATTACAGAATAATGTAAAAAGGATTTGTGTAAATTTTAAAGCACAGTTAAGCAAGAGTTTAGAGATTAATGATAGTGCAGACTCTAAACAGAAGTCTTTTGTACCAGATATATGGTCTCTAGAGATTGATGACCAGGATCAGTTTTCCTTAAAACAAAATTAGACAGACAAAAGCAAAATGGCGATCAGAGAGTTGCTACGTGTATGGCCAAACCTAGATATGGTGAGATACACGTCACAGGCAGAACCAAAGTTTCAGAGCAGACAGGAAATGTTACTTGCTTACCTTGTAAGTAATGTGGCCGTGTACAGAAAGAATTAAAAAAAATAAAAATTAGATTCTCAAAGAAAAACTTTGGAATTAGAAAATAAGGAAATTTCTGAGCAATTTATTCATCCTTGTCCAAAAAATAGGTTGATTGTTTTGCCTTATGCCTCAGAAGTCAAACAGATCAGTACACTGACTGTTAATGACAGTTCAATCAATATGGCAAGCATTGCTGTCAATAAGAGAGATGGATTACATCCATTGCCAAAATCGGGATTACAAAAAGTTTCTGAGACTTCTCCAACATTAAATTATGTTGCTCCAATTGTATTAGATGAAAGTGGAAGGCCGTTATTACATAGTTTATTAAATGGTAGGAAAACAAAATGGTTAATAGATTTAGAAGCTGAACTCAGTTTAACTAAACACAAATTAGCGTTGAATATTGATTCTCCAAAATGTAATTTAATTGGTTTCAGTGGAAAAGAAAAAACAGTTGCAACTAAAGTTTTTGATGTGACTTTTGAAATTCCAGGAATTTTGAAAACTAATATCGACATATGATGTTGCCAAAATGTAGAGAATATTCTAGGCATAGATGTTAATAATAAATTAAATTGGATTATTGATTTAAGTAATTCTACTATATGGAAAGATTCATCTAGGCCCAAATCTATGTTAATGGATCCTTTCATGTACAGTAATGTTGGAAATTTTTGTACAGCAGCTGACATCAGACTCAGATTATAGTTGGCCACATACAGGAACAAATCTCGTATTGGAACAATTGGTTCGATCACATAAAAGTCTTTGGAGTCAGACCAAAATTGATACAGGTTTGTTTAAAGATATTGAAATAGACATTAAGGGAAAAGATCCTAAGACCCAAATTCAATATGTTGCCACAAGAATCAATAGGTTCAGTTTCTGACATTGTACAAGAATTGTTACAACAAGGAATATTAAAGAAAGTACAATCAGTGGTAAATAATTGTATTTGGCCTATCAAGAATGCTGATGATTCGTATTCTTTATCAGTTGATTTAAGATCTAGGAATAAATGCATTACAAATAACAAACCTATTGTTCCTAATTTAAATTTAATGTCACACCTGGATGCCAAGGCCAAATATTTTATGTACTGGAAATCGCCAATAGTAATTTTTTTGTATCCTTAACTAAAAGCTGTCAATATAAACTTGCCTTCAGCTTTAATAAAGAAACCTACAGTACCTGACCGCGAGATTGTGTTTCCAGCGCGATACCATCGCGCTGGTTCTCGGCGACAGGGTACTGTGAATGTCGCGCTGGCTCACTCATCGGGAAAGGAAAACTTTGTTTTCCTTCCGCGATGAGTGACAGGCAGCGCTGACAGCTGTCTAGTATGAATCCTGAGGCGGGAACACCGCGCCAAATTTTAAATGAAAAAACCGGCGTGGGTTCCCCCCTAGGAGCATACCAGGCCCTTAGGTCTGGCATGGATTGTAAGGGGAACCCCCTATGCTGAAAAATCGGCGTGGGGGTCCCCCCCCAATCCATACCAGACCCTTATCCGAGCACGCAGCCCGGCCGGCCAGGAAAGGGGGTGGGGACGAGCGAGCGGCCCCCCCCCTCCTGAGCCGTACCAGGCCGCATGCCCTCAACATGGGGGGGTGGGTGCCTTGGGGGAGGGGGGGCGCCCTGCGGGGCCCCCCCACCCCAAAGCACCTTGTCCCCATGTTGATGAGGACAAGGGCCTCTTCCCGACAACCCTGGCCGTTGGTTGTCGGGGTCTGCGGGCGGGGGGCTTATCGGAATCCGGGGGCCCCCCTTAATAAGGGGGCCCCCAGATCCCGGCCCCCCACCCTGTGTGAATGAGTTTGGGGTACATGGTACCCCTACCCATTCACCTAGGCAAAAGTGTCAGTATAAAAAAAACACATTACACAGGTTTTAAGAATAATTTATTAGTCAGCTCCGGGGTCTTCTTCCGACTTCGGGGGGTCTCCTTCCGACTTCTCCCGGTGTTCGGCCTCTTCTCCCGGGCCCCGCCGCTATCTTCTTCCAGCTCTATTGCCAGCGAGGGGCCCGGTCTGCTGCCGCTGTCTTGTCGCCGCTGTCTCGCCGCCTCTTCTCTTCTTTTCTTCTTCCCCGATGTTGACACGACGCTCTCTCCGGCTCGAATGCTGTGTGCGAGCTGCGGAGCCATTTATATAGGCGGTAACCCCGCCCCCTTACGACGTCATGGTCCCAGCATGCGCAGGGACTCTGGGGCCATGCCCCCTTATGACGCCAGAGTCCCTGCGCATGCTGGGACCATGACGTCGTAAGGGGGCGGGGTTACCGCCTATATAAATGGCTCCGCAGCTCGCACACAGCATTCGAGCCGGAGAGAGCGTCGTGTCAACATCGGGGAAGAAGAAAAGAAGAGAAGAGGCGGCGAGACAGCGGCGGCAAGACAGCGGCGGCAAGACAGCGGCGGCAAGACAGCGGCGACAAGACAGCGGCAGCAGACCGGGCCCCTCGCTGGCAATAGAGCTGGAAGAAGATAGCGGCGGGGCCCGGGAGAAGAGGCCGAACACCGGGAGAAGTCGGAAGGAGACCCCCCGAAGTCGGAAGAAGACCCCGGAGCTGACTAATAAATTATTCTTAAAACCTGTGTAATGTGTTTTTTTTATACTGACACTTTTGCCTAGGTGAATGGGTAGGGGTACCATGTACCCCAAACTCATTCACACAGGGTGGGGGGCCGGGATCTGGGGGCCCCCTTATTAAGGGGGGCCCCCGGATTCCGATAAGCCCCCCGCCCGCAGACCCCGACAACCAACGGCCAGGGTTGTCGGGAAGAGGCCCTTGTCCTCATCAACATGGGGACAAGGTGCTTTGGGGTGGGGGGGCCCCGCAGGGCGCCCCCCTCCCCCAAGGCACCCACCCCCCCATGTTGAGGGCATGCGGCCTGGTACGGCTCAGGAGGGGGGGGGCGCTCGCTCGTCCCCACCCCCTTTCCTGGCCGGCCGGGCTGCGTGCTCGGATAAGGGTCTGGTATGGATTGGGGGGGGACCCCCACGCCGATTTTTCGGCATAGGGGGTTCCCCTTACAATCCATGCCAGACCTAAGGGCCTGGTATGCTCCTAGGGGGGAACCCACGCCGGTTTTTTCATTTAAAATTTGGCGCGGTGTTCCCGCCTCAGGATTCATACCAGACAGCTGTCAGCGCTGCCTGTCACTCATCGCGGAAGGAAAACAAAGTTTTCCTTTCCCGATGAGTGAGCCATCTCGGCGCTGGCTCCTGCGACGGGGCTCGTAGGTGTCAAATCTCGCCGAGAAGTGCGGCGAGATTGACACAATATCGCGGTCACCTACTGTATGCATTCACTAGAATAATTCCAGGACTGGACATTAGTGGCGGTATAGTGCACGAGTGTTTAAACAAAGTATTATCAAAATTCTCTAGACCAGAATGTATTTTCCATCATGTGGACAAGTTTTTGTTGTCTACACAGAGTATTGAGGAACATGTCACTCTTTTGTCTGAGTTCTTTACTCTGTTACAAACAGCAGGGCTGAAACTGAACACAGAGTCAGTTCAGTTGATGAAAAAAGTTAGAAACATTTCTTCTATTTCAATTCTAACATCTTACAAGGTATTATGTCAATTTTTGAGTGAAGTATATAGGTGCAAAGAGTTTTTACAGAAATGTGATGATAAAGTTAAACCATTATTTGATTTTTTTGAGACAAAAAGATATTGTGTTTGATCAATGGGGTCAAACCCAGACAGATGCCTTTGAAATGTTGAAAAGGGATCTGCAGAATGCTCCTTCATTGAATGCTATAGAAATGTGTCCATTGATTCCCTTTGTTTTGCAAACTGATGTATCTGAGAATTCGATCTGAGTGACTTTGTCTCAATTAAAAGAAGGTGATCAGAAAATAATACTCTTTTTCTCCAGAGGTTTGACAAATATGGAAAAGACCTTTTACACACATATTAAGTAATTGTTAAGTGTTTATTTTGCAGTCAAAGTAACAGAAAAGATTGTGAGATCTAGTAAGGTTATATTACAGACACCTGATCTATCACTAAAACTTCTTCTAGAGAGAATAAATTCAGGAGAATTATATGACAAATATTGCCCATTTTTTAAAACTTTACAATTTAAATCTATACAGGTAGATTTGGTAACAGAAGATTATGCTTGCACAAATGAATCCAGGAAACCTGTAAATCGTTCACCAGGTCTTTCTATGTATTACCTAAAGAATGGTTATGCTATTCAGCAAAAATTCTACAGAAAATGCTGAATTGGAAGATGCCATAAATTAGAGTACAGCACGCATTAATCTAAATCTTAAAGAGGAGAAGTGAATGGACACAGTTTGCTTCAGTCTTCTGGGTTAATTTGAAACCTTTCTTTGTGAAAACGAGGTTTCGAATAATGACAAAAAGGAGAAATTGCGTCCTGTTATAGTTAAAATACACAGAATACTAGCATAAGGAGTATAGGCTAGTTTAAGAAAAATAGATGATCCCTCCCCCTCGGAGGACCTCCAGGCTTGAGGAGAAAATGTCTATGGAAATCACGGAGGAGGACAGGGGCATGTACGTCCGAGGATGAGACCCAAGAGTGTTCCTCCGGACCGTACCCTTTCCAATGCGCCAGGTACTGTATGTGCCCACAGAACCTACGTGAGGCAGCAATGGACTGTACTTCATACTCCTCATGGTTCTCAACCTGTACAGGGTGAGGACGTGGCACTGAGGTGGCAAAGCGGTTGCAGACCAAAGGTTTTAATAAGGAGACATGAAATACATTTGAAATACGCATATTAGAAGGAAGGTCTAACGCTTAAGCTACTGGGTTAATCCTACGAAGAATACAGAAAGGCTCAATAAACCGAGTTGCGAACTTCAGTGAGGGAACATGAAGTCAGAGGTTGCGAGATTACAGCCAGACCCTGTACCCAACCTGGTAGGAAGGCGCAGGCAGGCATCTGCGGTCAGCATGGAGTCTGTATCTATCATTAGCATATCATTAGCATGTCGCAAAGCCTTCTGGACCTGTGCTGAAGTGGAACGAAGACCACGGAGATGCTCCTCTAACACAGGAATACTCTGCGGAACAAACGAGTCAGGCAACATGGAAGGTTGGAAACCATAATTCGCCATAAACAGGGACAAACGGGAATCAGAATTCAAGGCATTGTTGTGAGCAAACGCTGCCCACATTAATAGGTCTTGACCAGTTGTTATGATGGTCAGAAATATAGCAACGTAGGAATTGCTCCAAGGACTGATTGGCTCGTTGTGCAGCCCCATCAGACTGAGGGTGATACGCAGTGGAGAAAGCAAGCTGAGTTCCTAACTGTGCACAAAAGGCTCACCAGAACTGGAACTCAAACTGACTACCCCTGTCCGAGACAATCACCTTGGGTAGCCCATGTAATCGAAAGATCTCCCGAGCAAAAATGGAGGCCAGTTCCTTAGAAGTGGGCAACTTCTTAAGAGGAATACAATGACACATCTTTGAGATCTGGTCAACCACCATGAGGATAACTGTGTTGCCTTGGGAGTTGGTAACTCCACAATGAAATCCATAGACAGGTGGGTCCAGGGCCTCTCTCCATTGGGTATGGATTGTAGGAGGCCCATTGGAAGGTGTCATGGAGTCTTACTTTGAGCACACATGGAACAGGCAGCTATGAAGGCAGTTATATCAGCCCGTAGATTAGGCCACCAGAATTGTTGGGAAATGGCCCAAATGAGTTGATTCTTCCCAGGGTGGCCAGCTGCCTTGGGAGAATGGTAAGTCTGGAGCACGGCAGTACGGAGACTCTCTGGGACAAAGCAGCGGTCACAAGGTTTATCAGGAGGAGCATGGATCTGAGCAGCAAGAATTTTATCACCCAAAAGAGAAGTAAGACTGGTGTGAACCGTAGCCAGAATATGATCAGGAGGAATCACAGGAATCGGAACTGACTCCAACTTGGAAGTGGAGGAAAATTGTCGTGGCAAGGCGTCAACTCTTACATTCTTAGTACCAGGTAAGAATGAGACAATGTAATTGAAACTTGACAAGAAAAGCGCCCATTGCGCCCTTGTGGGAGAGAGATGTTTAGCCTCAGACAAGAATGTGAGATTCTTATGATCAGTAAGAATAAGAACCGGCACAGTGGTACCTTCGAGGAGATGTCTCCATTCTTTTAGGGCTAAAATGATCGCCAACAGCTATCTGTCACCAATCTCGTAATTGCACTCCGCAGGTGACAATTTCTTGGAAAAGTAGCCACAAGGATGCATAGCGCTCTCAAAGGTAGGACTTTGAGACAGAAGGGCACTGACACCAGTCTCAGAAGCATCAACCTCAAGGATAACAGTCAACATAGAATCAGGATGTGCCAACATAGGAGCAAAGGCAGCTTTGAGACTCTCAAAGGCCTTAATGGACTCCGGAGACCAACTCTGTGGGTTACCGTCCTTACTGGTCATATCAGTCAGGAGCTTGACCAGAGAAGTTACGAGAAGTTATGAATAAACTTCCAATAATAATTGGCAAAGCCCAGGAAATGCTGCAGAGGATGTAAACCCACGGATTGGGGTCACTGTAGGACTGCGGAAAGTTTCTCTGGGTCCATTGAAAAACCAGCAGTGGAAATTACATAGCCCAGGAATTTAACCTGTTCACGATGGAACTCACACTTTTCCAGTTTACAATAGAGATTGTTCTCTCTTAGTTTCTGAAGCACACGACAGACATCTGTGTGGTGGCTTTCCAGGGACTTGGAAAATATGAGGATATCATCGAGATAAACCACCACACATAACTGCAACAAATCTCGGAGGACATCATTAATAAATTCCTGGAAAACTGCCGGGGTGTTACAAAGTCCAAAAGGCATTACGAGGTACTCAGAATGGCTTGTTCTGGTATTAAACGCAGTTTTCCACTCGTTGCCCTCCTTAATCCGCACGAGATTGTATGCCCCTCTGAAATCAAGCTTCGTGAAAACGGTTGCTCCCTTGAGGCGGTCAAATAACTCTGTAATCAATGGAATCGGGTAGGCATTCTTAATCATGAAACGATTGAGACCCCTATAATCGATACAAGGTCTCAGTTCACCGCTCTTCTTCACAAAGAAGAAACCAGCACCAGCAGGAGATGAGGATTTGCGGATGAAACCTCAAGAAAGTGCATCTGCAACATACTCCTCCATGGCCTTATCCTCCAATACTGACAAAGGGTTAAACCCGGCCACGAGGGGGTATGGCACCAGGTTGAAGGTCAATTGTGCAATCATAAGGCCAGTGTGGAGGCAAACTACCGGCTTGACCTTTGTCAAAGACATTGCTAAAATTACAGTACTCCTCCGGCAGGGAGGAGAGTGAAGAGGAGCACAGGACCTTGGCTACCTTCTGGAAGCATGTTTTACTGCATTGTGGTGACGAGGAGAGAACCTCAGCACGGAGCCAATCAAAAGAGGGGTTGTGCCTCTGTAACCAAGGATAACCAATAACCACCAGAAACTTAGGTGAGGAAATAACGTTGAATTGGATTATCTCATGGTGAAGAACCCCTACGGCCATGGACAACGGAACTCATGAGTCACATGGGCAGGCTGTAGAGGTCTCCCATCAAGAGTCTCAATGGCAAGTGGAGTGTCAGGCAGATGCACCGGAATCGAGTGCTTCGATACAAAGGCAGCATCAATGAACAGGCCTGCAGCCCCAGAGTCGATTAGAGCCTGTATCTCGATGTACGACTCAACCCAAGAAAGGGTGACCGAAACCAGGGGCTTATCCTTCTGGATAACTGGAAATGAAACAACACCACCTAAGGTCTGTCCATGACAGGACCTCAAGGTTCGGGCATTCCCTGGATGGGTAGGACAACGTTCAAAAAGTGACCTGCCTGGCCAAAATAGAGGCACAATCTCTCCCTCCTCCTAAAGGTTCTCTCATCCGCAGAGAGACGTGTGAAGCCCAAGTGCATGGGTTCATCTTCACTGACCGACTCGGTACCAGGAGGCATGGGAGGTGAGGGAAGCATGGGTGGGACTGCAAAACTCAGAGGCAAACGTACAGGAGGCTTCCGCAAGCGCTCCTTAAAAGAGAGTCTTTCTCTGAATCTGGAGTCAATGAGGATGGCAAACGTGATCAACTTCTCCAGCTCAGTGGGTATATCTCGGGCTGCTATCTCATCCTTGATGGAATCCGAGAGACCATAATAAAGAGCAGCCACGAGGGCCTCATTGTTCCAAGCAACCTCTGCTGCCAGAGTACATAATTCAATGGCGTAGTTGGCAACAGTTCTCGTACTCTGTTTGATGGACATGAGGCACTTAGCAGCAGAAGCGGAGCGTCCGGAGGAACGCACTCCAATTTCTTGGAAAAGTAGCCACAAGGATGCGTAGCGCTCTCAGAGGTGGGACATTGAGACAGAAGGGTGCCAACACCAGTCTTGGAAGCACCAACCTCAAGGGTAAAAGGTAACGTAGGATCAGGATGTGCCAACACAGGAGCTGAAACAAAGACAGCCTTGAGACTCTCAAAGGCCTTAATGGACTCCGGAGACAAACTCTGTGGGTTACCGTCCTTTCTGGTCATATCAGTCAGGGCCTTGACCACAGACAAGAAGGTACGAATAAACTTCCAATAATAGTTAGCAAAGCCCAGGAAACGCTGCAGAGGACGTAAACCCACAGGTCTGGGCCACTGTAGAACTGCCGAAAGTTTCTCTGGGTCCATTGAAAAACCAGCAGTGGAAATGACATAACCCAGGAATTTAACCTGTTCATGATGGAACTTGCACTTCTCCAGTTTACCATAGAGATTGTTCTCTCTTAGTTTCTGAAGCACACAACAGAAATCTGTGTGGTGGCTCTCCAGGGACTTGGAAAATAAACCACCACATATAACTGCAACAATGCAGGATTGAGACCCCTACAATCAATACAAGGTCTCAGTTCACCACTCTTCTTCTTCACAAAGAAGAAACCAGCACCAGCAGGAGACGAGGATATGCGGATAAAACCTTGAGAAAGTGCATCTGCAACATACTCCTCCATGGCCTTATCCTCCAAGACGGACAAAGGGTAAACCCGGCCACGTGGGGGTATGGCACCAGGTGGAAGGTCAATTGCACAATCATACGGCTGGTGTGGAGGCAAACTACCGGCTTGACCTTTGTGAAAGACATCACTAAAATCACGGTACTCATCTGGCAGGGAGGAGAGTGAAGAGGTACACAGGACTTTGGCTACCTTCTGGAAGCATGTCTCACTGCATTGTGGTGAACAAGAGAGAATCTCAGCATGGAGCCATCAAAAGAGGGGTTGTGCCTCTGTAACCAAGAATAACCAATAACCAGGGGAAACTTAGGTGAGGAAATAACTTGGAATTGGATTATCTCATAGTGAAGAGCCCCTATGGCAATGGACAGCGGAACCGTCTCATGAGTCACATGGGCAGGCTGTAGAGTTCTTCTGTCAAGAGCCTCAATGGCAAGTGGAGTGTCACGCAGCTGCAGCGGAATCTAGTGCTTCAATACAAAGGCAGCATCAATGAACAGGCCTGCAGCCCCAGATTCGATAAAAGCCTGTATCTCGACGGATGACTCAGCCCAGGAAAGGGTGACCAAAACCAGGGGCTTATCCTTCTGGATAACCGGGGATGAAACAATGCCACCTAAGGTCTGTCCGTGACAGGACCTCAAGGTTCGGGCGTTCCTTGGACAGGTAGGACAAGACTTCAAAAAGTGACCTGCCTGGCCACAATAAAGGCACAATCTCTCCCTCCTCCTAAAGGTTCTCTCATCTGCAGAGAGACGTGTGAAACCCAAGTGCATGGGTTCACCTTCACTGACTGACTTGGTACCAGGAGGTATGGGAGGTGAGGGAGGCATGGGTGGGACTGCAAAGCTCGGAGACAAACGTACAGGAGGGTTCTGCAAGCGCTCCTTAAAAGAGTCTTTCTCTGAGTCTGGAGTCAATGAGGATGGCAAACGTGATCAACTTCTCCAGCTCAGTGGGTATATCTCGGGCTGCTATCTCATCCTTAATGGTATCCGAGAGACCATGAAAAAAAGCAGCCACGAGGGCCTTATTGTTCCACGCTACCTCTGCTGCCAGGATATGGAATTCAATGGCGTAGTCGGCAACAGTTCTCGTACTCTGTTCGATGGACATGAGACACTTGGCAGCAGAAGCGGAGCATGCGGGAATGTCAAATACCCTTTTACACGAAGCCACAAACTCAGAGTAGCTCAAGACAACTGGTTTTTGCGTCTCCCATAGAGGGTTTGCACAGGCCAAGGCTCTCTCAGAAAGCAAAGATATCACAAAACCTACTTTTCTTCTATCCGTATGAAACGCCTGGGGCAGCATCGCAAAGTATATCTCAACTTGGTTGAGAAACCCTCTGCATTGGACTGGATCACACCCAAATCGCTGGGGAAGTGGAGCGGAACCAGACATACCTCTTATAGAGATAATACTCGAGGTGGGTGCCTGCACAGAGACTGGAGCAGCAGCAGGGTCAGCCTGCAACATAGGTTGTACCGGGGCAGCCACAGTGGGAGATTCCAGGTGACCCATGTGACTCAGGAGCGTTTTGTAACGCCTTGGCAAACGAATCCATGCGGTGATCCAGTTTATCCAATCTGGAAAAAATATTACCAACAAGTGGATTGACTGCATCTTCTGAATTCATGGCCTTCGCCTACTGTCAGAAACCATGAAATCAGGCCGAGACAGAAGTACAGTTAAATAAAACTTGTTTAATAATAAAAGTAAAAAGAACAAACGTAGTCAAAACATAGCCAAAGTTCAGTAACCTGAATGGATAGTCAGCCAAGCCAGAAGTCAGGGATCAATGTAGTGGAACAGCAAGCAGGATCTGGAGCCAGAAGAGATGTCAGCAAAGCAAGTCTTGAACAGGATTGCAGGAGATAGTTTCTGTGATGTTGACCAAGGCGAAGGCAGAGATCCTCTGGACTGGACGGCTTAAGTAGGCAGGACTGACGAGCAGGATATCATCAACAGCTAAGTAACTGTGGAGAGATAGGAGCTGGCAATTAGCCGGCAGCTGAGCGGCCAGCTCAGAGAAGGAAGGGCTGAGCAGAGTCCTGACAATTTTGCATTAGTAAATTCAAAATAATGATACTGCATTCTGTTTCAGGATCTGACTTGTAAGTCACCAAAAGAAGAGAAATTTAATATTTCTAGACCTTCCAGATGAAAACAAACCATTGAAGCTTAAGAATATTAGTTCTGGGAGAAGATTTGACAAGAGATTCATTCATTATAATTATTGTTGTTTTTTTATGTTCAATGAAGTTTTTACAGTTTTACAGAGTGCAGGAAGAAGAAGAAGAAGAAGAAGAAGAAAAAAAACCTCAAGATCTTTAATAAGAGAGAAATTTCTAAAAACAATTGACTTTTGACTACTGATGAAATAATTTATCCATCAGATATATTGCAGTTTTATATATAAACATCTTTATGTGACGTGATATGTTTATCGTATCAAGATGAGATATTTATTACACATCAACTTTTACAATCACATATTGTGTATTTTCAGAGTTGAAAGAGTTAAACAGCCATACAATAGAGTCATTTTAGTTAGGAGGAACATCTGGTGTTAATTAAGATAACAGTACATTTTTTTCTAAAGTCATATAGACAAGTTAGGACTAACTTTACATTGTAATACAGTAAAACCACTTCTCTCTGTCCTCTGTCCTTTAACCTTCAGAAACTAACATTACAATTACATTATAACATTCATGTGTTTCAAATATTTTTCAGAAACTTTTATCACTTAAAATAGTAATAAACTCAAAACCTCTAACACTCACCTTCCCCATTTCATGAGGAGAAAGTTTTCACATTTCTTAAGATGCAAAGGATTGTGTATATATGAGAATATAAGTTTGTTATATTACAATATTTCTTGATTAGGATATTAATAAGAACATTGTGGTTTCAATGAATATAATAAATCTCCTAGATTGTAAGCTCTAATGAGCAGGGCCCTCTGATTCCTCCTGTATTAAATTGTATTGTACTTGAACTGTCTGCCCTAATGTTGTAAAGTGCTGCGTAAACTGTCGGCGCTATATAAATCCTGTAAAATAATAATAAATAAATTATATATATTTAATCTTATGTTAAAGGAAACTTATATTGTATATGTTAAATGGTTTCACACATTGTTCTTGCCCACTCCTCAGGAATGTCAATGCAAAGAGACTAAACATCCCCCATCCTTGTGTGAGAGGTGGGAGGGAAGCTATGTCTCATTAGAAGAGTACAATAAGGCTCAGAGGAACTTTAAACCAGCCCTTTTAAAGATAAAGTGGGGGTCAGATTTTAGGAGTAAAAAACTACTAACAAAAAGACAGTTGAGCAGAGATTTTCTTCAGACATCACGAGACATTGAAGGATTCTGGCACAACTACACACATACACACACATTTGATTTAATCTTCATCATAAGAATATAATACAATATTGATGTTATTTTTACATTCTACATTTTGATATTGTTCATGTAATATTTTGCTATTTTTATTATTGAATCAATTTTTGAGTTTTTACACAAGAACTGAACGGACTTTCTTTTTTTTTGTTTTTAATAAATTTTTATTAAAGTAAAATAAAGAAAAGATATACATATAACAGGTAAAATACATTCTTGGAGAAAAATAACATAGGTTCCAATGCTCGCAAGTATACATCATCTGCATAAAAACCAATAATAATATTTGCCCCTGAAAATGCAAAGGGGGAGAGACTAGCAAATGTAGTAACTAACTAGACCGGGGCTTCCATCTATGCGAGCATCTGAATCCAATCATAAAAAGAAAGAAAAGGATCCAAAACGCTGCTTCAATTAGAAAAAAAGACGAACGCAGAGAGAAAGAAAAAAGAACGGTAAAGGGGATTAGAAAGGGATAGAGGATAGGGAGGAGAGTAGATAAAGGAGGAGAGATGGTAGGTAGGATATGGGATAGGGAGGAAGGGATTGTTGGCATGCATGTCTTCACGTTTAAGAATACTGAAAAATTGTATCTGTCATGGCATAAAAGAGAAAAATAAACCCAAAGACATTAAAAGATTTACCTAGTAAAAGAAGAATTTACATAACACTACTTGATAAATAATCTTAAGGGGTTTGCATGATAATGTCCTTATAGGAGGAAGTGGATTGAAATTTTAGCCAGGGAGCCCAAGTTAGTGAATGTCTCTTATGCCCCGTAAACACGGTCGGATTTTCTGACGGAAAATGTGTGATAGGACCTTGTTGTCGGAAATTCCGACCGTGTGTAGGCTCCATCACACATTTTCCATCGGATTTTCCCACACACAAAATTTAAGAGCAGGCTATCAAATTTTCTGACAACAAAATCCGTTGTCGGAAATTTTGATCGTGTGTACACAAATCCGACGCACAAAGTGCCATGCATGCTCAGAATAAATAAAGAGATGAAAGCTATTGGCTACTGCCCCGTTTATAGTCCCCACGTACGTGTATTACGTCACCGCGTTCAGAATGATCAGATTTTCCGACAACTTTGTGTGACCGTGTGTATGCAAGACAAGTTTGAGCCAACATCCGTCTGAAAAAATCCATGGATTTTGTTGTCGGAATGTCTGATCAATGTCCGACCGTGTGTACGGGGCATTAGAGGTGCCTTTAATGTTGTGGGTAATATCCTCCATGAGATGAACTTCATCTACCTTTTGTAGCCAAACTTTTATGGACGGGGTTGTTGGTTGGCCCCATAAAGTAGGAATCAAGGCTTTGGTGGTTGAATGGACTTTCTTGGAACTTTTCTCATCAATATGAATTATTGAATATATCAATATTCATACCATAAAAATGGTATTTAACCACTTCCGGACCGCCGCACGTCGATGTACGTCCAAACTTTAAAGGGGGATATCGTTGTTATGGCAGCAGCTAGCTGCCATAACCCCGGTATCCCCGTTTTCATGCGGCGGTCCTCTTTCTGATAAAAGTGGTCCCTGCGGCAGATTCGCCGTGAGATCACTTTTATCGGTGGTGGGAGAGGGGCCCCCCCTCCCGCCGCGATCCAGTGCCCTCTGCCGCTTACCGGAGCTGACGGTAGCAGCGGAGGCGATCGTGTCCGTCTCCCTCCTGTGCCTGGAGACGAGTGAGGCTAAGATGGCGCCCACTCATCTCCATGACACTGCTGGGTGGAAGCGACGTCAAAACGTCACTTCCGCCCACGCCTCTTAAAGGCATATTTTTTTCAATGCAAGAAAAAGACAATTCCATAGCTCAACTCACCAGTGACCAGTGTCTTGTTATATTTTTTTCAATGTCATTTTTTTAAATGACTTTTTTTTTATTGCATTTTAGTGTAAATATGAGATCTGAGGTCTTTTTGACCCCAGATCTCATATTTAAGAGGTCCTGTCATGCTTTTTTCTATTACAAGGGATGTTTACATTTCTTGTAATAGGAATAAAAGTGACACAATTTTTTTTTTAAACGTATTTAAAAATAAATAACATAATGTAAAATAAATAATAGAAATAAAAAAAAAAATTTAAAAAACCCCCCGTCTCGACGAGCTCGCGCGTAGAAGTGAACGCATACGCGAGTAGCGCCCGCATATGAAACGGTGGTCAAACCACACATATGAGGTATCACTGCGACCGGTAGAGCGAGAGCAATAATTCTAGCCCTAGACCTCCTCTGTAACACAAAACATGCAACCTGTAGAATTTTTTAAAAGTCACCTATGGAGATTTTTGAGGGTAAAAGTTTGACGCCATTCCACGAGCGGGCGCAATTTTGAAGCATGACATGTTGGGTATCAATTTACTTGGTGTAACATTATATTTCACAATATAAAAAAATTGGGTTAACTTTACTGTTGTCTTTTTTTTTATTTAAAAAAAGTGAATTTTTTCCAAAAAAAGTGCGCTTATAAGACCGCTGCGCAAATACGGTGCAAAAAAAAGTATTACAATGACCTCCATTTTATTCTCTAGGGTGTTAGAAAAAAAACATATAATGTTTGGGGTTCTAAGTAATTTTCTAGCAAAAAAAACTGTTTTAAACATGTAAACACCTAAAATCCAAAACGAGGCTGGTCCTTAAGTGGTTAACAAATGATTATCCCTCATTTAACCCCCCCTAAAAAAATGCAGTAATATGCGATAATAGGTGAAACAGTGATAAAGTGCACTAATTCAAGAAGCCAAGCAGCAAAAATAAACAAATATGCATAAATGATTATTCCTAATTAAAAACAAAACAAAAAATACAATAAAATGCGATAATATGTGAAAGAGTGATAAAAGTGCTCGAATCAAAAGCAGATATTCATCTGATTTTACATAAAAAATAATTAAAATATCTGCTTTTGATTCAAGCACTTTTATCACTGTTTCACATATTATCGCATATTATTGTATTTTTTGTTTTTTTAGGGGATAGTCATTTCTGCATATTTTTCTATTTTTGCTGCATAACTTCTTGAATTAATCACTTTATCATTGTTTCACAACATTATCACATATTACTGCATTTTTTTTAAAAGACATATTTGTCTATTTTTACTGCATAGCTTCTCGGATTAGCGCACCATTTATTATTATTATTATTATTATTACATATACAAAAATACACAGGGCATTCCATGATGGGGATCATTGTGTTTTCAGATCAAGGGGCAACAGATGCATAAATACAGAGATTACAGAGAATATCCGGCCAGGAATAAAGCTACAGAAGATGTCAACAGAATGTAAGAGGGAAAAGATAGACATTGCACACAATGTAGGAGGCAAATCTAGCCATTTATAGACCAACCCCAATACAGCACAATAGAGAAACCAATAGTGGGGAACCCTCCTCTCATCTCTCTGCTTTATTGTCAGGGATATAAGGCATGCCTAGACCAGAAAGGTATCATGTGACCTGAGACCTCTGTAGAATGAGGAGAGCCCAGTATAGATGGTGACAAAAGTGTCCACCTTTTCCTATTCCCATGAAAGGGATCTCTCTGTATACAGCACGATGCATGGATCTCTCTGTATACAGTACAGTACATGGATCTCTTTACAACACAGTACATTGCAGTCATCTCTCTATATACACCCCCTATAGCTGGTGATATTCTGCATTGTTACTGTATTGCTGGGATTTGTAGTCCTCCAGACAGTGGTGGAACTACCAGGTTTCTTGCACCGGGTCTTTGAGGTTTCTATTTTCACCTCTTGTTAAGTACACACATTTTCTGCTAAATCTCAGCATATAAACAAGGAAAAATAAAACATTCCAAATTGTGCTACACCAATGGGATATTCGGTTTAGTTACTTCCCTGAACTCCATATCAGATCTCATGGTCACCACTTCCAAAGTGATTCTATTGCTGCCCCAGCACAAATTAAAGAAAAACCTTACACACAGCAGGGAGCAATGATGACAATTCAGCCACAGTGACCCCCTGTGGTGGGATGACTATTATACAACATAACTGAACCAGAACTTGCAGCATACTTGCAGAATGTTTGCAAAGAAAGTTGATCTGGAGTCATACATGCGGACTTGCTGCAATTGTGCATCAAACTTGTGAAGCCTGACAAGTCTAGCAAGAGCTTAGCAAGTCATTTTCAAACTTGCAGCACAATTACTTTCTATCTGGGCTGGTGTCAGTGTGGATTGGACTCACCAGAGATTGTTTAATACCAAGTCTATTGAGGCTGCTCTGGGGATTATTGGGATTGAAGAGCAGAACTTCTGGTGGACTCATTGTATAGAAGATATTGTGGGCTTTGAGTGACAATTATTCCAGACACAGAACACATCTATTTATACATCTTCCATCCTGTGTTTTAGCATCAGCCTCAATTTCTGGACCTCCCCCATACATCGTCCCGAATATCATTAGAATGGCCCTGGGGGTTCTGGTGGTCCTGGCTGCCCTGTCTGTCTGCTGTTCCAGTGGAGGTGAGTAGAATTTTCTCCTGTGCCCCTTCTATTGAATATCTCTCTGTTTGGGTTATTTCATTTATATACTCTATATACAGAGAGATTTATGTATTTGTATATATATTGTCCTGCAGATAAGAAGAATGGAAATCATGACTCGGAGAGTAAACAAAGTGAAGTGAGACTCAACATGACTTTCTCCCAACCAAACGCTCCACCTTCAGAGGGGAAATGTTATAGACCAGGGGTCTTGAATTAAAATTCACAGAGGTCCGGTCAGCAAAATTTCCTTCCAGCAGAGGTCCGAATCTCATTAGCACTATAACACACCACAATCCCCCTTTACATCATTGTCTTCAGCATACCTTTTACATTGTGGTCCCTTTTACATCACAGTACCCTCTTTAAAGTAGTCCCACAGTGTCCTCAGTTCCCCTTCACAACACTGCCCCCCTTTATATTGCAGTGCCCATTACACCACACAGTGCCACTTTACAACACACAGTGCCCATTTACACCACAAAGTGCCCCTTTACACCATATAGCGCATTTACACCCCTGTTACACCACGCAGTACCCCTTTACACCACACAGCTCCCTTTTAAACCACACAGCCCCCCTTTACCCCCCGTTACACCAAGTAGTGCCCCTTTACACCCCTGTAACACCACACAGCACCCCTTTACACCACTGTTACACCACGTAGTGCCCCTTTACATGACTCAGTGCCCCTTTACACCACACAGTGCCCCTTTGCCCCCCTGTTACACCAAGTAGTGCCCCTTTACACCCGTGTAACACCACACAGCGCCCCTTTACACCACTATTACACCACGTAGTGCCCCTTTACACCACATAGTGCCTCTTTACATGACTTAGTGCCCCTTTACACCGCACAGTGCCCCTTTACACCATGGTTACACCATGCATTGCCCTTTTACACCACTCAGTGCTGCTTTGCACCACACCGTGCCCCTTTACACCACACAGCTCCCTTTTACACCACACAGAGCTGCTTTACACCCCCTCTATACCACGCAGTGCCCCTTTGCATCACACAGAGCCCCTTAACACAGTGCCCCTTTTATTGCAAGCCTCCCTTGCACAGTCCTATGGTACCTTTGGCAGGGCAGAGGCACAAATAATCCTGGGGTGTCCTCTCCAGGGCCTCCAGCCTGGCCACCGATGTCATCCTCACAGCAGGTGGGAGGAGCTGCAGATCGAGACTGGGGGGCGGGAGCTGCCCAAGTTATCGTGTTAACAAGATTACCCGGCTTTTAATATGAGAAGACTCCCGCTCTCTCCCGATCGGGACAGAGAGTGGGAGTCTTTTCATATGAACAAGCCGGATAATCTCCATGTTGTTAACATACCTTGTGCCGATTGGGAGAGAGCTTCCGCCCCTCAGTCCCGATTTGCAGCTCCTCCCACCCAGTGTGAGCATGACTTTGTGGCTGGGGTGGGAAGACCGGGAGAGGACACACAGCCATGGCAGTGGCATGGCCGCAGTCCAGATAAGACTGTCACTTGGTCCAGTTCCAGACTGCAGTCCGCCATTTAGTAACCGCTGGTCGCTAGTATAGACAATATTCAACCCACTGAGCTGTGATAAAGGAATGTCAGATTTGAGGATGAGGATGAGATTGGGGGAGCTTTGAGGAAATCAGTGGAGCAGAGACACCCTGAAAATGATGTCTCTGATTGGCAATTGTTGTCTTACTACCCAAGAAAATGCAGATTACATTGGCTCAACTTATTATATTGTAGGAATCTTTAATAGCTTGCCAGCCGCCGCACACAGATGTACGTCGGCATAATGGCACTGACAGGTAAATGGGCATACAGGTATAAAGAAAAGAGAAGATCTTGCGAGCCACAATAATCCAATGCCTTACTAAGGAAACAAACCAAATATAGAAATAAACACCCAGCTGCAAACGCAGATCACGTATTCATGGCCCTGCAGTAGGTATAAATAAAGAAAAATGCGCTGCGCTTAGGTATACAATAATATGTGCGTTCACCCTATCGGTATCATGTGCAAAGTGCCAAGTGCATGTGATTCAAATCCAAAGAAAGTTCCATATATCCACAAAATGCGTTAACTAAATGCCACATCAAAAGCGCAATGTGCTAAATAATCAAAATATAATAGTATAAATGACAATGGTCCCAAAATAGTGTGAAAAGTCCCCGGCCGGGACCTCCGTGAGTCGGGTCGCGGGTCCCGTGGACTCGACCGCCGCAGGGATACCCGTTATCACCTCACGGAGAGGAAGAATGGGGAGATGCTAATGTAAACGAGCATCTCCCTGTTCTGCCTAGTGACAGTGTCACTGATCTCTGATCCCTGTGATCGGGAGCAGAAATCAGTGATGTGTCACACATAGCCACACCCCCCACAGTTAGTAACACTCCCCAGAACATACTTAACCCTTAAACTGCCCCCTAGTGGTTAACCCCTTCACTGCTAGTGTCATTTACACAGGAATCAGTGCATTTGTATAGCACTGATGGCTGTATAAATGACAATGGTCCCAAAAATGTGTCAAAAATGTCCGATGTGTCCACCATAATGTCGCAGTCATGATAAAAATCGCAGATCGCCGCCATTACTAATAAAAAAAAATAATAATAAAAATGCCATAAATCTATCCCCTAATTTGTAGATGCTATAACTTTTGCGCAAACCAATCAATATACGCTTATTGCGATTTTTTTTTACCAAAAATATGTAGAAGAATACATATTGGCCTAAACTGAGAAAGAGATTTTTTATATATATGTTTTTGGGATATTTAAAATTGTTGCTCTTCTTTTGTTTAATAGCACAAAAAATAAAAACCGCAGAGGTGATCAAATACCACCAAAATAAAGGACGTCAATTTTGTTTGGGTACAGCATCGCATGTCCGCGCAATTGTCAGCTAAAGCGACGCAGTGCCAAATCCCACAAAATGCTCTGGTCAGGAAGGGGGTACAATCTTCCATGGCTGAAGTGGTTAAAAACCCCCTCAGCAGCTGCACCCTCTTCTGGCCAAAAGATCCATCACAATATTCCCATTATTCACCTCCATATTCCAACCTGCTCACATGCTCTCAGTTCCCTAGCACTGCCCCGCCCCCCCTTTTATATTCCTAATATATAGATATATAGAGCAGCTCCATCCCTACAGGATCTGACAGATCAGCTGCACATTCACTGGCAACAATCTGGGAAATGATGTCCTTCCTCCTCCTATAGACCATAAAATGCCTCCAGTTATCGGTGGTGGGCCGGCTTGACAAAGAGGAGGTCCTTTGAAATGCGTTGCCACCCTGCCATAATGTGCAGCCATTCCATGAGTGTACAGATCGGTGGTGAATGCTGTTTCCTGTCTACTAAAAGGGTCCACAGAAACCTGTACCAGGGCTTGTCAGCTGCTGTATTACACAGTAACCTTGGATTGCCTTCTACATCGGGCTCTCTGTACATACTTTGGTTGGACACAAGCTGATTCACTGTAAGTGTGCTATTGCTTTTACCAAAATAAATGTATACAGCTTTTACCTGTGATCCTGCATCCTTGTCTGTCTTTCTTTTTACAAAAACACAAATGTTATTTTTTTGTATGTAGCAGATGGTGGCACACAGCACAACATCAATATAGTAAGAAAAGAACATGGAAAAAAATCACATGGATAATCTGGTGTATATGTTGGCACAGGACAACCACCAGATTCTTTTCAATGGAAACTGGGTCAAAATGGGTCTACATATCAGGTGAAAGAATTCAAGCACCACACACACACACTGCTATAGGTGCTGTTTCAAACATTTCCATAGACAAACTCTTAAACCTTGTGGACAGCCTTACCAGAAGAGTTGAAGCTGTTTTAGCTGCAAAGGGTGGGCCAACTCCATATTGAACCCTACGGACTAAGACTGGGATGCCATTAAAGTTCATGTGTGTCAAAAGGCAGGCGCCCCAATGCTTTTGGTAATATAGTGTATGTTGTACATTACATACTCTTGATCTCTGCATAAGATCAGTTGTACATTACATACTCCTTATTGCTGCATTCTTAAAAGAGGAGCCCCAGTCTGTAAAAAAAAATTAAAATAAAATAAAAAGTCAACAGCTACAAATGCTGTAGCTGCTGACTTTTAATAGAAGGACACTTACCTGTCCAGGGATTCCGCGATGTTGGCACCCCGAGTTGATTCGTCAGTCGGCTTTGGGTGCAGGCACAGGCATCGTAAGAAGGGAAACCAGCAATGAAGCCTTCGGGTTTCACAGCCAGTTTCCTACAGTGCAGGTCCTCTGAGACCTGTGTGTGTGGGGAAAGGAGGAGGGGCCGGAAATTTCCTAGATCATCGATGGCGATCTTACCCGGAAGTGGGAGCGGGTACCTAACAAAACCAGTTACCCGCTTCTCCCTCCCCCCCAAAAGGTGCCAAATGTGGCAGTGGAGGGTGTGAACAAGCAGAGTTTCCCCTTTTGGGTGGAGCTCCGTTTTAAGCTATGTTGTACATTACATACCCCTGATTTTAGTATTCTAAAGGATACGTTGTACAATATATTTTCCTTATCACAGCATTCTATAGGATACATTGTACATTACATACTCCTGATTACTGCATTCTATAGACCAAGTTGTACATTACATACTTCTGAGTTCTGCATTCTATAAGCTATGTTGTATATTACATACTCCTTATCTCTCTATTCTTTAAAGTGTTTGTTAACCTAAAAAAATAAAATTCAGATCCTGGTCACTTTAACCGGTTCCCAACCGGCGCATGCCGATGTACGTAGGCAGAATTGCACGGCTGGGCAAATCGGAGTACCTGTACATCCCTTTTAATTTGCCACGTGCGCACCGCCCGGGACCTCCGTGAGTTGGGTCGCGGGTCCCGCGGACTCGACCGCCGCTGGCATACCCGCGATCGCCTCATGGAGAGGAAGAACGGAGAGATGCTAATGTAAACAAGCATCTCCCCGTTCTGCCTAGTGACAGTGTCACTGATCTCTGCTTCCTGTGATCGGGAGCAGAGATCAGTGATGTGTCACACGTAGCCACGCCCCCCCCAAAGTTAGAATTACTTCCCAGAACATACTTAACCCTTACACTGCCCCTAGTGGTTGACCCCTTCACTGCCAGTGTCATTTACACAGGAATTGGTGCATTTGTATAGCACTGATTGCTGTATAAATGACAATGGTCCCAAAAATGTGTCAAAAATGTCCGATGTGTCCGCCATAATGTCGCAGTCATGGTAAAAATCACTGATCACCGCCATTACTAGTAGAAAAAAAAAATATTAATAAAAATGCCATAAAACTCTCCCCTATTTTGTAACCGCTATAACTTTTGCGCAAACCAATCAATAAACTCTTATTGCGTTTTTTTTACCAAAAATATATAGAAGAATACATATTGGCCTAAACTGAGGAAAAAAATAACAACGTACACCAGGAATGGCCTGTGGTCAGGTATAGGCTTGGCTAGACTAGAATGCAGTGGATATATATGTAGAAGACAGTGTATATATTTTATGCACTGCAGATCACTGAATCACCTGCCTGCCTGTCTGAAAGTGTCATTGAAAACGTACACCAGGAATGGCCTGTAGTCAGGTATAGGCTTGGCTAGACTAGAATGCAGTGGATATATATGTAGGAGACCGTATATACAGTGGGGATGGAAAGTATTCAGATCCCCTAAATTTTTCACTCTTTGTTATATTGCAGCCATTTGCTAAAATCAATTAAGTTCATTTTTTTCCTCATTAATGTACACACAGCAATCCATATTGACAGAAAAACAGAATTGTTGACATTTTTGCAGATTTATTTAAAAAGAAAAAAACTGAAATATCACATGGTCCTAAGTATTCAGACCCTTTGCTCAGTATTTAGTAGAAGCACCCTTTTGATCTAATACAGCCATGAGTCTTTTTGGAAAGGATGCAACAAGTTTTTCACACCTGGATTTGGGGATCCTCTGCCATTCCTCCTTGCAGATCCTCTCCAGTTCTGTCAGGTTGGATGGTAAACATTGGTGGACAGCCATTTTTAGGTCTCTCCAGAGATGCTCAATTGGGTTTAAGTCAGGGCTCTGGCTGGGCCATTCAAGAACAGTCACGGAGTTGTTGTGAAGCCACTCCTTCGTTATTTTAGCTGTGTGCTTAGGGTCATTGTCTTGTTGGAAGGTAAACCTTCGGCCCAGTCTGAGGTCCTGAGCACTCTGGAGAAGGTTTTCATCCAGGATATCCCTGTACTTGGCCGCATTCATCTTTCCCTCGATTGCAACCAGTCGTCCTGTCCCTGCAGCGGAAAAACACCCCCACAGCATGATGCTGCCACCACAATGCTTCACTGTTGGGACTGTATTGGACAGGTGCTGAGCAGTGCCTGGTTTTCTCCACACATACCACTTATAATTAAGGCCAAAAAGTTCTATCTTGGTCTCATCAGACCAGAGAATCTTATTTCTCACCATCTTGGAGTCCTTCAGGTTTTTTTTTAGCAAACTCCATGCGGGCTTTCATGTCTTGCACGGAGGAGAGGCTTCCGTCGGGCCACTCTGCCATAAAGCCCCGACTGGTGGAGGGCTGCAGTGATGCTTGACTTTCTACAACTTTCTCCCATCTCCTGACTGCATCTCTGGAGCTCAGCCATAGTGATCTTTGGGTTCTTCTTTACCTCTCTCACCAAGGCTCTTCTCCCCCGATAGCTCAGTTTGGCCGGACAGCCAGCTCTAGGAAGGGTTCTGGTCATCCCAAACGTCTTCCATTTAAGGATTATGGAGGCCACTGTGCTCTTAGGAACCTTAAGTGCAGCAGAATTTTTTGTAACCTTGGCTAGATCTGTGCCTTGCCACAATTCTGTCTCTGAGCTCTTCAGGCAGTTCCTTTGACCTCATGATTCTCATTTGCTCTGACATGCACTGTTAGCTGTTAGGTCTTATATAGACAGGTGTGTGGCTTTCCTAATCAAGTCCAATCAGTATAATCAAACACAGCTGGACTCAAATGAAGGTGTAGAACCATTTGAAGGATGATCAGAAGAAATGGACAGCACCTGAGTTAAATATATGAGTGTCACAGCAAAGGGTCTGAATACTTAGGACCATGTGATATTTCAGTTTTTCTTTTTTAATAAATCTGCAAAAATGTCAACAATTGTGTGTTTTTCTGTCAATATGGGGTGCTGTGTGTACATTAATGAGGAAAAAATTAACTTAAACGATTTTAGTAAATGGCTGCAATATAACAAAGAGTGAAAAATTGAAGGGGGTCTGAATACTTTCCGTCCCTACTGTATATTTTATACACTGAAGATCACTGAATCACCTGCCTGCCTGCCTGAATGTGTATTTGAAATTGTACACCAGGAACTACCTGCAGTCAGATATAGGCTTGGCTAGACTACAATGCAGTGGATATATATATGTAGGAGACTGTATATATATTTTATGCATTGCAGATCACTGAATCACCTGCCTGCCTGCCTGAAAGTGTATTTGAAAACGTACACTAGGAACTACTTGCAGTCAGATATAGGCTTGGCTAGACTAGAATGCAGTGGATATATATATATGTAGGAGACTGTATATATATTTTATGCACTGCAGATCACTGAATCACCTACCTGCCTGAAAGTGTATTTGAAAACGTACACTAGGAACTACAGTACCTGCAGTCAGATATAGGCTTGGTTAGACTAGAATGCAGTGGATATATATATGTAGGAGACTGTATATATATATTTTATGCACTGCAGATCACTGAATCACCTGCCTGCCTGCCTGAAAGTGTATTTGAAAACATACATCAGGAACTACCTGCAGTCAGATTGTCAGGTCACCTGTATCCAGGTGACAGATGC
Source organism: Aquarana catesbeiana (assembly GCF_042186555.1). Lineage (NCBI taxonomy): Eukaryota > Metazoa > Chordata > Amphibia > Anura > Ranidae > Aquarana > Aquarana catesbeiana. The sequence continues at coordinate 18,603,868 of NC_133330.1, read as the reverse complement.
ACCCCGTTGGGGTCAGGAGTGCACCGCTATGATAGTGGACCCTAAAGCTGACTGCTGCAGATGGAACTCGGGGTGGTCACGAGCAGACAGGAATAGTTAAGAACAGGCCAAAGTCGGTAACAGGAATCAGATATAGGAAACACAGCAAGTACACACAGAGGCTAAAACACAATGGTTGATCAGCACTGCTGGCTTGCAGTGCACAGGTTAATATAGGGTTCCCTGATAGGGCCTAGGGTGGGGCCATGCTTAAAGGAGAGGTTACAAAAGCAGTCAGGTGAGGGTCAGCTGGTCTCTAGAGATGAACACATGGAGACAGGTATGCTGATCGACAAACTCTATTGCATAACCATAACCATGACAGTACCCCCCCTCTTAAGACCTCCCCCGCCTGTGCCCAGGCTTAAAGGGAAACTCCAGATGGAACTTCCTCAAAACTTGACTAACCTCGTACTTTAGATTATCCTCAGAGGCCGGAACTGAGGTAAGGAGAGGACGAAAGGACTTATTGAGAACTAAAGGCTTTTTAGAAATGGGTAAGGGCATGAGAAGACCATCAGAAGTCTGAGCAGGGTCCCCCAGACCCTTAAAGATGTGCTGGACATCCAACACAGGACCATCAGACTGGGTAGAGGTCAGTGGATCCCTGAGGTCAGGTTGGTTAAAAGGTGACATGTCACAAGAGTTAAGCTGGATAGCTGGAACACAAACAGAATGCAGAGAGCCCTGAACAAAAGATTGAAAACCCCAGCTGGCCGAATGAGGCAGTCTATCCAAAGGATGGATTGAGCCTCTTAAACAGGTTTGAATGGATATAGTAGCAGTAGGGTGAGGCCAGGTTACAGAAGGTCCAGAACAAGAAGCAGGAAGCTCACTGGGCATAGGCTGGACTGGTGCAGAGGCCGACTGAACAGCATTGCCAGGTGCAGCGACCACCAGAATTGCATCGCAGGGTGTAGCGACTGTGGAACTGGTGGACGAGTCAGCCTGGGTGTGTGTCCAAGGGGGTCCAGGGACAGGCAAAGGGAAATGGCCATGCAAACTGGAGTGACTGATCGGCTCAGGTTCACAGGTAGGCTCCTCATCCAAAGTGTCACACGACCCAGAGAGTGCCTCAGGCCAACTATTGCAGGAGACATTCCAGAAATCGCTTTACGCAGTGGGAAGAGCAGAAGATACTGGGATGGTGGCAACAGAAGGATTCTCTTTTGGGGTAACCTTGAGTAGGCAGGAGGAGGAACAGGAGGAACCCCAAGTCAAGATCTGTCCAGCAGTCCAGTCAACATGTGGAGAATGGAGCCGTAACCAAGAAAGACCTAATATGATAGGAGACGAAGCCTTAGGTAAAACAAGGAAGGATATCCACTCCTGGTGGAGTGTCCCTACCGACATCCTAACAGGGAGGGTCTGGAAGTGGATAGGGCCCCCTGGGAGAACAGTGCCATCAATCGCCAAGACAACCAATGGCGTTGTAAGGGGCAAAAGGGTAAGTCTCATGGAAGACGCAGTTTCCCAGTCCATGAAATTGCCAGCGGCTCCGGAATCCAGATGTGCCGAGACCGAACGAGAGGAAGCCCCGACATGAAGGAACACAGAAAGAAGAAGACGAAAAGGTGAAGATGATACTTCAGGGTCTAATACTCCACCTTCCAGATGTATTAGCCCCGATCATTTTTCTGGATGAAGAGAACAAGTATCACGAAAATTACCTTTGACGCCACAGTAGAGGCACAGGCTCAGAGTTCTGCGCCTAGTGCGTTCTTCGGGAGATAACTTGGTCCGGCCCAGCTGCATAGGTTCCTCAGCAGGCAGGAGGTGCTCCTCGCAATGAAGAGAAGGGACATGGAGCTCAGGCTGCTTAAAGAACGGGGAGTGCTGGCGTCTTTTTTCCAGGGCCCTCTCCTGAAAGCGAATATCGATCTGATCTTCCTGCCAATTCATCCTTCACTCTATCAGAGAGGCCATGTAAAAAGGTTGCAACTAGGGCCTCATTATTCCAACTCAGCTCAGCAGTCAAAGTACGAAAATGAAGAGCATACTGTCCCACAGAAGCGGGCCCTTGACGGAGACGTAAAAGGGCGCTGGCCGCTGAGGAGACACGACCCGGTTCCTCGAAGATATTCCGAAAAAGTTTCAAGAAATCAGACAGGCTAGAAACCACTGGATCATTTAGATCCCACAGAGGCGCAGCCCAGGCTAACGCCTCGTCAGACAGGAGGTTTATAATATATAATATAATATAGGCTACCTTTGCCCAATCGGACAGTAAGTTTTGGGGCTGAAGCTCAAAATGAATTGTGCACTGACTAAGGAACCCCCTGCAGGCCTTGGAGTCCCCAGAGAAATGGGCCGGAGCTGGCAGATGTAATGAATGTGTGGCTGCGACTGGTGCGATAGGTGCAGCAGCAGATAGCGATTGAGGTTGTTGAACCGGTGATTCTAATGAGGCCTGAACCTGTTCAAAACGGGATGCCAAATCCTGAAGGAATCGCATCACCTGGGTCTGATGCGATTCCTGGGTCTCAAGTCTGCGAACTAAGCCCTGCAACGGATCATCTGCGGGTAGCGGCACATCAGCCGGGTCCATGGCTGATGAAACTGTCAGGTCACCTGTATCCAGGTGACAGATGCACCCCGTCGGGGTCAGGAGTGCACCGCTATGATAGTGGACCCTAAGGCTGACTGCTGCAGATGGAACTGGGGGTGGTTCAGGAAGGCAGGTCCCCTGGAGCACCAACACGGATCCCTCAGTGAGTTAGAGCATAGATTCCCCAGGGCGCGGAGTCTAAGAGCCAGTTGGTGTTCACCAGAGCTTCTAGTGGTGAGGATGGACTGGGCTGCAACTGGCTCCAGGTCGCGGCCCCCAGGGTCTCCCAGCTCACGCTCACAGTAGGTTACAGGAGGATGGAGAGGAAACAGCAGCCCAGGACAGCAAGGAATAGTAAGGAGGTAGCCAAATGTCGGAGCGACTAGCAGACAAGGACAACAGAGTACACGCCAAGGTTCAGGGTCACAGGCAAACAGGGATGGTCGGGAACACGCCAAAGGTCAGGGTCACGAGCAGACAGGAATAGTTAAGAACAGGCCAAAGTCGGTAACAGGAATCAGATATAGGAAACACAGCAAGTACACACAGAGGCTAACACACAATGGTTGATCAGCACTGCTGGCTTGCAGTGCACAGGTTAATATAGGGTTCCCTGATAGGGCCTGGGGTGGGGCCATTCTTAGAGGAGAGGTTACAAAAGCAGTCAGGTGAGGGTCAGCTGGTCTCTAGAGATGAACACATGGAGACAGGTATGCTGATCGACAAACTCTACTGCATAACCATGACACAGATATAGGCTTGGCTAGACTAGAATGCAGTGGATATATATATATATATATATATATATATATATATATATATATATGTAGGAGACTGTATATATATTTTATACACTGCAGATCACTGAATCACCTGTCCGCCTGCTCGAAAGTGTATTTGAAAACTTACACCAGGAACTACCTGCAGTCAGATATAGGCTTGGCTAGACTAGAATGCAGTGGATATATACATGTTGGAGACTGTATATATATTTAATGCACTGTAGATCACTGAATCACTTGCCTGCCTGAAAGTGTATTTGAAAACATACACCAGCAATGGCCTGCAGTCAGATATAGGCTTGGCTAGACTAGAATGCAGTGGATATATATGTAGGAGACAGTATATATATTTTATGCACTGCAGATCACTGAATAACCTGCCTGGCCTGCCTGCCTGAAAGTGTATTTGAATACGTACACCAGGAATGGCCTGCAGAGAGATCTAGCTACACAGGATACAGTATATATATATATATATATATATATATATATATATATATACAAAGCCGGGAAACAGTATATATATATATATATAGATCTATATATATATATAGATATATATATAGATCTATATATATATATATATACTAAATACACTGTAGCTAACTGAATCAACTGCCTGCCTGAAGTATATTAGAAACACTACACCAGGAACGGTCTGCAGTGAGATATAGCTAAACTGGATACAGTGTATACATATATATATATATATATATATACAAAGCCAGGATATATATATAAACTTCAGGTGGGTTACCCTCTTTACTTTAATCTTTTGTTCGATCACAGCACCGTCAGGGCGGACCCCCAATCTTCCACCATACTTTAGATAAAGAAAGACGGGGATCGATGCTTGATGCAAAAGTGTCCTTTACTTGAAATTTTCAATCATATAAACATTTAAAGTGCAGACGTGCAAGCTGCACGTCTGCACTTTAAATGTTTATATGATTGAAAATTTCAAGTAAAGGACACTTTTGCATCAAGCATCGATCCACGTCTTTCTTTATATATATATATATATATATATATATATATATATATATATATATATAGCAATTACTCTCGGTGGAGCTGCTTATTTAAAGCGGGTTGTTACCTTCACTTCCGCCACCTCTGTTTCACCGGCACTGGGTCTAGGGTCCCGTTGAGTTTACCTCCTGACCAAACACTTGAGTATGCTTTCCAATGCTTTATTGAACAAGGGATAAAGAAAGTAGCAGGAAAGAGGCAGAAGAAAAATTGCAGGGAATCTCAAATACCTTTTCTTGGTATTCCTTAATCAAACGCTTGTAGTTAAGTGTACTCCCCTTGTGGGATTCAATCTTTGCCGGCCTGGATAGGCATCTCTCACTTGCCTAGCAGCCAGTACATAGCACGAACAAAAGTCTCTGCCACAGACTTGTTTGGAATAAAACCCGTACAATCCTCTGCCACAGGATGTAATGGTTTGTGATGAACATCAGACACAGCACTTGAACCTTTAAGCCAACCCGGCAGTACTGTGCAGTAAGATTACTTCAGGATACGTCCTCCAACTGAGTCACCAGGCCCCTCTCCAGACCAGCACTCTGCATGATCCTTCTATGACGGGTCCTCCCCTGGGATCTTCTCAGTTGTCTAGCTTCTTCACTCAGGATAGACAGCCCAGGACCATTCCTCTGCCGCTGTGGTAGGCCCCAGACAGGCTTCTGGGCCCACCCACGTGCTGCAGCGACGTGGGCCTCTGGAATGGAGGACAACGAGGTGGTATTCCTAATGCATACCTGTCGGCCAGGAGGGCCAGCAGGTGGATGAAAATGAACCCCTAAACATGGCGTCTGTCCCAAAAATACCCTCTCCCAGAATGCAACTCGGAGGACCACCTCCACCGAGTTGTCTCCGAGACAGAGGAACACTCATACACTTTGACACGTTGCCTTTCCAACACTGGCCCATGGTGACAACGACACCCACCGGCACAGCGTGAAACTACCCGCAACTCAGCCAAGCTGGAACAGAGGCAAACCTAACTTCACCTAACAAGTAACCCACTAGATTTACCCATCAGCAGTAGATTAAAAATCTACCAGCGCTACATACTCCCCCTACTACAATAGACGTTGTCCTCAACGTCTGTCAAAAATAACTTCCAAACCTGAGAGTAGATATTTGAGCTTAAAACTTGGATTAAAGCAAAGCAGAAAGGAAGATTGTAGAAAGACATTACAATTTCAACATTTTATTTTTCAATATGTTCACATCCGTAAACAAAACCACATTATGACTGTTGCAACCCCACTATCTATCTAGCTGAAAAGCCTAACAGCTTGATAGGAGATTTACTTGCTCCTGAAAAAAAAAACACACGAGATATATACAATTTAGGAGCAAAGTCTCATTCCAGAAGAGGAATGAAACTCTCTTCCCATAATCTTTCTTATATTCTTTTTAAGGAACCAACTAAAATAACTTTAGGAGTCCATCCCTATATATATTTAGGTATGTTATATCTTTTAAGCAAAGGAAGTCCAGTTAGCGAAACCGGGCCTTGAATTTAAAAACACTGAGATGAACATCGAATCTTGATCACGAAGGTCTCTAAACACTATCACTGTCTATCTACATACCCCACAGTTCTTTATCCATAATCACCAGTAAAACCGAGGATCTGGCAATGTCAGTGTCTTTCCCAGTTTATCCACTGTAGTAATAAAATATACAACGTCATCTTTTCCCGGAAAGGTTTAGGCACTGACAAATAGTCCCAAACAGCTTCACTGTACCAAAGCTCCCGGTTAGCTTCAATCTCTTGCATAATGTCCCGAGTAACATAAGGGAACTCCAGACCATATTCCGTGGCCACACGCTTGTTAAGCATTCTCTGCAAACGTGCAAGTTTAGGCAACGATCTATTTTTACCCAAACCAGGAGGCACACAAGAGTCCAATGACTTGCTCACCATAGACCTGACGGGTGTTGGAAACAAAGTAGTAACTTTAGGCAATGTCTCCTCGATAGTACTGTGTGGCTCCACACAAGGCGATGTTCTCCCAGAATCTAGAGCTGTCCATTCTGAGAAAGTCAAGGCAGAAGCAACATCTTCACCCTGAGCCCATAACAGTTCCTGTGACATAGTCTCAAATAAATCATCATCACCGGAGAGATCCGACATGGAATCTATCTCCGAATCTCTCAACTCTTCTGCCGGCAAGTATTTACACAAAGTCCCAGATACATTCCCCTCTGATCTCTCACCCGTTCCTGACGTGGACTTCTCCGGTTCGGGTAGTCTCTTGGGTAGGCCTCGACCATAGCCGCCGGAAGCCTTTACATATCCCACCTTCCTCTGGACAGGCACAATGGGGATAGGTGTAGTGGACGCAGAAATCAAAGTAATGTCTGCTGATGAGTTAGTTACCGCAGTATCTCTCTGAGGAACACTTTCAGTGACAACAGGCGAAATCACGGCCTGCCGTTCTTTTTCAACATTAGCAGCAGCTTCCACTGTGGCAGTACCTGTAGCCCAGTCCATACGATAAGCACGGGGCGACATGGTAGGTTGCTCCACCACAAACAAATATTCTCCACATTGCGGGCAGCGAGAAAATGGACGGAGATGTACGGCCAGTCCCTCACACTTGTGGCAAAGCATGCCCAGCCCTTCAATATCTCCGACTGTATAAAGAACAAACCTCCCTTGCGGTTTCAGACGAATGTCGGTATCCGTAAGCAAGGTTCCGGTCAGCATAGCACCCGCAGTGGTGCTCGTAGGGAGCATCTTAGGTCCCACAGTTGGTTGCATCACTGAAAAAGACATGGCCACACTCTGATCATCTCAGCACGATCACGAGGCCTCTCTTCTTCTCTAGCGCCAACACACATACACGCGTCCCACCTGGTATCAAGTAGGCTAGGCTCCACCCACTTGTTCTTCTGATCACGTAGCTCCCGGGCTTTTACTATCCGCCGCCTATGCAGTCAGAAATAAAGTCCTGCAACTTTAACCCCTTCTTCTGAGAAATCGACAAAGTCCAACTTTCACCGTAAAATCCCGGTGAAACACATCTCTAGGTTGCGGGAAGTCGACGGCCAACAAATCCTGGACGACGCCCCCACATGTAGCTATTACTTTTGGTGGAGCTGCTGATTTAAAGCGGGCTGTTACCTTCACTTCCACCACCTCTGTTTCACCGGCACCGGGTCTAGGGTCCCGTTGAGTTTACCTCCGGACGATGTATGCACCAAACACTTGAGTATCTTTTCCAATTCTTTATTGAACAAGGGATAACGGAAGTAGCAGGAAAGAGGCAGAAGGAAAATTTCAGGGAAGCTCAAATACCTTTTCTTGGTTTTACTTAATCAAACGCTTGTAGTTAAGTGTACTCGCCTTGTGGGATTCAATCTTTGCCCGCCTGGATAGGCCTCTCTCACTTGCCTAGCAGCCAGTACGTAGCACGAACAAAAGTCTCTGCCACAGACTTGTTTGGAATGAAACCCGTACAATCCTCTGCCACAGGATGTAATGGTTTGTGATGAACATCAGACACAGCACTTGAACCTTTAAGCCAACCCGGCAGTACTGTGCAGTAAGATTACTTCAGGATACGTCCTCCAACTGAGTCACCAGGCCCCTCTCCAGACCAGCACTCCTCATGATCCTTCCATGGGATCTTCTCAGTTGTCCAGCTTCTTCACTCAGGATAGACAGCCCAGGACCATTCCTCTGCCGCTGTGGTAGGCCCCAGACAGGCTTCTGGGCCCACCCACATGCTGCAGCGACGTGGGCCTCTGGAACGGAGGACAACAAGGTGGTATTCCTAATGCATACCTGTCGGCCAGGAGGGCCAGCAGGTGGATAAAAATGAACACCTAAACATGGCGTCTGTCCCATAAATACCCTCTCCCAGAATGCAACTCGGAGGATCACCTCCACCGAGTTGTCTCCGGGACAGAGGAACACTCATACGCTTCAACACGTTGCCTTTCCAACACTGGCCCATGGTGACAATGACACCCACCGACACAATGTGAAACTACCCGCAACTCAGCCAAGCTGGAACAGAGGCAAACCTACCTTCACCTAACAAGTAACCCACTAGATTTACCTATCAGCAGTAGATTAAAAATCTACCAGCACTACATATATATACATATATATATATATATATATATATATATATATATATATATATATACAAAATACACTGCAGCTAACAGAATCAACTGCCTGCCTGAAGTAGATTAGAAACTGTACAGCAGGAACGGTCTGCAGTAAGATCTAGCTAAACTGGATACAGTGTATATATATGTTCTATCTCTGGGGCAGCTAGCTAAACCTTCTTATCCCAATAACTTCAGATACCATTTTTCTTTGATCTCAGTTTATTAGAACAAGCCAGGTGTAACTACAAAATAACAGAAATAGACCTCAATAAGTATAATATTGCATACAATACAGCATATATTGCATAAACAACGATATACAGTACAAGATGAGATAATAAAAACTTACTTTTTAAGTTCTCTAAGGAGTGATGGCGATAGATTGCGAAAAACATGACTTGCTTCCTGCAATGTGTTGAAAAGAATGGTGGATGGTTCACTTTCTGTTAAGATTCTACCCAGATTACACATTTTGCATGTAAATTTAACAACACAGGTACAAATAACCAATATAAAACATCTGGTGAACAGAACACTCCCCGCCTGACATCAAGTGATGTCACTAACTGAGTCCTCTGTAGAGAGAAACAGAATAAGTTCGGTCACTGGTCCCAAGAATACTTTAACCTCATTATGTTGAAAGATCTTGACCTCGGCCTTACGGACACGATTATCCCTGCTTGGCAGTACTTTGGTGATCAAACCTAAAGGCCACATATTCCTTAGTGCCTGGCAATCTTTCATGAGCACAACATCACCAGGTTTAAGATTAGGCTTTTCAGTGTGCCACTTTTTCCTTGCTTGTAGAGTAGATATATATTGTTCCCTCCACTGGTTCCAGAAGGTATTGGCAAGAGTTTGTATTGACGTTTGTAAAGGTCCTTCTCACAAAACTCTCCAGCTGGAGCACCGGCAAGACTAGTCTTTTGCGTAAGTAACATAGCAGGTGTGAGAACCACTGGATCTTCAGAGTCACTTGAAATGGAGGTCAAAGGTCTGGCGTTAATGATAGCTGTGACCTCTGCCATAAATGTCACTAAACATTCGTGAGTAAGCCTTGCAGTTCCTACTTGTAGGAAGATAGAGTCAAGAATTCTGTAGGCTATGCCTATCATCCTCTCCCAAACACCTCCCATGTGAGAAGAGTGAGGTGGGTTGAAGATCCACGTGCAATTTTGCTTACTCAAGTATCTTTCTACACTGAGAACGCTCAAGTTGGAAGGAATTTGACGTTCTTTTACTGCTCCTACAAAGTTAGACCCTCTGTCAGAGAGAATGAGTTTCACTGGGCCTCTGATTGCAATGAGTTCAGCTAGCTCTGTGACATACTGTAGCACAAAGTTTCAGCCTGGGTATGATGTGTTCGGGAAGTGGTACAAGTTTTGCTTTCCCCATTACAAACCCTATGTGGCATTGTCCTTTAGTGTCTATGGTTTTCAGGTAAGCTACAGCAGCAATTGCTTTAACAGAAGCATCTGAAAACACATAAAGTCTTTACATCTGAACATCTGCAGATGACAGAGGAGCATATGGTCGTGGAATTTTAAGGTTGGATAGAGCTGTTGATGAGTCCTTCCACTCTGACTGCATAGCTCTGAGGAAGAGGGGACATTCCCCTTGAAACGCGTTAGCGGATTGCAGCGTCTGTGCATTCCTCCACGACCCCTGGAAGGTCCCGCTCATTCCAAATCGCAGACTGTGTACCGGAGCGATTTTTTGTTGTGCCTCCTCCACCAATCGCCTGTGAGTTTCTTTCCTTTACTATTTTTTATCAAATAAATGTTTTAAAAGTTAATGCACTAGGCTGGTGCGCTTTTGTCTTTTTTATATTTGCTTCCACTCTAGCCATAGGTTCTTCCTGTCAATGGGAAGAGGGTGATCCCAATCTAGTGACTCACAGGTGAAGTAGTGCCTTACCCTGGATGGTGACAGGTGCTGCAAAGCCTAAGGGATCATACAGGCTGTTTATGGTAGACAGGACACCTCTACGGGTAAAGGGTTTTTCTTCTGTGTTTAATTGGAAAGTAAACGTGTCAGTTCTTAAGTCCCAAAGCAAACCAAGACTGCGTTGCATGGGAAATGAGTCTGTGCCTAGATCTAAGTCCTTTAACTCGTTAGAATGATCTTGGACAGGAAAGGCTTCTAAAACTTCTCTACTGTTGGAAGCAATCTTGTGGAGTCTTAAGTTGGAACACGCAAGCAATGCCTGAGTTTTTTTGAGGAAACCGATTGCGGCTTCATTTGTGGGTAGTGATTTCAAGCAATCGTCTACATAATAATCCTTGTCCACAAACTGTCTGACATCTGACCCATACTCTAACTCTCCCACTCTAGCAGAGTGTCTGAGGCTGTATATAGCAACTGTAGGGGAAGGACTGTTGCCAAATATGTGCACCCTCGTGCGGTATTCTGTGATGTCTCCAGAGGGGTTGTTGTCCCTGAACCAGAGAAACCTCAGAAAGTTTTGGTGTTCTCCTTTAACAAGAAAGCAATAGAACATTTGTTGTATGTCTGCCATGAATGCGACTGAATCTTTGTGAAAGCAAAGAAGTACTCCTAATAGTCTGCTGTTAAGGTCAGGGCCAGAGAGAAGGACATCATTAAGAGAGACACCCTCATGTTTGGCGCTGGAATCGAACACCACTCTAATCTGTCCTGGCTTCTTAGGGTGATAGACCCCAAATATAGGTAAGTGCCAGCATTCCTCTGAGTCTTTGAGGTTTGGGGCTCAGCATGACCATTCTGGAATATTTTCTCCATGAAGGAAAAGAAATGTTCTTTCATCTCTGGTTTCCTTTGAAGATTGTGTCTAAGGGAAGTGAGACGTTTATAAGCTAGTTCTCTATTGTTAGGCAAACATCATCTTTGTGGTCTAAAGGGAAGAGGTGCAACCCAGCTATTAGTCCCGTCTTTCTCCATACTCCTTTCCATAACTTCTAAGAACAGCCTATCCTCAATGGACATTGCTACCTGGTTGTCTTCCTTTGTTCTCCTGAACACTGTGCTTCCTAAGTCGCTTTGGTCATTGTCATAGGTATTGCTGTCACAGAGGGGACTTAGGAAGGGAAGAGGTACAGGGTTGTTGTGTGGTAGCTCCTTTATGAGGATGTGATTTTGACAGGGTTGGAAAATAGAAGTACGACCATTCTCGAAGGTACTAGTGAGCAGTAGGGATGAGCTTCCTGTTCGAATCGAACGCATGTTCGACTCGAACATTGCCTGTTCGGTCATTCGCTGAATTCGATATAGATATGGGCCGTTCGCGCCAAATTCGAGTGGCGCATCATGGCCCATAATTCACTGCGGCATCGCAATGCATTGCTGGCTGATGATTGGCCAAGCATGCACTATGACCCGCATGCTTGGCCAATCACAGCGCCGTCTGTACAGAGAGCCATAATTGGCCAAAGCCACCCTGGCTTCGGCCAATTATGGCTCAGGGGGTTTAGTACACGCCCCACACTATATAAGGCCGCCTGCCCTGTGTAGTGTGTTCCGGCGTTGAGCGATAGATAGACAGAGAGACAGTGTCATTTGATTTACGTTAGATAGAGTAGGCAGGCGAGTCAGTTAGCTGCACTTACAGTGTATTGTGTATATATACATCCTAGGTGTTGTATATATATGGTGTTCTTCTGATCCTACTAGTACAGTACCGCAGGCAGCTGCAGTATTTACAAGTTAGTGTAGTGCGTTCTCTGCACAGTGTGCACCTAAAGCTACCTGAAGAAAATTTGTGGTGTTCTTCTGATCCTATTAGTACAGTACCACAGACAGCTGTAGTATTTACAAGTTATTGTAGTGTGTCCTCTGCACAGTGTGCACCTAAAGCTACCTGAAGAAAATTCTTCTGATCCTTTTAATACCACAGGCAGGCAGCTACAGTATTTACAGTTAGTGTAGTGGGTCCTCTGCACAGTGTGCACCTAAAGCTACCTGGAGACAATTGCTGTTGTTCTGCACCTATTAATACCACAGGCAGGCAGCTACAGTATTTACAGTTAGTGCACTGTGTCCTCTGCACAGTCTGCACCTAAAGCTACCTGAAGAAAATTAGTGGTGTTCTTCTGATCCTATTAATACCACAGGCAGGCAGCTACAGTATTTACAGTTAGTGTAGTGCATCCTCTGCACAGTGTGCACCTAAAGCTACCTGGAGACAATTGCTGTTGTTCTGCTCCTATTAATACCACAGACAGGCAGCTACAGTACTTACAGTTAGTGCACTGTGTCCTCTGCACAGTGTGAACCTAAAGCTACCTGAAGAAAATGAGTGGTGTACTTCTGATCCTATTAATACCACAGGCAGGCAGCTACTGTATTTACAGTTAGTGTAGTGCGTCCTCTACACAGTGTGCACCTAAAGTTACCTAGAGACAATTGCTGTTGTTCTGCTCCTATTAATACCACAGGCAGGCAGCTACAGTATTTACAATTAGTGCACTGTGTCCTCTGCACAGTGTGCACCTAAAGCTACCTGAAGAAAATTAGTGGTGTTCTTCTGATCCTATTAATACCACAGGCAGGCAGCTACAGTATTTACAGTTAGTGTAGTGCGTCCCCTGCACACTGTACACCTAAAGCTACCTGAAGACAATTGCTGTTGTTCTGCTCCTATTAATACCACAGGCAGGCAGTTACAGTATTTACAGTTAGTGTACTGCGTCCTCTGTACAGTGTGCACCTAAAGCTACCTGAAAACAATTGCTGATGTTCTCATACTAATAATACTACAGGCAGGCAGTTGATTCTGCTAGCTGCAGTATCAGTATATATATACATCCCAGCTTTGTGCAGCTACATCTCACTGCAGGCCATTAGTATACCTGGAAGGCCAACAAGAAGAGGCAGACAGTCACAAGCCAATAAAAGAGGGCAAGCAGGCTCTGTGTATAGAGGCAACAGTGCTGGTCGTGGAAACGGTGAATCCTCATCAGCACGTGGCCGTGGGACACGCTTGTCCTTTTTTTCGGCAGCTGGCCGTGTTGAGCCGCAACATGTGGAAGACTTGGTAGACTGGATGACCAAGCCGTCTTCATCCTCCTCATCCTCTCTCACCCAGGCTCAATGGCATCAGTCACTTCTTCCCTAGCCCCACCATGTCCTCCTGAGGAGTCCCCCGAACTGTTTGACCACAGTGTTGGGTACATGCTCCAGGAGGATGCCCAATGTTTTGAAGGCTCCGATGATGGTACCCAGCTAGAGGAAGGCAGTAACATGAGCCCAGAGAGAGGGGGTGCCCAAGAAGGACAGCAATCTGGCAGTCATGTTCCCCCAGCTGCAGCATACTGCTAGCTTTGCTCCAGTAATGAGGAGGGAGGGGATGATGAGGTCACTGACTCCACGTGGGTGCCTGATAGGAGAGAGGAGGAGGAGGAACATCACCAATGAGGCAGGATGCCCTCCAGGGGCCAGCTTAAGGGCAGCACACTGACTGCATCACACCGCAGAGCTCCGCATGTGCAGGGCGCTGCTGTCTCTGCGCGTTATTCCAAAAGTTCTTTGGTGTGGGCCTTTTTTGAGACGAGTGCATCAGATCCCACCACTGCTATTTGCAACATATGTCTCAAGCGTATCTCTTGTCGCCAAAACATCTCCCGCTTGGGCACCACATGCTTGACCAGACATATGTTGACCTGACATGCAGTTCATTGGCAAGCGTACCTAAAAGGCCCACACCAAAGAACAAAGAGGACGTCTCCTTGTTCCTCATTAGCTGAGATCTCCAACCCCACTATACCTTCAGTCCTCTCTGAGACCTGCACTGAGAGGAATGAAGGTGTAGAATTAGGTGTGTCACAGCCAAGTACGAGGGGGCAATCTGCTATCGGTACACCAACGTCAGATTGTACCAGGCAAATTTCCCTGCCCCGGTTGCTGCACCGCCGAAAGAAGTTCGCTCCCAGCCATCCACATGCCCAGCGGTTGAATGCTAGCTTGGCTAAATTGCTAGCACTTCAACTGCTGCCTTTTCAGTTGGTAGACTCTGCCTCCTTCCGTGAGTTTGTGGAATGTGCGGTTTCCTCAGTGGCAGGTTCCCAAACGCCACTTTTTCTCACGGACGGCCGATTCTTGCTCTCTACCGGCATGTGGAAGGCAATATCTTGGCCTCGCTGGACAGGGCGGTCAGTGGTAAGGTGCATATTACCGCTGACTCATGGTCCAGCAGGCATGGACATGGATGTTACCTATCCTTCACCGCACACTGGGTGACTATTCTGGCAGCTGGGAAGGATGCAGGACAGGGTGCAGTAGTGTTGGAGGTTGTTCTGCCACCACGCCTCCAAAATACTACTAGTGGTGATTCTGCCACACCCCTCTCCTCCACCCCCTCCTATTCTTCTTCCTCCATGGCCTCTTCCTGTGCTGCTTTGACTTCGGAACCAGCGGTGCTCCGTAGGCGTTCAAGGGGCTAGGCAAGCACGCAGGCCAAAAGATGCCATGCGGTGTTTGAGCTGGTGTGCTTGGGGGACAGGAGCCATACTGGGGCAGAGATTCTGTCAGCTCTGCAAGGGCAGGTTCAGAGGTGGTTGACGCCATGCCAGCTTAAGGCAGGTATGGTGGTTCCTCCTCTCCGCCCTCCGACAGGGACAACTGACCCATGTGCCCTGTTTGGCTCACGTCCTTAACTTGGTGGTGCAGCGGTTCTTGGGCAGGTACCTGGGCTTACAGGATGTCCTGAGGCAGGCCAGGAATGTCTGTGTGCATTTCAACAGGTCATATAATGCCAGTGCTCGGCTGGCTGACCTCCAAAAGGAAGAACCGCCTAATCTGTAACATGCCCACCAGGTGGAACTCAATGTTGGCCATGCTGCAGCAGCTGCACATGCAGCAGAGGGCCATCAATGAGTACCTGTGCGACTATGGCACCAGGACAGGGTCGGGGAGCTTGTTTTTTTTTCCTCACGCCAGTGGGCCATGATCAGGAATGCATGCACTGTCCTGTCACCATTTGAGGAGGCCACGAGGATGGTGAGCAGTGACAGTGCATGCATCAGTGAAACTGTCCCCCTTGTCCACCTGTTGGAGCACAGGCTGTGTGGAATAATGGACAGGGCACTTGAGGCAGAACAGAGGCAGGAAGAGGAGGACTTCCTTAGCTCTCAAGGCCCCCTTTATCCAGACAGTGTTCCTGCGTGCCCGCCGATCACACAGGAAGAGGACGAGGAGGAGGAGGAGGATTGTGTCATCATGGAGGTGGAGCCTGGCACTCAGCATCAGCAGCAGTCTTTAAGGGATCATTTACAGTCCCAAGAAACCCATGGACTTGTACGTGGCTGGGAGGTGGTGGCTGCGGATCATGTCGTCCTTAGTGACCCAAAGGACTGCGGACCGAATGCCTCAGCAAACCTACGCTGCATGGCATCCCTGATCCTGCAAAGCCTGCGGAAGGCAGGGCCGGACTGGCCTACCGGGATAGCGGGAGATCTCCCGGTAGGCTGGTTTCCCTGTGGCCACTGTCAGCTAGGAGCTGTGAAGAGGAGGCAGGGCTGGCTGAGGAAATGAATTCTAGCAGTGGAGGGACAGAGGAGCACGTGGCTATCGTGCGGCAGGCAGGTCTGTGCTGTGCAGGAGGATAATGCAGGTGGGAGGGAGCATAGACACTGTGTGTTCTCTGAGCAGTAGACTGATCATTTCTCGTAGTAGGTTTAGTAGGGAACCCACAGCCAATAACGCTGCTTAGGGGAGTACAAGGGAGGACTTGCTTCTCCTCCCGTCCATCCACAGCCAATCAGCAAGCAGTGTAGCCCTCCCCCGCTCACACTGACTGTAAGTGCTGGAGTGAGACTGAATGGGGACGGCAGGAGGGAGATACAAGGAGGTATGACTACAATAATGCAAGTTCTCCAGGACACACAACTCTGTCTAAAAGGAAAAAACAGGATCGTCTGGAGCACAGTTACATGTTGCTGGCCAGCTGCAGTGTCTTCCAGATATCTATGTGATCAGGCAGTGTGCAGGTAACCGATCAGCCTCCCCTCATTCTTGTCTCCCTGGTTACTTTTTTATGTGCCTAACCTGACCTGCACATAGTCTGATCACACTGAAAAGATCTCTGGAAGACGCTGCAGCAGCATTCTATGAGACCAGGGACACATGGCTGTTAACCATTTCAGCTTATAATCAACTATTTAGCCAGAGCTGTGTGTGTGCTGCACAGATTGATGGGTTTTTTTTTATTTTTAAAAAATAAAAAATCCTTTTTTCAGGATTTACTGCTGGATCAGGCTAAAAGCTTCACAGACCTATTAAATGGCTACTCTCCTCATCTAATCTTGAGCAGTTCAGTGTTTGCAAGAAAATTTGTATTTTGGAAACTGGGTGTGATGTTTTCTTCTGTCACTTGGTTGTACTTTCAAAGGAAAATGACTGACTTGATCTTGCAAGATGGTTTAAATAGAGTGGAGCAACCCTGCAATACTATATACCTGTACACTGAATTCAGCTTTAAATGCAGTCTCTGACTATCTCCTGAATCAATCATGTCTGCAATCCCTAACCATCTCCTGTAGTATGTCTGCAGTCTCTGACCATCTCCTGTAGTATGTCTGCAGTCTCTGACCATCTCCTGTAGTATGTCTGCAGTCTCTGACCATCTCCTGTAGTATGTCTGCAGTCTCTGACCATCTCCTGTAGTATGTCTGCAGTCTCTGACCATCTCCTGTAGTATGTCTGCAGTCTCTGATCATCTCCTGTACTATTGTCTGCAGTCTCTGATCATCTCCTGTACTATGTCCGCAGTCACTGACCATCTCCTGTACTATGTCTGCAGTCTCTGACCATCTCCTGTACTATGTCTGCAGTCTCAGACCATCTCCTGTAATATGTCTGCAGTCTCTGACCATCTCCTGTTGTATGTCTGCAGTCTCTGACCATCTCCTGTTGTATGACTGCAGTCTCTGACCATCTCCTGTGCTATATCTATAGTCTCTGACCATCTCCTGTAATATGTTTGCAGTCTCTGACCATCTCCTGTACTATATCTGCAGTCTCTGACCATCTCCTGTACTATATGTGCAGTCTCTGACCATCTCCTGTACTATATCTGCAGTCTCTGACCATCTCCTGTACTGTATCTGCAGTCTCTGACCATCTCCTGTACTGTATCTGCAGTCTCTGACCATCTCCTGTAGTATGTCTGCAGTCTCTGACCATCTCCTGTACTATGTCTACAGTCTCTGACCATCTCCGTTACAAGGGTAAGGTTGCGGACCTTATCTTGCCATCACAGAGGGAGCAGAGGATGAAACATCTTCGGGAGGCCTTGCAGAAAGGTCTGTGCAACGCGTTCCCAGAGACTGGGAGGTTACAAACTCCTGTTCCTGGACAACGTGTTGCTGAGGCTTCGGTCAGTCAAAGAAGGAGCGGTGGAGAAGGTGGCCATCTGACTGATGCGTTCAGACAATTTTTTAGTCCGCAGCCCCAAGGTATGATCGGTTCCAGCAACCATCGCCAGCGTCTGTTTTACATGGTGCAGGAATACCTAGGGGCAAGATCTGACTTGGACACCTTTACCACCGAAAATCCTCTGGGTTACTGGGTCTTGAGGATGGATCACTGGCCAGAGCTTGCACAGTATGCAATTGAGCTACTGGCCTGTCCTGCATCCAGCGTTCTTTCGGAACGCACATTCAGTGCTGCTGCAGGTTTTGTAACCCATCACAGGGTGCGCCTGTCCACTGACCCAATTTTTCTGACCCTGTTCAACAGGGGCATGTAATTACAATTCTTGATCTAATATTTCACAGCAGAGCCCGTTCCTGCGCCCACCAAGAGTAAGTCCTCATGCACACGGACGTTTTTACAGCTCCTTTTTTGAGCTTTTTTTGCAGCTTAAAAAGGCCTGTCTATGTTAGTCTATGGCATCATGCCCACCTAGGCGTTTTTGAGCTGCAAGTGGCATAGGCGTTTTTAAGCTGTAAAAAAAACCCAGGACCAGTGGGTTCTGAAAGACGTTTTTCAGCTGTAAAAACGCTCTAACGCTTAAAAACGCTCAAAAACATCATTCACCAACGTTTTTTAGCGTTTTTGATCCATTGAAAATAAAAAAAATAAAAAATTTTGAAAAAAAAAAACGCTCAAAAACGCTGACGCGGAAAAACGCTCAAAACGCTATTGCAAAAACGCTGAAAAAAGTTTAAAAAAATCACTGCAAAGATACTGGCGTTTTCATAACGTTTTTTTAACAGCCTGTGTGCATGAGGGCTAACTGTGAGGGCTTACAGTATTGTGGCAACACCAACACCTAAAGCCCCAATTTCTGCAGAGTATATAGGGCAGGCCCCTACTTTCAAACATCAAACTTACAAATGACTCCTACTTGCAAACGGAAGGAGACAACAGGAAGTGAGATGAAATCTACCCCTAGGAAGGGAAATTCTCTCCTGTAAGAGTTATTATGGGAAAAACGTGTCTCCTCTCCACTGATGCTTTATCACCAATCCTTGTTTTACTAAAAACCTCAAATTTTCAAATAACATTTGTCATTGGGACAGAAAGTGAGGTGAAATCTTCTGAAGAGGAGCACAGACAGCAAAACAAATGTCACAGGGGTGATAACCCTTCCCTATGTTTTCCAAAAATCTTAAAATAGTTTTTTTGGCTGGAGCTAAACACGTTAAAAATGTACCAGTTCAAAATTACAAACAGATTCTACTTAACAACAAACCTACAGTCCCTGTCTTGTTTGAACCTCCTGTATACTGCTGTTCAGAGTATATAGGGCCTGGGGGCCCCACGCCTTTCCTTTTTTTAATTTGGGTGCGGGGTTCCCCTTAATATCCATACAAGACCCAAATGGCCTGGCAATGGACTGGGTGGGGCTACCCATGCCTTTTGTCTCACTGATTTTCATCCATATTACCAGGACCCGACATTACATTAAAGCCGTAAGCAGTTTTAAATGACTTTTATTCCTTTAAAAATTACATTTTGTGCAGGGACTGTTCTAAGCACGGAAAACATGCGCCACTTTACAGGCATACTATAGACACCCCCTAGGTACGAAATTTAAAGGAATATTTCACTTTTTTTTTCACTTTAAGCATCATTAAAATCACTGCTCCCGAAAAAACAGCAGTTTTTAAAACTTTTTTTTGCATTGATACTTGTACCCTGGGGTAGGACCCGGGTCCCCAAACCCTTTTTTAAGACAATACCATGCAAATTAGCCTTTAAAATTAGCACTTTTGATTTCAAACGTTCGAGTCCCATAGACGTCAATGGGGTTCTAACGTTTGTGCGAATTTTCGGTCCGTTTGCAGGTTCTGGTGCGAACCGAACGGTGTTCGGCTCATCCCTAGTGAGCAGGGTATTAACAGATGCCGGTTTGTGTGCACCTCCTAGGCAAACATCACCTATAATGACACACCCGAGATCCAGTTTTTGGGCATATGTGGCATTTTTAGGACCATTGATCAGTTTTCTTACTTTGTGGAAGATATCTCTCCCTAGGAGTAAGATTATCTGAGCCTGATCATCTAGTTCTGGTATGAGATGTGCTATGTGACTCAAGTGAGTCTGGTTAGCTGCTGCGTGTGGTGTGGGAATCTCTGAATCTCTGATCTGTTGTCTGACATCTGGTTGCACTCTATTATGGTCGGTAAGGATAGGCATGTCTTACCATCCATAGATTCAATTTGTAGGGCGTCAGCTCTTCTCCCCGCCTTTTCCACTGTACCTGCACCACAGTCTTAAGGGAGTAAGGACTGCTGGGGCCTTTAAGGTTTAGAATGTCAAAAAACATAGATCTGGCTAGTGACTTATTACTCTGATCATCCAAGATGACGTAGAGCTTGACTGCTTTGTCCCTGCGTCTTTTTGGGTAAACTCTCACGAGACAGATTTTAGAGCAAGATCTGCCACCTGTACTTCCTTTGCAAACTTCAGTACATTGTGTAGTGATTGCTATGGTGTCTGTGCTAGAGTCTTTGGTCTCCCCGCCTTGCTCCTTGTCCCTGTGAACAGGTGGGAAAGTTCTTGGAGTAGGCCTTGGGTGTAGAGTTGTGTTGTGCTCTGTGCTGTCACATTCTGTACATTTGACACTGACCTTACAATCCTTGGCAAAATGTGTGGATGATGAGCAGCATTTGTAACAGATGTTGTTCTCTTTGAGGAAAGCTTTGCGATCCTGGATGGTCTTTGTCCTGAAGGCTCTGCATTTCAGAAGAGGGTGGAAAAGGCACATTGTGTTTTCGTTTGTAGATACAGCCATGAGTAATCCATCTTTCGTGTAACTCATAAGGAAGTTTTTGTACTAAGAAGTTAATACCTCTAGCAGAGTCAAGATAAGAGATGCCAGGTAAGTCTCCTTCTGCTTTAGCCACTTGTAACTCCATACACAGGTCACTGAATTCTCTGAGTCTTTGGTAACCTCTGCTAGGTATTTTTGGGAAGTCTTCTATCCTTTTAAACAGTGTACTCTCTATAGCCTCTAGTGAGCGATATCATCTATCCAGTCTGTTCCAGATGTTTGCAAGGCCTATCTCAGGGTGGTTTATATTAATGTCTCTGATCCTTTTGGCATGTTCAGCAGAATCTTTGCCAAGCCACTTTACGAGGAGTTCTATCTGTTCCCTGCAGAATAGATCTAGACCTTGAAAGACACTCTGGAAAGCGGATTGCCACGCCCTGTAGTGTTGAGGGTGATCACTAAATTTGACAAGTCCTTAGGTAACTAACTCTCATTTGGCCAGGAACTTGGCAAAGTCTACAGTAGCTTGATTGGCATTGGGGTAGGCTGCTGATGTATTGTGGTGCGGTGTAAAGGCATACCTGGTAGAAGTCTCTTCTTTTGGCGTGCTGGGTTCAAACTTGCATAAGGTAGGTAGCAGTGGCGGCTGGTGAAGTTTTAGGATGGGGGGGCGCCAGACCCCGCCCTTCCTTTTTGACCCCTCCCACTTGGTGAAAATGGGCGTGGTTTCAGCAAAATAGTGGGCGTGGCTCTAAGTTGGTGTGGTTAGCGTCTGAGATGAACGAGGGATGGAGGGAGAGGGAGAGGGAGAGAGGGGACAGCAGCCCCAGATCCTACACAACAAAAGAAATGTGCATTCTACAAAGTTTAACAATCAGCAGATAAAGATACTCCAAACACCTGGTGTTAGCGCTTCAATCATCCTGGCACCATGGTTGGTATGGTGTCAGGATGATTGAAGCTCATTATTACTATTATTACATTGTAATATAAAATGAAATAGTTCAACTCACCATAATGCAGAATCAGTGGGAGCCCCGAGTGTGTCACTAGCCACGTCGCCTATAACCAGATGCCATCAGGTGTCCCCAGCAGTCCCTTCTTACATGCAGCCTGTGTCACATCAAATGCAGCCTCTGTCTCCCCCCCAAATCCAAATGCAGCCTCTGTCTCCCCCCCAAATCCAAATGCAGCCTCTGCCCCCCCCCAAATGCAGCCTCTGCCCCCCCCCCCCAAAATGCAGCCTCTGCCCCCCCCCCAAAATACAGCCTCTGTCCCCTTACATCAGAGTTGCCATCAGTGTCCCCCCACAGCATGTGTCCCCATCAGAGCCCCCCACAGCAGGTGTCCCCCACAGCAGGGTGTCTCCATCAGAGTCCCCACACAGCAGGTGTCTCCATCAGAATCCCCCCACAGCAGGTGTCCCCATCAGAGTCCCCCCACAGCAGGTGTCCCCCATCAGAGTCCCCCACCAGAGCCCCCCACAGCAGGTGTCCCCTATCAAAGCGCCCCCACAGCAGGTGTCCCCTATCAAAGCCCCCCCACAGCAGGTGTCCCCTATCAAAGCCCCCCCACAGCAGGTGTCCCCTATCAATGCCCCCCACAGCAGGTGTCCCCTATCAAAGCCCCCCCACAGCAGGTGTCCCCTATCAAAGCCCCCCACAGCAGGTGTCCCCTATCAAAGCCCCCCACAGCAGGTGTCCCCTATCAAAGCCCCCCACAGCAGGTGTCCCCTATCAAAGCCCCCCACAGCAGGTGTCCCATATCAAAGCACCCCACAGCAGGTGTCCCCTATCAAAGCCCCCCACAGCAGGTGTCCCCCATCAGAGCCCCCACAGCAGGTGTCCCCCATCAGAGTCCCCCCACAGCAGGTGTCCCTCATTAGAGTCCCCCCACAGCAGGTGTCCCCCATCAAAATCCCCCCACAGCAGGTGTCCCCCATCAGAGCCCCCCACAGCAGGTGTCCCCCACAGCAGGTGTCTCAATCAGAGTCCCCCCACAGCAGGTGTCCCCATCAGAGTCCCCTCAAAACAGGAGTCCCCCATCAGAGCCCCCCAACAGCAGGTGTCCCCATCAGAGCCACCCCACAGCAGGTGTCCCCCATCAGAGCCCCCAACAGCAGGTGTCCCCCATCAGAGCCCCCCACAGCAGGGTGTCTCCATCAGAGTCCCCCCACAGCAGGTGTCCCCATCAGAGTCCCCCATCAGAGCCCCCCACCAGAGCCCCCCACAGCAGGTGTCCCTTATCAAAGCCCCCCACAGCAGGTGTCCCCCATCAGAGTCCCCCCACAGCAGGTGTCCCCCATCAGAGTCCCCCAACAGCAGGTGTCCCAATCAGAGTCCCCCAACAGCAGGTGTCCCCCATCAGAGTCCCCCCACAGCAGGTGTCCCCCATCAGAGCCCCCCACAGCAGGTGTCCCCCATCAGAGCCCCCCACAGCAGGTGTCCCCCCATCAGAGCCCCCCACAGCAGTGTCCCCCCATCAGAGCCCCCACAGCAGGTGTCCCCATCAGAGCCCCCCAACAGCAGGTGTCCCCATCAGAGCCCCCAACAGCAGGTGTCCCCTTTAGAGCCCCCCACAGCAGGTTTCCCCTTTACAGCCCCCCACAGCAGGTGTCTCCATCAGAGTCCCCCCACAGCAGGTGTCCCCATCAGAGTCCCCCCACAGCAGGTGTCCCCCACAGCAGGGTGTCTCCATCAGAGTCCCCCCACAGCAGGTGTCCCCATCAAAGTCCCCCCACAGCAGGTGTCCCCCATCAGAGTCCCCCATCAGAGCCCCCCACAGCAGGTGTCCCCTATTAAAGCCCCCCACAGCAGGTGTCCCCTATCAAAGCCCCCCACAGCAGGTGTCCCCTATCAAAGCCCCCCACAGCAGGTGTCCCCTATCAAAGCCCCCCACAGCAGGTGTCCCCTATCAAAGCCCCCTACAGCAGGTGTCCCCATCAGAGCCCCCCACAGCAGGTGTCCCCTATCAAAGCCCCCACAGCAGGTGTCCCCTATCAAAGCCCCCCACAGCAGGTGTCCCCCATCAGAGCCCCCCACAGCAGGTGTCCCCCATCAGAGCCCCCCACAGCAGGTGTCCCCATCAGAGCCCCCACAGCAGGTGTCCCCCATCAGAGACCCTCCACAGCAGGTGTCCCCATCAGAGCCCCCCCACAGCAGGTGTCCCCATCAGAGCCCCCCACAGCAGGTGTCCCCATCAGAGCCCCCCCCCACAGCAGGTGTCCCCATCAGAGCCCCCCCCCACAGCAGGTGTCCCCATCAGAGCCCCCCCACAGCAGGTGTCCCCATCAGAGCCCCCTCCCCCACAGCAGGTGTCCCCATCAGAGCCCCCCCCACAGCAGGTGTCCCCCATCAGAGCCCCCCCACAGCAGGTGTCCTCCATCAGAGCCCCCCCACAGCAGGTGTCCCCCATCAGAGCCCCCCCACAGCAGGTGTCCCCCATCAGAGCCCCCCCACAGCAGGTGTCCCCCATCAGAGCCCCCCCACAGCAGGTGTCCCCCATCAGAGCCCCCCACAGCAGGTGTCCCCCAACAGAGCCCCCCACAGCAGGTGTCCCCATCAGAGCCCCCCACAGCAGGTGTCCCCCATCAGAGCCCCCCCACAGCAGGTGTCCCCCATCAGAGCCCCCCCACAGCAGGTGTCCCCCATCAGAGCCCCCCACAGCAGGTGTCCTCCATCAGAGCCCCCCCACAGCAGTTGTTCCCATCAGAGCCCCCCCTCAGCAGGTGTCCCCCCGATTCTCCACACAGCGATACTTACCTTCAGTCTCCTGCGGTGTCCTCCTCCTCACACTGGCACCAGCATTCTTCCTGCTTCCTCTCTCGGGCGCAATGAGAGAGAGAACCAGGAAGTCACATCTGACTCAGGGCAGATGTCAGTCAAATCTGAAGTGCCAAGTAGTTTTCCGCCCGGCGCCTGTAGTATGTATTGCTATGGCCGAGCGGAAGCTACTCGGCGCATCAGAAAACGCCACAAGGCGGGCTAAACGCCCGCAAATGCAGCACCACGTCTGCAATCTCGTGATTGCATAGACGTGGCGCTTCCTATAAGTGCACTGTGTCCGGCCATCGCACTGTATCCGGCGTCCGAACACAGTGCACTTAAGGACCTTTTTTTTCTTTTTTTTTTTTTTTTAAAGGGCCAGTATTAAAAATTTTTTTTTTTTTTTTGACTTTTTTTTTTTTTTGCTGCCTGGAGGGGGGGGGGGGGGGGGGGCAGCGCCCAGGTGCCCCCTATGGACAGGCCGCCACTGGTAGGTAGTTCGTACCTGTTTTGTTGCATACACCTTTGGAGTGAAGACTGGTGTTTGATGGTTGTATGAAGGCTGGGTACCTTGTGGAGTAGAAGGTTTGGTTGGAACTGGAAAGTCTGGAACTCTGTCAGATTTTTCTTGCTTGTAGCACTGGGGTCTCAGGTCGTCTTGTTGACTGCTTTATTTGATGTGACTCACTCACGTCATATTTAATTTCTTGTTGTGGGATGCTGCTTGGGTCAGAGTGCTGGTAGACATAATCTGACATGCGTTGCGAAGAATCTTGTTGGTCCCCTTCTAGGCCGGTATGCTGCTGCCTAGTCTTGGTTCATCGTAGACGGCTGCCTCTAAAGCTTCTGCTTCTGCAATGGCGGTGGCAGCGTCTCTTTCTACTGCCAGCTTCTCCATGTTAACTTCTAAGATAGCTTGCTGCAATTTCAGAGATGCTTCCTGCTGGGCTAGCTCTTCCAGGCGTATTCTTTCTTCTCTCTCTCTTGTTCCATGCGTACTCTTTCTTGCTCTCTCTCTTGTTCCATGTGTATCTTTCTACTCTTTCCTTCTCTCTCTCTTGTTCCTGTGTCACCTTTTCTGCATCAAGGTGGGCCTTTTCTTTTTCATCTGCAACTCTTGGTCTGCGAATGCGGCCCTGGCTTTTGCTGCTTCGGCTTTTGAACGGGCGATAGCTGCTGCATTTGCGACAGATGACTTAGATGAGCTTGCTCGTGAACGTTTTTTGTAAGAAGATTTCCCACTGTGAGACATGGCTGCGGGGAAGAAGCTGTCTTGCTGTATAGAGACCGTTCTAGTGTCGTTGCTGCTTGAAAGAGCGCATCTCTGTGTAGCATGGCTGCTTGCTCACCTGCCTCAGGCCTGTATACTTAAGGCTTTTGACTGTATGGATACTGCGTAGCCCCGGGCTGTACAGACTTCCCTTCAGAGGTCAGCCTAAAAATGTCACTGTTCTGTCTCTGGGACAGCTAGCTAAACCTTCTTATCCCTATAACTTCAGATATCATATTTCTTTGATCTCAGTTTATTAGAACAAGCCAGGTGAAACTACAAAATAACAGAAATAGACTTCAATAAGTACAATATCACATACAATACAGCATACATTGCAGAAACAATGGTATACAGTACAAGATGAAATAATAAAAACATACTTTTTAAGTTCTCTAAGGGGTGATGGCGATAGATTGAGAAAGACATGACTTGCTTCCTGCAATGTGTTGAAAAGAATGGTGGCTGGTTCACTTCCTGTTAAGATTCCACCCAGATTTCCCTGCTTGCTGACAACTTCCTTAATTATACATACAATAAACAATTAAACAGAACTGCAGCAATACCAAAAAAGGAACGCTAGATGGAGTCTGCACACCACATATGATTGTCTTAAGTAAATTACACATTTTGCATATAAATCTAACAACACAGGTAAAAATAGTCAGCGCATACACATCTGGTGGACAGAACAGGTAGTGTAGGGTTAAGGCGTCTATTTAAAAAAATTAAGAGAATACCTCATGAACAATCCCTGTAAAGTGGCTACTATGTTTATTTCCTATGAGCGTCAACTCCATCTAGTGGTCATAATGCGTTATTTTTCCTAATTAAAGTATTTTAGGTAAATACTACATTATGGCCACTAGATGGAGCTGACAATCATAAGAAATAAACATATTAGACAGATTATGGGGATTATTCATGACAGTTGAGGCTTTAGGGCAGAATTTCTTTTATATATATACAGACACCTTCTGCCTGACAACAATGAGCTATTCCATAGGACTTGTGGGATATGGCCGGTATGTAATATTCCTGCAGGTCATTACTGAATAGGGGTGTTCCCAGACTCTAAGTCCTCTGAGATGGGTGTGTGATCTCCTATCAGATCCGGAGTGTGTGGAGTGAGAGCTGAGAACGGCCAGGAAACACTTATTATTTTATTATACAGGATTTATATAGCGCCAACAGTTTACGTAGCACTTTACAACTTGAGGGTAGGCAGTAGAAACACAATACACTTTAATACAGTGGGAATTTAGAAGGCCCTGCTCCTTAGAGCTTACAATCTAAGAGGCATAAAGCAAAGTGTCAATGAGTATCCACTACTGCCTCCTCCATATATAATGACTGTCTCTGTGGAGGAAATATCTATACATTCTGCCCAGACGAGGCTTCACAGACTATTCAATGTCATACAAGCAGAAGATGCAGAATTCCAGATATTTCATACTCTCCGACTCTCATTATTATATGTGATGGTGGCTGATGAGGTGATGGGGGGTGTATATGAGAATCACCATACACAGAGATCACCAGGAAGTGGTCTGATCAGAGAGTGAGGCGGAAAATCTATGTGACATCTCATAAGGTGACCACAGAGAGAACTTTCTGTCACAGACACACCGCCCAGCGCAGAGACCTGCCAGCAATACCGAATATTCAGGGGAGCCAACCAGAACCAGATCAGAGCAACATGAACCCCATCACTGGACTGATCTGTATGCTGGGGGTCCTGCCAGGTCTGAGGAGGAAATTGTATTTATTCTTTCTTTCTCCTCTATAGTCTTGGTCACTGGTATTTGTTGTCTGTCGAGATATCTATCTATCTATCTATCTATCTATCTATCTATCTATCTATCTATCTATCTATCTATCTATCTATCTATCTATCTATCTATCTATCTATCTATCTACATATCTTTTCTTTTCTTTCTTTCTTTCTTTCTTTCTTTCTTTCTTTCTTTCTTTCTTTCTTTCTTTCTTTCTTTCTTTCTTTCTTTCTTTCTTTCTTTCTTTCTTTCTTTCTTCTTTCTTTCTTTCTTTCTTTCTTTTTCTTTCTTTCTTTCTTTCTTTCTTTCTATGTATCTATCTGTCTATCTATGATTATATATCTAGTACAGATCTTTGTACAGTAATTTCTCCTCTATAGTCTTGTCACACTCATTGGTCTTTTCTCTCTGTCAGGATTTCTATCACAGACAATCCATGTATGGCAGACTCCAGTAATATGGGCCACAGAGGGCGACTCCATAACCTTACCGTGTGACTACAGAATCGATGGAGAGAATGCTACTATTGGGTCTACATGTGGTACAGATACACAGTGAGGAGTGGGGTGGAGATCTCTGAGAATGATAAGTATTTCTCTGGAAGACTCTCCAGAGTGAACATCGATCAGTTCATCCATGGACGATCGGCCGCCATCACCCTGCACAGTGTAAACTTGTCAGACTCCGGGATGTATTACTGTGAAGTTGTTTTTCAGATCGGCCAACAAATATCCGGAGAAGGAAATGGGACTTTCCTCAATGTGACAGGTGAGATCTGTATTTTCTGTCCTGGTTGTGTAATTATCAATATCTGATCAATAATGAGACAGTGAGATGACCCTTCAGAGGATATCAGATAGGAAATGTAAATTTCATATAAAAATTGACATTATTTTAAAAGGGTTGTAAAGACAGAAGGTGCATTCTATGCATTAAAGGAGAAGTCCAGCCTGAGCTCGTTTGTCTGGGCTTCTCCTCTGGGTCACAGGAATGTCGTTCATTTTGCACTCCTGTGACCCGTTTTCAGCAGAGAGTGAGCTGAAGTCCACTCTCTGCTGATGTCACTGGAATAAGTCCAGGCACCACGTCATCCCGACAATGAAGTCGGGATCCGCCAGTTGCCTGGACTGATGGCCGTCTCAGTCTCTCAGCGAGCCGCTCCCCGCCCCTCCACAGCTCAGCTCTCCAATGAGTGTGGAGAATCAGAGCAGGAGAGATGCTGACTGACAGGCACCAGCTCTCCGCTCGGGGAGGTGAGAGAACCGAGATATCAGTGGTGTTCGATCGCTCGGTTCTTAGTGCAGAGGCGGCAGGGGACAGATGCAGCATCCACCTAGGTAAGTATGATGGGTTAAAAAACAAAAACAAAAAAAACTTCTCTTTTAAGATAAAAAGCCTTCTGTGTGCAGCAGCCTCCCCTCAGCCCCCTTAATACTTACCTAAGCCCCCTCTCGATCAAGCAATATAAACAAGGTGCCTCGGCCATCTGGGACTCTCCCTCCTGATCAGCCAAAGTCAGTTAGCCAATGAGGAGAGAGGGGGCAGGGCCTAACCACGTCTCCATGTCTGAATGGACACAGGGAGCTGTGGCTCAGCTCGGGTGCCCCCCATAGCAAGCTGCTGGCTGAGGGGGCCCTCGATAGGAGGGAGGGACCAGGCGAAATGGCTTGGGATCTGAGAAGAGGAGGATCGGGGCTGCTCTGCGCAAATCAACTGCACAGAGCAGGTAAATATAATATGTTTGTTATTTTTATAGAAAAAAAAACTTGCTTTAGTAAAACCCTAAACCCGACGACTCCACCACAGAGACAC